>NC_072480.1:44787000-45428000 GCF_027574615.1 Eptesicus fuscus | reverse complement strand
TCACGGGCGTGCACACACATTGATAGGAGGTGACTTTTGGAGGAGATGGATACTTCTATTACCTCGATGTGGTGATTGTTTCATCTACGTGTGCCTATGTCCAAACTCATCACTGATATATATATATATCTATATATCTATATCTATATCTATATATCTATATATCTATATCTATATCTATATCTATATCTATATCTATATCTATATCTATATCTATATCTATCTATATATATATATATATATATATATATAACATGTGCAGTTTTTTTTTTTAGTTGTTGAATTCAGACTTCACATGCATTCGTTCTGATGTTCTTTTTTTTTTTTAATGAATCTTTATTGTTCAAATTACAATTGTTTCTCCTTTTTCCCCACATATCTCCCTGCCACCCAGTTCCTACCCCCCCTCTTCCCTTACCTCCCCCCCCCCCGCTGTCCTTATCCATAGGTGTATGATTTTTGTCCAGTCTCTTCCCATACTCCCCACACAGACACCCCTTTCCCCCTGAGAATTATCAATCCACTCCCATTCTATGCCTGATTCTATTAAGTTCACCAGTTTATTCTGTTCCTCAGATTTTTAATTCACTTGACTATTAGATTCACTTGTTGATAGATATGTATTTGTTGTTCATAATTTTTATCTTTCTTCTTCTTTTTCCTCTTTTTAAAGAATACCTTTCAGCATTTCATATAATGCTGGTTTGGTGGTGATGAACTCCTTTAGCTTTTTCTTATCTGTGAAGCTCTTTATCTGCCCTTCAATTCTGAATGATAACTTTGCTGGGTAGAGTAGTCTTGGTTGTAGGTTCCTGCTATTCATCACTTTGAATATTTCTTGCCACTCCCGTCTGGCCTGCATGGTTTCTGTTGAGAAATTAGCTGATAATCGTATGGGAGCTCCCTTGTAGGTAACTAACTGTTTTTCTCTTGCTGCTTGTAAGATTCTCTCTTTGTCTTTTGCTCTTGGCATTTTAATTATGATGTGTCTTGGTGTGGTCCTCTTTGGATTCCTTTTGTTTGGGGTTCTGTGCGCTTCCTGGACTTGTAAGTCTATTTCTTTCATCAGGTGGGGGAAGTTTTCGTTCATTATTTCTTCAAATAGGTTTTCAGCATCTTGCTCTCTCTCTTCTTCTGGTACCCCCATAATTCTGATGTTGGTTCGCTTGAAGTTGTCCCAGAGGCTTCTTACACTATCTTCAACTTTCTGAATTCTCTTCTCTTCATGCTTCTCTGGAGGAGTGTCCTTGGCCTCTTTGTATTCCAAATCTTTGAGTTGATTCTTGCAATCCTCTAGTCTGCTTTTGGGTCTCTGTATAATATTTTTTATCTCAGTCAGTGTATGTTTAATTTCTAGTTGGTCCTCATGGAATTTATTGGCCTTTTCCATGAAATTCTTGAAAAACCTTATAACCGTGCTTTTGAACTCTATGTCCAGTCGCTTGTTCTCCTCCATTTCTTTGGTTTGTGATCTGTTTCCTTGCCTTCTCATATTCTCTGCTTCCCTAAGTTGGTAGGGTAGTTTTGTGTACTAGGTGTCCTATTGGTTCAACGGGTCAGCCTCCCAGTTACTTGAGGTGGACACTCTTGGTGTACCCTTGTGTACTGTGTGTCCCCCAGCAGGAGCTACAGCAAGGGCTAGTTTTCTCCTCCTTTGCTTGGGCGGTTTTTACATGTGCAGTTTTTTGTATATCAACTGTATCTCAATGTGGGGACCCTGACCAGAGTATGCCAGATGGTAAAGGCCCATGTGCCATACACATGTGCAAAGGCAATGACACAGCAGTTTTACTGTATGCACCGCGCAGGTGCAACTTTACATCATCTAACATTGCTGTCACTGTTTGGCAAGAAGCCTCTTTTGTCTGAAGCTGTATGAAAACATGCTCCTGACCAGCCAGGGGCAGCTTTAGCTGCGTTTGTTTGCAATGGCTGCCTGGGTTGCAAAAAAGCATGTCCCATAACCCCCGGCTGCTCGTGTCTTCTTCCAATTCCCGGCGTCCAAGGAGGCCCCGTCCCTAGCAGAGGGACTCAGACTCAACACTCAATAAAACAGTTTTTAAAAAGCTGTTTTAAAAAAGAACATAATAATGGGCAAGTAGTAGTCTAAATGCTTTTTATTTAAACTTATTGCCCTTTCACAATTACCGTAAGAGATGGATACCCGTCAGTATTTCCATTTTACAGATGAGGAAAATGAGACACAGAGTAGAAAATAAAGAACTCCATTTCACCTAACTACTAAGTGCTGGAGCCGGGACCCGCATGGAGTCTGGCTGAAGAACCTGTGCCCTCAAATCCCCGCACTGTGCTCCCCTCTCAAACACCCTTATTTGGATCCCGTCATAGCATGCTCTCCTGGTCCCCCCCACCACCCCCCGCGCCCCCCAGCCTCTCACACCATGCTCCTCATCGTCCCCATTGCTCTCTTCCTCAGCCAGCCCATTCAGTGGGTGCTTGCTCTCTGGAGCTCTGCCTAGGTTTTCTTCTGCTCATGCAAACCCTCTCACCCGGGGCTCGTGACTCCCGGATCTGTCTCCTTCGTGCTGCTGCTTCACTAAGCGTCAGGGCAGACATTCAGCTGCCTCGTGGATATCTCCTCCTGGATTTCCTTCGGCCGCCGGTGCTCTGTATGAAAAAGACCGAATGCATCAATTTCTCTCTAAATCGACTTCTCTGTACACCAGATCTCACGGGGGCTCCTCCCATGCTGGAAACCTAGGAGCCACCACCGACTTTCTCATTCTCCAGGCCACCCAGTCACCAAGTCAGAGGAATTTCCTTTCCCTTCTGGTGGGGCCCTTATTATTTCTTACTCGACCACTGAAAGGGCCTCCTAAGTCGTCTCCTGCTTCCGGTCTTGTTCTCTTACAGGAACCTTCCGTTAACCCACGAGACTGTTCCTCCTCAAGCCCAAGTCTTTGTTATTTGTTTGTGTAAAGCCCTCTACATGCTTCTCATCATTACAGAAGTGGTTCTTTTTAAAAGAACACTTTATTGATGGTTAGAGAGAGATGAGGGAGAGGGAAAGAGAGAAGAATCAACGTGAGAGTGAAACACCATTTGGCTGTCTCCTGCACACTCCTCACCGGGAATCAAGCCCGCAGCCCAGGCATCTGCCCTGGACCAGGAATCAAACTGACCACCTTGCTGCCCCACCAACTGAGCCACACCAGCCAGGGCCAGAAGTGTTTCTTAAAAACATGGCTCTTAGACAAGATGCCACAGAGCCACCTGAGCGTGTGTTAAAATGAAAGCTCTCTGGCCTTCCCCAAGACCTGGGAAGTCAGCGCCTCTGGGGGTGCAGCCTAAGGATGGTCACTGTTACGATGCTACCGGGTGATTATTCACCTGCCTCCCGGATAAAATCAAAGCATCTTAAAAGGCTGGGCATGATCTGATCTCTATTCTCTCTCCACTCTGTTGATCTCTTACCAGTCTTTCCGAATTCCCCCAAACACCCAGCTTTTTGTATTTTCCACCCAACCCCATGCATCCAAAACCCACCTATAAACCTTGCCACTGTCCCTTCTGCCCAGAATGCCCTGCCCTGCCCTCTGTCTCTGGCACCCCCGCCCCTACTTAGGCACGTGGACCCCGCCCCTCCCAGGCTCCTCTGGCTTCCCCGGTGCTCCGGGTGCACGCCCCTCCATCCTTAGTGCACCATCCTGCAGTCACGTTCCTGTCTCCTCTCTTCATCTTTCTGTTTCCAGAGCCGGATGCAATGCCTGGTCCGTGGCAGATGCTCAGTACATATCGACTGAAGAAAGAAGTGAATGCATATAAAGGGTCAGTGCAGCAGAGCGGAAGGAAGAAAGAGTGCCGAGGACTTCCGAAGTAGGGGTCACACCTTCTGCCTGGAAGACCAAATAGGTGTCCCAGGGGAGGGACATTTCATGAAGGCCTGAAGAGAAAGGATGACAGGTGCTGGGTAAAGGGGGCAAAGGCATTGCCAGCAGAGGGAGGTTTGGGGGTGGCGGTGGATGAGCCCGGAGGCAGCTTGCGGCAGGACCGGGAAACCAACCCTGGCCCCAGAAGGGCTCTGTGGGGGCCAGGGGACCCTGCTGAGAAACCCAGGGCTGCAGTGCCACCTACTGGGCAAAACTGGCTTTCCGGCCCTGGGGGTGGGAAGAAGCTAGTAAGTCATGTATGTCAATACAATGGAAGCTTTAAGTTAAAACCTCTCATAGAATTAGAAAATGCACACATGTGACAGATGGCCCACTTTCGACAAACAGTAATAAGCATTACTCAAACTTGCCACATTTTCTTGCCATCAAGCATTTTAAAAAGGTCCAGCCCTGGCCGGTGGCTCAGCTGCCTGGAGCATTGTCCCAGATACTTAGAGGTTAGGTTCAATCTCTCTCTCTCTCTCTCTCTCTCTCTCTCTCTCTCTCTCTCTCTCTCTCTCTCCCTCCCTCTCTCAAATCAATAAAACATATCCTTGAGTAAGGATAAAAAAAGAAGCCTGTCCTTTATTATTTTATGGAATGTGTCTCACTTTCATGGTTTTCACTTTAAACTTCTTGAAATTTTCATTCTTATAAGCATCTGAGGCTTAATTGCTGCTGCTACTTTTAATAACCTTCATTTACTGCTGAGAATTTTAATTCCGCATAATAGTGACATCCCAAGAATTAAGCCACAGTGATTGGTAAGGTTAATTGGAATCTGGCTCTTCCAATATTTCTTGTTTGATCAGTAATTCCCACAGTTATGACTGTAACACTCTGGCATCTGACACAGTTCCGAGCACCTAGAGGGTACTCAGTAAACTGCGGTTTCTTAAAGAGAGCAGTGCTTTCAGTCAATGTGATCTTGTGATTTACAAGTGCTTGCCTGGTGCTGTGTCTGTGCATAGATTGAGCCCTTGATCACTCCTGCAAGGTTGAGCCTTGTATCCTAACTATCGTTGAGCACAGAAAAACAAAAAAGCAATGTCATGTTCTTTAAATGTCAACAATGTTTCTGTCCATTCAAAATAACTGAACGTTTATTTCTCACTTTCAAGATGTTTTAAATTTTTTCTTCCTAACTCATCCAATTTACCAGTGAGTGATAAATGGCCCTTTTGGACTTGCAACTAGTAAAACTCACCTGTTTGTGGGGAGATGGTCCTCTCTTGGCCAGATCATGCAGATGGAACCACAGCCTGATGTTCATACCGGGTGTGGGGACCTGAGGACAGACGGACAGGACCAGGTTCTTTCTCTCTTTCATCTAAGAAATGCAAGAAGTTGTGGTCTCTCCATCTCAAAGCTGGGTTCAGCAAAGCATGCTAATTCAGTTCTGAATTTATGTATTATGCCTATTTTATAGGAAAATATTTCAAGGTCACTGAGCTCCATTGATATGTAAGAACTAACAAAATAGAAAGAAAAACCCAATTCTATCAACATAATTGTCATAGCAATGGATAACATTCCAATAACTAATAAAGCTAAAAAAACTTCAATGAAGTTTAGTAAAACAAAAACATTTGCAAAGGTACAAATGTGGCAACTATTAACTTGACGCCCGATGTAATGTTTTCTTTTTTGAATTTGTCCTTTAGTTTTAAAACAATTAAAAATTTAAAAAGAAGAAAGTCTTCTAATTTTAAAATTATTATCCACATTAAGTGAAATATTGCATGTGTAAATAAACATTTTCAGTCTCCAAACAAAATACATTCCACAGCTTGCACCCTGTTTTGCTGTTTTAAATACAAAACAACAACTCTAAGCAGTTACACAAAATGAAAGAGTTGAAGTAATTCTATTTCTGTTTCCTATACTATTAATATTCACATGGAATCTGCTGTTTAAACGCAAGAAAGTCCCATTGGAGCTGGAGACACAAATTGTGCTTGAAGGGAGCTCAGAAGATTTCAAACCATTATGAACTTATTCTTATATATAACAAATTCTTATGTGTTGGGAGCTAAGTTGCTTGAATTACTTTCCAAGTAGAGTACCATATTATTAGGGAATAAATAATAAAAACGTGTTAACTTGAAATGTTTTTTTTTTGGGAAAGAGTATTCTATCAATGGATCATTTAAAATTGTTGGTGGATGGTGGTGAAAAAAGCAAACTGACTTAAAGTTTGTTTTATTGCTTCTTAATAATTTCTCTAGATAATGCACCTGTTATTGCCTGCACCCAGACTTAAGAAGTTCCCTCTGCTGTGTGAGACTTCCGCAAAGTCTGCTTACAGGCAGCTGACCAGTTGGGAGAAAATACTCCTTCTCGCTCTGTTTCCTCCCTCCTCTCTGCAATGTGTTAGGTGGATATGATAGAGTTCTAGCAGCCCTTGTGGACCATGAAGGCAACTGGGATGAAAGCTAGTGATAGGGTAGAGCAGAAAAAAGAGAGGACTTGGGTCTCTGATTTTGCAGACACACACTAAGGTGACTCCCAATGAGTTATGCCCTTGTAGAATCCCCTCTCACTGAGTTGGGACGAAACCTAAGAGTTGCTTCTTCTAATCAATAGAATATGTCAAAGGAGACGGGATATTGCTCTAATGATTATGTTACATTAAATATCAAGGGTGAATGAATTGTGCAGATGTAATTAAGGTCCCTAATCAGTTGACTTTAACTTTATCAAAAGGGAGATTCTTCTGGGTAGGTGTGACCTTTAAAAGAGGGCCTATGCGTTCCCTGGATTCAGACTCCAAGCAGCAGAGGTGCTTTTTCTCTGTTGCTGGCTTGAAGACATAATGCTTCCTGAATTTTACAGCCACAAGGAAATGAATTCTACCAATAATTCTGTTCTGAGGGAGCTTGGAAGTGGATTCTTCCTTACTCTGTAGATGAGAATGCAGCCTGGCCAACACCTTGATTTCAGTCTTGTGAGATCACCCAGCTAAGCCATGGCCAGATTCCTGACCCATGGAAATTGTAAGGTAATAAATGTGACTGGTAAAAGCTGCTAAGTCTGTGCTAATTTGTTATGCAGCCTAGAACACTAATACATAGATGTCCATGTTGTTGCTGTTACAACCCAGTACCTCCACTTCTTTAAGTTGTTGTGTTTTAGGTTCTCATTTATAGGCAGCTAAACCTTAACTGATTCATGGGGTAATAAGGAAGGATTTATGGACAATCAATCATTTGTCTTGGTGAACTTGAAAAATAGGTACAGTTTTAGAAGGTGGAACCTGGATTGCTGAAGGTGGAAAATAATTTCCATGGTCAGAATCAATAAGGGGAAGTAGTAGGTATTTTGAAAAAGTAAAGAATAATAAAATCTCACTAGATTGAGTGAGATGAATCTGGAAAGGTAGATTAAGGCCAACTCACAAACAAACAAACTTGGAGATTATTTTCAAACACTAAAGAGCATGGATATTTTCTGAGCAAAGTGGTAGCATGATCAGAGCTATGCCTTATTTAAAAAATGCAGTATGAGTCAGTTCTCTTTAGGTTGCAGGAACATATCTCCAAGTAGATTTTGTTTTAAAGAAATTTATGGGAAGAGAAACTGGGGAAAAGAAACAAGAAATTAGAGCCAGGGACCTCAGAAACCAGAACAAGAGACTCATACCTTAAGGGTTCTTTCACCTCTAGTCTGTCCTATTGTACTTCGTTCCCTGCTGTGGTAAGTTTCCTTCAGCTGGAGCATCATAGGGTTACAGCTGCCTACCACTAGGAAAGAAGGCATTGCCTGGTCAGCTCTGGTTTAAAATATGGCTGCTGGAAGCTGAACTTTGATTGGATAACCTTAGAAAAACCCCAAAGGAAGAGCAAGTGGTGGGATATGGTGATTGGCTTGGCCTAGGTGTGTGTGTGTGTGTGTGTGTGTCTGTGTGTGTGTGTGAGAGAGAGAGAGAGAGAGAGAGAGAGATGTGGTTCTAGGTGTGATTTGAATTTCACAATTCTATCTTTTCATATTAGGGTCTCAAAGACAGATGACACACTCATGTGATTGTACTCACACCAAAGAAATAACATTTTAATTGAATTTACATTTAATTTAGGAATTGAAATATGTATGCACAAATAATTTTTATCTTTACCACCATCAATCTCAACAGAACTATAAGCTACATAATTACAACTAGTTTCCACTATAAAAGTTTTTTAAGGGAGATTCCAAGATGGTGGCCAGGAGGATGGCAGTGAGGAAGACCGTGTGAGTGAGGGAGTGAAAAGGGAGTGTGTGGACGTGTGGTGTGTGTGTCTATGTCTGAGTGAGGGACAGCTAGATCTCACAGGACCTTCAGGGACTGGCGGTCTGGGCTCGTATAGCCAGGCAGCCTCTGCTACTGCTGTAATCTCTCCCAGAGCACCTGCTCTGCCGCAGAGGCCATGCCATCTTTTTTTTTTTTTTTTTAATATATTTTATTGATTTTTCACAGAGAGGAAGGAGGAGGGATAGAGAGCCAGAAACATCGATGAGAGAGAAACGTCGACCAGCTGCCTCCTGCACACCCCCCACCGGGGATGTGCCCGCAACCACGGTACATGCCCTTGACCTGGAATCGAACCTGGGACCCTCCAGTCCGCAGGCCAATGCTCTATCCACTGAGCCAAACCGGTTTCGGCAAGGCCATGCCATCTTGAAGGGGTGAGCTGCTATG
Source organism: Eptesicus fuscus (assembly GCF_027574615.1). Taxonomy (NCBI): domain Eukaryota; kingdom Metazoa; phylum Chordata; class Mammalia; order Chiroptera; family Vespertilionidae; genus Eptesicus; species Eptesicus fuscus. The sequence goes on along the minus strand of NC_072480.1, from coordinate 45,419,432 downwards.
ACTGGGAGCCCAGCCTCACCTCCATCCAGGTTTCCCTCAGACACCACCCGGGATCCTACAGCCACTCTGGCCAGGGACCTGCTGCCTTGGCTGCTGACCCACAGACACCAGGACTCTAGCCTCTCCATCTGAGGGCTCCTGTGAGTTCCAGAGGGTGCTCCCCTCCTGCTAGCCAGACACTTTAGGCCTGGGCATTGTGACCACATGCATGAACAACCGAGCCTTACACAGCATCCCTGGGCTCTGTGACCACACGTGTGAATAGTTGAGCCTTACGCAATAGCCCTGGGCACCATGACCATTCCAGCAGCCACACAAGCAGCCGCCACCCGTGACCGCCAGAGGAGTAGCCACTGCCCAAGACCACATGAGGAGCAGCCGCCCTGCGACCCCACATCAGGAGCAGTCACTGCCCCACAACTGTGTGAAGAGCAGCCACCCTGTGACTGCGTGAGGAGCAGCAGCCCTGCAACCTCATGAGGAGCAGCTGCCGCCTTCAACCGCCCAAGGAGCAGCTGCTGCCCACGATCGTGTGACCCGCCACTAAGTTCACCTCAGCAGCCACAGGCCTTGCCTGACTCAACACCTAGATCCTTTAGGGAAAGCAAAAATGGAGAGACAGAAGAACAACCCCCAAAGGAAAGAAAAGAAGGAATCACCAGAAAAGGAACTAAATGAAATGAAGGCATGAAATATGTCAGAGAAAGAATTCAGAATAAGGGTCACACAGTTTATAAACTGGATGGATGAGAAAATCAACAACCTATGTAAGAACCAAAAAGAAATAAAAAACACTGTGGAAGCTTTCAACAGTAGACTAGGAGAATTAGCAAGTTAGAAGACAGGGAAGCAAAACACACCCAATATGAACTGCAATTGGAGAAAAAAATCAAAAGACAGGTAGAGAGCCTGAGGGAGCTTTGGGACAACATGAAACAAAACAACATATGTATAATACGGGTGCCAGAATGACAAGAAGAGGAGCAAGGGTTAGAAAACCTATTTGAAGAAATAATGTCAGAAAACTTCCCTGATTTGAGGAAGAAAAAGTCACACAAGCACAGAGTCCCAAAAAAGGTGAACCCCAAAAGACCCACACCAACACACATGTCGTAATTACAATGGCAAACATTAATAACAAAGAGAGAATCTTAAAGGCTGCAAGAGAGAGACAGAAGGTTACCTACAAGGGATAGCCCATTAGATTATCAAATGATTTCTCAACAGAAACACATCATGCCAGAAAGGAATGGAAAGAAGTGTACAAAGTGATGCAAAGCAAGGGACTGAATCCAATAATACTCTATCCAGCAAGGCTATCAATCAAAATTAAAGGAGAAATCAGGAGTTTCACAGACAAAAAAAAGCTAAGGAAGTTTATCACTACCAAGCCAGCAATGCAAGAAATGCTAAAGGGACTGTTGTAAAAAGAAGGAAAAAAAAAGAAAGAAGGAACACAAGCACAAAAATTAAAAATGGCTACAAACAAGTACCTATCAATAATAACTTTAAATGTCAATGGCCTAAATGCTCCAATCAAAAGGCATCAAATGGCTGAATGGATAAGAAAACATGATATATATATATATATATGTGCTGTCTACAAGAGACCCACCTCAGAACAGGCTGAAAGTGAAGGGATGGAAAAATATCTTTCAGGCAAATGGAAGTGAAAAAAAAAGCTGGAATAGCAATAGATATATCTGACAAAATAGAACTCAGAGTGAAGGCAATAACAAGAGATAAGAAAGGTCACTTCATAATACTAAAGGGATCGATACAAGAAGAGGATATAACTCTGGTAAACATACATGCACCCAAATGCAGGAGCACATAAAAAAACTTCTGGAAGATATCAAGGGAGAGATCAACAGCAATATGATCATAGTAGGGGACTTTAATACCCCATTGACATCACTGGATAAATCCTCTAGACAAAAACAACAACAACAACAAAAAACCAGCAAAGAAACAGCAATCCTAAATGACTCACTAGATCAGATGGACTTAATTGACATCTTCAGAACATTTCACCCCAAAGCTACAGAATATACATTCTTCTCAAGTGCACATGGGACATTTTCAAAGATAGACCACACATTGGGTCACAGGCAAAGTCTCTCCAAATTCAAGAAGATTGAAATCATATCAAGCATCTTCTCAGACCACAATGGCATAAAACTAGAAATCAACTAGAATAAAAATAATCACAAAAATTCAAACACTTGGAGGTTAAATAGAATGCTATTAAATAATGATTGGGTTACCAAAGAGATCAAAGAAGAAATTAAAAATATCCTGGAAACTAATGACAATGAAAACACAACAATCCAAAATCTATGGGACACAGTGAAAGCAGTCCTGAGAGGGAAGTTCATAGCTCTACAGGCCTACCTAAAAAAAAACAACAACAAAAAAACCCCCAAAAAACAAAACCACCCCACCACACACACAAGAAAAACTGATAATAAATTATCTAACTCTACAACTTAAAGAATCAGAAAGAGAAGAAAAGCCCAGAGTGAGCAGAAGGAAGGAAATAATAAAGATCAGAGCAGAAATAAATGAAACAGAGACAAAAAACCCTCACAAAAGATCAATAAAACCAAGAGCTAGTTCTTTGAAAGGATAAACAAGATTGATGAACCTCTAGCCAGGCTCACCAAGAAGCAAAGAAAGAGGACCCACATAAACAAAATCAGAAGTGAAAGATGCAAAATAACAACAGACCCCACAGAAATACAAAAGATTGTAAAAAAAAAAAATACTATAAACAACTCTACTCCAACACACTAAACAACCTAGAGGAAATGGACATATTCCTAGAAAAATATGACCTTCCAAAACTCAATCAAGAAGAATAAAAAAATCTCAACAAGCCAATAACTAAGGAGGAAATTGAAGCAGTCATCAAAAAGTTTCCAGCAATCAAAAGCCCGGGGCCAGATCGCTTCACAGAGGTTCTACCAAGCATTCAAAGAAGAACTAAATTCTATCCTCAGACTATTCCAAAAAATTCAAGAGGAAGGCATACTCCCAAGCTCTTTCTATGAAGCCAGCATTACCCTAATTCCAAAACCAGATAAAGACACCACAAAGAAAGAGAATTACAAGCCAATATCCCTCATGAACATAGATGCCAAAATCCTCAACAAAATTCTAGCAAACCGGATCCAGCAGTACATCAGAAAGATCATACACCATGACCAAGTGGGATTTATTCCAGGGAGGCAAGGATGGTACAATATCCGCAAATCAATAAATGTGATACATCATATAAACAAATTGAGAGATAAAAATCACATAGTCATATCAATTGATGCAGAAAAGTCATTTGACAAAATCCAACACCCTTTCCTGATAAAAACTCTCAGTAAAGTGGGAATAGAGGGATCATACCTCAACATAATAAGAGCCTTATATGACAAACCTACAGCCAACATCATACTTAATGGGCAAAAACTAAAACCATTTCCCCTAAAAACAGGAACAAGACAGGGATGCCCGCTCTCACCATTCCTGTTCGACACAGTACTGGAAGTACTAGCCATAGTGATCAGACAACAAGAAGAAATAAAAGGCATCCAAATTGGAAAAGAAGAAGTAAAATTGTCATTATTCACAGATGACATGATATTGAACATAGAAAACCCCAAAGACTCCATCAAAAAACTACTAGAACTAATAAATGAATTTGGCAATGTAGCAGGATACAAAATTAACACCCAGAAATCTATGGCTTTTTTATACACCAATAATGAACTCACAGAAAGAGAAACTAAAAAAAAACAGCCACATTTACCATTGCAACAACAACAACAAAAAAATTAAGATACCCAGGAATAAATTTAACCAAGGAGATAAAGGACCTGTATTCAGAAAATTACAGGATGCTGAAAAAAAAGATAGAAGAAGACATAAACAAATGGAAGAATATACCATGTTCATGGATTGGTAGAATCAACATCATTAAAATGTCCATACTACCCAAAGCAATCTATAGATTCAATGAAATCCCTATTAAAATACTAATGGCATACTTCAAAGACCTAGAACAAACTCTCCAAAAATTCATCTGGAATAGAAAAAGACCCCGAATAGTTGCAGCAATCTTGAGAAAGAAGAACAAAGTTGGAGGGATCACAATACAAGATATCAAGCTGTACTACAAAGCCACTTTGTCAAAACTGCCTGGTACTGGCACAAGAACAGGCATATAGACCAATGGAATAGAACAGAGAACCCAGAGATCAACCCAAACCATTATGCTCAATTAATATTTGACAAAGGAAGCAAGAGCATACAACAGAGTCAAGACAGTCTCTTCAATAAATGGTGTTGGAAAAATTGGACAGATACATGCAAAAAAATAAAATTAGACCACCAACTTACACCACACTCAAAATAAACTCAAAATGGATAAAGGACTTAAACGTAAGACGGGAAACCATAAAAATGCTAGAAGAAGCCATAGGCAGCAAAATAGCAGACATTTGTCGTAGCAATGTCTTTACCGATATAGCTCCTTGGGCAATGGAAACTACGGAGAAAATAAACAAATGGGACTACCAGTACATCAAAATAAAAAGCTTCTGCACAGCAAAAGAAACCATCAACAAAACAACAAGAAAGCCCACTGCATGGGAGAACATATTTGCCAATGTTATCTCTGATAAGGGTTTAAGCTCCAAAATATATAGGGAACTCATACAACTTAACAAAAGAAAGATCAACAATCCAATAAAAAAAATGGGCAAAGGACCTAAATAGACAATTTTTGAAAAAAGACATACAGAAGGCCGAGAGACATATGAAAACAACAATGAGGTACCATCTCATACCTGTCAGAATGGCTATCATCAACAAATCAACAAACGACAAGTGCTGGCGAGGATGCGATGAAAAAGAAAGCCTCTTGCATTGCTGGTGGGAATGCAGACTGGTGCAGCCACTGTGGAAAACAGTATGGAGTTATCTCAAAAAATTAAAAATGGAACTTCCATTTGACCCAGTAATCCCACTTCTAGGAATATATCCCAAGAACTCAGAAACACCCATCAGGAAGGATATATGCACCCCAATGTTCATAGCAGCACAATTTACAATAGCTAAGATTTGGAAACAGCCTAAGTGCCCATCAGCAGATGAGTGGATTAGAAAACTGTGGTACATCTACACAATGGAATACTATGCTGTGGTAAAAAAGAAGGAATTCTTACCATTTGCAATGGCATGGAGGGAACTGGAGAGCATTATGCTAAGCGAAATGTCAGTCAGAGAAGTAAAATATCACATGATCTCACTCATTTGTGGAATATAATGAACATAAACTGATGAACAAAAATAGAACCAGAGTCATGGAAGCATCTAACAGACTGTCCAACTTATGAGGGAAGGTGGGGGATGGGGGGTGACAGGGTAAGAGATCAACCTAAGAACTTGTATGCATGCATATGAGCATAACCAATGGACACAGACAGAGGGGGTGGTGAGGGCATGTGCTGGGGGATAGGGGTGGCCGGGGAGAGGTCATTGGGGGAAAAAGGAGACTTGTGTAACACTTTAAGAATTTAAATTAAAAAAAAGTTTTTAAATGCTCAAGTATTAATGTATTATGTGTCCAGAGTGTGTAAAATACTCTGTTGTGTTTATAGCATCCATCATTGGAAGAAAAGAGAATTTCAGAGTAGCTAATTAAGGTATTTCTGAGTTCTTAAAATAATCTCAGTGAAGTACCAACTTGTTTAAGAAAGCCAAACACTTTCACTCAAATGTACTAGTAGACTTGGATAATTGTTAAAGAAAATCTCAGATAATCTAATAAATATATTTAAGCCTGCACATTTTACCAGATGTACTTGAGGTACCTGTGAAACATTTGGAAAGTTTAGGGTCTTTTTCTAAATTCTTGGATATATTGATTATCTCTAATTTTATTTAGAAATTTCATACATACAAAGTCGACTAAAACCTTTAATTGACATGGTAAATACCTGTCTCAGGAACCGAAGATGCCTGCATTTAAAAGGCCTGAAGTGCATTTTAAAAAACGTGGCAATAATACCTCCTGGAAGACTTCCAGTCAGCTCCCTGGTGGGTGCAGCTTATACTTTCTACCACTAGGTGGTAGTCTTCCTCCACCTATATGAATCCACCTTCTTAAAGTGGCTGCAAAACCAACCCATTTAAAAAAAAAAATCTTCTGGCTACTATTTCAATACAAGATACAACTTTACCTCAAGTATTTACTCATAATTGTAACCATACAGTATTTTGAAAGTGGTTGGCTAAGCACAAAGCACTGTGGAAAGTGAAATTTAAATCTGCTTTCTGTAGTATCATCCCATACCACATTTCAGAAAACCAAAGACTATCGATACCTCTAGTTGCTGATGAATTTGCAATTAAAGGAAGCTACAGGGTTGTCATCTCTTTAAAAAGACAGTTGGCATACCCATGATTTGTCCACGAAAAGGTCACATATTGCAGTAACTAAACAATTTTACACGTGAAATAAAAAAAATACAAAGTTCTAAGTTATTGGTTGTATATTACTAATCACCCAAGGGTATTATTATTGGTAGACTGTACATCTATGAAGGAGGAAAACGCACAGATTCTGTCTGCAGTCTCATGCTGAATGCTTGCTATAGATTAAGCAGATGATTGATGTGGCTAGGAACGCCTGATTGTTTACCTTCCTGGGAGTGGAATGCACCGGACACATTTCTGAAGACGAAGAGGACATAAACCTCCTTCACAGTCATGTCCGCCGGGCCCTCTGGAGAAGAGATTTATATGTTTTACTTCAACATCTGATTTTAAATCCAGCAATTCTAAATATTGAAACTTTAAAATTTCTCTCACCAATGGGCGAAAAATAAGGCAGGAAATAATTCAAAACTAAATAAATTATGATTTACAAACTAAAACAAGCCAACCGGGCGAATGAATGCTTGGAACATATATATTCACTTTTCCCCTCAGATTCACCTATCCAGTTTAGTTGTTCATTCACTGACTCATTCAATCATTTATTCATTGAACAAACTTTTATTGGGCATGCTCATGCATTTAAGATACAAAAGTAAAAAGAAATGGCCTCTTCTATTTTGTGGAAGCTTAATAAAGTGGAACCGCTAAGGAGGAGAGGGAGAATCAGATTTGTAAGCGGAAAAATGGCACAGCGATAGCTCATAGATGATCTTTCATTTGGACATAATGACAGATAGGAATGGAAGGATCTTTTGGTGACTTAACAGGCCTTGAGGCTAAGTGGACAAAAAGGTTCCACGGTCTGGATAGATGTGTTGCTGCACCTGCTGTGGCTTTGCTGGCTGTTGCCTGCTGGTCTGGCAGACAGAGCGCTCCCACCTGCCCACTGCGCTGCCTGTGGCCACGTGACCAAGTTTTGAGCAAAGAGACGGATGTGAAAGTGTTGGGAGAGGCTTTTTGGGGCAGGTGAGTGGACAGGTGCTGCCCACCTCCTCTGAGCCACCTGCACACGCCACAGTCAGGGGTGGTGAGATCTACGCCCTTTCATTCGAATTGGATCAAGCATAAGCCGGGAATAAAATCAACACTGGCTTTTATTTTACTCATATCAGTTGAGTCTAGTTTCCCTGGTAAAGGCCTATTTGATTATAGGAACGAGAACCTGCTGTTTGTTCTAACTTTGGAAACAGAATATTCGTTTTTAGCCAGACAAAAATAGATAGAAATAATGATCAAACCTAGCAATATAACCTCTTTCACACAAGCAAGAGTGCAAGTCTTAACAAAGGTTAAGGAAGAAATACCGACGACTCCAGGAGAAGCTGGACGGGCCCTGCTCTCACGGGGGACGCTAAGCTGCAGGGGTCAGACATGAACGTTAATAACGGAAGCTAGAGAGGGACTGAGAGACAGTAAGGGTGGGAAGTGATCTTCCCAGGATCTCATCTTGATTAGAAATCCCATCTAATGCTCTGGACTCCCTGAGCACCTCCGTGGAGGAGAAAAGAGTATTAAAGAGTTATCCCACGTTTTTAAGCGCTGTTTTTGAGAAAGCCCCACTCATGTCCTCTTTCCCTTCCTTGCATAGATTGGGTTCATTCCATCAATGGAATCTCTCCCTTGTCTACTACACTTTCCACTCCCTCCCTGGGTAAATCCAATGCTTAGCTTTACCGGAGGAGCTGAAAGCAGTGGGAGGAAAAGCTGAACGTAGTGGGAGGAAAGGCACGATGGCTCTGACGCTCCTGGACAGCTGTGTTGCTGCTGTCTCATCCTGCTGGGAGCACAAAAAGACTGAGTTCACACACTGCTCCTCATGATTGAACCTCTGAGGTTAGATCAGAACATTTAAATACCTAACACATAGCCTTCCTAAAGTTCTCTAATGAGCCATTCATAGGTGGATAATTATTTGGTCAGTAGAAGCTGCTTACTAGGGAGACTATTTTTAAATTAAAAAATATGGCTTATCTGAAATACAGCATCAACTCAATGATTGTACCAATATTTTAAAGAGATTCAGTTTAAGCAGGTTGAATATGCATATATTGTTCTGTCTATGAGATTACTTGTTCTTAGTAAACACTTCCCAGGTGGTATAAAGAAAACAATGAACTGAGTCTAGGTTCTTTTCTTAATCAGATGAGTTCATTCATTCATTTAACCAGTGTTTGTTGAGTGCATATTATGAATGTGATAAACACAGGGTTGTTTTCTTATTGTAAACTTTGTTTAATGTTTGCATTTTCTACTGAGGACAGTAATTCTGTCTGCCTTAGGCACAGCTGTATCCCTGGAACCTACCAAAGTGCCTTACATGTGATAAACACCCAGTGAATGGAGACAGCTACCTCTGCAGACCAGAAGAGCATCCCTGGATACTTAGGGCAGCTAGGATGGGTCTATTTCTGTCTGACTAAAACTGAATATTCTATTTCTAAAGTTAGAACAACTCTGGTTAGAGTCAGGAGGATAATGGAGATTGTTTCCGGAAAAGGGATCAGGTAATCCAAATATGTGTAAAACACTTATCCATGGAACAACATTCCCCTTGTCCTTGGAATATATTAAGGACATCTGCTTTTATAATAAACTAGAGGCCTGGTGCACAAAATTTGTGCACTGGGGGAGGTGTCCCTCAGCTGGGCCTGCGCCCTCTCACAGTCCGAGACCCTTAGGGGGATGTCCGCCTGCCGGCTTAGGCCCGCTCCTGGGGATCGGGCCTAAGCCAGCAGTCGGATATCCCTCTTGCAGTCCGGGATCCCTCGCCCCTTACCACCTGCCTGCTTGTTGCTCCTTACCACTTGGCTCGCTGCTCCTTAGCGCTGCTGCTACTTAGTGCTGCCACCACCACTGCGCTTTGCATTGGTGTGGAATGTTTGTTAGAATTGATGAACCAATATGTATATATTATTTTTAGCTAAAGTCCATATTTTATCATCTGGTTTTACTCTGCATCATGTAATTCTATGGATTTTGCCACAATGCATAACGGCTCCAAGTTTTATCCAGCATATGGGCTAAATAATACAAGATTTTAGTAGAATGAACAGGTGAGAAACCAATAAAATTAAAAAATCAATGTGTGCAATAAAATGATTTAAATTATGTAGATTGGTGCTATATTATTTAATAGGTTTTTACTTCCACTGTGAAGTGCTTATAAAAGTAGATTTATTAGTAAATGTTCACTTGTTATACTTATATAGCTGGATTTATTTAAATCAATGAATAAAACTAATTATAAAACACTTTGGAAATATCTGATAACAGCGAGAGTATTGCCCTTACATTTAGTTAAAGATTTAACAACAAGAAGACAATTATGCCATTTTTTCAAATTGGTAACTTCTGGGTATTCAGATATTTAAGACATGTCTGGTCTATGTTTGCCATATATTTTGGCACATAGGAAGTACATAAGACATGCTAGCTATTGATTATGATTGTAACTTCTCTAATATAGAGGTGTTAAATCAAGTTTTTATCCCTGAAAATGAGAGAGAAAATTACGAGAAAAAAAAAAGCACCCATTTTTGCATAAGAAGTCACTGAGGAAAATTGTTCTCTGAACAGAATCTTACAGACAGAATGGAAGTAGAGCTCACCTAGTGCAGCTTCTTAACCTAAATCATGAGTCCCTCCCACACCGCCTGCCTCCATGGGCCTGCAGCTTAGATCTACAGCAGCAATGGAACCCAATTCCTGTTGGAGTGGCCGTTCCCATCAATGGGTAGCTGTAGTTGTTCAAGAGGTTTTTCTTAAGCTAAACCTGAACTTTTCCTTTGAATAATTCCTACTTGTGGGTCCTAGTTTTGCCCTTTGGTGTTGGAAAGAATGCGGCTATCTTCTGCCTCGAACAGTTCCCCCTTCCAAGCTATTCTACTATAGTCTAGAGTAAAATAAAAATAAAATAAAAAGAATCTTGCTGTTCTCTTGTTTTTGGATTTCTCACAACCTTGCTTACACTCCTGGAAATGACCCTTGCCTATTAAAATAACTCTTTTTTTCTTTCTTTATTGTTATTATTTGTGATAGGAACACTTAAGCCCTACCTTCTTAACAAAATTTCAGGTATGATTGTCAGAGGGAAGGGGGTGGGGATTGGGAGAGGTAGAAAGTAAACAGGGGATAAATGGTGATGGAAGGAGACTTGACTTGGGGTGGTGGACACACAATACAATATACAGATGTTGAATTCTAGAATTGTATGCCTGAAACTGATATAATTTTATTAACCAATTTCACCCCAATAAATTCAATTAAAAATAAAAGGGAACCTTTGTATGAAGGAAAAAAGATTAGTATACAGTATTGCTAATATACATAGTATACTGTACTGTAGATCTCCAGGACTTACTCATCTTGTATAACTGAACTGTTGTGTCATTTGACTAATATGCCCTGTTTTCCCCTCCCCCAGCCCCTAAAAACTACGATTCTGTTCTCTGCATCTATGAGTGTAACTATTATATATTCTTCATATAAGTGATACCATGTAGTATTTGTCCTTCTGTGTCTGATTTACACTGAGTGGCCAGATTATTATAATCTCTGAACGCACAATAATCTGGCCACTCAGTGTGTGTGTGTGTATGTGTGTGTGCATGTATATATATATATATATATATATATATATATATATATTAGAGGCCCAGTGCATGAATTTGTGCATGGGTGGGTGGGTGGGGTCCGGCAAGCCTGGCCAGGGGGAGGGGACATGGGAGGTTGGCCGGCCTGCCTGCTGGTCAAACTCCTGGTTGAGGGGACAATTTGCATATTAGTCTTTTATTATATAGGACATACACTGAGTGGCCAGATTATTATGTGTTCAGAGATCATAATAATCTGGCCACTCAGTGTATTTCACTTAGCACAATTTCCTCCAAGCTCAGCCACTTCCCAAATGGCATGATTTCCTTTTTCTTTAAGGCTGAATAATGTTCCATTGTATGTATATAAGACATTTTCTTTATTCATCCATTGATGAATAATACTTAGACTATAAAAGCAAAAATAGACAAGTGGGACCACATCAAACTAATTGCTTCTGCACAGCAAAGGAAACAATAAACAAAATGAAAAGGCAACCATGGAATGGAAGAAAATATTTGCAAACCATACATCTAGTATCCAAAATGTAAAGGAACTCCTATACTTCAATAGCAAACAAACAAAAGGACTATAAAATGAGCAAGGAAATTAAATAGACATTTAGATATTTCCCCAAAGAAAGCAAAAAGATGCCTGATAGGTACATAGAAAGGGCCTCAATGTCACTAATCATCAGGGAACTACAAATCAAAACCAAAATAAAATTACTATTAAGATTGTGAGTTCTACAATGAAACATATATTGATACTAGATATAGTTTTGCTATCACTTATTGTGCTTCTATTATTGAATGCTCAACTTTTACCATTAAAATGAAGGATTTGACTTAAATAATTTCTAAGGTCCTTTCCAACTTTTAAAAGATAATTTTATTCAGCGTGTGTGTGTGTGTGTGTGTGTGTGTGTGTGTGTTCATGTGCATGTTACCGACTGGCTTCTTGCAATTGCAGTTGGTGCAGAGAACCAGATAAATTTTCACATGAACTTCTGCTAGACTGCATCTTAAGCAGCTTCATGACTGTACACTTATGCTTATTACACCCTCCTTGTTTGTTTCTCTTTGTTGCTGAAGCCCATGTGGATAATTTTGAATGTTAATTCCATATTTGTTGGGTTAGTTAGCCCACCAAGATCTGTGTCATCTATAAATTTTATCAGCATGATTCTTACATATTCATTTAATTTGTTTATAAGAGTTCAGTAGAGAAGGGATAACACAGAATCTTGTTCCCAGCCCTTTCTCTACAGCTCAACATCGTTCTATCCATCAACAATCTTTGAATACTCCTGTCTTACCACCACAATGTTTCTATCTAATTGATATTATTATCCAGCCTACATTTCCCTAAATTGTCCCCAAAAAAGGTCATGAATGGACTGTCAAATACCTTCCAAGAATATAATACACTGTGTCTCCAGTACTACCATGGACTCCTGAGATTAACAATGCTGCCCAAGGAGAAGAGGTTTTTGTTTGACCTGACTCGAGGTGACCTGACTCATATTGTCTCCTAAAAGTCAATGTTCATTCTCTCTCTCTCTCAAGCTCCTAAACCATGTTTCATAACCCATTCTGAAGTTTTTTGGAAAAGGAATGTCAAGTTTTCCAGTCTCTATTTTCTGGGAACCTTCTTTTCTCTGTCCTTGGAAAGAAGAACATTTGTTTATCTCCCATTTATGGGTAGAAAAGGTCAATCCTTTTACACCTGGTTCATATAGTGCCTAGAGATTAAAGGTACTAGTGGGTCGGAAAAGTGATTTTTGAAGGGGACTGGACTTTGTCAGTTTAGTCATAAAATGCTTCCTTCCTCTATGATTCTTCATGCCCCTTTAATAGAGTCAATAAATGATGCATAATTGAGAGAATAATTTCATTAATAAGTGAGCTAATTTAGGTACCCAATGCAATGTATCCAAACACCTATATATATAGGGTCTCCCCCACCCCCATACTAACAAAGCTGTGCGTGGAACCACTCGGGTGGCTCCTGTTAACAAACATCTTGGGTTCCACAAGTCTGTTTGAAAATCCACTTGGTCCTAAGAACAGAGTGACTATGGGCTACACTTGTAATCGCAGGTGCTCTTACACTACACATGAGTGTAGCATCAGTTCTTCACAGCTTACGAAGCCGTGGCTTCTTGCTGATGGACAGGCATCTTTCCTCAGGAGCAGCGGTTTCATCTCTAATGAAACACTGGAGAGTATGACGGTGAATTTTATGTGTCAACTTGGCTAGCCTATAGTGCCCAGTTGTATAGTCAAACACTAGTCTAGATGTTGCTCTGAAGGTATTTTGAAGATGTGATTAACACTTACAACTGGTTGGCTTTAAGTAAAGGAGATCAGCCTGGATAATGTGGGTGGGCCACATCCAATCAATTGAAGGCCATAAGAACAAAAACAAACTGAGGAGGAAAAACAAAAAACAAAAAACCGAGGTTTCCCAGGGAAGAAGGCATTCCATCTGAAGATGGTAACATAGAAACCCTGCCTGAGTTTGTAGCCTTCCTGCCTGCCCGCCCTCCAGGTTTTAGACTCCAGACTTCTGCTTCAACTCTTGCCTGAGTTTCCAGCCAGCTGGTATGCCCTGCAGATTTCAGACTTACTGGCCCTCACAATCAAGTGAGCCAATTCTTTAAAATAAAACAACTTCTCTCTCTGCAATTAGGTCGATGCATTGATATAGATATCCATCCTCTTGGTTCTGTTTCTTCGGAGAACCCTGCTTTACACGGGAAGGTAACTTCCCTCCTTATGATCTCTGCATGTGACCCATGGAACTGTTGATGGCTCTTGCCATTGCTGGCCACTCACTCTGACGTTGTGCTGATTCTCCTGGGCCAGGGACCTGTGGCAGCCATCCACAACGGCCAGCAAGATCAGGCACATAAGCAGGCGCTTCATAAATATTTGGAGGCATGTTGAGTACAATGTAAAGAGAAGCTAACCCTCTCTTGTGCCGTTGACATGTCTTCCGGTAACATCTGCTACAGTGATATAAAGCGTCTGTTTCCTGTGCAGTGTGCACATGTGTTCTTTCTCTGCAGACCCACGGCAGCCTGGAAGCCATGGGCAGACACCACAGCTGCTGTTTCAGTTGGTGCTCTGGCTGCTGTGCCCTGTTTTAGGCTCAGATCTTCATCATTTCCTGGTTCAGGCCCCTGGGTTGGGAACAGAGAGGAAGCCACTGTCTTTGGAGTCTAATCACACTTGTTTTTAGGCCCCTTTTTGGTACCCCTGCCCTTCACCCGCCAGACTTTACCTCTAAGACATTGCCAATGACTGAACTGCTAATTAGATAAAAGTAAACTATTTTATTGATTGTCCCTTGAGTTGCAAAGTCTAGGCTGAGAAATAAGTTCTGAAATGGCGAGTTCCAAACTGTCTGGATTTTGATTAACTTTTCAACCAGAGAGAAAATTTGTGTTAGAAATGAGTGATTACTGGGAAGAATGGGAAACTGCAGTTGAAATGTCATTTACCTTGTCCATTTTAGATACTACTGACGCAATGTCACCCAAGAGAGAGAGAAGGAAAACTAGTGAAAGACCAAGGTAAGCACACTGAAGAAGGAACTGGGTTACAGAAGTGCAGACTCTATGGAAGACAGTATGGAGATTTGTCAAAAAACTAAAAATACACTGAGTGGCCAGATTATTATGATCTCTGAATGCATGATAATCTGGCCACTCAGTGTTTATCCTATATAATAAAAGGATAATATGCAAATTGTCCCCTCGAACAGGAGTTTGACCAGCAGGCAGGCCAGCCAACCTCCCATGTCCCTTCCCTCTGGCCAGGCTGGCCGGACCCCACCCATGCATGAATTCATGCACCGGGCCTCTAATACACACACACACACACACACACACACACACACACACACACACACACTGAGTGGCCAGATTATTATGCGTTCAGAGATCATAATAATCTGGCCACTCAGTGTACATTTAAAGTTTAGCATAGTTTGAGGCCATTTCCCTACTGTGAAAAATCATGCACATTTCTGCAGTAACTGGAAAGCAAATTGGGGAAATATAGTTTCCCCCCCTTAATTATATCAAGCAAATGATCTTACAATTACATAAGAAGTCGCCCATTATAGTCTAGCCAGTGGCTTGGCTTCTTGTCCAAACCTCACAGTGAAAAAATATGCAGACTTTCTGGAACCACGTATTAAAGTCTCTGCAGTTGAATCAGCCCTTCTTTCTGCGTAACCTAAACTCAATACTATTCAGCACATTAGAGAACTCCAGGGATGAGATCTTTAAAGCCCAATGTCAAAAGGTGACTACCTGATAATCGTCACCTTGTCTTCACTCTCATGAAAACCGGCTTTGTCCTCTTTTATTCCCAGGCCTGTGGGCTGTCCTGCCGTGAGGTGCCCTGTTTCACAGCCTTGTAAGAAGAGATCAATCCACAATTTGGCGTAAGTACAAAGTACTGGTATGATGTTCTTGTGTAAACTGGCTCTGAAGGAAATTCCTAATCAGATATGCCAGAAACGGTGAGTGGTTCTGACATCTCTCAAATAAGCATATAGTCTCCAAGGTGATTATTTTGAGTGACAACCCTCATTTGAGGCGTTAAATTGAGTTGATTCGATAGGGGCTGCTGGAGAGCGGGAAGAGCACCGAAGGTGGAGTCAGAAAGCATCCATATGCATCCCAGCCCCGCATCCCAGCCCCGCATCCCAGCCCCGCATCCCAGCCCCGCATCCCAGCCCCGCATCCCAGCCCTGCATCCCAGCCCCGCATCCCAGCCCCGCATCCCAGCCCCGCATCCCAGCCAACCCAGAGGCGCCTTTGCCCTGTGGTGCTGCCTGCAGCGTCCGTCACCTAACCTTTCTGAGCTTCTTTCTTCCCTTGTGACACGGTTGAGTAATAACCACCCGGCATTGCTGTGATAGTCACGTGAGCCTGACAATATGAAACCCCTCAGAACAGTGAAGCACTAGAATAGAATGTGAGAACACAGTCATCGGTAACCTTTACGTTGAATACCACCATTTGAAACCAAGGCCTTCAAATTCTTAGAAAACATCAGTGATGCTGATGATTAGCTGGAGCTGGTCA
This sequence comes from Eptesicus fuscus, assembly GCF_027574615.1. Lineage (NCBI taxonomy): Eukaryota > Metazoa > Chordata > Mammalia > Chiroptera > Vespertilionidae > Eptesicus > Eptesicus fuscus. The sequence goes on along the minus strand of NC_072480.1, from coordinate 45,403,240 downwards.
GAAATTCCAGAGTCACCCGTGTGTATGAGGTCCAGGCGATTTCTGACCTGTAAAGCCCCGTTTGCTATGTCTGCCCAGTTTGGTATGTAAAGCCACAGTAGAAGACGTTTGTTCAGTTTTGCAAGCCCCAGAAACTACTGCACACTGCTGGCTTTGAATACTGGAAAACAGACCTCAGCAGTTTCCATGGACTCACTTTATCCTTGCCTAGCGTTAATGAGATCAGAACAAAACCGAATAAACATACTTGAAACCTGGATCTTTGCAAACCATAATGGCATTTTAGAGAGCCAGAAATAAAATCAGATTTATTGTGTGTAGGACTGCATTGGGTAAGAGAAGGACAACACTGTGTCCATTCTATCTGTGGCTCAAATATGTCCTTGGAGAGAGAGTCTTATTTGAGGCAGGATTGTGACATCGATAGAAGACAGAAACGAGAGCCAAGGGCTTAACTCCTTCCTAATCCTAGTTCTTTCGCAGTGACTACTTTGAGTTTCTTGTGACTAATACTGTCCGGTATATCCACATGGATGTTAGGGAACCCTCTCTGCCCCTTAGTAGAGATAAATAGTTGTGTTTTATTGGTCAGGTTATCTAACCTCTGTTTGCTTTGGCTTTGTCATCTGAAAACTGGGGAAAAATAATAGGACCTATTTATTAATACATATGAAACACTTACAGAAGTGAGAGGCTGTGAGAAATAGTGTTTAAAAGCACAGATTCTAAAGTTTTACTGTCTGGATTAAAATCTCAGCTTCACCTTATCATTTGCTCATTAGATCTTCTTAAAGTTGGGTAAGAATAGAACCAACCTCATAGAGTTATTGTTAGGATTAAATATGCTATTACATGTATAATTCTATTAACAGGGCTGATATAATAGTAAGTACTATACAAATGTTTGCTATTAGCATTACTTGTTTCCTGGAAAAGTTTTAAATACTATTTATAAGAATATGAAAATAATTTAAAATTTATAGCATTACTAACAGTTGTTCCCCTGGTTCTATTAGGTATACAAATAATATAATAGTGATATTGGGACTTTATTTTCTAGACCTAATATTTTGGCAATGTCTCTCATATAGCATTTTCTCTCTTTTTTAAAGATTAAATATTGGCATACCCTTTACCAAATCTTTATTGAGGTAACTTTATCCCCTGATTTACTGAAACTAATGTTATTTAACCTCTCTGTTTCCAATTTCTTTCTCCTTCTGAATGCAAAAAGTCAATGATATTTAAAGCCTGCATACAGAAAAGATTCACACACATTGGGAGGATTGGAAGTAAACTAATGTTTATTTGGGACAGTTTCTAATTCTGTCTCTTCTCTCCTTTCCTCACAGCATTCATTTGAATGCTTTTGCCATTCACTTATTTATACAGTATTTATTGAGCAGACTTGTCAGGCACATGATAGGTGGTGGAAAATCATGATCTGACACTTGAATGGTATTTTACAGCTTACAGGTCGTTTTCACATAAATTAACTCACTCCTCAGAGGCGCTCACTTCATTTCACCCCAGTTCTTCCTCCTCATTTAACGTTATATTTCTCTTAATCTTCCTCATCCTTTGTCAAATCTTTATTGTGCAGAATATTTACTAAATGAATTAGGGGTGGGCTGAGAGGGGAAGCTGATTGGAAGAGACGGTAGTAGGTGGGGGAGGAGAAACCAATCAGATGAGATGGAGAACCCCAGATGTTTTCTGTATCCCACCCTTTAGGTTAAAAACACAAGGTTCTGTCTCTTATTAAGAAAGTACACAGAGTCACTTGAATAGGAACTGACTACACACAGGGCTAGCGGTTTCCCACATCCTCCACTCCCCCGACAATGAGCATATTTAACATATTGAAGAAGCTATGGCTTTCTTTTTGTCCTTCCTTCCCTCAAAAACTAACACTCAGGTGCTTAAGTCCCAGCATTAAAGTTCCCGAATTATAGTTCTTCTTGAATTTCATGACACCAACCAGGCAAAAAAACACACACAAAACCCCCCAAAATTAATCAGAAAATTATTCTTTCAATCTTGTATCAGCATGTTTCATCATTATTATTTTTATATATTTTATTGATTTTTTACAGAGAGGAAGGGAGAGGGATAGAGAGTTAGAAACATCGATGAGAGAGACATCGGTCAGCTGCCTCCTGCACACTCCCTACTGGGTATGTGCCCGCAACCAAGGGTATGTGCCCTTGACTGGAATCAAACCTGGAACCCTTGAGTCCATAGGCTGATGCTCTATCCACTGAGCCAAACCGGTTAGGGCTATTTCATTCATTATTATGCCTCTTATCCATACCAAAGACTTCTATAAGGACATACTGATGGCTTCCTGTAGTAGGCTAGCTTATGGTGGATGAATGTTACTCCAAGTGGAGAGTCTGGGCATGCAGTATCTCTCACATTTGAGCTTGTACTGATTTCTTCAAGGGTCCTCTGAAGATTCACAGGATATAAGCAGATGATACAATACATAAACTTCTGTAAGATGTACCAAGTCCATTTCTAACAGACCCCTTTTAACTTGCTTTGCCCTCTGCCTGGAATGCTCTTCCTCCAGAATTCTCTTTTTTATCAGCTCAATGTCACGTTCATGGAGAGGCCTTCTCAGCCAGTCTGTATAAAGTAGTATCCCCACACTCAGTCCCTCTATCTCACTTCAGAGTTTTATGTTTCATGGCATTTATTTCTACCTAAAGTGAACTTACTTATCTATATATTTATTATCTGTCTGCCTACAAGTCTGTAAGCTCTAAGAGGGCAGAGATTATTTTTTAACACACTGCCTGGAACATAATAGTAGACCCTTCATACATATTCGTGGAACAAATGAGTAAGCAACAGATATTTATTGAATGCCTATTATATGCCAGTTCTGCTCTAGGCACTGGGGATGCATAGTACTCTCGCCCTTATCCATGGGGGATTCATTCCAAGACCCCCTGTGGATGCCTGAAACTGAACCCTATATATATTGTTTTTTAATACAAATGATAAAGTTTAATTTATAAATGAGGCACAGTGAGAGAGTAACAACAATAACTGATAATAAAATAAAACAATTCTAACAATCCTATCTAATAAAAGGGTAATATGCAATTTAACCATCACTCCATCACAAAGATGGTGGTGCCCATAGCCACAAGATGGCAGCGCCCAGTCCTCTCAGCCCTGCTGGAGTCCCCCAGTCCTGGGTGGGCAGCCGCTGAGAGTGGGCAGCGTGAGTGGCCTGGTGGAATGCTTGCTTCGTTGCTGTGTCGACGAGGCATACGTTCCACGCCTGGCTGCGGATGGGCCTCTGGGCCGCAGAGAGCCTCTGGGCAGCGGGCGTGGAGCGGCCAGGCCCTGCAGAGAGCTACTGGTGCATGGATTCGTGCACAGGACTACTAGTATACTATAATAAAAGTTATGTGAATGTGATCTCTCTCAAAAAACACCTTATTGTACTGTACTCACCCTTCTTCTTGTGATGATGTGAGATGATAAAATGCCTCAAGTCGAGAATTTTCACCTTTTCACTTAAAAGAACTACTTTATGATTTCTCTTTGGCATATCCCAATTTCCAGCATCAGAACTCTTACACTTTGGAGCCATTATTGAGTAAAGTCAGGGTTACTTGAACACAAGCACTGTGGTATCTAGGCAGTCTGATAACTGAGATGGCTACTAAGTGACTAACAGGTGGGTAGCGAATACTGAGTGAATATGCTGGCTGGACAAAGGGATGATTCACGTTTGGATGGAATGACGTGGGAACGTCCCAGACTTCATCACACTACTCAGAATGGCTCACCATTTAAAACTTACGAATTATTTCTGGAATTTTCCACTCAATATTTTCAAACTGAAACCCTGCTAAGCCCAATGGCAGATAAGAGGGGCCACTGTTGTAATGAATCAAACAGACGAAAATCTCTTGGAGTTTATATTCTAATGCAGGGAAATACAAGAAATAAATAAAGCAGAGAACGGGGACACTGCTTGGGTGGGGCTGTGCTATATTGAACAGGTGATCAAGGAAGGGTCTGGCTGCAGAGACCTGAAGACGGTGAGAAGGGAGGCACCTGAACAAGGTGAGGAAGATAAGGGCAAGGGGAAATCAGCCTTTTGGCAAAGGGAACAGGAAGTGCAAAGGTCCTGAGGAAAGTGGGAGGACAATGTGGTTAAAACCAGGGAGCTCCTGGGAAAGTGGGAGGAGATGGGTCTGAGAGGTACTAGTGAGGCAGCTCCAATCATGTAGTCTTGTAGGCGCCTGAAAGGACTAGTTTTTACTCTTTTTTTGTTGTTGTTAATCCTCATGAGAGGATAACCCTCCTGCCCCCATTGATTTTGAGAGAGAGAGAGAGAGAGAGAGAGAGAGAGAGAGAGAGAAAACCACATTCATGTGAGAGAGACACATTGATTGGTTGCCTCCTGCAGGAGCTCTGCCCGGGCCAGGGACTGAGCCTGCAACTGAGGTATATGCCTTTGACCAAAACTGAACCCGAGACGCTTCAGTCCCCAGGGCTGACACTCTAACCACTGAGCGAACTGGCCAGGCGGCCAGGGCTGGTTTTTACCTGATGGGAAGCCATGGAGGGGCATTGAGTAGAGTGAGATGATCTGACTTAGGTTATAAGAAGATCCTTTCTTTTGTTCTGCTGATAAACACACACACACAAAACTGTAGAGGGCAAAGGTAGAAGTAGTTAGGAGGTCACTGATGCACTAATCCAGGCAAGAGATGATAGGCAGCTTGGTGCAGGGTGGTGGCAGGGAGGTGGTGCAACATGTTAATAGCCTGGAAGTGTTCTGAAGGCAGAACTGATAGGAATCCTATATAATAAAGAGGTAATATGCAAATTGACCCTCACGCCCTCACAAGATGGCTGCCTATGACCAGGCCGGCAGGGGGTTTAGTGAGGGACGACCAAACAACTGAACAGCAGGTTGCATGGGGCAACCAGGCCAGCAGGGGAGGCAGTTGGGAGTGACCAGGCTGCCAGGGGGGGCAGTTAGGGGTGACCAGGCTGGCAGAGGGGGGCAGTAAGAGGCGACCAGGCTGCCGGGGGGTGGGGGGAAGTTAGGGGTGACTGTGCAGGCAGGTGGGTGAAACTGGGGGTGACCAGGCCAGCAGCGGGGGGCAGTTAGGGATGACCAGGCCAGCAGGGGGGGGCAGGGGCAGGCAGTTAGGGGTGACCTGGCCGGCAGGGGGGCAGTTGGGGGCGATCAGGCTGGCAGGCAGGTGAGCAGTTAGGAGTCAGCAGTCCCGGATTTTGAGAGGGATATCCGATTGCCGGTTTAGGCCCGATCTCTGGGTTCCTGGATTGGAGAGGGTGCAGGCTGGGCTGAGGGGAACCCCCCCTCCCCTGTGCATGAATTTCGTGCACTGGGCCTATAGTTGCTGATATAATGAGCAAAGTAATGGTACAAAAATATGTACAGAATTGATATGAACAAGGCTTTTCTTAGATTCATAGAAAAGAGACTGGTTTTGTCAAACCGGTGCCACTGATTCAACAAATAGTAGTAGCACAACCACCTAGGAATTCAGCATTGGAACTTGGAATTTTTATGTTATCTATTATCACGGAGAACAAAGAAAAAAAGAGTGGTCAAATATACTCAGTATCAAAATCTGTACTTGCAATTAAAGTGAACTGGTTTGAGGCTTGATCTTATTTCAGCGCAGTGACATGAATGAGATAATAGTTCAGCAGACATAAACATTGCAAAATAAAAGTGACACTTATTCACGAGGAAATTATAAAGCTCAGTGGGTAGTCACACTAAAGGGTAAACAAACATTATTATCAAGAACGAAGATCTCACCCCGGATTGACCGTCTGTACTTCCAGCTGATCTGATCCCTGCTCAGACTTCTGACCCTTTGCCTCCCAGGTTACACTGAATGCTGCCTTGGAGCTTGTTCAACCTTGCATTCTTTACCAGCTGGGAAATAGCAGGTTGCACAACAAATATTCCTTGACCTCATGGTTTCTCAACATCCTTCACTACCCTCTTTTGTGCCTTTTTTCTGCAGTGCTCAGGAACACTTTTTTATTTACCAAAGTCAGAGACCAGATAACCCCTCACAAGTATGAAATTTCACAAGGAGTTGCGCTTCAGGCGGGGCACGTGGAAGGAGCAACCCGGGGGCCCCGCCCGCCCGGGAAGCCAGCGCTGGCCTTCCTGGGGGAGGCGGAGTCTTCGGGGCTGCAATGTGACAGGTGGATGCCGACGTGCAGGGAGCAGGCCTTAGAAGGCCAGAGGCGATTTAGGAAAAGGGCTTCCGGTGTCAGGGAACCTGGAAAGGACTGAGCAGAATGAATGACCCAGGCACGCAGGACGGCAGGGTCGCCTGGACCTTTGGGAGGTTAACAACGCAGGGACCGAAAGGTAATTTTTGTAAATTACGTTGGATCCGCAAAACCTCTGAGTTTAACGGCGCGATTCACCAAGGGCTGAGAGGGACCCGGAGACAGAGCGTTCCCCGGCCTCGTTAAACGCCTTCAGCCTGGCCTCAGAGGCGGAGGCGCTGCGGGAGGAGGTCGCTCTCCCGGGGAAGGCACCGCGAAGTCACCCCTTTATCTCACCGAAGGGCCTCGTTGCCATTTCAGCGAATTTCCTCCAATTCAGAGGCCTCCCAACCAACGAGTTTGCCTCTTAACCCAGAAAGTAAACCATCGGAGAGCGTCCTTTGGCGGGACACCGAGGCCAGCTCTTTGTTTCTAGGGGGGTTTTCCAGGCGAGTAGGCAATGCGAACCCGGTGTGGCTGCCCCTGGGCTGGGGCGGCCCCATCGTCCCTGCAGCTGTTTTGTCCCTCTCGAGAACTTTCAGCAACACGACCACCGACGAGGGCCGTGCCGCGGCCCCAATGTTTAAAGCGGCCAGTTCCGGAGGCCGCCACCCACTTCCACACCCCGGGGAGCCGGAAAGGTGACGCCCTCCTTCCAGAGCCCCCAGGCGCCGGGCGGGGCCGGGACGGGAAGGGCGTGCGGGGACCACCCCTCGGAAGAAGGCTCCCCTTCTGCAGGGGGCTGCACCGGCTCCGTCTGCTCACTTTGGTCAAGAAGAAAGTTGGGCGGGAGCGGGAAGGGGCTGGAGCGCGGGGCGGGGAGGAGTGAAAAGCGGCCCTCGGCCCTCCCCCACGAGCTCGCGAGTCTGGGTGGAGCCAGCGGCCGGGCGCGGCTTCGGCGTGTAAAATGCAAATCGATCCCCCTCTCCCGCTACCCCCTCCCGCCCTGGGGAGCGAGGCTCCGCCGCTCCGCAGCCGCCCACGCCTCCTGCGCGCCCCGGCGCCCCGAGCGGGCGGCTCTACTTAAGCGGCGCGCGGGGCGCGACCTGGCACTCGCCTGGAGCGCGCGGGCGAGGCGGGCGGAGCGCACCGGAGCTGCCCGGGCTCACAGCGGCGCGCTCGCACCGCTCGGCTCCCGGGCTCCGGGCTGCGGAAGTGGCCAGGGCGCAGGGCTGAGCGAACGTCCCGGAAAGGCGGCTGCGGCTCCTGTGCGCGGCCCCGCTCCCCGCACTACCCCAGCCCGGCCACCTCTTCGCCATGGCTCTGGCGAACAGCACCCGCGGATTACCCAACGGGGGCGGCGGGGGCGGCAGCGGCTCCTCATCCTCCTCGGCGGAGCCGCCGCTGTTCCCCGATATCCTGGAGCTGAACGTGGGGGGCCAGGTCTATGTGACTCGGCGCTGCACGGTGGTGTCGGTGCCGGACTCGCTGCTCTGGCGCATGTTCACGCAGCAGCAGCCGCAGGAGCTGGCCCGGGACAGCAAAGGCCGCTTCTTTCTGGACCGAGACGGCTTCCTCTTCCGCTACATCCTGGATTACCTGCGGGACTTGCAGCTCGTGCTGCCCGACTACTTCCCCGAGCGCAGCCGGCTGCAGCGCGAGGCCGAGTACTTCGAGCTGCCCGAGCTCGTGCGCCGCCTCGGGGCGCCCCAGCAGCCCGGCCCGGGGCCCCCGCCGCACCCGAGGCGCGGGGTGCCCAAGGAGGGCTCGCTGGGAGACGAGCTGCTGTCGCTGGGCTACGCGGAGCCCGAGCAGCAGGAGGGCGCCTCGGCCGGGGTGCCGTCGCCCACGCTGGAGCCGGCTAGCCGCAGCCCGTCCGGGGGAGCGGCGGGCCCGCTGCTCACGCCGTCCCAGTCGCTGGACGGGAGCCGGCGCTCGGGCTACATCACCATCGGCTACCGCGGCTCCTACACTATCGGGCGGGACGCGCAGGCGGACGCCAAGTTCCGGCGGGTGGCGCGCATCACCGTGTGCGGCAAGACCTCGCTAGCCAAGGAGGTGTTCGGGGACACCCTGAACGAGAGCAGGGACCCCGACCGGCCCCCCGAGCGCTACACCTCGCGCTATTACCTCAAGTTCAACTTCCTGGAGCAGGCTTTCGACAAGCTGTCCGAGTCGGGCTTCCACATGGTGGCGTGCAGTTCCACGGGCACCTGCGCCTTCGCCAGCGCAGACCAGAGCGAGGACAAGATCTGGACCAGCTACACCGAGTACGTCTTCTGCAGGGAGTGAGCTCCCCAGACCCCCTCCCGACTCCAGCGCACCCATTCCCCCCTCCTTCCCGCCCCGCAGAGGATTATAGACTCCCACCCACGCCCTCCTCTTCCCCTGTTCCCCACCTCCAGTAGCTGGGCTAGTCCTCCTCGACCCCCACTTGAGAACCTGGAGCCGCAAATCCTTTCGGCTTTTTCGTCGTCTTCGGACCCCACTTAGCCGAGAGAGCCCAGATATACCCCTCCCCGCCCCCCAACCTTGCTTCCTCTGCCCCTGCCTCAAACCACCCCTCCCCCAGTTTGTCCTTCAGTCTGGATCTAGTGGGGGCAGTGGGGTCCGAAGTCACCAAGGACCTGGGAATGATGGGATTGTTCAGAACTTGATTGGACCCTGCCCGGTGTCAAGCCCTTATGACTCATTCCAGGTTTAAGAGATCAGAATTGATAACACTGCGAATAGTGTTTTTCGCCCTCTTCAAAAGGTAGAGTTTTTAGAAGGCTGGATGCAAGACTGGACCTGGAATTAGGATCCCATGAAGGCGGTTCAGTGACTATAAATGAATAAAAGTTTCGAAACGTTACAGGTAGATGTAGGAGAAGAATCTAGTGCTGGCACAATGAAGGATCATGTCTTCTCGATGCAGAAAAAAGGCCTTCGCCTGTGGCTTAAACTTGTTACTTGGGGAAAGTGACTCCCAGCCTGAGGAGGCACCCTTTTTCCTCCGCTCACTGCCGGAAGCCCGTGGTTGGACTGGTTGACATGGCAGCAGTTATTGGCCAGAGGGAGAAAGAGTCCTGCAGCTGACAGGGCCAGGACAGCCCAAGTCACCAAGTTCTTCGGGGGAGTCACCCGGCAGTGACTCAGTGGAGCTGGGTAGTAGTGCACGTCCTGGGGAGTAGGCAAGCCCTAGTGTTCTTGCAGTGAATGGCAGTAGCTCTTAAGACTTGGGGGGTGGGGTGGGGAGGGAGGAAGGAGAGAAGGAGGGATGGGAAGGGAGGAACAGACATACTCATTTATTATTTGGCAGTTGGTACCATCCGTTTGAGTACATGCACATTTAAAAAAAAAAAAGTACACAAAAACACACAAAGCATTTGATAAAAGATGAATAGCATCTACTCTTCACTGGCAGTTGATTGAACTGTTTTGAGTCCTAAACTTAGAAGTTGCTAATACTTATATAACCTAACCAAAGAGTTACCCAGTAGGGTTTACGTTATTGAACTTTATTTTCTGGTTGATAATACATCCTGAGTTAAAAAAAAAAAATCTGTTTACTTGAGCAAACAAAATATGTTTGATTTTGGTTACTTAGACTTAAGATCTCTTATTAAAAACCCTTATTTTCTCCAAGCCCAGTCAATGTGGACTTCTGGGCAAACCTGAAAATTAGAAAATGCCACTTATTTTTTGTGGATTATTTGAAGTGAAGGTGGGATATTTGTGAGTGACAGAGCTGCAGAGAAATAGAAACACCAAGGGCTGCCCATCTGTAGATAGCTGTGAAAGGGAATGCTTTAAAATGAAGACAAGCAGTTAAAAGTGAGCTGAGCAATAAAATGGTGTTTTGGGTAAACGCAACAGAAAACAGAAGGAGACCTGGTTGCCTTATACCTTTTCTCCAATGCGGAATAATTTCCCACTGCATACCCTGTCTGTACCACCAGTGAAAGGAAATGAATCCCTATCGTTCATGCTGTGAGGCTCCTTTGCATATTCTGTGATGACTGAGAAGCCTTTCTTTTGTCATTTATTTCAGCATTTTTCTCTGGAGTATGTTTTTTAAGATTTTGTAAGAGTCTCTTTTCACTGTTTAAATTAGCGCTATTTTTCCTTCTTTTTAAAAATGAATCTTGTACTGTATCTTACTAGGACCATAACAGATGTTAAGAATTGGAACTGTTTTATTCTTAGACTCATGTGATCCAATATGTATATACCATATATAAACATTTTACACAAATCATTTAGTTTTTTAATTCATTCACTAATGATGTAATATTTCCTATATTTGCCCCCAGTAACTTGCATCGGATGGTGTTTATACTAAGCAACATGTTTTGATGAGTTTCTTATATCCTTATCAATGGAGAAATTGGGTTAGGAAAAAATACATAATTATAAAACTGGGTTTGCTCCATATTGTTTAGCTTGGATATTAGTTGTATACTAAGATGTCGATTAGCTGTTTACTTAAACCAAGGTACCTGTATTTTTAATCCATTGATCTTTTTTTTTTTTTTTAGTTGGGAAAGAGAACGTTCTGAGGTCTTTTATTGTGGTTGCATTTTTAGAAAGGTCAAGTTAGCTTTATATACAGAGACAGTAATCCTAAGGGAAGTGGAAGTAGACATCCAGGAAGCCGTGTTTGCTTCACTGTTGAGTGTGATCTCAGACAAGGTAATGCATCAGAACTTATCTCTGTTTCAAGCCTGAAACGATTTAGGAATGTCGCTCACTGGCCAAATATGAATGTCACAGAAACTTCTCCGCCCATATGGTATTCTGTTGGATTACTCAACAAAAATCACATAATTGAGAACATCTTAGAGGGCCAGATAAAATCACCGACATATGGCAAGACTCTTGAGGTTCTGATTTTTTCCTTATTAAATCTGTACAACTCCAGGAGGGACAGGAAACCGCTCAAGTTTTGTCTTTGCCACGTAAGTCTTAAGTTTTATCTTGTAAAACTTTGAGTTGAACTATTCCATACTAATTTTACTGTGCCCCCACCCTTGCTGCCCTGCAATGCTCCCCCCCCCCCCCACTTTCATTATCTGAAAGACTGGGAATGGAATGGTTAGAAACAGTAAAGTGACCTCTTTTTCTAAGGATGACTGTCCCCTCTAAAGTTGGAAGTGGATACCAGAGAGCATTCTACTTTTAGCCCAAAGTGAAGGCTGGGTAAGAAACTCATTTGACATGCGTTTCGGTAGAGAGTGTACCAGGTAAGATGACTTGATGGGGGCACTTTTGGGGCCTTCACATGCTTTGGGGCAGAGAAGGACTCCAAAGTGGCTGAAGTGTTTGTTGGTTGGTTGTCACCTATGAGCTTAGGTGGAATATTGAGATTTGAATAAACCCTGAGAAGACGCCACTCAAATAACTTGGGAGAATGTCATAAATTATTCAGGTGATTATGACTGCATTATCCTGATTTAGTGTACATGCATTTACATATGTAATGGCTTTAATTACCATTTGATTCATAAATACAACTGAGTGACATTAGATTTTAATAACAAATTAAAACTTTTTTTTTAAAAAAAGAATACATGTTGACAGGGGTGGTTAAAAAAACAGGTACCATGTTTAATGCTTTTGCGCCTAGTGTTTAACAAGTCTGTTTTTTTAATACATGTAGAATATGAACCAATTTACTCTAATTTTTCAAATTATATGTTGTGAAAAATATTCCTTGAAGATGTGAGACTTAACATTTTTTCCCCCTCTTCAGTACTGTCTTTGTTCTTGTGTTTCGTATTTGGCTTTTTGTATTGATCACAAAGTGATAATTTACAACACAAGCCAAAATTGTCTTCTCTTTCAATCCAGAACCATATATATGGGGCCTATTGCTTCTCTGAGGAAATGCATAATCTGTGAATTCTCAGACAAAATGGCAACTGGCCATGCTCATAACATATTCCAATTTTTATTGGAATTTTCTATGGAATGTTATTATTGTATTGAAGCCATGTAAGGTGAAGCTTTGATAACTTCTTTTTAAATTATGGTAAATTCTAACCTAATATTCAAACACTTTTGTATTCCACATGAAAAATGCTAAATTATACTGCAGGCATTTAGAAAGTGTTGACTGGAGGGGTTGAATTCCTTAGGAATTTCTTTTACAGTTTAAATCATAAATACTTTTCTCAGTTTAATATTTGTATTATAAGCCTACCAAAGTAAACCCTTTGGAATTGTCTCTCTCTTTTTTCTTACTGTAAGTCATTTAAAAACTGACTTAGTTTTCTTAGATGACCTAATCTGTCTCTTGAGAAATAAATAAAATACTCTTGTGTTTCCAGTGGCTATACTACCTGAAATAGGGTTTCCTAGAGCCAGAAACAAGTTAGGTTGAAGTTGACTTTACTTTGTCACAAGTTTGGATAATAAAAATCTAAGAGTATTAAAGTTTGAAGATTGAGATTTTCTACTAGGGCCCTTGAAACTTGGAAGAAATTCAACCAGAATATCTACATTACAGTATAATCTTGTGTGGTAGGAAGATGGACTCTAGTTGACTAAGAATTCTTGTTACCTTATACATTTTTCCCCCCAAGCAAAGTTTTTAATCTTCCATGTATTTTGACGTGTGTAAACATTAATTGTAATGTAAACTATTATACAACTGTCTTTGTGACTTTATAGGCAGGCAGATTTTGCTATTACTATTGAATACAAATGATGACAATTCATTTATGACCACACAAACAAGCATTAGTGACATTTAATGATAGAAGGTTAAGACATTCATCATGGATGTTAATTTTGAAGATGTAAATTATATATTATTTCCAGGCATCTGAGAAACTATCTACTAAACAATGTAAGATTCCCACAGAGCTGTCTGGAATTATTAAATTGTTGAAAATGTTGTCTTATATATCATAGAGCCATTTTCTCAAAATAGAAGGGGAAAGGGAAAAATTAATTATACGATTACTAGGCTTTTCTAACGAAACAGCCAAGAAAAGTATCCCTCTATATTTTTAGAAAGGCACTGATGAAGTCTTTGTAGACATGCCCAAAGTTTAAGAGAATTTCTTCAACTATCTAAACGCTCTAGAGATTTTTGTTCTCCCTGTTCACAACCAGTTGTATAACAGAAATACTCAATACTGTTTTCCTCCCAGTGTGTGAGTAATGAATCATTGATTATGTGACTTGTTATATATTCTATTAAACACTAAAGAATAAAACATTCACTCCTTTAATTATTTCTCTTGGCTCCTGGGTATGGATTGGCTTACACACTAGTCTGATTTCATTTAAAGCGTTCTCTGAACACTGGAAATGCTTCCCAAATTGTTGTGGGGCCAATGATTAACATTATGCCATCAGAAGAACTCTTCACTGTGTAATTGGCCAGCTGGGCCAGTAGTCAACAAGCTGTTTCCTCAGAGTTTATTGTCAAGAACGCCTGTTGTCAAGGTGGTTTGGTACTCAATATGGAGGGAAAGTTTTTCACAAACATTTTCCCTGACCTCAGTCTTTGCAACATAGGCAAATTATTTTGGACGTGGGGAATGTAGGTAGAGATGACCTCTTAAAAGTTTGTAGGGAAAAGGAAATAGAAACTGAGATAGGTCTTAATAAAAAGTACAATTCATGAAGGTAAAAGTGTGAAGAATGTGGGGTAGTTTCTGCATTTTGGATATAGGGTTGCATTCTTGAATCATCTCCAGTCATTGAGGTCCCTCCTCTTGCAAGAAAGCACAGTGCCTCCCAGACTGAGAAATCACTGAAGCTGGAACCAGGCCACCCCAGCCTGGGTCTGCTGGGTCCTGGCCCAGGAAGCTGTGAGTTGGGCAGGGAGAGTGAGCCAGGCTTTGCCTTTCCTGTTTGCTTTTGCCTGTACTTCCTCTAGATAGCTTTTGTTTTAAAAGTGTGCATGTGTATGAGTATAAATAAACACACATACACCATTTAATTTGTGAAAAATTTAAGCAATACAAGACTAATAAAAAGTAAATCTTCCTCCTTCAATAATCCCTTGTTTTTTCCCAGGGGAATCCAGCCAGCCAGTGGTATATCTTTATAGATATATGGACTTCTTGCCTTTTTTCTATTCCATAGGAATTACTCCTATTCTGTGCCTGCTTTTTTCTTTTAACCACATATCCTAGAGCTCTTGGAGTGCATGTGATGGGGTTCAGGGCAGTCTATTTCAGAATATACACTTTGGCATGGGGATTATTTTGAGCTGAAGACAATTGAGACCCAACAGACTCAAGAAGAGCTTCTTACCTCTCCCTTAATTGCCTGAAATAATTTAGACAAGGGGCCTATAGGAAGAAAGCTATTAGCAGAGAGAGCTCTTTCCTCTTATTAATGTCTTATGTCAATTTAATTATTAGATCAGCCAAAGAACGTAGGAGGGCAGAGAGGACAAGTTTTCCTGTCATACACATTCATGAACACATATCAATGATCTACCTCATTTTATTTGATGGCTGCATGATATTCCTCATGACATGTCATTTTAGATGTGCTGTAATTTGTCTTACCAGTCCTTTCTTGATAGGTGTTCAAATTTCCAGGTATTTTGGTTCTAATCCAAAGAGTGCTGTATTGAATATCTTTTTATATATATGTTAATATATCTAAGGCTTTCTTTTTGGATGAAGTTGTTCTAAGAGAGAAATCACCTGGAGGTACTTTTTTTTTAGGGGCTATGGAAACTAGGATTCACATGCAGTTTTCAAGGGAATGGGGATGATGGTGTTATGAAATAACTCTAGAATCATTTTAAGTATACAAGTATGAAGTTTTATATAGATTTAATATTGAGGACAAGTCCCCCTCTCTTTTTTTTCTATTTCTGAAATTCCTCCTCTTCCATTTCTATTCTAGTTTTTAAAAAATTAATTATGGCCAACACTTGTTTTTTAGGAATATAGTACAGACAGTCCTCGGGTTACGTCGGACTCGACATACGTAGTTTTGTGGTTATGTCGCCATTTCCTATCTATATATATAAAAAGCCAGCAGCCGGAACACTGGAACGACCAGAACGACTGGTCGCTATGACGCCCACTGCGACCAGCGAAGCAGCCCAATTAGGGGGTGGGACTGGCCGGCCAACCTCCCGCAGCCCCTCCCCCTGGCTGGCCCCGCCCCTGATCACACCCCCTACCCCAATACAGGGCGGGGCCGGCTGGCCAACCTCCTGCAACCCCTCCTCCCACCCTGTCCCACCCCAGATTGGCCCCCCCACCCTGATCAGGGCAGGACTGGCCAGCCAACGGCCTGCAGCCCCTCCCCCAGGCCACTGGCCACCTATAGGTCCCCCCCCAACCCCATTCAGGGGTGGAGCCGGCTGGCCTACTGCCCACAGCCCCTCCCCCAGCCAGCCCCACCCCTGATTGGATCCCCCCACCAATCAGGGGTGGGGCTGTCTGCTCAACCTCCCACAGCCCCTCCCCTGGCCGCTGTCCCCCAATCGGCTCCCCCACCCCATTCGGGGGTGGGGCCCACCAGCCAATGGCCCTTGGCTTCTTCCCCAGGCTGGCCTGGCCCTGATCAGCCTGATTGGGGTCGGCCGGCCAGCCAACCTCCCGCTGTCTCCTCCCCCAACAGGTCCAACCCTGATCCGCCCTGATTGGGGCCAAGCCGGCCAGACCCCACCCGTGCACGAATTCGTGCATTGGGCCTCTAGTTTATTAAAAAAAAAAGTTCTGTCATGTCGACGTATGTACATATGTGCTTTATGTTTTTTATTATTTATTTACCACAAGTAAAGGTCAGGAATTGTTATCTTTTAATTTTTTTTTACTGTTTCATTTCATTACTGCTGTGTATGTGCTCCATGTGAGTAATGTAGGTGCTTATGTAGGTGGGTTCTGACTTACGGTGAAAATCGCATTAGGTCACACCATAGGAACAGATCTCTGATGTAACCTGCAGACCTACTGTATATAAAGAGGAGACATAATGTATCCCATACTTCTTAATGAGGCACCTCTTGAAGAATTAGAAAGAGATGGGAATCTTTAGGATAAATATGGAGCACCATTCTGGAATATCAGGCTAATTGAGATTTGTACATATGAGTTAGGGAATTATATCATGCACTTTTTAATGACTGGGATATGTTCCTGGAAATGCATTACTAGGTGGGTGGTTTTATCATTGTGTGAACATCATAGAGTGCACTTACACAAACCTATATGGTATAGACTACTATACACCTAGGCTACATGGTATAGACCAGTGGTCAGCAAACTCATTAGTCAACAGAGCCAAATATCAACAGTACAACGATTGAAATTTCTTTTGAGAGCCAAATTTTTTAAACTTAAACTTCTAATGCCACTTCTTCAAAATAGACTCGCCCAGGCTGTAGTATTTTGTGGAAGAGCCACACTCAAGGGGCCAAAGTGCTGCATGTGGCTCGCAAGCCGCAGTTTGCCGACCACGGGCATAGACTATTGCTCCTGAGCTAGAAAACCTAAATAGCATGTCACAATACTGAATACTGTAGGCAATTGTAACACAATGGTATCTGTATGCCTAAAAACATAGAAAAGGGCTTCTGGTCAAGATAGTGGTGTAGGTAAATGCGGTACTCTCCTCCTCCCACAACCACATCAAAATTACAACTTAACTACAGAACAGCCATCATTCAGAATTGCTTGAAATCTAGCTGAACTGGAATCCTACCCCTAAGGATATAAAGAAGAAGCCACATGGAGACTGGTAGGAGGGGCAGAGAGGCATAACAGGCTGGTCCCACACCACATGTGGTAGATAAAAATTGGGATGAATATCTTGGTTGCAGAGGTCTTCCCTGAGGAGGGAGGGTTCCCAACCCTGCAACAGCTACCCCAGCCCAGGGTTCCAGTTCCAGGAAGAGAAGTCACCATAACTTCTGGCTGTAAAAACCAGCGGGGATTGAGGCTGAGTGAGACAAAGGGCTGCTGGAGTCCCATGCAGTTCCTCTTAAAGGGCCCACACATGGACTTACTCAGACATACACCCTCTGAGTTCCAGTGCTGGGGCAGCAGCTTGAAAGGCTTCGGTAACATACAGGGAATAACTGAATTGTCTGGCATAAAGGTGAGAGCTGGAGGGGCAGCTTTCTCCCAGATGGAAGTGCTAGAAGAGGCCATTGTTTTCTTTCTGAGTCCTTCCTCCACAGAGCTGGCAGTTAGGTGCCAAATCTGAGTGTCCATAAACATGGTTCACCCTGTTCACCCTGTCCTGGTGATTTCCTGAGACCTGCCCCAGCAACTTGTGGGCCCACACAATCTATTTCCAGTAGTATTTCCATATGAATAGACTGTCTTGGCTCATGCTTCAGACTTTCCTAAAATCTCTCAAAAAAGTAGCATCTTGCCCTGTACCTCTCACCAAGTGGCCCCAAGCCCAGCACTAGTAGAAGTCAGCCTTAGCAGCATGGCCTCTCCTGGACACCTCTAAGTCCAGCACAAGTAACAGCCATCTGCAGATAGCTTTATAGGTCATTCCAGACAGTCCTGGCCAGAACACAGGCAGTGGCTGACCTTGGCTTGCATCTCTCAGCCAGCCCAGAGCTAGCACACCTGGTGGATAGCTTCAGACCACATCAAAGCACCACCCAGCCACCTCCACAAGCAATAGACTCAAGGGCTGGACTCAGTGGGCCGCAGAACCTCTCTGAATTAAGTCCTGCTCTGTGGGGTGGGCTCCTATAAAACTCATTCTCCACTGTGGTTGCAGCCAGTCCTTGTAGCCAATGGACCTTGGAGTACATCACTCCCATTGATGTGCCAACAGTAATCAATGCCCAACTACCACAGAAGGGTGTACTAGTACACAGACCATGTAGAGGGAGGTGCACTTGGAGAGTCCAGCTTGGGCGAACAGGGAGGTTGTGCCCCTGGACCCTACACCTACTACATAAGCCTGGGAGACATAAGCATCTCTACTTAATATATAGAAAAAAAATATAGGAAAGCTGCCAAAATGAGGAGACAAAGAAACATGTCTCAAGTGAAAGAACAGGACAAGACTCCAGAAAAATAACTAAACAAAATGGAGACAAGCAATCTACTAGATGCAGAGTTCAAAACACTGGTTATAAGGATGCTCAGTGAACTCAAGGGAAGAGTAGATGAACTTAGAGAAAACTTCAACAGCATAAAAATGGACATGGATACCATAGAAAAAGCCAGTCAGAAATGAAGGACACAATAACTAATATGAAGAATAATTTACAGGGGATCAACATTTGAGGAGGTGAAGTGAAAAATAAAAATAGTTATCTATAATAATAAAAGCGTATTATGCTAATTAGACTGGACGTCCTTCTGGTGTCCTTCCGGATGACCTTCTGGACAAAGCCAGGGCTGCGAGGGAAGCCTGGGGTCTTGGGTGCCAGAGGGAAGCTGGTGCTGGCAGCTAGGGGAAGGAAGGCCTACTCTTGCATGAATTTCGTGCATCGGGCCTCTAGTTTGGAATATAAGGAAGCAAAAAACACCCAATCAAAACAGCAAAAAGAAAAAAGAACCCTGCCCTCCCCTCCCAAGTGAGGATAGTGCAAGGAGCTATGGGACAATTTCAAGTGTACCAACATTTGCATCATAGGGGTGCCAGAAGGAGAAAAAGAGCAAGAAATTGAAACCTATTTTAAAAAATAATGACAGAAAACCTCCCTAACCTGTCATGCAGTTTTACATGAGATTTGTTTGCAATAATATAGGGAGCACCTTGTTTCAATGAGGAACTCTTTTCTCCTGTTAATCTCTAGATCTCATCAAGAGATTTGGAGTCTTCAGTGAGACCTAGTCAATTGTAAGTACTTTATAGCACACCAGTTCTAATGCATCAAGAATCCCGAAATAGCAATGCAGTCTTTCAGATTCCAACAGTCATTAATTGAGCCCCTAATATATTTGAGACATAGTCCTCTCCTTTTGGATATGTTTTCCTTTCCTTAAGCAACAGAAAGCAAAATTATGAACTGCCAGTTAAAGGGCCTTTATTTCTGGAATAACCAGATATCACAGAAAACAGTATTGTTGGGCCTTATACATTTTACATGTTTGGAGTTTTATGACCATTGTCTTTCCTCCCACAATTAATAAAAATACATCTAATAATTACTAAGAATGATTCCCCTCCCCCCATTTTTCAAAGTGAAAAAGATGAAGCATAATAATGGCAAATTTTAAAATTAGTTTTTGGACTTTTCCTTTATGATAGTGACTGATAACATTTCTGAAGTTATTTATAAATTATTCCTCATTAATTCATTATTATTCTCCATGCAAATACTTTTTGGGTGAGTGAGGAGAAGAATCCAAAGCAAGAGCAAGCTCTCATTTCTGTATACAGAAGAAAAAGGAAGAAATATCTTTTTGTTCAACTTTTTTCTTTCTTCTTTAGAAAGCATTGAATAAAAATCACAGGGTAGAATGCAGAACTGAAGGAAATGAAAGTAGAAATTTAGACTCCTGGGTGACTTGGGTTGTTTGCTTCTACTTTATGGTGTGGTCTTAGTCTTAGTCTTCATTCATTTTTGACATCTATTTGCACATTCATAGGCAGGGGAAAAAAGTGCCTGTTTCTTTACATTTGCCTTAAAGCTCAGCACAGTGCCTAGCAAATAATAGATCATTAATAAAAACTTGTTGAATGAATGAATGCTCATGTTAATTCATCCTTTTTTATGTATTAGGAAGAAAAAGAACTAACTTAAAATTGGCTCTTTATTTTTTTGTAACACTACCAAGAATCAATAATTCTTCTTTATACATAAACTAGAGGCCTGATGCATGAAATTTATGCAAGAGTAGGCCTTCCTTCCCCCAGCTGCTGGCACCAGCTTCCCTCTGGCACCCAGGACCTGGGCTTCCCTCCAGCTGCCTGCAGTCACCCAGGACCTGGGCTTCCCTCTCAGCCCTGGCTTCATCCAGAAAGTTGTCCAGTCTAATTAGCATATTACACTTTTATTATTATAGATATACTAGTGGCCTGGTGCACGAAATTCGTGCACTTGGAGTGTGGGGGGGTGTCTGCCAGCCTGGCCTGTGCCCTGTCACAGTGTGGGAGCCCCATGACCCATCGCCACAAAGAGGTAGGCCCCACCCACCCATCTGGAACTCCTCGATGGATTGCCCCAAAGAGTTAGGCCGGAGCAGGGGGAGGCCTATGGACCCCCAGGCTGGGCCACAGCAGAGGTCTGTGGACCCCTGGCGCAGGTTCCCAGAGGCCCCTGCTGTGACCCCGCTCCTGAGCCAGGCCGTGGCGGAGGCCTGCAGACCTCCGTGCACCTGTGGACCCCCGGCCGGGGTGGGCCCACAGCAGAGGGGCCTCTCCATGCACCTGTGGACCCCTGGCACAGGCGCGCAGAGAGGCCTCTCTGCTGCAGCTCCACCCCCATCCCTGACGTTGCAAGTCCCTGCCCACCTGTGCCTGCTGTGCACGCAGCCTACTGATCGGTTGTTACCGTGACAGCGTCCCAACCAATTTGCATATTACCCTATTATTAGTATAGATTTCTTGGAGAAATTATGACTACAGTTTCATAAATAAATACATAAAAACAACTATCCTTTTTTTTTTTTTACTTAAAAGTCAAAGATTGAGATGAGACAAACTGATTTAGGTATTTTTTTCTGCATAGTTATTAGGTGGTAGCTGCTTCAATGCCTAAAATGCTTGACAATGTTTTGATTTTATGATGGAAGTCAAGTTCACTGACAGCCATATTATAGGCTTTTCTCTGGGGCTGTTATTTGTTACAGAGTTTTGAAAATATTAACTGGAAAATTTCAAGAGGTGCCTCTTAAGAGTTGTAGAAAAGAAATTTGATCTCCCTGAAATGCTGGAGTATACTGTTCCAAATGTTCTGCTGGTGAGAGTTGTGGGTTTTTTAAATGACAGTAGCAAGGAACATTAAAAAAAAAAGATCTGTGCAATGATGCTCTGACTTTAGAATAGCAGCTATGTTCTTTTTTTTTTTTTTCTCTTCTGCTTAGAACCACATGTTTTCTTATGTATGTATGTATGTATGTATTTAATCTTTATTGTTGAGAGTATTACAATAAAGTATACCCCCCATTTTTTCCCCTTATTGCCCTCCACCACCTGGATCCTGCCGTCCCCAGGCCTTTACCACTCAATTGTCTGTGTTCATGGGTAATACATATATGCATCTAAGTTCTTTAGTTAATGTCTTCCCACCTCCCTCCCTCCTTCCCGTTGAGATTTCTCAGTCTGTTCCATGTTTTCATGCCTCTGGCTCTATTTTATTTATCAGTTTATTTTATTCATTAGATTTCTTGTTCATTTATTTTCATTCTTAGATTCAGTTGTTGATAGATATGTATTTATTGCCATTTTATTTTTCATATTTATTCCTCCTCCTTCTCCTCAAGAAGATTCTTCAACATTTCATGTAATATTAGTTTGGTGGTGATGAACTCCTTTACTTTTTCTTGTCTGTGAAACTCTTTATCTGACCCTCAATTCTAAATGACAGCTTTTCTAGGTAGAGTAATCTTGGTTGTAGGTCCTTGCTATTCATCACTTTGGATATATCTTGCAACTCCCTCTGGCCTACAAAATTTCTGTTGAGAAATCAGCTGAAAGTTGTATGGGTGCTCCCTTGTAGGTAACTAACCACTTTTCTCTTGCTTTTACGATTCTCTTTGTCTTTAAATTTTGGCATTTTAATTATGATGTATCTTGGTGTGGTCCTCTTTGTGTTGATCTTGTTTGGTACTCTCCTGGACTTGTATGTCTATTTCTTTCACCAGGTATGGGAAATTTTTTGTCATTATTTCTTCAAATAGGTTTTCAATTTCTTGCTCCCTCTCTTCTCCTTCTGGCGTCCCTATGAAGTGGATGTTGGTACCTTTGAAGTTGTCCCAGAGACTCCTTACACTATCTTCATATACTTGGATTCTTTTTTCTTTTTGCTATTCTGATTGGGTCGTTTTTGTTTCCTCACATTCCAAATAGCTGATTTGATTCTTTTTTTTTTTTTCTTCCTAACATATTTTATTGATTTTTTACAGAGAGGAAGGGAGAAGGATAGAGAGTTACAAACATCGATGAGGGAGAAACATCGATCAGCTGCCTCCTGCACACCCCCTACTGGGGATGCGCCCACAACCAAGGTACATGCCCTTGACCGGAATCGAACCTGGGACCTTTGAGTCTGTAGGCCGACGCTCTATCCACTGAGCCAAACTGGTTAGGGCTGATTTGATTCTTGACGTCTTCTATTCTACCGTTGGTTCCAACGGTAGAGTAGAAGCTGTAAATTACTCTTCATTTCAGTTAATGTATCCTTCATTTCTGACTGGACCTTTTTCATGTCTCACTAATTTCCTTGAAATTCTCACTAAGTTCCTTGAAGCTCTCATTTAGAACTTTGAGCATCCTTATAACCATTGTTTTGAACTCTGTACCTAGTAGTTTGCTTGCTTCCATTACATTTAGTTTTTTTTTCTGGAGATTTCTTCTGTTCTTTTATTTGTGACATGTTTCTTTGTTTCTGAATTTTGGCTGCTTCCCTGTGTTTGTTTCAGAACCACATGTTTTCAAAGTATAAGTTCTCTCCAAGTTTATGTCAGAAACACAGCTGTTAAGTCAAAGTTTTGCCAACTAGATCTGAGAATGTTACTTTTAAAATGTGTGCAAAAAACAGCAACAATACTATAGGTTGAATGTTTGTGTACCTCCACCCCATTCATATGTTGCAATTCTAAGCCCCAATGTGATGGTACTTGGACATGGGGCCTTAGGTCATAAGGGTGGAACCCTCTTTAAATGGAATTAGTGCCCTTATAGGAGAGACTCCAGAGAGCTCTCTTATTTCTTATTCCATGTAGATATAGAGAGAAGACATCCATCCATGAATCAGAAAGTGGCCCTTCATCAGATGCTGCATCTGCCAGCTCCTTGATCTTGGACTTTCCAGCTTCCAGAACTATGTGGAAAAACTGTTTGTTATGTAAGCCACTCAGTCTATGGTACTTTTGTTAGAACAGGCCAAAGTGACTATAACAAGGTTTCACAACAGTGAAACTTCATTATATTGTTGTTCTATTGCTCCTTTATAATGTATAGTTTCCTTCTCCCAGTGTCTTAGAAGAATTCTCAATAAAGTTTTATGTAATTTAATTCTAGATTTTAGTCAATTTGAGGTAAGTAAGGGAAATCAATACTTTTGTTTTAGTTTCTGTATCTAATAGATGAAAAAAGTCTTGAGCTTGAATCTTTTGACCTTTGTCTTTAACCCAGTCTATTTTATAAACTAAGACATAACTGATAAATCTATCAGTGACTGCCCAGTTAAATGGACAATATTAGCTTTCACTTAGCTACAGGAAATTAATCAGAAATTGTCATTAGCCAAGAAAGAGCAGAGAGAAGGGAGTCACCATCTCTTTAAAAAAGTTGAAGTTAAAATTGCCACACACTGTAGTGAAGAACCATGGGAAACTTACTCTTTAAGTGTGACATGGCTTTCCTCTATAGGGACGTTTTATAACTAGGGCTGGAGTACTATACAAGGAAATTGATCTCGGAGATATGTTTCATAACTATCACCACCATTAACTTCAGTCTTTGTCTCTCAGAAAATGAGAGTGTCTGTAGTTCTTATACAAAAAAAAAAAAAAAAAAAGAAGAAGAAACGTTTTTCTTTATTTTGAAGTTTGGACTTTTGTGATTGTTGGATAGTATGCTATATTCCAAAGAATCTCCATGGTCTTTATGAAATAAGTACAGCTAAAATAAACGTTATTAATAAAAGCAGAACTAAGAGAAGCTAAAATAAAGTTTATTAATAAAGCCAGGACTAAGTGAAGTTAAAATAAACTTTACTAATAAAGCTTTAAGAAACTTCTATCTTCCTTTGTAGTTAATACTTTGCATCTTTTAAACCAAAGACAGTCTACTGTAAAAGCTAAAGGCTTAAAAACAGCAACTGGATGAGCATACTTTTGTCTGAATATAATTTAACCAATGTCCATAATATCTTTTAAAGCAAAGTGAAGTATATTTGTTAAAAATAAAAATTTAATTTTGCAGATACAAATATATACTTGTCTCATCAATAACCTGTAGTCTATGTACTATTCAAGGAAACCAGAAGCTGTTTGCACATGTTAAGTTCCCCTGGGCTGTTGCCTAGGCTGTTGAGGAATAAAGAAAGGACATGGTTAGTTACACATTGAATACAGTAGTTGGAATTATGAAGCATATCTATGAAAAGACAAGAATTCTCTTTCTATATATGAAAGTTGAATTCATAAACCTATATAGATACTGTCCTTCAATCATTTTGGTAGACTTTACATTTATTTCAATAAGAGCTTTAAGAAATTAACTTAGAACATTAAATAGCAGATTATTAGTAGACAGTAGGGAGGTAATATCTACTAAAATTGTCGATGTTGGAAAAGATGAAAAAGTTCTGGAGATGAATGGTGGTGATGGCTACACAACAATATGAATGTACTTGATGTTGCAGTACAAGACAGTTAAAATGGTAAATTGTATATTTTATCACAATAAAAGTACTATGAGTTTAGCCTGGCTGGTGTGGCTCAGTGGCTGAGTGTCGACCTAGTAACTAGAAGGTAATGAATGGGTTCGATTCCCAGTTAGGGCACGTGTCCAGATTGCAGGCTTGATTCCCAGTGTGGGGTGTGCAGGAGGCAGCCTATCAATGATTCTCTGTCATCATTATTTCTCCGGCTCTCTCCCTCTCCTTCCTAAAAAAAATTATATGAGTTTAATGAAGATAACATGAGAAATGTAGAAAATTATACAGAGAATAAAAATTCTTATGTAAACCTACCAAAAGTGCCATTGAAATCACCTCTAATTATAATGAATAGCTATGGAAAGTCACCCCCTCTGATTGTGTGATGCCAGTGATGTAAATGCTCAAACACATTAGCAATTCTTCATTTGGATGAGTTATGAATCATGCAGTAAAATCAGTCTAATAACTTTTGGTGATCTTTTAATTTCTTAAAATTTGAGAATATGTGTTTGTGTCATTATGTGCTTAAATTTGTATTATGTGAATTTTCTATTTTTGATGCTTCATCCCTCTCCATTAGCTCAAATAATTAAGAGTTGCTACTCAAATTGAATTGAAATGAAATTCCACCCAATTTGGAATTTCAAAAGGCTTTGCAAGATCATTATAATTCCCATTACACAAGTGAGAGGAAGAAATGAATACTTGTTCAGGAGGGTAAGTATGCTTAGAGTGAGGAACCAACTTAAGCATTTCTAAAGTTAAGAAAGGTTTTGGCCTATGTGCTCTCTATTAGCACTCACATTGTTATATAAATTAACTTAGTGCTTACAGGGCTTATCAGATAAGGCCAGTATTTATGGGACAAAGGTATGTAATGGAGAAATGATACTCTATCATCTGCAATGGGAAGATTAAGAATGATGAATAGACACGAAAATTTGTGTTAGCTGCATTGGGGCTGGTATCATTTGGAAAGTTGAATCAAAGCTGAAGGTTGCTAACTCAGGAGGAAGAAGATGCCTCAGAGTAACAGATTGTAAACTTGGGTGAAATTGGAACTAGAAAGAATATATATATCAGATGGCAGAGGGGCCAACTCCATTGAAGTAGTTCGGGAGATTAGACAAATAGAACAGTGGTTTTCAATGGAGTGGGGGGATGGAAATTCTTCCCCTTTCCCAGGGATAATATGGCAATGTCTAGAGACAAGCTGGGGGAAGGGTACTACTGGTATCTGGTGAGCACAGATCAGGGATGCTGCTAAACATCTTATTAATGTACAGGTATAGCCTCCCACAGCAAAGAATTATTTGGTCTTACATGGTGATAGTTCTGAAGTTGAGAAGCCATGTGATAGGAAGAAGGATGGTTAGGTGGGCAAGGGCATAGTCACGGTAAGGCATTTGGTCCAAATGTGAATACACCTTTATGTCACAGAACTATGTTGAATGTTATTGAGTCCCAAGAGGAGAACATTAAGTGACTTGTAGATTTGAGATGGATTAAAGTGAAATAGAGAAATGGTGGGTGTGTAGGTAGACTCTTGCTAAGGTACTTCTGTCATCTTGCTGGCTGTTCTACTGGACAAGCCAGTGGGAACCATGACCTGGGAAAGAACTGACCTGAAAGTCTTGCCAGATAGTGCGTCTAGTCCGGACAAGAGCAAGACAGAACCTAACTTCAGGCAGCAAAATGAAGGTTAAGAGGTCCTAGAAAGATGAATAAAAAGTCGATAACTATGGTGGGCATGGGTAGATGCGTGTAGAACTAAGTCCAGGAAGACATAGAAGGAAAAAGTAAGAGAAGCTCGCAGGTAGAACAAACCTGCCTGCACCTTAGAATCACTTAGGGAATTAAGAAAAAATACTGATGCCGGCGTGCCACCTCAGACCACTTCAATCCCAGCGTTCAGGGGTGGGTTCTGGACTTCAAATACGTTTTCAGATACGTTCCTAAATATGTCTAATGTGCAACTAGGGTAGAGAACGTCTGTCCTAATAGGGCAATAAAGTAAAAAAGGACTAAACGGTGCGGCTCGAACAATCCTCTGAAATAAGCTGCCCTCTGAGCGTAGGGGCTGCTTGTCCTCTGTCCCTGTGTTTTGCTGCCTGACCTTTGCAGGATGTGTGTGGGCTGCCGCTGGAAGGATCACGGCCAGGAGCTTGAAGCTAGATTCTGCGTCCACTTTGATGATGAGGCAGAGCAGGCAGGCAGGGCTCACTTCCTACTAGTGACTAATGACTGAGCTTTGGATTTAAACTCCCAGAGAGTCCCCAAATTACCATGTGATGGAAAGGAATCACTTAGGAGTAAAAGTAATATTAAGTAAGTTACATGAGCAATTCAAAGTTATTTCATGTTTTATGTATACAGTCATGCACTGCTTAATGACAGGGATGCATTGTGAGAAACAAGTCTTGGTTAATTTTGTCATTGTGTGAACATTGTAGACTGCACTTACACAAACCTAGGTGGTGTATACACACTGAGGCTATCTGGTATAGCCTATTGCTCCTGGCTACAGCACGTGTACAGCATGTTGCTGTACTGGATTCTGTAGGCAATGGTAGCACAAAGGTATCTGTGCATCTAAACTAAGGTGACCAGACGTCCTGCTTTTGGCGGGACAGTCCCGATTTTTTAACAATTTGTCCCGCGTCCCGCGGCGTTTTAAAAAAGTCCTAATTTTTGGAAAGAATGCACAACAAGCTAGGGAACGGCGGGAGAACGGGAAGGGAATATACAGTTTTCGGTGGCCATGTAGCTATTTAGCCAGGATATGAGTTTTATATTATTTCTGTTAATTTTATAATGTTAAACTTTAATAATAACAAATAATTGTTGAGAACTGATTATCGAGAACTGCTTATCAAAGTTCGCATTGTTGATCAGTTGTTAGAATTCGACCACCATTGTTTGGACTTAATGAACAATGGCATTTTTTGGGATTGGCAACGATGAAAACATTTTGTAACTGTCTCTCAGACGATACACATCGTACTGCGTGCTAGTAAGCTAGTTAAACGAGTGATGTCATTACAAATCAGCTATTCAGATAATTTAGGTAAGTAATTTATTTATTTATTTATTTCATAAATACATAAGTTTTCTTGAATTTAGCAGACAGTACTCATATTATTTATATTTTATAGTGGCGGCAAAAAGTCTAGCGCCGGCCTTGAAAGTGACACTTACGACTTAAGTTACGGCAAATTCATGACCTTTTAAACAACGACAGCAATCTACTAAAAAAATTCACTCAAATGAGAAATATGCCGAAGAATAAAATAATACTATACATAATTTTTTATTTATTATATTTGTAAATTGCACTTATGTTGAAATTTAAAAAAATATATTACAATACTATTTTTGCATTCTATGAAAATTTTTGTTGCTCCATATAGACCAAATTTTTAATCAAGAACCCGCCCCCCCTCCTCCCCCACCCCCCGGTCAATGGTGTCCCGCTTTACCAATGTTAAAATCTGGTCACCTTAATCTAAACATATATAAATATAGAAAAGGTAGAGCAAAGATACCCTAAAAAGAAAAAAAAAAAAAGGTACACCTGTAACAGGGTACTTACCATGAAGTGAGCTTGTGGGACTGGAAATTGCTCTGGGTGAATGAGTGAGTGAGTGGTGATGAATGTGAAGGTCTAAGACATTACCATACACCACTGCAGACTTGATGTCCACTGCATCCTCAGGCCACACTACATTTTAAAACAACAGGAGATTAAATCAAATACAAGAGAAAATGATGCAATCAAGAGACTGTGTGAACACAGGACGTATGAGGCTGAGGTAACCCGGCATGCTATTTTACAGCAAAATGTTTTTTTTTTTTTTAAGTAGAAAGAGTAGACGCTACAATAATGATAAAAGTATAGCATAATCTATAATAATAAAAGTGTAATATGCTAATTAGACCAGAAGGCCATCCAGAAGACCTTCTGGACGAAGCCGGGGCTCACAGCCGGCTGCGAGGGCTGAGGCAGCCGCCGCAGCTGTGAGGGCCGAGCCCCTTGCATGAATTTCTTGCATCGGGCCTCTGGTGAATACATAAAACAGTAACACAGTCATTTATTATCATTATCAAGAATCATGCACTGTGTGTAACTGTATGTGCTATACTCTTATACAAGTGGTAGTGCAGTAGGCTTGTTTGCACCAGCATCAGCACAGACACGTGAGTAATGCATTGCTTTACGCTGCAACTCATGTTGGCTGTGACGTCACTAGGCGATAGGACTTTTTCAGCTTCATTAAAATGTTATCGGACCACCGTGGTATGTGGTACATAAGGTCCATCATGAACCAAAACATTGTTAGGTGGTGTATGATTGTGTAAGAATGAGAAGGACAGTATGAGAGGAGAAATGAAAAGCCATCAAACCAGAAGTATCTTGGAGAAAGTGCCTAATTTTCTCTACAAGTAGCTGGTAAAGGCAGCTTGTTTTCCCACCTGGATGAACTGGCCTGAAGGGTGGCTCTCACAGCCTTTTCAGAGGGGTATCCTTTATCTGCCTTTTCCCGTTTGGAAACCTTCCGGAGAAAACATTCCTTTCTGGTAGAAAGAGAGTAAGAGTGAAAGCATTCTTTGTCTGCCGATTCCTGGGACAGCTTTGAAGAGACTGAGTAAATGACTGGTAGTGAGAATCTGTTCCATTTTCATTTGTCTCTGGCAGAGCCTGGTGGCAATTTAATATTCTTTATTATTATTTTACATGCAACTTCCTTCCCAGCTTATGATTCCTGTCAGAACTGTGTATTAGTAGCCATTAGTCATTTTTCTTGGGTTGCCCTATAATGCTTCAAAGGAGGGCTGGTTTACTTCAGTAATTTTGCTTGCAATTTGATTTGCGTTCTCTAGAATCCCAATTTAGTTTCATCAGCACATTTCAACATACAACAGCTGGGCCCCTCGATGGACTCATTTACATACATTAGCAGCTGAAAGCCAGGCTCCAGTGACCCAGAAGATAGCCTGATATTTTCTGGGAGCTTCACCTGACTTTTTTTTTTTTTTTTTAAATAAACGCTGCCTCCCTATTTGTAACTGTGTCAATGACAATATCCTGTGAATGATTAAAACAAAACAAAACAAAACAAAAAACCCCAAAACTGTTGGTTTCCAGACAACTTTTAACCTAAAATGCTTTGATAAAAAGCCTTGAAGGATAATCAGAGGGTATGTTCTGTCCTACTCCAGAGTCAGGTAAGAATATGGTGCCATCCCACTGCTACCATGATAATAACCTGGTTTTTGATAACAGGAAAGGAGCAGAGGGGAGACTCGATAATATAGACATGCCGTTTATATAGCTTTGCCAGGACGCTGCAGTTAACATTCTCCAAGTCTGTTTCCTGCATATTGCTGGGGGAAAAGACTGGACAAAGGCAGTTTAGACATATGCTAGGGAAGGTCTGGGTGAGGTGGGAAGATGCTTACCTGTCAGTCACACCTGGGAACAAGTCAATGGCTAGAATAGGCCCTGCGACGGCAAGGGTGTGAAATTTGAGATACTTAAGTCCTGAACAAAGGAAGTTCTCTCTCTTGCTCTTGGCTCTCTGGCATGCCTGGCTGGTGAGGCTCACATGCCCTGCATTCTCCCCGATGGCCCATAGCTATGTGGATGCCACACAACGGACTAATGGACTTTAACTGGCCTGAAGCTACATCGGACTCAGCTCCACCCTGGAAAGGAAACCCTGGACACTGGCCTTGCTTTTAGTTCTGCTAAAAGCCCCAGCTGCACATTTTCTAGGACTGGTTTAAAGACAATGGGACTTTGCAAACTAAGGGATAGAATTCCATGTAAATAAAAAACCAGTCATTCTCCCATGTCAGTCTTAGAAAATTCCTTTTCTCATGATATCACAAGGACCCCATTCCCACTAGTGACGGAGTAATTATGTAGGGGGCAGAAATAGAATAGTGGGGGCTAGTTATAATTATAAAAAATTTTGACCATGCTCTGTTACCAATTATTGTTCTGTTCGGATTAGAGAAAGCACATTCTAACCTGGCTGAGAGTTGCACGCCCTGGGACAGGAATTCAGTCCATTCTTCTTTTTCTAAGGACTGCCTGTCATCATGGAAAGATGAACAACCTTGTTGCTGAAACAATCTGGTCTTTTACACCCCCCAGCCTGCATTGCCTGTAACCTGTAACCATCATACCTTGCCTACTTCCCCATGCTTGTAATTCCTACTTTTCCATGCAATCTTTGTCTGTCCTGAACAAAGGAAGGCTTATGGGAAGGGGAGAGCAGCTGGAAGGAAGGCTTAATATTCTTTATTATTATTTTACAAATAATAAGCAGCTGGCTTATGGGAAGGGGAGAGCAGAATTTTGTGCATGATCTACTGCTCTCTTATACCGCCGGCATTATTGAAATAAATGCTCATATATGATTCAACTCTGTCTCTGCTTAATTGGCTCAAGTTGTGACAGGGAGCCCAGACTCAGGTTGTCCGGTTTCAATTCCACCCACCCAATCCTCTGGCAACACTATTATAAATATTTTTATTATTAGATAAATGGTAGAGGAATCAGCTTCTTAATTGGCAAGGGGTTGGCGAAAGGCAGATAATCCACTAATCCATAAACATC
Source organism: Eptesicus fuscus (assembly GCF_027574615.1). Lineage (NCBI taxonomy): Eukaryota > Metazoa > Chordata > Mammalia > Chiroptera > Vespertilionidae > Eptesicus > Eptesicus fuscus. Next base: position 45,371,888 of record NC_072480.1, on the reverse strand, counting down.
ATTGTGACTGAGACCCTGAGCATGACTCTGGACAGTCATGGCATGAGAAGGACATTGTGTAAGGCTAGTGGAAAACTTGGAATTCTTTTCACCATTTCCTTTGCTTATGTTTAAATTCTTGGACTGTGGTCTTGGTTTGTGTGGTAGGCTGAAAAATGCTTCCCTCTGCCCCACCTCCCTCAGAGATATCTCCATCTGAATTCCTGGACCCTGTAAGTATGATAAAAGTATCTTTGCAGATGTTGATTGAGTTAAGGATTTTGAGATGAGATTATTTGGGTTATCCTGGGGGGCCCTAAAAGCCATTACCAATGCCCTAATAAGAGAGAGGCAGAGGGAGATTTGAGCACAGACAAAAGAGTAGGCCTGTGACCACAGAGGCTGAGATTGGCCACAGGGCCAGGAATGCTGCAGCCACCAGAAACCGGAAGTGGCAAGGAGAGGATTTTCCTAGGGCCTGTGGAGGGAATGTGGCCCTGCCAGCACTTTAATTTCAGCCCAGTGAAACTGATTATGGACATCTGGCCTCTGGACTGAGTGAATTCCTGTTGTTTCAGGCCACCACGTTTGTGGTGATTTGTTATATAGTTATAGGAGACTAATATAGTCCGTAAAAGGATCTATCCTGTCGTCCTTGGACAGGTTGTTTAGTTATTCTAGTATATCAATGTCAGTGTTTGTGTGTTTTTTTTCCTGGAGATGAATTGTTAATTTACTTGATATTTTTCATTTGGTATCTCACTTATGATCCATTTATTCTACTGAATCCTGACTGTTTGGGCAAGTAAGGACCAGTAGGGTGGACAGCATAATTTATTCCATAATTTATTCACCCATAATTTATTCCAGGGCACTGTGGTAGATACTGACTGAAGTAAATAAGACAATATCTTTACTATCAAGCATTGTATTACCACCCTTTTGAATTTGATCTGCTGAAGCGGTCCCCAGACATGGGACAAAACGTTTGTGAACAAGTGACCTGGAAGTCTCAATACCCCAGGAAGGAAAGAGAATATTATCTGCTATATATTGAACATTTATAATTTCACCATTTCACTCCACTTTCCAGTTTCTATGAGAGAGATAGACCCACTGTATTTTATCAACATAAATTGTGTTGTACAGGATACCTTAGATTTGGATTACACTATGGAATGGCTATTGGTATGAGTTACAGATTGCTATGATTATGAACTGAAGTGGGGAAATACAGTCATGACATCCTATTCTCTTTGGCCATTAGCAGAATGCTGTCAGACTTCACCTACACTTTCTCTGTTGTTATTTGGCTGGGGTTCACTGGGGTCAGTTCATTAATTATGAGGCTCTGTATTATAGGTATCACTGAGGATAATGTGGGTCCTTGGGGGAGCCTATTTCCATACAAGTTGTGATGTCCAGTGAAATGTTTCAAGAAAAGCTAATGGATTTTTGGTTTTAGTCAAAGATCCTAGGAATATGGATGAAACAAACTGCTAGAGATTTAAAAAAATGTTCTTTATAAAAGCACTTCATGAGTTTTTCTATTATGAAATTAGAAAACATAACCCCTTTTATAATCATGGACTCCCTCATATAACATTAACTGCTCTTAAAGAGGACAAGTTAGAACATAAGCAACTTGGAAAAACTGAATGGTTTTCTTTTGCAAAGAATTCTAATACGTACTACATGTGCCAATGCATTTGCTAAAGATATCATAAGCATGTATTTTTGAAGACATATTTTATAGCAATTATTAAATGAATTATCAGTTAAATGTAAATGATTCTGTTTTATCTAGTACCTTCCTGATGGAAATGAAAGACCTCTGCAAAGGTAGGTTTGAGCCATGGGTAGAGAAATCTATACTTAAATCTTAATTTTCTTTGTGAGCAAGTACCTGGAAGTTTATAGTTTTCATGTGCTCTCTCTTTTTCACCCATAATTTATTCCAGGGCACTGTGGTAGATACTGACTGAAGTAAATAAGACAATATCTTTACTATCAAGCATTGTATTACCACCCTTTTGAATTCTGAGATACAGAGCAGTTGTGACCAAGGTGGGCCTGATATCAGAATAAGAGGGGAGAGCTGTTTACTTCAGAATGGATCCTCAAACCTCAAGAATAAGTTAAATTCCCCTATGTTGGGATATGGATTATGCATGTATAATTTTTATTTATAAAATAAACCTTTGATAATGAAAATGCTGAAGAACAATCATGGGCTTTGCTCTGAAGGGTCAATGTGAGAATTGACTAGAGAGATGGCATATGAATTATGGATTTTCTTTTTCCAGTGAAATCTCTTTTATCACAATTCCCTAAGAAATGTTATATTGTGCATATTGAAGAGGATGAGAATTAATTTAATTTCCCACCCTCTGTTGTTTATTGATTTATTTATTTTTGTCCAGAAGAAAACACTGTTTTCTTGTACAACTAATTCAATGCAATTATCATATGACCAGTCAAAAGATGTGACAGAATAGCATGCTATGAATATTTGCTTTATGTGATCAGTGTTATGAAGTAGGTATAAATACAATTTTGTTAAATGAAACTATGATAAAAGCATATAGGACATTTTTCTTATTTAAGATGTTCTAATGTATACAAGGAGAATGTTTTCTTTATCTAAGGCAATACATATTGACTTACCTGTCTTAATACTATCTACTAAAAATATAAGAAGAAGGATAATAAAATAATATCATCTAAAGTTGAAATCTGCCAAGCTAAAGTGATTACACAGGTGTTTGGGATCTAGAAAGGAAATTAAAATAAGGGAAATAGAAAAGTAGTTTCTTTGAGTTTGGGATGAAATGACTTTTATGTTTGAAGAAGTAATGTGGGTGCTTGGTCTGTGTGTGGAGGGAAGGGGAGGGGCATTGGGTTGTGGGGAAGGTGAGAAATCACAGGGTTTTAAAACTCAGGCTTTAATCTTCCAGGGGTCCTTCCTGCCTTTGCTGCACACTGTGAGTCCTGCTGCTCATTTCTGACTTCACACAGTTTTGAGTCCTTGACATGGGCACCTCCCAGCTCCCCACTTGGTCAGGAGTCTTGGCTGTCTAAGAATCCGGAGCTGAGGTTCTCATCTGATTGTCAGCCAAAGGAGGTGTGACAGAGCGCAGAGCACAGGATTTCCACACAGAAGACCTTGTTTTGAATCCTGGCAACTAACACTTATTAAATCTGTGACCTCGGCAAGTCATTTATCTTCTTCATACTTCAGTTTTTTCAGTCTACTCACTATAAAACAAAAATACTTCTTAGTTTTGTTTTAAGCACATATAAAATAACATATATAAGTAGCAAGGACTCTGGTGTTTTTTTGTTTTTAAAGAACACTTGTTTGGCTAGTCATTGAAGCACCTCTTGGTGGTACTGAGTGTAGATTGCTTAGAGATATTTCACCAATATTTTACTCTTTTGAAATAATAACAAATGAGCAGAAGATTTAAGACTTTTATGTGCATATGCCTGCATAGATACCCATATACACATAATATTTTTTTGAGGAGACATCTTGTCTTTTCCTTCTCTTTTTAAAAAAAATATATTTTTTCTCAGATCGGCTTCTACCCCCCCTCGCCCCCCCCACACACATTTTTTTCTCAGACTGAGGTTAGTGAGCTTATTTCAAATTTGGACATTGGCATAGGATTGCCAACAGGGACCCCAAAGTTTTGGATTTTGTTTTGGTAGAAACTTTTTGATAACCCTTCATGGGTGAGCCCCACTCTTGCTTCCTATGCTTCCTATTTCTACCGGGGACAACCAGCGTGTGATGCTGCTTGTGGAGTTGACCAGGCCAAGGATCTAAAAAACCCATTCCTCAAGAACATGAATTAGGTTTACGTTTCTTGGGAGGAATTTCTTTTTATGAAGAGGAGTGGGTTGGCCCATTTGGGAAGATTCTCAGGGCTGGGGAAGTTTTAGTTGTTTTCTTCCATAGACGTGCAATCTCTTCCAGGATTTGCAGGTGGAGCTGAGTATTTGCAAATGAAGGTAACAGATGTGATGTATTTGACCTGCATAGAATTAAAAAAAAAAAAAGAATTAGCTGCCAATTTTCAGACTCAGTAGATTTCCCACCCAAATCTAGATTTAAGTTTCTCCTGAAAAATATCTGGCAACATTCAAATATGGAAAAAATCGATCAAGGACAAGTTAGAAGGGCAAGTGATCCCTAGTCCAGACAGTTTTCTCCCACCTGTGTGGTTGCTTAAGTTACCTGTTTGGTCCTTGAAGGCATTTGGATTTGCCATATCCACCCTACACTGAGCATCGCTTACCCACCTCTACCTCTCCTGGCCACATCTTCCCTCTTCCTGCCCTGGCACCCACCCACACATGTATGTTTTTCCAGCATGGCCCATGAGCTCAGTGCAAACAAGAACTGGTCTTTAGAGAAAGAATAGGGCTTACCATGGGAAACCAACGATATTCAAAACCACAAACCATAATTCCAGAAATGTCAGTTCTGTTTCCTGTTTCTTTTGAGATGTGAATAATCTTAGTTTTGAAGCTAAAACTATAATTAGAACATTATAGTGGTAGTGGTATTATGGAATCATTTAAAAAGCAGTGGAGATGGCAAATAAAGGTTGGAATGAAAAGGATGGAAAAAGATAAGTCAGGCAAATTCTCGTTAAACAAATGCGGCTGTATTAATTTATTAAAAATAGACTTTAAGGCAAAAAAGCCTTACTAGACATAAAGACACCATGTTCAATCTCTTGAATAATATAACAATTTAAAATTTGATGCTCCAAATAATACAGTTTCAAAGTAAGTAAAGCAGAATTGCTAGAACTATGAAGGAAAGTGAACAACTGTATGGCCATAGTGGGAGATTTTAACTCATCTTTCTCAGTAAGTAATATAATTAGCTAACAACAAAACCAATAAGGAGAGGGAACATTTTGAGCAACATATTAACAAATTGGATCCAATGGTCACATATAGAACATCTAAGAATTGACGAATATATTTTTTAAAAAACAGATGGGTCATTTATAAAAATTGATACATCCCACGCCATAAAGGGAAATCTAAACAAATTTAAAATATTACCAAAGGACTTATATACTTATATGCATAGCCCATGAACATGGGCAAAAGGGTGGTGAAGACCTGGGGATGGGTGAGTAGGGGCTGGAAGGAGAAGGGATGATGGGGGGGGGGGCGGGGAATGAGATATATCTGTAATACTATCAGTAATAAAAAATATATATAAATAAAAAAATAGAATAGAAAAGGAAAAATATTAATTATACAGAGCATGTTTTCTTTCTTTTTAAAAAATATATTTTTATTGATTTCAGAGAGGAAGGGAAAGGGAGAGAGAGAAATACCAATGATGAAAGAGAATTATTGATTGGCTGCCTCCTGTATGACCTCTATGAGGGATCGAGCCCACAACCTGGCATGTGCCCTTGACCACAATTGAACCCAGGACCCTTCAGTCTGCAGGCCAACACTCTATCCACTGAGCCAAATCAGCTAGAGCTTTTCTTTCTTTTTAAAAAATCTTTATTGTTGAAAGTATTACATATGTCCCTTTTTTTCCCCATTGACCCCTTATAGCCCGCCTCCAACCTTCGTCCCAGGCCTTCACCATCCTATTGTCTATGTCCATGGTTTATGCATATATGCATAGTTTTTTGGTTAATCTCTTCTCACCCACCCACCCACCCCCTCCTTCCTTCTGAGATTCGTCAGTTTGTTCCATGCTTCTATGTCTCTGGATCTATTTTGTTCAACAGTTTATTTTGTTCATTAGATTCCACATATGAGTGAGATCATGTGATGCTTGTCTTTCTCTGACTGGCTTGTTTCACTTAGCATAATACTCTTTTAACCACAAATTAATGAATTAGAAATCACTAACAAAAGGATCATAGAAAAAAATCAATATATGTGGAAATAAAGAAAAATTCTAAATAACCTATAGGTCAAAGAAGAAATCATAATAGAAATTAGAAAATATTGAGAATCACACCAAAATAATGATACCACATATAAAAACTCATGGGGTTCAACCAAAGATGTATAGAAGGGAATTTTTAACCATAATTTTATATTTCAGAAAACTTTAAGCTAATACATTAAAAAATATAGATAAATTCCTAGAAAAATATAAATTCCCAAAACTGACTTAGAAAAAATAAAAAGCCCTTCTACAATGAATACTACAAGTTCAGAAAACTTTTACCACTAGTTTTATAAAGTCTTTAAGAAACAAATATTTAATACTATGCAAACATAGAGAATTAAAAAAGAGGAAGAGTGTCTAGAATAAAAAACTTAGAATCAACATGAAAAAGAAAATCCATGGAAAATGATGCAAAAGACTTGAACATTTCACAAAAGAGATTTTTTTTGTATTTAAAAAAATAGCTTTATTGAGGTATAATTGATATACAAAAAACTGGACATATTTAATGTATATAAACACTACATCACTACAAACAAGATAATAAAATATTCATTTCCTGAAAACATTTCCTTCTGCTTCCTCTTTCCCTACTTTCTTCTGTGGTAAGAACACTGCCTAGGATCTCTTCTCTTCACAGATTTTTAAAGTTATAATACCAAATTGTTAAATATAGACACTATATTGTACAGTAGATCTCATGCAAAGATCCTTATCCTCAAACCCTCTCCTACCCTCGCCCCCATTCCCTGTCTCCTCTCTCTCTTGTCCAGGGACCACAATGGTCCTATTCATTGGCATATTCAGGAGCATACAAAATAAGAACAGGATCTGGTTCATAGCGTATTTTCAGTAAATATTTATGTAAACTGTAATAAATGCACATAGTGGAAATCATCCAAATGGAAAATAAAAAGCACAAAGAGAAAGTGAATGGAATAATAAGAGAAGGAGGCCAAAGGTGAAACTGGAACAGTGACATGCAAAGCATGCAAGAGTCCAGGAGAGGCCCAAAGGGTAGTAGGCGGGATGTAGAAGGGTGTTCAGGATTGTACATCAGAACCAGCTGGAATATCGTTGGTGGTAGGGAACTGAACATCTAACTAAGTTAAGAGTGGCTTAAACAACAGGCTTTTATTATTTCACTAGAGGCCCGGTGCACGAAATTTGTGCATGGGGGTGGTGGTGAAGGGGTGGGGATTGTGTGTCCCTCAGCCCAGCCTGCACCCTTTCCAATCTGGGACCCCTCAAGGGATGTCTGACTGCCCATCAGGATCGGGTCTAACATCCCTCTCACAATCCAGGATTGCTGGCTCTCAACCGCTCGCCTGCCTGCCTGCCTGATTTCTCCTAACCGTTTCTGCCTGCCAGCCTGATCACTCCCTAATCACTCCCCTGCCAGCCTGATCAATGCCTAACTGCTCCCCTGGCAGCCCGAACACCCCTAACTGCTCCCCTGCCAGCCCAGTCACCCCTAACTGCCCTTCCCTGCAGGTGTGGTCCCCCCCAACTGCCCTTCCTTGCAGGCCTGGTCCCCCCCCAACTGCCCTCCCCTGCCGGCCATCTTGTGTCCACATGGAGGCAGCTATCTTTGACCACATGGGGGTGGCCATCTTGTATGTAGGTGTGATGGTCAATTTGCATATCGCCTCTTTATTATATAGGATATACTAGCTTGGGGATAGATAGTTCCAAGATTGATTAGTTCAGTACTTCTTCCATGTTAAGGCTCTATATTAGTTTTTGGTGATTGTCCTGGTTTTCCTCTTATGGTCACAAAAAGGCTGTCACAGTACCAAATATCAAAAACTCAGTTCAAAGACAGCAATTGTGCATGTAAAGAACTTACCCTCAGGTTCCATTGGCCAGTATCAATTCCTAAAAAAACTACAAAGGGGAATATTTTCTTGACTGCTTTAGGCCAACATGGTTCATCTTCTGAGGCTGGGGGAAAGGCCTGCTTTCCCTGAGCATCCTGTTGTCCCACACCTGGACACAACTGGCACTGTTAACAAGGAAGTAGGTGCGTGTCCTCACGATGGAAAGTAATGCATGCCTGAGAGACAACCAAGAGTGTACCTGCCACAGAATTTAAGTGAAGAGATGCACAAGGAAGGAGTCAGTTGGGTCAATTGTAGCTGGGTGGTCATGCATATAAGGTAAGGATTAAATGTGACATTTGGGTTGGATAACAAAGTGAACATTCATGGCAGTGGTAAGAGCCATTTCTGGGGAGGAAATTAGGGGGATCAGACCAGGTTATGAGTTAAAGAGTAAGTGGGAGAGGGGAGTGGAAGTAGGGAAGAAAGGCAACTCTTTCAAGCATGCCATGAGGAAAATGAGAGACAATGGAGCTGGCTTGGGCCTCTATTCTGTTCCTAGCTGGGAACCCTATACATTTTGTTCCTCAGCCAGAACTGTGTCAGCTGTGGCATTCCCTGCCTGTGTATTTCAGAAATTTTAAAATAATTTCCAGATCTGATAATGTTAGTGTATTTCCCACTCATCTGACTATCCTAGTTACTTTGACCCTTTAAAAATATATTTTTATTGATTTTAGAGAGGAAGGGAGAGAGAGAGAGAGATAGAAACATCAATGATGAGAGAAAAATCATTGATTGGCTGCCTCCTGCATACCCCATACTGGGAATCAAGCCGGAAGCAACCTGGGCATGTGCCCTCACAGGGAATCAAACCATGATCTCCTAGATCCGTGGTCGGCAAACTGTGGCTAGCAAGTCACATGCGGCTCTTTGGCCCCTTGAGGGTGGCTCTTCCACAAAATACCACGGCCTGGGTGAGTCTATTTTGAAGAAGTGGCGTTAGAAGAAGTTTAAGTTTAAAAAATTTGGCTCTCAAAAGAAATTTCAATCGTTGTACTGTTGATATTTGGCTCTGTTGACTAATGAGTTTGCCGACCACTGTCCTAGATCATAGGTTGGCACTCAATCACTGAGTCACACCGGCTGGGTTGACCCTTCTTAGTTCCAACAATTCCTTCATGAGATGCGGGAATGAGAACTATGTACAGGGTGTTAAAAAGAAATGCATACACTTTTCTTCTGATAGCTCAATTAATGTTTCTTTCTTTCTTTTTTTTTTTTTAGATTTAACCCATTGGAATTAATAAATATTCAAAGTGTATATACATTTTTTGAACATCCTATATATGCTTTTGTTTAATGTATAAGTAACTCTTTCCTCATTATAAAATTATATCTATTCATCACAAAAACTACAAAAATGGAAAAGATGCAGAAGGAAAAAGAAAAAAATATATATGATCCTAATCCACAGAACTAATGGGAGATAACATATTGCTATGTTTTTCTTTTAGCTTCTCCCCCATCCTCATATATATTTATTTTATATAGCAAAAAACTGTACATTCTGTTTTATGACCTCCTTTTTTCTTGACAAGTTGTCATCTCATAAAACATACTTTGTGAATACATTCTATTTGTATGAATAGATCATTTAATATTCTTCAGTTTTGAACATTTACATTGCTTCCAATTTTTTATTGTGTATTTCTGTCTGACTATGACATATTATCTTGGGATAGGTTTGTTGCCATGGGATGAATAGGTCAAAGAACAGAAAATGATTTCAAAGTTTTTGGCAGGGCAGCGGTTTGGTTAAATGTATGTGCTCTGGCTTGTGCTTGGTTCCAACTCAGATTCTGGCGCTTTCTTGATGTGTGACTTTGCATAAGTAACTGACCCAAGTCTCAGTTTTCTAATCTGTAAAATGTGGATCATGATATCTACCTCACAGGGCTCTTAGTAAGCTAAATAACTATTTATAAAGTGCTTTTATTACAGTGTTTAATGATAAATATGAACTTTTTCTAGAGATGGTGCATCAACTTATGACTTCCAGCAGAGTCTATTTTATTTTAATCTACTAGCTATCAAGTTTAAGATATGGGTGTATAAAACCTACAATAAAACTCTATGGCTAATGTGTTCAAAGACACTTATCTTAATGACTTTGGGATCAGTACATCTTTAGCCTTCAGGTTTCCTCCCTTAGGCCAAATATCTCAGGTTCAGATGTAACATTGTGTAGGCCACAGAATGTTCTCTAAAATATATTTGCTTTACCCTTCACTGGGTGTCTTTAGCTAGTACATTCTGGGTAGAATCTCTAACACTTGATTAAAGCACTTATATAAATGTGAGCAGTTCTTAAACTATTTATTCCTCAAAGGGCTTTTCCTACTTTTAACTTACTTTAGTTTCTTTTATATATTAAACCACTAGGACTAAACAAAGCTATAAATTGGCTTTGAATAAAAATAATGCTTAGATCTGTGAAAAAAATCACTGATCCCAAATGTAACCTTTATGTCTTCTGGAATCTCTCAGAACAATGGAAAGGCAATCTTAATAAATTTGCTGAATGCTAAAGGATTTTCAATAACTAGTAAGCTGTTCCATAGCTCTGATCGTGTCTGACTTTTTCACTCTGTACCCTGAGGCTCAGTTCCAGCTCATGAAAGTTTTCTAGCCCATGGATTTGCTCTAGTCAGGCAGTCATGGAGCCTGGAGTCCAACCCTCACATGATAATGTTCGTGGAGTTTGAGAGTAATCTTTGGGGGAATAGAGCCAAGTTTGTTCACCTGGCACTTTCATGTACCAGAAATAGCCCCTTCTGAATGTGTAGTTACCAAACAGACCTTAGATGTTATTTTTAATATGTAAGCTTATTTTCAATATAAGCTTATTTTATTATTTAATAAGCTTCATATATAAGCTTATTTTTATATATTGTTTTTCAATATAAGCTTTTATGACAAAACAAAATTCAAATAATTAGAATAATTATTTATGATGTGATTTGTTTTTCAGAACTTTAATTTCTGTATCTCTGTAAAGGGTTTTGCAGTGGTCTGCTGGATTTGGCATGCACTGGCTCAATCAGAGGCAATCGCTACTTGCATACATTGGTTAAGGCCATGTTGGTAGCTTAAAATCATCCATGGTGGGGTTATTTACACCATGGTAATCAGCAAACACCACAATGAGGTTGTTCCCCCATCCATGCGCCAACTCCCCTCACCCCATGCTGGCTAGCAAACATTTACCAATAGGCCACTGCTTTTCAGATAGGCCACTGCTTTTACTAGTAAAGGCACTAGAAATTTTAACCTATCAGGCCAAAGTTTAACATATTTAAAGTGAAATAAAAGGTTAGTTATCAGGTATTGCACATTCTACCAGCGGTTGTTTGTGAAATGCTACCATTTACTCAAAAATACTAGTAGTCATTTAGAACATGACAGACAAATTGATTGTGGGAAGAAAAGAAACCACAAATAGGAGTCACACATTACAGTCAATGTAGAAAAATAGACAACAGAGGTAAGAAAATAGAAAACCCAAGGGAAAAAATCTTGAAGAATGAAGGACAGGAAGAAGACACTGCTAAACAAAATTGACACTAAAATTGAATTTGAGAGCTTAAAAAAGGCATCGAAATGAAATAGTTTTGAAAATGGTCAAGAATGCCAACTTGGTGAAGTAATGTCTTTCCAAGGTGACATTTGCTGACATGGAAAGTGGCACTAAACACAGAAGCTTCTGAAAAACAACATATTTTGCCTTTGGCATTTTGGGACACATTTAGAGAATAACATTATGGGTAGCTAACCATATATTTATTGTCCAAAGTAGGACTTTTGTGAATGAAAGGGGGTTGTATGAATAATTACTTCTGAGAAACAACATAAGCCAAAACCGTTGAGGCAAACCTGTATATATGTACATGCTAATTATAGGCCACCCAGTTTCCAATCCAATAGGTTAAAATAACTTGACTGATAAATATTACAATGAAATTTTTTAAATAAATATTTTAGCCTATAATTATATATAATTAGGCATTTTCCCCTTATGAGAAGGTTAAAAAAGTAAAAGGAGGTGATTCAGAATAGTGTTGACTAAACAATAAAAAATGTGAGGACCTGGCCTCACATATCACAGCACATTCCTGTGGCCCCATCTGCCTCTTGTCCCTTCTGATGGTGGGGTCCCGAGGTAACTGTTCTTGTTATAACTGTCAATGCTGGAAATTGTAGGTCCAGAAACTCTCCAACTTCTAGTTACTTATCAAGTCTTCTTCATTATATTGTGTCTTGTAATGTTTCTAACCTCTTTTCTTTGTCCTGCTGAAGTGGTTAAGTTTCTCACATCTCCCAATGCTTGGGTAGGAATCCTTAGTATCGTGTGAGAACATGACTGCCTTTTAAAGTAAGGTGACCAGACGTCCCGCTTTTGGCAGGACAGTCCTGATTTTTAACAATTTGTCCCGCGTCCCGCAGCGTTTTAAAGAAGTCCCGATTTTTGGAAAGAATGCACAACATGTCGGGCCTCAGAGGGAGGGTAGGGGAGGGTGGGGGTAAAGGGAGAGATCAACCAAAGGACTTGTGTGCAAGCATATGAGCCTAACCAGCGGTTAAGGACAACAGGGGGGTGGGGGCATATGTGGGGAGGGGTGTGGGCTGGGAATGGGGGGATGAGGACAAATATGTGATACCTTAATCAATAAAGAAATTTAAAAAAAAAGAAAAAAAAGAATGCACAACAAGCTAGGGAACAGCGGGAGAACGGGAAGGGAATATACGGTTTTCGGCAGCCATGTGGCTATTTAGCCAGGATATGAGTTTTATATTATTTTTGTTAATTTTATAATGTTAAACTTTAATAATAACAAATAATTGTTGAGAACTGATTATCGAGAACTGCTTATCAAAGTTTGCATTGTTGATCAGTTGTTAGAATTCGACCACCATTGTTTGGACTTAATGAACAATGGCAGTTTTTGGGATTGGCAACGACGAAAACATTTTGTAACTGTCTCTCAGACGATACACATCGTACTGCGTGCTAGTAAGCTAGTTAAACAAGTGATGTCATTACAAATCAGCTATTCAGATAATTTAGGTAAGTGATTTATTTATTTCATAAATACATAAATTTTCTTGAATTTAGCAGACAGTACTCATATTATTTATATTTTATAGTGGCGGCAAAAAGTCTAGCACCGGCCTTGAAAGTGACACTTACAACTTACGTTACGGCAAATTCAGAGGAAAAATAATACAAGTTAGTATTGTTATTATTTAGAAAGAAATATAGGATTAAAATAATTTTTAAAATATAGTTACTTTATAACAATCAATTTATAAACTAACAATAAAATATGTTCATGTAATTATGTACCTACTTACTGTGTTTTTAAGCAATATGTATATAATAATTTATAATATAATTTTAAATTATTTTTTTAGATTTTTAACATAATGAGTAAGAAAAGAGGATGCAAATTCAACGATGATCTAAGAAGTGAATTTCCTTTTATCAAAAAAACCAAAAGCGATTACAATATAGACCAAATTTTTAATCAAGAACCCCCCCACCCCCTGGGGCCGAAACCAGTTTGGCTCAGTGGATTGAGCATCGGCCTGCGGACTCAAGGGTCCCAGGTTCCATTCAGGTCAAGGGCATGTACCTTGGTTTCTGGGCACATCCCCAGTAGGGGGGTGTGCAAGAGGCAGCTGATCGATGTTTCTCTCTCATCGATGTTTCTAACTCTCTATCCCTCTCCTCTTCCTCTCTGTAAAAAATCAATAAAATATATTTAAAAAAAAAAGAACACCCCCTCCTCCCAGCCCCCGGTCAATGGTGTCCCGCTTTACCAATGTTAAAATCTGGTCAACTTATTTTAAAGGAGGCTCACCAACTATCAATTCCATGGTTTTTCCTTTTTCAAAGTTGCCATCCCTCATCTTAGCTGTATCCTTTCGCCAGCTATGAAAACATCTTTCTCAGAGACTCATATGATTTCTCTAGAAAATCACCAATTTTCTGATTTTTGTGGCTTTTATAAGAGCCTTGATGAATTATTTACCCCACTTGTGCCCCTATATCTAGACATGCCTTTCTCATGATATAATAGAGCTTGGAACTGCAAGGGCGATTTCATACTCTAATGCTTTGACCATATTTTACAGTGTATTCATTTTACTTTCTAGGAAATGGGTCAACATCTTTAAAAATTTAGTACATGAGGCAAGGGACTCAAATGCTTTTTCCTGGAGCTCTCTTCACAAGCATATTTCTAGAAATCTTATGGTCATCCTGTAAGGAAAGTGGTCATAAGACTATGTTCTCATTCCCTTCACCCTGAACGTCACAGTGAGCATCCAATATACCTTTCTGTGATGACGGAAATGTCCTACATCTGTGCTGTCCAATATCATAGCCATTTGCCACATGTGGCTATTGAACACGTGAAATCTGACTAATATGACTGAGAAGTAAATTTTCAATGAATTGAATTTAACTTCATTTAAATGTAAATAGCCACATACAGTGAGCAGCGACTGATCAATGGTACAGCCTTGTGCCAATCCATTGGCTATAAAATCTGTCTATCCAGTGATGCCGTTGCCGCCACAGTGATGCTGTCGTCACAGTTCCATTCAGCAGCATTGCCCCAGGTAGGAATGACCTGTAAGGGCCCACATTGATCTCACTGAGATCATTTAAATCCCTCACTGCGATTTCCCACAGTATCAAGGAGCTGAATTCAGAGGGGGAAGCTAGTCTATGGTGTAGATATACACTACACCAGAATTTGGACTACTTCTGGCCAAACCCCTTCTCCCCCAAAGATTATAAACATTTATGAAGGGTCTCCAATCTAATGTAAGTATAAAAGAAGACAGTAATCCCACTTCTAGGAATATATCCCAAGAACTCAGAAACACCCATCAGGAAGGATATATGCACCCCTATGTTCATAGCAGCACAATTTACAATAGCTAAGATTTGGAAACAGCCTAAGTGCAGATGAGTGGATTAGAAAATTGTGGTACATCTACACAATGGAATACTTTGCTGCTGTAAAAAAGAAGGAATTCTTACCAGTTGCAACAGCATGGATGGAACTGGAGAGCATTATGCTAAGTGAAATAAGCCGTCAGAGAAAGATAAATATCACATGATCTCACTCATTTGTGGAATATAATCAACAACATAAATTGATGAACAAAAATAGAACCAGAGACATAGAAGCATCGAACAGACTGTCCAACCTATGAGGGAAGGCGGGGGTGAGGGGGTAAGAGATCAAGCAAAGGACTTGTATGCATGCATCTGAGCATAATCAATGGGCACAGAAAGTAGGTGGGTGAGGGCATGTGCTGGGGGATGGGAGCGGCCAGGGAGAGGACAATGGGGGAAAAAAGAGACTCATGTAATATTTTAAACAATAAAGAATTTAAATTTAAAAATATAAATGGAGAGGGCTCAAGACAGTACTATGAACACTGAATACTATGTTTATACTATTCATAACAATACTGTGAATAACTGTCATCATCTCTGACTCAATTCCTCTTATTATTGTAACCATTAGAGCTTCCAAGTCTTCTCTGTCCATGATAATGACAGAGTACAGGACAGAAGTGGTTCATGTTATAGCCATTGATGGTGCCAATTGCTCCTTCCACAAGGGTGGGCAAGAGAGCGCCTACTCTAATCATCTCTCTCTGCTCTCTTTTCTGCCAATGTACTTTTTTTCTCTCCTAGACATGTCAATATGCACTCACATCTCCTTACAGAGGAAACATTGTTATCGTTCCCCATGAGAAACATTCTTAGATGACCATGCTAGGCACGACATGATTCTTATCTCCAGTCTTGGCTCATTGTTCCAGAGATGGGCACCTGTCCTAAAGACAGCCAATTCATAGGTTATGCAGAGGCCTATACCATGATCTGGCCTCCAAAGATAAGCTGTGTGTGCCATCTAAACTCTGTCTGTCAGGTATGTGATCTGTGAATTATAATGATAGGTCAGCTGTGGGAGCAGAAACTGAAAGATTGCTTAAAAGAAAGCCAGGGAGTAGTTAGTGTTGGCGCCATGAGGATCATGACAAACCAAAGTCATGAAGAAGCAAGAATGATGAGGAAGATGAAAAGGCAGAAACTATGAGTAAGCAGAATATATAAGGCAGGACAGATAAACAGATTAGCAACCCATCTCTAGCTACTGAATTGTTCCGGGGAGACAGAGTAAATAATTAGAATATATAATAATACACTTGTTAAATATAATAATTACATAAGATTAAATACAATGTCTTATATAATAATGCATTAAATGTATTTTAAAGATAATGAAAATAAAATATGAAATATTTACAATATAAAATTAGACATACTGTAGTAATAGATGAGAGTGGAAGGCACAATGAGGTGGGGCTGTGGTTTGTTGTTGCCTTTAGAAACCAAAATACTGATATCACAGGTCTCACCTCGTATAATAATTCTTGTTCTTTCAAATAATTTTCTTTTGATGATGCTATTTTTAAGTGATTGTTGCCCTTTCCTCTTTCTGCAAGAAGTGTCTGAGTGTGAGCAGAAGAGGAACCTGAGGACGTTATTGAAACTTAGGCCCAAGCAATGGAATGTTGCAATCGACCGTGGTGGAACAGCTGTCACAAACAGCTCCTTCTGGCAGCCAGCAATTAGGAAAGAGGCATCTTGGAGTTCAGTGTGAACACAACAATGGGCCATCTGGAGGCCAAAAGGCATGGCAGTGACTCATGTTGAATATTGCAAGAAACAGTGTGTGCACCACACGTGTGTGAACACATATGTCAGTGTTAGGAATTTTTCAGGTCATGAATGTTTTTAATTTTAAAGGAGTGTTAACTTGAAATAGTGATGTGGTGCTATTGGCCTAAATAATATTAGAAAACTTTGATCTTTTAATTATATATTTTAAAATTTAGAAGGAACTGAATAATTAGGTTTAATTTAATGCACTACCTAAAGGCAAAAATATATAAGATTTCCCCCCCACATCCTAATAGTCTAGCACACGTGACATCAACAGGTACACACTATCAGAATGTCTAACCATAACTCACTTTCCCTAACTGTAATCTTATAGTAAAGAATAGTCCACAGGTTTACAATGGAGTCAAAATTCTTCACAAATTGATATTTTTAAGACAAGCTTGGAGCTACTATTGACAATGTATTAATGAATTCTTCAGTTTTTCTGAGCCATAATTTCTTCATCAGAAAAATGGGAACCAAAGTAGTTGATCTTTCCAATTCATAAAATATTGTATTCATCAGAGGAGTTCATATAAAAAAAAAAACTACTTTGAAAAGTATAACACCTCATCCTATATAATAAAAGCCTAATATGCAAATTGACCGATCGGCGGAATGACCTGCGGAACAACTGGTTGCTATGATGTGCACTGACCATCAGGAGGCAGATGCCCCCAGCCTGCAGGCCCTAGGCCAGCCAAGGCAGGTGCCAGTGGGGGCCCCCAGATTGCCCTGCCAGTCACCCCATAGATTGGCCCCGATCACTGGCCAGGCCTAAGGACCCTACCCGTGCACAAATTTCATGCACCAGGCCTCTAGTACATATATAAGAAGTAGAGCAAGATTTCATTCATTCATTTATTGAATCTACTGAGTATATTTCATTGTTCACATATGTATAATTATATTATACTAGGGGCCCAGGGCATGAATTTGTGCACCTTGAAATGAACTGTGGGCCATGAGGCTGCAGTGGACACAGGAATGGGTCTCGGCCCATCCTCCGTGCCCCCGCCTGGCCCCTCCTGCTGTGGCCGCTGGTTCCCTGTCTGCTGGCAGCCCTGTTCCCGCTGCCACCACTTCCATGCGCTGATGGCACCGGCCCTGCTCACATCCACTGATGGTGCATAGCGATTGAGGCCAGTGCCAGCAATGGGTATGAGCAGGCCATCAGCGGGTGTGAGTGGCAGCTGCTGCCCTGATCGCCCGTCAGGAGCAGGGGGAGGTGGAGAAGCCCTCAGGGGCAATTGGGGCTGTGAGCCACCACTTGCACCTGCTGATGGTGCTGAGTGATAGGGACCAGCGCCAGGAGTTGGCAGTGGGTGCGAGCAGGGCTGGCGCTGGCAGCAGGTGCGAGTGCCGGGCAGGACCATGGTGCGTGGGAGCAAAGAATTTTCAGTAACCACCAGAGGCTTGCCCCGATGACAGTGACTGGCACCCTGTCTTGGTCTGGTTCCCTGCTCACCTGCTCCACCATCCCGCCATGGCCGACACCTGCCATGTTCCACATATCATAGCAACTGGTGGTCAGCGCACGTATTAGCAACCGATTGTTCGGTTGTTCTGCCGTTCAGTCTATTTGCATATTAGGGTTTTATATATACAGATTCTATAGACTATGCCAGTGGTCGGCAAACTCATTAGTCAACAGAGCCAAATATCAACAGTACAACGATTGAGATTTCTTTTGAGAGCCAAATCTTGTAAAATTAAACTTCTTACAACACCACTTCTTCAAAATAGACTCGCCCAGGCTGTGGTATTTTGTGGAAGAGCCACACTCAAGGGGCCAAAGAGCCGCATGTGGCTCGCGAGCTGCAGTTTGCCGACCATGGGACTATGCTAATTGCTAGGATCACATTGATGAAAAAGACAGGTTCCTGTTTGTGTGGTCTCTTTACAGGGGGCAAAATCAAATGGGAAATTCTTGTGAGTTTCTATGTTACAGGTAGGAGTAGAATGGAAGGTAATCATACATTTCAGGACTATGTCATAGGATGGCTGTGAGAACCAAATGTGATAACTATTATAAACAAACAGGACCCTGCTATAAAATATAAAATGAGGAGAGAAAAGAAGTTGGAAGAAGGTTGAATATTGGAAATATCTCCAAACTAAGGATAGGTATAAAGAAAAAAATAAAAGAGAGAAGAGAGTAGAAAGTTAACAAAGATGGAGGTGGAAAATGAGAGAAAGTAATACATGGGAAATATAAACAAATTGTCTGAAAATATATTTTCAGAGTTTACTTAGTTCAATATGTTAAATTCATAGGTCTTATTCTAGTAATATTTCCTTCAAAAATTGGGTGAAAAGTACATTTAAAAAAAAGAAAATAAATCTCTTTGACTTTTACATTCAAATCCTAAATTAGTTTGCTTCTACCTTAAAGAAATACAGGTCAGTTCTACAAAAATGTCTGCATTTGTCCTTTATCCTGAGCCTGTCTATTCAGCAACTTCACTCAAAAAGATCTTTGCTCTGGAGTTGGAGAAGGACAAAACACTGTTGTAGAAGTATTTAACCCCGTTGCCCATAGATTTCTACTTGTCTGTGGGAGCACACATTCTGGCTAAGATTAACACCAAAGCTTCATATTTCTAAAGAATAAGTCTTGCTGGCCTATGTACGTCATGTTTCATTGGTTTTTTTTGAAGGAAGAAAGACAAGATTGAAATGCTTTGTTGATGTAAGAACAAAGGTAAGCTAGGGAATCTGGAAAATGGGGAGCAGTATATTTTCAAAGTGATTGTACCTTTCTCCTCAGTCTTTATGATTCTGCTAGTCACATTCTGGTTGAAAATCTAATCTTGTTCCAAGACTAGAGGTATAAATCGATACTCTCTTGATAACATAGAAGATGTTTAAAGGCAAAACTATTTGATTATTTTTACTCTGACATATAGAGAAACTGTCATTGTAATCAAATCGAATTAGTATGACTGTATTTGAAGCTTTCATAAAAGTAAAATACTTGTTTGTGAGCAGTAATTTTGCTGGTATTATCTGGTCATCTCTCTTCTTTGATCTCTAGCATTTTTGCTAATGCTTTGAGATTTAAACTCTAATCATTACCTACTTGATTCACTCATGAATCGCAAATTATTTTGCTGAAGTAAAACACTTGCCCTGATATTTAGGGCAAGTTTTAATAATTTTTCTTCTTCTGGAGTGACTAATTTTAAAGGGAAAAATTCTGAGTTATATTCACACTTTCCATGCATGCATTATTTTGTGACAAATTTTCCTGTGAGCATGAATAATTTATTTTTGGAACAAAAATTTGGAGGAACAGAGGTGTCAGGGCCAAAGCATCTACAAGTGGATTTTCTACAAGGGGAACAGCTTATCTTAAATTTATGCTGCAATCAAGAATATAGGGAGATAAAACCTTCTTACATTGTCACTGCAGGGAGGAAAAGGACAAATGAATACTTATTGCTTCATATCTCTTCTTACATATCTTGCCAGAAAAATATTTTTTTGGTCAAAGTATCTTTGCTAAATTTATCTCCAGAGGGATCCTGGTGTTCAATAGAATCTTCTGGTGTTCCAGAAAGAAAAATTACTCAGTGTGATGATATGTTTTATTTCCTTTCAAATAATTCCAGGAATAGGTCATAAAAAATTTGGTCAGCAAGTGTTCCAGACCAAATCTTGGGGATTAAGTTGCCAAATTAAGACAGAGAGGTTACAGAATTCTTTTCTGTGATGGTTTAACTGTTACTGTGTCAAGGTGAAAAGTAGCTTTATATTTATTTCAGAGAATGAAACATGGAATAAATACAGTTTTGCTTATGTTCAGCTTTCTCGTTTTAAAGTGAGAGGATAATCTTTTGTGAAAATATTTTTAAAACTTGAGATGAAGCTCTAACCCGTTTGGCTCAGTGGATAGAGCATCGGCCTGCAGACTGAAGGGTTCCAGAGTCGATTCTGGTCAAGGGCATGTACCTTGGTTGTGGGCACATCCCCAGTAGTGGGTGTGCCGGAGGCAGCTGATCGATGTTTCTCTCTCATTGATGTTTGTAACTCTCTATCCCTCTCCCTTCCTCTCTGTAAAAATAAATCAAATATATTTAAAAAAGATTGAGATGAAGCAAAGAAAAAATAGAAAGACTCATGGATACAGACAACAGTATGGTGATTGCCAGAGGGAAGTGGAAGTAGAGGGAGGTAGAAGAAGGTAATGGGGGGATAAATGGTGATGGAAGGAGACTTGACTTGGGGTAGTAAACACACAATACAGCACACAGATAATGTATTGTAGAACTGTATACCTGAAACCTGTATAATTGTATTAACCAACGTCACCCCAATAAATTCAATTAAAATAAAATAATATAGTAATTGCATTGAAAGAAAAAAGCATACCATTAAATTAACTCCTGTGATGTGTGGTGAAAGGTATGATTCATTTTATTCTGCAGCACACACACATCAACTCTTTATTGTGTTCTGCAAATACACACACACACACACACATACACACACACACTTGGTCTTTTTTTTGCCCTATTTTTTCCCTCCTCAATTTTTGAAGCTAATAGGAAAGTTCCTATTCTCCTCTCAAAATTTCAGTGTGAGGAAAATATTGGCATACTTACATGCTACCCAGAAATAAACTGATTGATAGGTAGTATCTGTGTTCCTTTGGGACTTAGAAGAATAAAACAAAAACTTCTTTGTGTGTGTATTCTTTTTTTCTTGTTATTTTGCATAATTTATTAGTTGTAATTTTAAAACTGAAACTCATTTCAAACCTCAATATCAAAAATTGACTCACCTGTTAAGGTTTATGAACCCTCAACAATTAAATTATTATTCATTTTAAGAGTTTTTGTAGTTAGAATAAAACGTCTCCATCTCTATGAACAAAATATGAAAGCAGGGTGAATAAAAATTGTTTCTCAAGTTAAAAAGAATAATAAGCCCAACCATAAGTTTAACAGAGGGACCTGCATAGTAAGATAAATATTAAAAAAGTTTTTCTGCCAGGAATCCTGGTTCTACCAGAACTGTGAGGAAGATCCTTGCTCTCCATAGTAAGTTGGTGGGGTGATACTATTGTAATAATCTGGTTATTATTATTATTATTATTTTTACTATATTTTTATTGATTTCAGAGAGGAAGGAAGAGGGAGAGAGGTAGAAACATCAATGATGAGAGAGAAACATTGATTGGCTGCCTTATGCATGCCCCACACTGGGGATTGAGCCCACAACCCGGGCATGTGCCGTGACTGGGAATCAAAACATGACCTCCTGGATCATAGGTCAACGCTCAACCACTGAGCCACGCCGGCCAGGCGTAATCTGTTTATTATTTAACAGGAAAAGAGTAAAGGGAAGACTAGATAGTACAGGCATGGCATTTATACAGCTTTGCTAATTTAATACTCTCCAAGCCTGTTCCCTGCAAATCGCTGGGGGAAGAAACCGGACAACAGACGCATGCTCAGTAAGGTCTGAGTGACTTGGGAAGGTGCTTACCTGTTTGTCAATCATACCTGGGAACAGGGAATTGGCCAGAATAGGCTTGGCCACTGCAAGAGCGTGAAACCCTAATATTTAAATTTCTGAACAAAGGGAGTTCCCTCTCTTGGCTCTTGGTCCTCTTGGGACTCCTGTTGCAGGGGGAACACCCCTCCGCATTTGCCCACAAGGCCCCTGGGCCATGTGGACTCCACACAATGGACTAATGGACTTTAATTAACTGGATGCTGGACTGGATCCGGTTGAAACATGGAATGGAAGCTCTGGATACTGGCCCTTCTTTTCCAAGACTGGGTGAAAGCCCATGGGACTTTGCAACCTGAGGGATAGAACTCCATTCCAATAAAATCCATTCATTCTCTTGTGTGAATCTTGGAATATTCTTTTTTTCAGATATTACAAGAGCCACCCCACGCCCACCTGTGTCGGGGAAATTGGACCCCCTAATTTCTCTGGTACAGTGACAGTGCTCTGACCTTAGCAGAGGACGTGCGTAACCATAACTACCTTTCTCTTATATTGTCAGTTGGATGTTATATATGGTATAAAGCAGTGATGGGCAACCTTTTGAGCTTGGTGTGTCAAACTTGGCCAAAAAACTGAGCATTAACTCGGGTAGTGTGTCACTTTGAGGAAAAAACTAACTCTAAGACTCTAGTCGCAAATGTTTCATCCTCAGGAGCAGCAAATGTTTCATCCTCGGCATGCAGCCGCGTGTCATCAGAAATGGCTACGCGTGTCAGTGCTGACACGTGAGTCATAGGTTCGCCATCACCATCACTGGTATAAAGCTTCAAAGTGTTAGGAGGGCTGAGATCTGAATGAACAAGATAAGTAGAATTTTACTTTGTAGCAGAAATTAAATGTCCACGAGTCAGTCATAGTTTGTTCAGTGTCTTCTCCCCTCCCCCTGACCGAATAAATAGTCTATTTCCAGGTTTTTACAAACTTAGTATATGAATAATAGTCAGAAACATACTTGTAAGTTATTTGTTGAAAACATTTTACTTTAACCAAAACTATGAAAGACTTTTTCCTTGGATTAAGAGTGGGGGGGGGGTCTCAAAGCAATGTCATTTAGTTTGCCATTTTTTGATAGGGGACTTTAATCTGAACAAGTTGGAATTAAAAAAATAAAATCAGCCTTTCAATTTCAGTAGAGAGGTGCCATGAAAGCTCAATGGGTCCAACTGGATTCTCAGTACTTCTTTGCCTTGATTCCTGGCCTCACCCAGGAACATGGCTTGCATCTTCATTTATTTGAGATTCCTTTTATGGCTCAGGAAAGGAAGGTGAGGCTTGTTTATACACGGTTTGCGTATTTCTTCCTAGCAGTTCAAATTGTGATGTTGAAAGACCCAGGGTAAATCTGAGCCCAATCTCCAATGTGTTGGGAGATCCTTAGGCAGCAATGATGATATGG
This sequence comes from Eptesicus fuscus, assembly GCF_027574615.1. Taxonomy (NCBI): domain Eukaryota; kingdom Metazoa; phylum Chordata; class Mammalia; order Chiroptera; family Vespertilionidae; genus Eptesicus; species Eptesicus fuscus. Next base: position 45,348,408 of record NC_072480.1, on the reverse strand, counting down.
AAAGTGTCGTGGCTGGTGGCCTGATGCTTGGAGATTTTCCGGCTTATGGCAGAATCCTAGGGAGTAACTGAATAATAGGTTTCTAGAGATGGTCTGGGAAAGTTGTTTGGGCCTCAGTTAAGTGTCTGGGCTTGGGACAGAGTTTCACCTCCAATAATGGAACAGAACGCTCAGTCAGAAACTGAATTAGGAGGCCACACATATGCTCAGTGGTAGGGTAGGGTCAGTGTCTGAGAAGGGACAGCTCAGCTCTGGTTCCCAGAGTTTTCCCAGGCACACTATATATTGGTGGTCTTGCCACAGGATTGATTTGAGGATTTGCCCACTGCCTCCTTTGTCAGAGTGGTTTGGAGAAATGGGTGGAACTGAGGGTATAGATGGGTGGAACTGGTGAAACCCTAGGTGTGAGTGGTAGAGTGCCATCAGAGATGAGTGGAGAGAGGTAAATTGTGGTCAGCCTATAGAATTGGCCTTACCTGATAGCCCCGGAAGTGAGTGGCCCAACTGTGTAATCAAATGGAAACTGAATAAATAGGAAAGGGTTAGTTATATATATATTTTCAATAATATTATTGTCTTATCTAATAAAAAGGTAATATACAAATTAACTGTCACTCCATCACAAAGATGGCGGCACCCATAGCCACAAGATGGCGGCACCCAGTCCTCTCAGCCCTGCCAGAGTCCCCCAGTCCCAGGGGGTGGAGGGGTGGCCGCTGAGAGTGGGCAGTGTGAGTGGCCTGGTGGAATCCTTGCCTCGTTGCCGCAAAGCATTCCACCCCAGCTGTGGAGGGCCTCTGGGCAGCGGACACGGAACAGCTGCGGGCTGGGGGGAACACTTGAGTGGTCGCCCCAGGACGAGGCAAGCATTCCGCACCCAGCCGCGGATGGGCCTCTGGGCAGTGGGCGCGGAGCGGCCAGGCCCTGCAGAGAGCTACTGGCTTATGGATTCATGCGCAGGGCTACTAGTATTCATATAAAAGAAATGAGAGGAAACTTAAACCAAAGAATAAACGTGGTTTGCCATGTGAGGTCTGTACACTTTAAGGACATTTTGGACCTGGGCATTGTTTTTGGGGTCTGTGGCCTCCTGGCTCTCTCATTTGTATGCTAATAGTCTGGTTTCAGTACATTCAGGAAGGTAAACTAATTTTAGTATTATCCTAATCAAAGTACAGGAAGACAGATCTGCTGTAATAACGTAATATGTTATAATCCAAAGCTTAATATATTTGTATCCTGCTTTAGGCAACTATAATACATTAATAGATAGTTACATAAAAAAATCAATTGGAGGATAGTTATTTGCTTTACAAAATTTTCATCACAAGGTTCCTGTAAAACATCCCAATTTCCCTGAGGGCATTCAGAATCTAATTGGGTGTACTAATATTCCATTTGCACACACATTTATCCTGATTAATAACCAAGTGAGACTTATTAATATACATATTGGGATAAATATACATTTTGAGTTTAGATGTGAAAATGTCAGTGTGAGGATGGCGCTGAGTGCTCTGGCTTTTCAGCAGATCGAGGCTAGTTTATTAACTGAAAGCTTCAGATAAGCCAATAGGGTGACACAGTCGCCCCCAAACGGGAATGCAATCTGAGCCTCAGTTAATAGAAATCCAGGTCCAGAATGAGGGTGTCAGATACACCCCACAGACCGTTTGTGGTACTTCCTGCCCCAGTTTATGGGGGCCCTGGCATGCTCAGTGAGTGCCTGTAGAGGCAGGTGTCAGCAATGGTGAAGGAGCTGGGGCTCCATCAAAGTCATAAAGGGTGAAGACCCAGAGGACGCTTGGCTCGAAGAGAAGGCAGTGATAATTCCTTAAAAAAGTGATGGGTTGCCCTAGCTCAGTGGTTAGAGCATCGGCCTGCAGACTGAAGTGTCATGGGTTCCATTTCGGTCAAGGGCACGAAACACGGTTATAGGCCCAGTCCCTTGCCGGGTCAGGGCACTTGCTGGAGGTAACCAATCCATGTGTCTCTCTCACATCCATGTATCTCTCCCTGTGTCTCTTCCCCTCCCTTCCATTCTCTCCCTCTAAAACAAAAAACAAAACAAAACAAAACAAAACAAAACAAATCAATGGAGAAGATGTCCTCTGGTAGAGGATTAACAACAAAAAACCGATGGGTTATCATATGGAAGCTGAGTTGGATTTGTTATTGTTTCAGCTTTATAATTCAAGGTGGGAATTACAGGGAGGCAGTTTCTTCTTCCTCACAGTGTATCAAGTGTTTTCTGTTTTTGTTTTTGTTTTAATAGAGGATTCTTATATGAGATAAAAAGTTTGGAGGCGGCTATGGATCCTTCCACTACCTGATTAGCTTGAATTGATCCCATCTGGTAAGCTACTCAGCTGTGATTATTTGTTATTTGTACTTATATATTACCTATTATGTGTCTGGAACTGTTCCAAACACTGTAAAATATCAACTTATTTCACTTAAATACAACCGCACACATTTCATAGTTAAAAAAAAAATGTGATTACTGAAGCCCAGAGATGTTGACTTGTTGCACAGAGTAACACAGCCAGAGCCAAATCCCCACCCAGGCTGTCTGCCTCTTTACTTTAGGAATATGTGTCTTGAGGATTACAGTATGATAGAATATGCATGTGATGGCTCCATTCTTGGCATATTGTTGAGCTTGGGCCTGAAAATGATTTTTATATTTATTATTATGGTGATTTAATTTTTTTCTTATTTTGGAAGATTTTCTGATTCACTTCATCTTATAAATACATGTTTTACTAGAAAACAAAAAGGTTTTGTGTCCCCTCTGGCCTAAATCATTATAAAATCCTAATTTGGATGATTTGAATACTTTATCAGCCCCCTCCCACTTATAAATTATCGAGATTTTTAAAGGAAATGACATCTCTCACAACTGCCCTCTTTCCAATCCGTGTGATTTTTTATGTCATATCTCTATGACTTGGGAGAGCTCTTTTTTTTCTTCTCTAAATTTGAACTCCCTGTCAGGGGGAATCTCAGTAATGGAGGGTATATGGCTTATTAAACACAGAATGTCTGCTGTTCCTTCAGTTCACAAACTCAAAAGCCTCCTTGGTTAGCAGACAGCTGTAACACACCCATGCGGCCTTTCCCTGTTTATGTTTAGTTCATGAAGCAGAAAATACGACAGGTTCTGTATCTTTCAAAACATCTCTCCCCAAATGCTGGTTAATCCCCTAGCTTTCAAAGGCCAACAAAATTTATCTTTCTGTTGCAGCAAGAATATAGTTTCTCTTTTTTTTTCCAGTCTCATGTAGAAGCTATTTACTGACACTATTGTTTAGCCAAGATGACTATAATTTTTCATATGATATTAAACAGACAAACCCTTGTTTCCAGGATATGAACTAACTTTATAAAGGAAAATGTATCAATCACCTAGACAACGTTCCAACTTTTTCTTTTTTCTTTTGAACCAGTTGAATAATTTTAGATTTGAAGAAGCACTATCTTAAGTACACAGGCAATTTTAAAATAGTCTAAATGTATTTATTTCAGTGAATTATTTGATGATCTAACAATAACACAAAATGACAAATATATACACTCCTTCGCAGCACTGTTCATAAACTGTGTAACTTTTACCAGTTTTATTATATGTACAGATGTAACTAGACTTCCATAGACAGTAGGAAGGGGCTGAGGATTGATTGGGCAGGAAGGCCTTTTGAAAACCACTGGAGACTGGAAACACAATATAATACAAGTGACACCGTGGAGAGAGACAAGCAATGGGGGACACTGAAGAGAAACCTTGTGAAGTTTGGGTTGAGAGTAATGAGTGGCACCAATAACAGGTCCACTGGTCACCCAGAATGTGGCTCTCTGGAAGGCAGCACATAGAAAGCCTGCAGCTCGGGCAGCTGGAGGTGGAAGCAGCACCTGAGAGCAAGAACGTGATGATCTATGAAATGTTTGAATCAGTATCTAAGTAGCCATGTTGACAAGGATTCTATGGCACTTAATGTAGTTTTTATAGAATCTAAGCTGTTTTTACTTTGCATGTTAGATCTAGAAAGCTGCAGGAAGTCTTTCAAGTCTAGAAATTCTCCATTTGCCTTTATGATAAAGTCCAAGGTCCTTTGGACCTTTATCAACTAACAAGAGGTCATTACTTCGATGGAAGAAACACCATCACATCCTGCCTCTTACTCTGCAGAACGATCCAAACTTCTTCCACATGCCCTGCTGTCAGTTACCTCTTCCTTCTCCTTACTGCCTCCCCTGCCTGGAATATCAATGTTCATCTTTCACTTGGCTAATTCCTTTGCTAACTCCAAGGCTCAGCTCAGGCATCCCCCCTTCCCCTCTCCCCCCCCCAAAAAAAGTTCTTTTTTATTTCTTCAGGTTGAGTTAGGCAGCCCCTCCGTGTGTTCCAATAATGCTCTGAATGTGTACTCTAGTGCTATATACTCTACATTGTATTAAAATGATCTGTTTATGTCTCCTCCCTCTAAGACTAGGAATAATTTATCAGTAAGGACATGTTTAGTTGTCTTTGTATTTCTGGGCCCTACTACAGGACACATGGTTAATTCTCAATAATATTTATGGACTTTATAAAGAATAGGAAAAACACTCCTGAATTTTGCTACCGCAATATATGAGGTCATTTTATGCTGAAGTGGAATGTAATGAGCTCTGGGACTGCCCATACCCTGGGAGAAACCCTATATGCAGAAGCCGTATGTGATTTTATGTTCACATTACAGGCCCTGAGTTGGCTGCGAATACAATTTGGTCAACAGCAGCCATTGGTAGCTATAGGATTTTATTTGATTAGTTTTCCTGAGTAACAATGATATGAAATGTTTCTATTTACTTCTTAGTTGATACCTGATATTATGTTGTCTTGCTTTCATTTTTGATATTTATTTTCTCTAGTTGTTTAATATAGCCCAGTACATGATTATACAGCATGTTATTTTGCAACTCCTGTGTTCAGCATATTGGAAATTTTAACACCAACAAAGCTTAAATGTTGTAAAATTTGTACTAATTTCTTGACTCAGATGTATAGGTCTTATGTATTATGTAGCTTGCCATCAGAGATCAAAGTCAAAACCAAACACCACACACTTGTTGTATTTATTATGTGCAAAGCCCCAATGGCAGGTGAAAGGCATGTAAGTGATGGGAGGCAAGGCAGATGTACTTGGAAAGTGAAGGGTGAAATAACGGTTGCCTAATAAAACAAGAACATTGGGTGGATGTGCTTGCTTTGAGTGAACATGTAGCTAGACAAGTGCTATGCAATTAGAGGCAGGCGAGAACCCTAGGGCTGGGACATCTGCAAAGGTTTTGGAGAGGAGAGGCTCAGTTGGGACTCTGGGAAACGGGAATGCTGCTTTTAGACAGAACGGAGGGGGGAGGGATTTGCAGATGGTGGGGGAGGGGGTTGGAAGAGCAAAGGCCTGGCAGCTGAGGTGGTCCAATTTGGTGGGAGCCTTCCTGGAGGGCTAAGACTGCAAAGGGAGAGTCTTGAAAGAAGCTATTCCAACACCAAGACTGATAAAAGCAGGCTACTTGGTGGTGCTTCTCAAAGTTGAATGTAGCTGCAGGTTCTCCTGAGGGTCTCACTAAAATGCAGTTTCTGATTCAGTTGGTCTGGAGGTGGGGTCATAGAGTCTGCATTTCTAACACGCTGCTAACCCACGGACCTCACCTCCAGCACCAAGGCATTGGAGAAGTAAGGGAACAACTGTGAAGATTTAATTGGAAAAATTCTTAATGACATGCTTATTATATAACTGACTATTTCGGGGTTTTACATAGCACTTCAGAGGCGTGAAAGAGTTACAGTTTCCAAAGGTGCATGATATTTATCCAAGGAGTCTCACAGACAAAGTCTACACTTAGTGGGTAATGATGCAGTTCCATGGAGAATAGAAAATTGGGTTGGTTTTTATAAAATATCATTATAAGATATATTTTACTGAATGTTAGGCGAAATTAAAAACCTGGAGGAATTTCTTGTTTCAGTCCAACTGGGGTATCTTCTTCATATTTGTCTGTCCAGTCATTATTAAGCAATTATTTTTCACATGTGGAAGGGCGCTCAACACTGTGCAGTTTTTGGGGTTAAATCATAACCCTGGTAGATGATAAGAGCTACTTGCAGAACTTAAAAAAATTACTGCTCTTCCCCAGACCAACGAAATCAGAATCTCTGGGGCTGGTGCCTGGGAGTTAATAATTTATAAAGGCTTCCAGAGGATTCAAATGTGCCTGCAGGATTGAGGTCTACTTGGTTAGCTGCTCAGATGGTCTAATACTGAATTGAGACGTTGGAACTAGGGGTTTGGGCTAACACACTGTGAGCTTGGCAGGATTGAAGCCAGAGTTGGTGCTGAGAGTCCGTCTGCAATCCAAGAGGCAGAATGCCTGGGCCCCACCTCCATGTGGTTCTAGTTCCCTGGGGAAGCTGCAAACACACGGGGGTGGTGTCAGAGGTGTGCTGGAGACTGGGGCACTGGTAACTAGGGAAGCAGGCAAAGTAACCAGAGACAGGGATGTGGGAGCAGTTGCTAGGGGGCGGCAAGAGCATCCTGGCAGATGGTGCCTGACATCTCCACGGCGTGAAGCTATTTTTCACAGGCCGAGCTTGTTCTTGCAATACAGTCTTCAAACCGCCATCTCGGGTGGGAAGTTCAGGGCTCAGAGCCTTTGATGTGGACAGGCCCCATGAAGATGGGGTCTGGGGATAGAGAACAAACAAGCTTCTAGGGGATTCTACAAAGTGGAGGAGGGGGGTGCTAAGACAGAGGAGGAGACATTCAATGCCAACTTCACATGCGTGCTAATCTTCCTTAGTGGTGCTGGGTGGGTGAGTCCATACTCAGCGCCCGAGGCTGTGCCAGTATATGCTGCTCATTCATAAAACACAGGTCCTGGTTTCCACATTCTTGCCATGAGCTGATGGTGTAAGGCCTTTGCCAGGTATTTATTAGGTTTTAATGAACTTGCTATTGGAATACACCAAGCTCAGAGATTTGGTACAGGGCAAGTCTTTCAAAACCAAGTGAAACTAGATAGCTTAGCTTAGTTCTTTTCTTTTGAGTTTTAGATATGTTATTTCAAGTAAGAAATAAGTTCTTACTTTCCTCAGATTGATGGTGGCAAGCACTGAGAATATATGCATGTCTACCAACACTGTGGAAGGGGACTCGAGGACCCGGCTCCAGTGTCCGCCTGCACCTGCCTGTGTGGTGATGATGACGTGGGCCCTACTGACAAAAGAGAGGTACCGTTGCCATGGAGCAGATTTGATGTGTTGGTTCTCCTCTGGGGTCCCAGGAATAACAAACAAACAGGCAGAAAGATAAAGAAAAGCACTTTCCAAGCTGTGGAGGAGGTAGGCAAACAAATGATTATCTGCTCTCAGTTTGAGATTGAAATAGACACAGGCCTTTATTCTTAGCAAAAGGCTTTGGCTTGTAAAATAGGCTTTTCGCAGAGATTCATGGGAGCCCTCCTAACATGGGACCCTAGATCTGACATCTTCTGGAGGTGGGGAGAAAATATCTGAGACTTTGGTTTGGTGGAAGGATTGTGGCCAGGAGCTGAGCTGCTGCTGGCCACCTCATGCCCTGCCTTTGTCCTTGGATGTGTGGAGGCCTCCTGAAGACTGGGCATGGCCGCAGCACAGCCTTGTTGGGGTGGGGTGAAGGCTGGGAATGGACAGTTAGGCTTCAGGTGGGGAAGGCCAGTTTTGATGAAAAATTTTAAGGGTGTGAAGAAAAATGGGTGGGATTTGTCAATCACATTTACAGCCAATGGTAAACTCAGCAGTTCCTTGGTTATGAGGCCTTGGCTATTAGTTTATTTATTTTTTCTATATTTTTATTGATTTCAGAGAGGAAGGGAGAGGGAGGAGAGAGAGATAGAAACATCAATGATGAGAGAGAATCATTGATCGGCTGCCTCCTGCACGCCCTTCACTGGGGATTGAGCCTGCAACCCAAGCATGTGCCCTGACTGGGAATCGAACCGTGATCTCCTGGTTCACAGGTTGACGCTCAACCACTGAACCACGTTGGCTAAGCAGCTGCTTTTTAAAAAAAAAAATCAGTACTTCTGCCATGCATGCCTAGACAAAGCCAGATTATGAGAACCCCCCTTCTACTTTTATTGAAGCACTTGATTCTTTGTATTAAAACCTGTTACCTGGGATAAGGTGTGACCAATAAGAGTTTAAAGTGTTCTCTCTCCAGGGATTACTTTGAACAGGAATCCAAACCCTAGGCCACAGGTTAATTCCAAATCGAGTAAGGAGGGGCTTTCCCTATGCTGGCTCCCCATTCCTATGACTTGGAAAACGCCTCCCAGGGCAGGGGGAGGGAGTGAGACCAAATCAGGCTGCTTGTTTTTACGCCAGAGCCTTTGTGCATTGTGGCACCACCCTCCTTTCCCTTCCTGTGCCATTGGAGATCTCCTTTTCTCTTTCCTTCCTACACCCAGTTCTTTGAGAAACTGGGATCTTTCCTAAAACAAGTCCAGCGAATCCTATCTACCTAAAGTGAGGCCATGGAGTCCTGAGACCCCTTGAAGAAAGAAGCGATTCGGGGCTTCAGGGAGTGTGTAAATCCCTGAAACTGCAGGTAAATGTTTTCGTTTTTTCCCCCCCAAAAGGTTCTCTAAAGCCTCTGCAACACCTTCCACACCTCTCCTTACTCCCCACCAACAGCTCAGACGCTCCATGGAGGCACTTCAGGAGGCAGGCAGTGGGTGGAAGAACTTAGTTGAGGTCTCTGGGGTCTTCTCAGTGCACAGATCCCCTGGGTCAGGGTCAGTGGGCAGGTCCTGCTAATGCACAGTCATCCACTCGTGTCCTTCCACAGTGGTTCTCTGTCAAGTGTGGGCTCAGCATTAACACTGTGAGTCTCTTAATTGAGCCTCACAGCAGTCCAGGGAATCCCCAGATTGATGTCTGAATTATTCAGCACTCTTTCAGTTGCAAGTTAGTTTAAACAGAAGAGAATATTTATTGGCTCTCTATTTTGGGGGATGAAGTGGACTTCAGGGATGATTCAGCTAATGCGTCAGGAATTATTATTTTTTTCTCTGAAAGACGGAGATGGCTGCCAAGACTGCAGGCTTCTGTTTTGCCAGTTTAATAACCACAGTGTAAAGACTTTCCTCACTCCCTCCTTCCCTTCCTTTCTTCCTTATCGGCTAGCGCTAGCAGATGTCCTAGAGAACACTTTCATCAACAGCGTGTCATCCATACTCCCTGCCTGTGGCCAGGAAGTGAGGTAATCTGATTGGTCAGGCTTGGGGGACATGCCTACTTCTGGAGCTGGGGGGAGATTTTCTTAAAATCTATGGACTGCGAATAGAAATTAGGTTATTTTATGAAAAGAAACTAGTGCTGTTACCAAAAGGAAAGGGAAGGAAGGTGGGCAGGCAAAAGCAATGGATATCTATCACAAAACCTTCCAAATTAGGTACATGCACTATTTTAGATATATTTTTATAGATTTTTTTAGAGCGAGAAGAAAGGTGAGGGATAGACAAATGGAAACATCAATGATGAGAAAGAATCATTGATCAACTGCCTCTTGCATGGCCCATACTGGGGATTGAGCTCACAACCTGGGCATGTGACCTGACCAGTAATGGAACCGTGACCTCCTAGTTCATAGGTTGATGCTCAACCACTGAGCCACACCAGCTAGGCAGGTACATTCACCATTTTAGAGATGGAAAGGAACTTGGAACATTTTATGTTAAGAAGGGATTTATGATTCACTGAAATTGTGAGAAAACAAGATGTTTGGCTCATGTGTAAGATGTGCCTGTCACAGAGAGAGGGTCCATGGCTGTACCAGCGTCTCAGCTAAGAACCACTGATGGAGTCTCTTTGTTTTTCAGAGGAGGAAACTAGAGCTGGGAAACTCTAGGTGACTGGTCCTAGGAGGTGCTCTGTCCAGCATTTGTCAACAACCTCAGGGATTTCTATCAGGACGCTAGTCTCTGGACACTCTGTTAAAAATAGGCCTCGCTGATCAACAGCATTTGGGAATCACTTTGCACAGTATCCACTTCCGGAGGTTCAAATGCATTTAGGCGTATTAAAAGCTCTGAAATCCCACCCTAAAGAAATATGTATAACCCAGAAACCTATTTGAGTCATTCCCTCCCCCCGTCCCCAACAGGAGCCACCTGTGGCACTCTTCGGGAAACGGTGCTGTGCCACTTTCTCCTTTAGGCTATATAGTGTCCCCGGGGTCCTGTTGGGTATCCAGGACACCTAATTTCCAGGGCTGTGTGCTCCCTATTTATCTAGTTCAGTTTCAGAGATCTGAGGACAGCCACTTTCCAATTTGTGGAAGCTCTCCCCACCGCACCCTCCTGAGTTTTATTGCACCTCAGTGGCTCCAGCAAAGCCATTAGACAAATGCTTCTGGCTCACTCCAGGAGGGAAAGGATGGCCACAATCCAGTGCCCGGCCCTCAGTGGGCCTTGGTAAGTGCCATGTGGCCGGGGCACAGGCAGTGTCCGCAGGGTTGTTCTGTGTTCCCAGGTGTGATTGACAGCAAGTATCTTCCTTATGTTACCCCAACTTTAGTGGGCATATATCTAGCTCCCCTTTGTTGGGCTCCAAGGGAGTGTAAAGTTGTAGCTTTCTGGCAAAGCTGCCCAAATGACATGCCTATAACATCTGGCCTTCTCTTTGCTCCTTTCCTGTTATTGATCACTAGTTAATTACAACAGCACCAGGAGACTCAAGTATAGTTACAGTGGGGACATAGAGAGAGACAGTGCTTACGGATCCATTTTTGCCGACCCTTTTGGCCTATAACCAAACTTAGGAATTCTTCTCAGTTCCCTGGTTTTACTTGGCTGGGGCCAGATTGAATAAACATTGATCGGTCTGCCCACACATGTGTACACTGTCTATGCTCCTTCCTTTATGATTTTTCTGTTCCAGAGAGGAGCCCTGTGCCCTAATATAACCCCTACCCTTGCGATTCATACAAAGAGGTTGGTGGCTAAACGTGGCCTGCCCCTGGTTCTCACATTTCAAACAAGGACTTTGTCTTCGGCAGAGGAACATGAAGGGCTTTCCTTCAGATTTACTAAAATGGCCTTCTTACCATCGCTGACATTTATTTATTTTTTTTGTATAGATTACTCCTGTTTGGCACAGTCTAGAGATTTTAATGCAGCCGCTATCCTATATAATAAAAGCCTAATATACTAAGTGTCTGGTTGACCAGTCGGCTGTTCAACCAATCAAAGCATAATATGCTAATGATATGCTAAGGCCGCTCAACCCTCGCTATGATGGGCACTGACCATCAGGGGGCAGATGCTCCAACAGGTAGGTTAGCTTGCTGCTGGGGTCTGGCCAATCAGGACTGAGCGAGATGGGCCAGACACACCCTGGAGCCCTCCCACGGTTCCTCCCTTGCTGGCCAACCTCCCACATCCCTCCCTGGCCCCAGTCTTGCACTGGTGGGGTCCCTTGGCCTGGCCTGTGCCCTCTTGCAATCTGGGACCCCTTGGGGGATGTTGGAGAGCTGGTTTGGCCCAATCCCGCAGGCCAGGCCAAGGGGCCCCACTGGTGCACAAATTTGTGCACTGGGCCTCTAGTATGGTTATGAGTCTTCAGGGTAAGGGATCAGATTAAGAGGGGAGGGAAAGGGAAGGGAATGTGGTAAGTGCAGGACTGGCAGTATGAGCAGGGACTGGGTATGGGGTGGGCATGGAGTGGGCATGGATAGAGACCAGGAGAGGCCAGTGTCCAGAATGGAAAGGTAGAGAAGAGTTAGGAGGTCTCTAAGTTACAGACTTGCCTGTGCCTTACCTCACTGAGTATATGATATATATCCTGCATTCCAGAGACTGTGGTAAAGCAGAAATTATACTCTAAATAGCTGACTATGGAGGCAGAGGGTTAGCTTGTCACCTCTGGGCAGAAAACTGAGGGGGTATTTTGAGTTGAATTTTGCCCCTCCCCCCAAAAACATATGTTGGAATTCTAACCCTCAGTACCTCGGAATGTGAACTTATTTAGAAATAAAAATTTTAGAGAGATAAGGTCATTAGGGTGGGCCCTGATCTAAGACGATGGATAATATCCTGATAAAAAGGGGGGATTTGAACACAAGGACAAACGTGCTCAGAGGGAAGACTGTGTGAAGAGACACAGGGATAATGCCACGTGAAGATGGAGGCGGAGACTAGAATTATGCTGCTACAAATCAAGGAATGTCTGGGCCTACCGAGCTGGGGAAGGCAAGGAAGGAACCTTCCTCTCTGGGTTTCAGAAGAAGCATGGCCCAACCAAAACCTTGATTTTGGGCTTCTTGCCTATAGAACCGTGAGAGAATAAATGTTTGTTGTTGTAAGTCACCCAGTTTGAGGTACTGTGTTAGGGCAGCCCTAGGAAACTAACCTCAGGGGAGAAGGTAATTACATTTGCTAAGACTTCCAATGTGCCAGGCACTGGGATAAGGGCATTCATAGTCCGTGCTTCTTTTTATCCTCCTGGGAGGTAGGCATTGTTATGATAACTGAGGCTAAGGAATTGCTCAAGGACGTGTAATTAGTAGGCAGCAGAGCCTGGGGTTTCAAACCAAAGCCAGCCCCTCTCACCACAACACAGCTCTCAATCCCCTGGGTGGTGGTAATGGAATTGATGGTGAACCTGGGAAGTTTTCAATTTGAGGTCACCATGGGAATTTAGTTTGAGACTTCACTTCTTAATAATTACAGTGCTCACTAGCCTCTCCTCTGCGCATCTGAAATTGTCATCCTCTGCTCTGTTACACTAGATTGAAAAATCTCTATTCTGCCTCATTACAATTTTCCACATCTATTTCCACCCATACCTCCTGAATCAGTTCCTAGCCTGGGGCAGGACACATATTTCAGGAGATGTCTAGAAAAGAAAGTTTTGATTTGAGAAACACAATGATGAAGTATTATTATCGTGGGTCTAGTAGCTTTGTCATTCTTTGTACTAACACCCAAACTTTTAGGGGTCCTATTATAGTTGTAGGAAAGTCTAACCTGGAATGGAAGAACATAGGGGCATCAGCCTCATTATCTTCAGAAAAAATCAGTTGTTTATTGCATTGAGCTTTGTTCCTTTCTGGAAATGGTTCGAAGCAAGTTAAACAGGCGTGGCCTTCCTTTGTGTATGTATTTCAATTATTTAATAGGCTTTAATTCCACAAATAGTTTAAAGTCGACTAAAGAAAGTAAATACACAATAAACTAATGCTATATGAATTTTAAAAATATTAAAAACAAGGGGTAAAAACTATTTTAGTAGCTATCAGGATCGGAAGAAAATACAAAATGCTCACATGCTAAGTGGATCTGATCAGAAGAGAGAAACCACAGTCATTTGAACATTGGAAAGGTTACTATAAAGAATTATTAAGGATAACAGGGGGTTGAAGCAATAAGGGGTTGCTTGGGAAGAAGCAAAGAGAACTCTACAGAATATCAGAATAGCCGAGAAAAAACAGGAGCAGGCATTACAGTGAGGGCTGAGCTGGTGCAGAAAGGACCCCATAGAGCTGAGATCCAGACCTCCTTGGGGAGGGTGCAGCGGCAGCTGACTGGATAACAGAGAAATCACTGAAATGCTGTGCTGTGAGAATGATCTAGAGATGCTTTGTGAAAATTAAAAATGTTAGAACAGATTCCTTCTGTAGAGCATAGGGGCATCAGCCTCATTATCTTCATAAAAAATCAGTTGTTTATTGCATTGAGCCTTCTTCCTTTCAGGAAATGGTTCGAAGCAAGTTAAACAGGCGTGGCCTTCCTTTGTGTATGTATTAACATTTTCATGATTAAGCTCACAATATGAAATGGAGCCTCTGCTCACTAGCCCGTGGTCAGGAGCAGTGTCTCTGCCGCCAGCTTGCCTGGGCTTGAACCTGGGTCTGTCCCTTCCTTGCTGTGTGACCCTGGCTGAGGTACACAGGCTGCCCATCTGTAAAGTGGGGATAACGGCATTTACTTGATGCAGTTGCCATAAGGATTTGTGAACTCTTGGGATGTGCCTAACACTTAATCAGCACTAGCCAGATAAATATCAGACCAATGTTACCAGATTAATGAGAGCTGCTGAGGTTTTTAGCTCTGTTCCTGCCAGCATGCGTGCTGGGGAAGAATCAACTGCTGACTTCTTCCTCCCTGGCTCCTCTAAGAAAGAAGTCCTACTTGAGAAAATGCACAAATGTCAGCATGTGGAGCAGGGCCATGCTAATAAGCAAGGGCATCCATAGTCACTTTGATAGATACAAACTCTGTGGAGTAAATATAAAGCCACATATCTTCATTGACTTGCCTGTAGTGTGCAAAGCCTTATGTGAGATTCTATGTGGACTCCAAGAAGTCTAACAAAGCATCTAGGCCATCAAGGACTTTAGTGGTTAACTGGGAGATAATGATATCATTGTAATAAACCCAGTTACTAATAACTGGGAACGAGAAAAGGGAAGGCCAAATGTTATAGACATTCATTTGCACACCTTTCCCAGGAAGCTGCATTTTAACACTCCCCAGCAAGCCACCGGACTGGACAGAGGGAGAATAGATGTATACCCATTAAGATCTGGGTGAAATAGGGAAGGCACTTGTCTGTCAGTCACACCTGGGAACAGGTCATTGGCCAGAGTTGGTGTGGCCACTGCAAGGGCAGGAAGATTTGAGATATGTAAGCTCCTAAACAAAGGAGTTCTCTCTCTTGCCTCTTGCACTCCTGGCTGTGGGACTCTGATGCTCCTGCATCTGCCCACATGGCCCAGAGCTGTGTGGACTCCACACAATGGACTGATGGACTGCAACTAGCCTAATGCCCTACTGGACCCAGCTCACCGTGGAACAGAAATTCTGGACACTGGTTTTGCTTCTAGTTCTACTGAATTCCCAGCTGCACACTTTCCAGGATGGATTAATGGAAATAGGACTTTTTGAGATATCAGTGCAGAAAAGGATCCCCAACTTCCAGTGGTGGATACTCCACTTTCTCTAATCACAATAAGACGTATTTATGCATAAATAAATAAGTAAATAAATAAATAACAAAAGACACAAATAAGAGTTTGAGACAATGATAGAAGGTATGTCACATGGTACATGATCATCTGATAAATGGATTATGAAGACAGTGGCTACTGCTGGAGTTTGAAGAAGAGAACAATTTTTTCCTACTGGGGTTATGAAGGGCAATAGATGTGGGATCAGAGCTGTGTGTTTAAGGAGGCAGGATTTGGGTAGGCAGAGTGCATGGCGAATGGCCCTGCAGGAATGTGATATGAGCAACAATGTCCAATGTGAAAGCATATGGTGGATCTCAGAACGGGAAGCAGGAGCCAACCAGTGTGGTTGTAGTAATGCAGAGAGTTTTGGGAGTGAAGTGGAGAAGTGCTAAAAAGGCAGATTGGGTTCTGTTATGAAAAACTGAATGGTATAGTTTGCTCTTTTTCCTGAAGGCAGGGAGGTATTTTTGTTACCATTGGGGATATTTGAGTCTACATAATTGGCCTTTCTTATTCTCTTAGCAAAGATAGAACCCAGTTTCTAGGCAGCACAGCTTTATCTGAAGCATTGCTTTGGGCAGCAGAAGTGGTAGAGCATTTTGGTGTCAGCAGTGTCCCCCAAGGATCGTGCTCCATTCTTTTTGGCTGCCTCTAACCCTAACCCTAACCCTAACCCACACTTTTTAAACACCCCATGCCCTCTCTGTCCCCCTTTCCCTGACCTTCTGAACAATTTATAGATCTAGGTGCCTTGACAAATAAATCAACTTAGGTGTTTCTAGACCTTTTGGTGCCTTGGGTCAGCTGTCATGCCACCTTTATTTATAGCATGAGTGACCAGTGTCTCCACATTAATGCGTCATATTATTGGACGCACTTGATGCACTGTCTTGAACACATAGTGTGTGGGCTCTCAAACTCTGAACTCAGGGCTCTTGATGATTTGGAACTTCTAGTGTGTAAAAGTAATAGAGTGAGTGGACAGATGTTCAGGAAGGAAGATCGAAATGGAGAGAACGACAAAGCATCTGCAGTCAGTGCCTGAAGTAGAGTGGAAAGTGAGAAGGGTCTCATGATTAAGGGTCTCATGCTGGGTTCTGGCCGCATGACTCAATTGGTTGGAGTGTCGACCTGTGCCCTGGGATTGCAGGTTTGATCCCTGGTCCGGGTGCTTATGGGGGCAACCACAATTGATGTTTCTCTCTCTCTCTCTCTCTCTCTCTCTCTCTCTCTCTCTCTCTCTCTCTCTCTCTCCCCCTCTCTCTCCCTCTCCATCCCTCTCTCTCCCTTTATTTCAAACCAATAAACATATCCTCAGGTGAGGGTTAAAAAAAGAAGGATCTCATGTGAGGTGGAAGCATGAGCAAATAGACGACAAAGGCAGGCCCAGGTGTGCCTCCTGCCGGCTCCTTCCGGGATCCTCTTTATTGTGAGCACAGAACCCATGCCTCCAGCGAGGGGCCAGCCCGCCACGAGCCCTTGTGCCAAGGACTCGGCTTCTCACTCTGGTTTTCTTTGTCACTCCACTGTCCTGGCAGAAGTCTTTGAGGGAAAGAAATGCCATCTGGCTACTTTTATCAAAACAAGTCTACTTTTATTTTTAAACAGAGAAATCTCAGTCAAGAGGGCCAAAGGTCAGGGCCATCGGCTGGGGTCTAAGAAGCTACGCATTCTGGGCTTTATGGCCTTTTGTGGGAATGGCTGCTCTGAGAGGGAGCTCTTTAGTGAAGTCTGAAAAATTGCCCTAAGCAGACTTGGGGAAGAAGACAATTAGAGAAAGCCCTCTAACCAGCCCACCAGCCAAATGACTGGGCTGGGAGAAGCTGGCAGCCTACCGCCTTCATTAAAGATCTGGAGGCAGAGAGGTGGATGTGAGGTGTAAGAACACATGGTCGCATGGAGTACTATCCTTATTTAGTTTTTTTCCCTATTAGGTATATGTTCTCAATGATCTAATTTTTATTGTGGTAAAATATGCATAAGATACAATTTACCATTTTAACCATTTGTAGGTGTACACTTTGGTGGTATTAAGTACACTTACATTATTGTGCAAACATTGCCACATCCATCACCAGAAATGAAACTCTGTGTCCATTAAACCCTGTTTCCTCATTCTCCTCTCCTCCCAGCCTCTGATAACCACCATCCTTTCTTTCTGACTACTCTAGTTACCACATGTAAGTGGAATTATACAGTATTTGTCCTTTTGTGACTAGTTTATTTCACTCAGCAAATGTCCTCAAGGTTCATCTATGTAGTAGCATGTGTCAGAATTTTTTCCCTTTTAATGCCAAAAATATTCCATTTTCTGTATATACTCCATTTGCTTATCTATTCTTCATTTAATAGACATTTCAGTTATTTTCACCTTTTTTTGCTATTATAAATAGTGCTGCTATGAACACAAGAGTGTAGATATCTGAGTCCTTGCTTTCATTACTTTTGGGTGCGTGCTTTGAAGTGGAGTTGCTGAAACAACTTTTATATTTAATTTTTTGAGTAACCACTGGTGGTCCCAAGTAATATTTTTAATACACCTTCTCATTAAGGAAAATGTAAAACTCAACAAAATAGAAAGAATAGGCTACTGAGTTTTCGTATGCCCATTTGGTTTCAGTGGTTGTTTAGGATGATTATGTGGTGTGCGGTGTGGGTTAATGTATTAATTCAGCAAACCTTGATTGAGCAGTAGAGTGTCAAATGAAGAGTCAGACACGATCCTAGCAACCGAGGCAACCCTGGGTGGTGCTGATGAAAACGTGCAGCTCTAATCGGTACTCTGGGAGCGTGGCTGAATGGCAGCCCCCGCTGCTGACCCTCTGGGCTACCATAGCCTTTGTGCTGAGTGCACACTTTTGGTGGGCTGTTACCAGCATTGTGGGGGTGCTATTGCTGTCTGTGAGGTGCAAGGCTCGTCCAACAGTGACTTTGACTTCAAGGGCTTTTCATTACCCTGGCTGGGTCTTTCTTAGAACTGCGCTGTGATCTGAGGCTCTTTCTACCCAATTTTCCTTCCTTCTCCCTCTCTGTTCACAGGAGTCAGACTTGCATCTCTCTCTGAAATCGCACCTCTCTAGCTCCCTCCCCTTGCTCTCCCGCGGATATTTCCCCAGTAACTCCCTCACACGCCCAATCCTGTCTGCTTCGTGGAGAACCTACAACAAACCTGGGCCGCAGTCCTGAGCCCTTTATTGCAAACGTCCTGGGAAGGCCGACCTCATCGGTCAGATTCAGCTTCTTTTCCTTGATCTGGTCCCAAACCATTTGGTCCCCAAACTGACCATAACTCCTCTGTGTGTGTATCAGGCATTACTTAAATTGTGAGACTTTTCACATCTCAGAAATGCAAGCAGCCTGGGTGGTGTAGCTCAGTGGTTGAGCATCCACCTATGAAGCAGGAGGTCATGGTTCGATTCCCGGTCAGGGCATGTGCCCGGATTGCAGGTTCGAACCCCGGTGGGGCGGGGAGTGGGCAGCTGATCAATGATTGTCTCTCATCATTGATGTTTCTATCTCTCTCTCCCTCTCCCTTCCTTTCTGAAACCAATAAAAATATATTTAAAAAATTTTTTTAAAAGAAAGGCAAACAGTTTGAATTTCAAGATGACCCATCCCTGCGTTAAATCTCCTTCAGCCCACACCACCAGAATGTCTCACTGGCCACTTTTCTGCAAGCAGAAATCTTTCTTACGCTGTTTGACTGCCTTTCCCCCTTCACCCAACTTATTGTTCAGTGTTCACCCCAATCCCGAAATGTATGTGTACCTCTCATGCAGAGGAGTTTGACCTCTCGTTCTCTTTCTCCTTATAGTCAGACTTGATGGGACTCATCTTTCTTGCCAACATTTACCTACCTAGGTATTTCTTAAAGAAAGAAAACTTCCTATCTGAGTGGGCTTCTAATATCAGTGATTAGAATATGTGTTTCAAACCCCATTACCAGATAGATAGATAGGTAGATAGATAGAAAAAAATCAAAAGTGCAATAGGTGAGCAATGGAGTGGGCAGTAGGGGCTGGAGAAGAATGGAAGTGGAAGTACTAAGGAAGGCAGCAATATGAAAAATCATTGTAATCATGAGAGATGATGCTTGGGTAGTATTTATTATGTGCCAGACACCATTCTATTTCCCATATAACTCAATGAATCTGAACAACAGGAGGGGGTACTAGCCTCACTTTCCAGATGAGGAGAATGAGGCACAGAGTGAGTGACCAAGAAGCTTGTCAAGGTTGTAGTGGGAGTAAGAGTCAAGATTTGGACTTAGGCTGGCTCCAGAGGGTGTGCCCTTCCCCACAACTCTCCCCTGAAGCGCTAGGACCACATGGCAGGACTGGTAACTGTTTGGATGTGGGTATTAGAGAGAAGGAATGGTCAGAGTTCCTCATCTTAGCAACTGGCCCACTAATCTTCTCATTTAACCTAAAATGCAGATATAGTAACATCATTACTGTAATGTGAAAGAGAACATTCAATATTTGTGGAAAGCCAGCATCATTTATTTTAGCAGATGCTATCAATGACATGTGTTATTTATCTGTTGCACTACCATATACAGGGAAATAATGGGCATTTCTGCATTTAACTGTCATGCAGTTCTCAATGCCCCCATCCCATACAGCTCATAACTGACTCAGCCTTCCCCCCGCCCCCCTGTGAATTGTAATGAAATGTCTTCACTAAAGGGCATCATCTTTTCCTGCAATTAAAAAACAGAATAAAGGTATATGAGTCAAAACAGCTCATTCTTATTCTTTTCCACTTCTCATCTCTCTGAGCTGTGGAATAAAATACCGAAAATGACGAGAGATGGTTGAAATAGGAGTCTGTAGATTGATTTCTGTGTCCTGTGGATTTTTAGTTAACACTTTAGTAACAGCTTTTTTGTCCAGTACAATTGATTTTTCTAGAGTATTTGCTTATTTTGGTTGGCCAATTTAAATTAGTCTGAAAACTTGACTACTATTTTACTGTCAAATTTAATATTCTAACAACCATCTTGTTTTACCCTGTAATTATTAGTGGAGAGGATTATTTGCCTTCTTGAGTAGGCCCTGAGCATTCCTGGTGCTAGGCTGGATTTAGATATCCTAGACCCCAGTTCCCCGGATCATGGGTGCAAGACATCTCCATCAAGTCTTGTTGCGGTGAGAGGGCATCTGCTGTCGGCCAAGTCTCTGTTACCTGGGTCCCGATTTGAGCTGGGCATGTGAAGCTGAGCAGCCATGGGGGCAGGAGATCTCCTTCAGCAGGGGTGAGGGTTCAGAGTGTGTTTGTATGTTTTCAGAGAACAGCTCCGAGACATGTGGATTCCTGCGATAGAGGGGAATTGACAGGAGTGCTCCAGCCATGAAGTCAGGGGAGAGACAGTCCAGAGATGGAAGACGCTGACGATGCCTTGCCATACTAGCAGTCAGCAGATGTGCGTCACTGCAGATTGCCCAGGACCAAACCGGAGAGGGTCGGACCTGCAATACCGCCGTTTGTCCACCATCCAGAACTGAAGTATCATTGCTGTTATGAACACATTTATTTTAAAGTAGATTTTCCTTTTCAGAAACAAGCTTCTTAGAAGATTGTAGGCTATTGACATACAATTACTTAAAGTGTAAAATTATTTTAAAAGTAAAAGAAAATAGTTCAAATTTATAAATTTCCTAAGCCATTCCTTTAAAGCCTTATTCCTTTTGCCTGAAAGTACTTAGCAAACCATGAATGAAATAAAAAGAAATATCCTAAATGCAAGATGGATTCAGAACAACAGCTATTGGTCCAGGATGTGTGATATATTGATTCAGTACAGAACATAAACTGTGTGTTGTTGTTTTTTTTTATTTACAATCACGTAAGTCTGATAGCTTTAGAAGCTAAAGATAATTTTAGACTCTTGTAGGAAATCTGGGGGGAAGTTTCATTTTAAAAGCCAGGGTCTGAGTGCCTTCTGGAAACAGTCCCATCCGGGTGTGAAGGTGTCTCCACAGTTCGTACCTTTATTATTTCTGGCCCGTTTCATACTCAGACGCATCTATGGCTGTTGCTGTTTAGTGAGTGAGGCCCTGTAGTGTCAGTGTGCTTGACAACGGCACACAGAGCCTTCTCTGAGAAGGCAGAGACATGTAGCTGGATTGCCAGGGGGGCTGGGCTCTCTGCTCCAGCTTCCCTCACTTAGTGTTATGCTCAGCATGTCATCAGGGAAACCACGAGTCCACACACTGGACATGAAGGTTTTGTTGGCTTCTTTCTCCAACCTGTCCATATGGCTCTGAGCTTGGTGAATTATGACTGAGAGTGGCTGGTTCTCTGTTGTGCAGAACAGGTGATGCTCCTGTTTGCCAAAAGGTGCTCTTCCTAAAGCAAATGCCCCCTTCTGCCCCTCACTCAATGCCCTGGGAGAGAGGACATAGTAAACTCGTATCTGGTGCTACCAGAGAAAACCAGTTCTCAAAGGCTCTGCTTTTCATGTTGACTGAGTCCTCTGCTGCAGCTCTTTGTGAAATTTCTATGGAAAATTTTAGCGAAGTGTTCTGGATGCTTTTACAGGACAGAGTCTCAAGGCTTTTTTCTCCTCCTCCTCCTCCGCCTTTCTCCTCCTCCTCCTCCTCCTCCTCCTCCTCCTCCTCGGCCTCTTCCTTCTTCTTCCTACTTTTCCTTCTCCTTTTTCTTCTTTATCTTCATTGTAGAGCTCAAATGTTCATTAAGAACCTAATTCTGGGTAATATGGTTAATGCTAAACAGTCTAAATTCCTCTGTCTATGATTATAACCCACAGTAGACACTATAAGCTCAGGAATGGGCACAAACTTACAGAAATTACAGAAAGTTGAAACCAACTTGATATCAGCCAGCATGGGGAGCTCATTTGAAAAGTAGGTCTATGATTGGCATATCTGAAGGAGATATGTAGGTGTGAGAAGGTACCTCGAGGAACAGGAGGTAGATTGCTTTTCTCTCAGTATTCCAGGGGACCGTGATAGTAAAGCTCACCTTTGCTGAGTCCTGGTGGTCAAGGAGAGTGGTGGGGGTGGGGATACTGGGTTCCCTATGTGCTCAGCTTTAAGGAGAGGAAGAATGAGTTGATAGGTGTGCTTTGACCAGCTGTACCTGAGATGGGTGGAAAGAGCAGTACCATGGAAAGATCCCAGGTTTGAGACTCAGGCCTGGACTTTAACTGTTACCTGTTCAAGCCCAGGTGACATCTGGAACAACAGAAATTCTTAACCTCAGCTTATTCATCTATAAAATGGGAAGAATGATATCTATTTTGCCTGATGTATTTGAGATATCTGGCATGTACCACAAGAAATGATTCCTGTTATCTGAGCACATAAGCAAGTAAGTAACAACATCTGGAGGACCCACATGAAAAATTCTGGAGGCTTGGATTTCAGCATTTCCTAAGGATGGCATGGTCCCGGGTTAAAATATAGGTTTTTTTCCCTCTATAAATAGATCCACAACCTAAAGAAGATGAAACTGTGCTTTTTATTTTTAAACTCTCAAAACCCTGTTTTAAAAATGAGTTAATGAGACGGTTTCTGTCACAGGCAGAAAAATCCACCTTGTTTCACACTAGCTTTTGAGCAATGCCTGTGGAGGCCAGAGCCCTCTGCAGCTGTGGGTTAGCTTAAAGCCCTCGACACTCTATCTCTGCATATTGTCTGCTCTGCGGGACCACAGCTTCCCTTTGTAAGTTTCCACATGTTTCCACTGTAGCTGCAGGCTGCCCTGGCTGCAAGCGAGAGGCCTGGACCCACAGGGCTCCTTCTGTGTGCCCAGGGAGGAGCTGAGTTCTGTTCTGCCCCAGGGCATTCAGAGCTGGCATATTGCGATTCGGAAATGCTCCGAAGCAGGTTGCCAGGTGCCTTGTGCAGAGTGTGGGCAGAGCAGGTGAAAGCTGCACGATCTCTGATTCAGAAAACCCATGGGCTAGAAGTTCTCCAACTCAAACTCCAGGATCCAATTTACTTCCTGTCTCTTCTCATCCTGTGCACAAGGAGACAGTGAGGAGTGGTAGATACAGTCATCAAGAGACCTGAATTCTGGTCCTGGCTCTGGCCCTGTGTAATCGTGTGTTCCTACTAAGCTGTTTTGTTTTGTTTTGTTTTTTAAATCAGTAAATGATGAAGGTGGACAGAGGTCCTCCTACATTGAAATACCTGGACCTTAAACTCTAAGGGTACCTAGAACCTCGTTCACATTCCCCCTCACATGCCCAGTGCACATGCTCAGGCCTCTGATTTTTGTGTCTCTGCTCCCCTGACTGCTCCACAGCCTGGCTGTTTGCCACCCACCTTCTGTGTGGGGCCGAGGGTGCTGCGAGCTTGTGCTCAGGAAGGAAGTGAGAGAAGTCAGAGCCTGTTGCAAACGCTTGGTTGCTTTGGGAGGGTGGGGAGGATGGGCAGCAGAAAGTTTGCATTTATTTCTATTTGCCTGGTGGAAATTGAGACCAGGTTGCTGGGAGCTAGAGACCAGCCAAAGGACATTATTTCTAGAACAGGAATCAGGGGCTCCACTCCCTGAAAATTTCACTGCTCTGCTTCAGGATTTTCACATGAAACCTTTCAACACTGAGTGCTTAGCTAACGTTTAGCACTGTTTCCAAGCCCCTGGCCTTCCTGTCCAACTGGCTAGGCTGCCAAAAGTGGCTCATTGTGTTTTGGGGAAGCAGGTTTAATGAAGTCCATGTTCTCATTCTCACACTGGAACAACAAATCTCAGGCCTAAGATGGGGTGAAGAAGCTGAAAGGAAAGCTGGGTCAACACATGGGCAATGGAGTAATGGGTTATGAGAGATATTATAAGAAAAATCTTATCAATGTGGTATCTTCATTATCTGGATATTGCAGATGAAACTTCAGAATGGCTTTCTTTCTTGAACATAGACAATGAGATTCTGTGACCCATAGCATTTCTCTGTCTGGTGCCCAGTGACATGCTCAATGAAGGTAAAAATGCAGAGTGTGGCCCGTAAAGATTTTTTATGATTTCTTAGAATGGACTGCCATCCATAGCACTTGGCACGTGCAATGGCAGATGGAGCCGTATATTCCCCATGGGAGTGAGGACGTATGCAGAGATTTCTTTCTTATTCCAGTGCATCTCTTACCAAGACAGAGGAAGGATGATGGAATTTGATGCCTTTGCTTATCACTGTGTAGGACTAAATTCAGCCAGGGTTGCTCCTGTTAGAGAAGTGAACTCAGATGGTTCCTTTAATGAGGCAGGAAAGGGAAATTCCATTTTCTGCCTGAGCTCAATGCAGCCTGTCCGCAGCCTGAGGAGTCCGGATGCTGAGCCGACGACTGACTTGGATACTGGAGGAGCCGTGTCAGCAGATCTGGAGGCTCAGCCTTAGCTTGGAAACAGATGCCACTAAAGCAGAATAGAATCCACGCTGAACAAGCTGCCACTGTAGCTCACATGGCCACCATCTGCTGTAGTAATATCCCCACTATGACATGCCTCTTCTGGCTACCATCCTATGTGAGTAGTCACACCTGATTTGGGGGACTGTAGGTTATAAATAATGGCTTTAGCATCCCAGCTCAAGACAGGAACAAATTCTTTACTCTGGGATTGGTCCCAGAAAAGGGAGAAGTAGGTGGTTGCCCTTGAGTGACCTCCTCCTCCTTCTCCTTTCGCCTTCTCATCGGTTCTCTTTTCCCAATTTCTCGAGACACCTGGAGAACTCTTGCCTTGGCAGCTGCATCTGATGGACCAGCTCAGGAAATGAGTTTCTGCCTCCCAACTCAGTGGAATATGCAGTTTGAAAGAGAGCCTCAGGAAGGAGAAGTCTTGTTCCAGAAAATAGACTCTTGAATGGTGGCTTAGCAGGTGCCCAGCTTGCTTCTCCTGGGCCAGAGTAACACTTTTGCACAGGTGGCTTCTAGAGGCTCATCCATGTTTCTGTCTCTCTATCCCTTTTCCCATCCTCTCTCTCTAAAAATTAATAAAAACAAAAAATAAAGCACTTCACATGCAATCAACAGGAAGCTCAAGAACCTTGTTGCAAAGAATGAGAAAGAATATGCCATCCAGGCATAGGTGAGAGTGAGGGGCAGGTGAGTGTGGGATGCAGAAAAATAAGACAGAGAGAAGCTAAAGTTGGCACTGTCCATTCAAGCTCTCTCCTAAGAAGTTGGAGGGCCCCGATCTTCCCTGACTTGATGCATTGCCTCCTAGAGGCAGATGTCTTCCCGTTGTGGTGATGAATGAACCGTAGTCATATACTAAGCAGAATGGTCCAAGTAGCTCTGAGGCCAGATTCACTAAGTGGACTTCTGTTTTTGGTCTGTATTTCCACATTGTATTCATAATCAGAGAGGTTGGGCTGGCCAGAAGGACATACATGAATATCCAGAATACTGCATGACTCCATGTACATGATGGATATGCTGGCTTTCTTGTTTATCCCTCAATCTCCCATGAGCTTAGAGTCTTCACGATCTACATTCATTCATGTGTGTGGACAACATGAACTATCGTTACCTACGAAGGAGACAACTTGGCCTTGCCCAGGGAAGAAAGCCCTGGAAGTAATGTAACTTTGTGGGGTCATGTGGCCTTAACCTGGCAGTCTTCCTGGTGGCACTTTGAACCTGACCACATCTTCTTTCAGTGTTCTTTGGATGTAATCAGGGCAATTATTTATATACAGTGTAATTGAACTACATTTCCTCCAGGTATATCAAAGCTTAATTTCAACCTATTTTTCTTATCTTAGCCCTTGCTTTGACTTCTCCTCCCAAGTCCTGTTTTCCATTTCAAAGGCAGCTTATGAGTCTTCTCCTTGTTGAAACAATCTCCAGAAAGTGAAATTATTACCTTATCACCTGCTAGCCCTTTTTGCGTGTGATATAGTCTTGTCTTGGATGGAACAAAGTGCTTTATTACTCTACTAGAGGCCTGGTGCATGGAATTCGTGCATGGGGGGTGGGGTGGGGAGTGGGTGTGTCCTTCAGCCCAGCCTGCACTCGCTCCAATCTGGGACCTCTTGAGGGATGTCCGACTGACCGTTTAGGTCCTATCCCACTGGGATTGAGCCTAAACGGTCAGTTGGACATCCCTCTCACAATCCAGGACTGCTGGCTCCCAAATGCTCGCCTGCCTGCCTTCCTGATTGCCCCTAAACACTTCTGCCTGCCAGCCTGATCACTCCCTAACTACTCCCCTACTAGCCTGATTGATTCCTAACTGCTCCCCTGCCAGCCTGTTTGCCCCTAACTGCCCTCCTCTGCTGGCCTGGTCACCCCTAACTGTCCTCCCCTGCAGGCCTGGTCACCCCTAACTGCCCTCCCCTGCAGACCTGGGCCCCCCCAACTGCTCTCTCTTGCAGGCCTGGGTCCCCCGCAACTGCCCTTTCCTGCAGGCCCGGTCACCCCCAACTTCCCTCCTCTGCTGGCCTGGTCACCCCTAACTGCCCTCCCCTGCAGACTTGATTGCCCCCAACTGCCCTCCCTTGCAGGCCTGGTCCCTCCCAATTGCCCTCCCCTGCTGGCCATCTTGTGGTAGCTATCTTGTGTCCACATGGGGGCAGCCATCTTGTGTGTTAGAGTGAAGGTCAACTTGCATATTACTCTTTTATTAGATAGGATAGAGGCCTGGTGCATGGGTGGGGGCTGGATGGTTTGCCCTGAAGGGTGTCCCAGATCAGGGTGGGGGTTCCCTTGGGGCATGGAGCGGCCTGGGCGAGGGGCCTGTGGTGGTTTGCAGGTTGGCCACATGCCCTGGTGACCCAAGAGGAGGCCCTGGTATCTGGATTTATCTTCTACAATTGAAACTTTGTAGCCTGGAGTGAAGCCAAGCCTCCTGCTTGCTCTGTGGTGGCAGCCATTTCTGTTGGGATTTATGTATCTTCTATAATTGAAACTTTGTAACCTTAAGCAGAGGCCTGGGCCAGCCAGGGTGTGCTAGCCACCTGCTCTCTCCAGCTCTGTGGCTGCCCCCCATTTCTGTTGAGATTGATTTATCTTCTATAATTAAAACTTTGTAGCCTTGAGTGGAGGCCTCGGCTGGCCAGCGTGTGCATAAAGCTTGGCTTCCTCCATCGCTGGCAAAACCCAAGCCTCCCTCCTGCTCTCTCTGTGGCCGCAGCCATCTTGGTTGGGGTTAATTTGCATACCTGCTCCCGATTGGCTTGTGGGCGTGGCTTGTGGGTGTAGAGGAGTGATGATTACTTTGCATATTACTCTTTTATTAGATAGGGTTTTCTAAGACATTAATAATTTCAGGGTGTGTTTTCAAGAAGTCCGTTTAATAATAAAAGTATTTGTCTTTATGTAATATATTTTTCTTCATGTAATATGCAATATAAAAATATTTGCTTTCATAATATTATTTTACTTTATCAATAATAGGGGAGGTTCTCCTATACCATCTATTGTGTTTTCAGAAGCACAATTGCCCCATGAAATGCTCCTGTGAAAAACAGTGTAGGAAAGCATATAGTCTGCATGGGGACACCTCAGAAAGAAGGTGCATTTTAATTAATTCATTACTGTAACAAACACACTTGAGTAAGAATGCATAATGGCTCAAAGAGAATAAAAGTTTATTTTTCACTTATGTTATATCCTAAAGGGTATTTTTTGACTGTAGGCTCCTAGTCAGAGACCCAGGCTCCTTCTATCTTGTGGCTCTGTCATCCTCTTCATACAGCCTTCAAAGTGTTTGTTGCATCAGGCTAGTGGATAGGGGAAGAGCACAGATCACTGTGCTTGGGACTTTCATAAGCCAGACCTGTGAGTGGTTCACAGCCCTCACAATCCACTTGTTAGAGGTCAGTCTTATGGCTATTCCTAACTACAAAGGGAAGCATGGTCTAGATGTGTGCCCAGGAAAGAAGAGGTAAGTAGTTACCAGTCTCTGCCACCTCAACACCAGCAGGCATAATTAACTCAGTAGCACCAGGGTGTCCTGTGAAATGGTACATATTATTTTGGTCAGTGCATCAGTATAGTGGCGTGGAAGTTCTGGCTGGAGTATTTCACGGAGAAAAGTAGGGAGGAGGTTTCTGAAGGAGAGAGACATAAAGGTGAGTTTGGGAGAGAGAGATTTTGGATTGTGGTCCTAATTCAATGACTGGTTTTCTAATAAGAAGAGGTAAATTTGTGCAGAGGGACACAGACACACACAAGGAGAATGCCATGTCACGATGGAGTCTCTGCTTGGGGCGATACAGCGGCAAGTCGAGGAACACCAAGAATTGGCGAGCATTAGAAGCTAGGAGAGAGGCACTGAGAGCCTCCACAAGGAACCCACCCTGACAACACCTTGACTTCAGACTTCTAGCCTCAGAGCTGTGACACAAAAAAATTTATACTGCTTTGAGCCACCCAGTTGGTGGTGCTCTGCTATGGCAGCCCTATGGAAACTAACACTGAGGGTAATGTTGAAATCAGTCTTTTCCTCCATTAATGTTGCCTGTGTTACTGTTGTGCCTTGTGCCATGGAGACCCCTGAAATGTCTCCTGGTGGGAAAATGACTTTGATGTAATATTGCTCCACTTGGAGCCAAGAGAAATGCCCCCTGCCCCCTCCTCCTTCCCTCCATCTCTGTCCTGGTATCTTAAAAGCTCACTCACTGATAAAAGCATCACAATGAAATCTATACTTCCTTTAAAAACATGTGGAAGTTTTTCTCTTTCCTTTTCATATGTGGAAGTTTTCCGTGAGCCCTTTCTTGTCAATGCTGCAGGGCCTCAAATAGCTCTTGAAATGTTTTCAAAGACCTACAAGATTAAAAGAGAGATTTCAGCCGGTTGGAATGGGTAATAATAGATTTCACACACCCTCCTCATTCCCATAAATGTCTCGTGAAAGAGAAGGGCCCTGTGCTCAGAAGAGATGTGGGGGGCGTGGCAGTGCAGGGCAGCAAGAAGGAGAAGATGAACTGCATGTTATGGATGATGCCGGTTTGCTGATTATCCCAGAGCAGTCTGCTGAATCCAAAGAGACTGTTAAACCACCCCAGCAGTCTCACTGCCACCTTTGATATTTAGAATTGAGGAGGTTGAGGTAAACCCAGTCCAATTAAGCATGTGGTACTTTAATCAAATAAAGATGAAGGGCAATCAAAGACAAAAATAGTATCTTTACTGATTTCTGGGAGGTAATTATAGCAGACTTGCTGCACAGAAAGAGAAAAGGATATTATAAGTTTGTAAAAGAGAAGACCTTAAAATCTGCAACATTACATTAATGCTCTGCATCCACAAAGCAAAGAAATCCCCTCATTGCCTAGGGATATGGTGGAATCAGGATAGTTAGTAACTATATCTTTTGTCTTGATTGTACCTATAGAAGGAGTTAGTTGTTATATATATATGTGTATATATATGTGTGTGTATATATATATATATATATGGATAAACATCTTAATCAAGTTCAATAGCAATACTAAAATGTTGTTTAATTAAAAGTGAAGTGATCACATTATTTTAGATTTATGTACAAATATAATTAAGAGGCTAACTTTTTAGTGCTTACTATTAAAGTAAGTTATAGTAATCTAAAAATGCTATGACAACTGTAATCACAAAAAACAATTCTAAGTTATTTTGAATTCTGATTTTGTGTTAGTGCCTTGATCTGTAATTACTGATACATATTCTCTGCAAACTAAGTGCTTTTACTCAAAGAGGGGGCATTTCCAAGCTACTGATGGAGCTCAGTGTTATTTAATTGGATGGACCAAAAGAAATGTGCTTTTCTCTATGTAATTTCTTTTTGTAAAATTGAGGTCTGATTAACATATAACATTATACTAGTTTCAAGTATACAACATGATAATTTGATATTTGTATGCATTGTGAAACACCACAATAAGTCTAGTTAACATTTGTCACCATACGTAATTTCAAAAAATGTAATTTCCCTTTAAAACCAATCCAGTTGTGGGTTTTTATCAGTATTCTTCCATGATGGTATTCAGTTGAGGTTGGTCTCTCACCCTCCCCACCCTACCTCCCCATAGCTCTCCAATGGTGAGTATTAATTTATTATCTCTAAGGATGACTATATTGGATGCCCCCAAAATGTATGTACACTTTAACAGCTGATAGCTCAACTTTGAAAATGAGATCTATTTTAATAAACACTGCCTTTATAATTATTCAAAATGTATGTATACATTTTTTGGGTTGGCAAAAGTAGGTTTACAGTTTGGGTATGTAAAACAGCATTTATTCTTGTATTATTATTTATTAACTATTGTATTTATTTGTATTACAACTGTAAGCCTACTTTTGCCCACCCCTGTATAAGAATTACAGCGTGATTTACCTTGTAGAACAAGCATGTCAAACTCATGGCCCGCGGGCCGCATGCCTCGTTTATTTGGCCCGTGTTAGCCTTTGAGTTTGACATGTTTGTTGTAGACGATCTTTTGTTTTACTGACATGGTGCTGTAGAGCTTGTCAACTGTTTAAGAACTAAAACTGGAAGTGAATGGTAATGTATTTGGTCTCCAAGGTAAAGTCAACAGATTCCACATTACTATAATTTTCTGAATGAAAGAATCTTTATCCATGGCATCAAAGTATGTTGCATATTAAGCAGCAATGCATATATAGAAATGTGAGAATCTCAAGCAAAATTTTAAGCAAGCGTCCTTAATCTGGGGATAATAGTTTCCTGGGACCTGGAGGAGATCGAATGGAGAAATGGAAGGACAGAAGTAGATCACAAGAGAAAGCTGTATGAGAGAAAGAAAAGGTGGGATGCTGTGCCTTAGGCATAGGTGGGCTGAGCTTTTTTCTCTGAATTTTCCTCTATCATCCCACCCCCTCGGTGCTCTCTCCCACTCCTCCCAAATCCCTTAGAAACCTTTGTCTATGGGGGTGGTTACCATAGCTGGGTTTAAAAGGCTTTTCTTCTATTATTCTTACAAAATCTCCCTGGAGTAAGCTAATATTATCACTATTTTACAGACGAAGGAACATATGTCAGTAGCACACAATTATAAAGAAAATGGCAAAGCAGAGATTAGAAAATTGTTCTGTGCTTAGTGACCTAAAATAGTTTCACCATCTTCATATGATTAATCCCAGAGTAAGTGGTGTGAAGATTCAGAAATATCTGGAAAATTTTAGAAGAAAAATTGGATCCACCACCAAGGATTTCTTTCTCTTATTTTTATAAAAAAATTTCACTGGAAAATTCCTCAATGATCTCAGAAAATAAGCAAGAAAAAAATGGTGCCCTCCTGCCCCAAACATTTTTAAAAATAAGTTTTCATACCTCAACCCAGAGAGTGAAAAACTGGGTACTGTCTTGAGAGCCAGAACGTCAGAAGGTCCTGTATACTTACTGGAAATAGTCTGGAATCAGGTTACTGCAAAAAGGAGCAGAAGGAGGAGTGGCCACCAGCAGGTAACAAGAGAGCCTCGCAGTGTTCATGCATAATCCGTAACATATGATGGCTTCCTTCTCTCCCTCAAGTCACTGAGGCCGCGATTAGGGTTGGCTGCCCTGGTCCCATGTTTTCAGTCTTTTTAGGATCCCTCTTCCCCTCTGACTGTTTCTTTTGTCTGTGTCACTTGTCAAAATCTAGGACAAGTAAGGGCAGAAATTAATTTTGTAATATTCGATTTTAGTGAGGAAGGACTACAATAGACACTAAAGAATAATAGTAGTATAAACACATCATGAGTTATATCAAATGAATGATTGCTATACTTCCTATTTTAACTCCATTTGGCACTTAGGCGAGCCTCGTCAAGTCACAAGTCTCCAAGCCTCAGTGACCTCATCGGTAAGACAGAACTCAGCGTCCTGGTCTTGGTGGGTTGTCTTAAAGAATAACTGAGTGCCATACACAGTAGAAGCTGGATGGACAGTGAATACTTTGGTCTAACTTGTGATTATAACCCAGATCTTTCAGACAAAGCCTGAATTCTGTCTTTTGGAGTTACACATCAGAGTTTTCTAAATAACAACGTGGAAATGAGTAGAAAGAGCGCCTCGATATTTGGAACCCAGGCCTGTGGTTTTCATAGCTGGTCATTGGCTTCAGTCTCTCCCAGTTTGTGTGATTGCCACAAAATTACTCAAAAGTGGTATCTCATGCCCTCTGTTTGCAAAAGCATCATTTACCCACCTAGGGCTTAATACATTGAAAGTTTTAGTGCTTAGAAAATAATCAGGTGTCAAAAGAAGCACAAAACGTACTATCATTTGCTGAAGGTTAATAGGCTTTTTCTAGATCTGTTTTTTTTCCTCCACAGCATTATCTTCTAACAGGAGGCTGCTGCTTCAGATGAAGCAGAGATTGAAATGTCACACCAGCATGATCAATTAGATGATGCAGAATAGAAACACTGGCTACCTGGCCTTAACCCACAGGGCAAAACTGACTGAATGGAGAGATAGAATACAGAGAGACTCAAAGGCAGAGGAAATCAGCAGCGTCTATTTCAATAGACACTGGCAGTCTAAATGTTGACACATGACAAAAAAGAACATTCTCACGACACGTTAATTATGATGTATACTCATTCACTTGTTGGCTCGTTTCTGAGTGACCTCAAAATGAATATAAACATCTTTATGAAAAGAAGTATAGTAGAAAAGGAAGCAGATAAGTGTTGTTTTTTTTTAAAAAAACAAACTTAGATTTTGTATCATTTGCTTAATAAAAATGACAGGGAGAAAGATAGATGCAAAATATATGCAGGCTGGAAGATATTCTATGAAGAAGACTGTAGGAGATGTGACTAAGAAGGGGAAATGATAGCTGTCTTCCTCTTTTTAAAGGCTTGTCATGGAAGGAAAAATTAGACATATTGTGGTGGGAATGACAGAGAGGAAGGGCATATGAACTTTTTGACTTAGTGTAAGAAATGGCTTCCCAATATTTGGAACTTGACAACTTGCCTAGCTTTCCATTGCTGAGTCAATGAAACCACGGTTGTAGAGGGATTCTTGCATTAAACAAGATGACCTCAGTCACCCCCTGATATGCCCACTCTGGAGCTTTGAATTACCTTGGAGAGGTCTGAAATGGCATTGAAGCTTCTTCAGGAGCAGAACTGAGTGAACTTTGGAGCTGCTAAGCCTTGATAGAAGCAGCATGTAGTGCGTTGTAGGCCTGGGAATGGTTGCTGGTCTGCTCGATATGGACAGCTGGTGTTAGCTAAGGGATTTATTGAATTAGTCATGCCTAGTAACAATGTGTTTTTCCCTGGATTATTAGTTGATATCTGTTTTGTTTACTCTTTCAGTTTTATACTTATTTTTCTTTTCCATTCAAGCATAATTTAATGTAATAGTGTGTGGTTGGGAATCTGGGTTCCCAAAATAATCCACCATTTTTTTTCCTAGGATCCATTTGGTTGTTTCTATTTCTGGAGTTCAATTGTGAGACATCAGTTTATCATAGCTGTGGAAAGCTAGCAGAAGGTTCAGAGGAAAGCCACAGAAATGTTGAAAGACTAGGAAAATGAAGTGGTAACATGTATCCTGGAGAAGTAAGGTTGGGAGTGATGGTTACATGACTTTGCATGCCACTTTTCCCCACACACCCGCTTAAATACATATATGTTGATCAACTTATATCTAACCAACTCTAGTCTTCAAGTTCATGAGGGCTAATGGAGAGGGCATTTTCTATTGAGACATGGGCCTGAGCTTCAAGATGGTCACATAGTAGATATTCTATATTTAACAAATATTCATTGGATTAAATTGAATTCAACATTAGTTTTAATATAAGCAACATGCTTATAGTGAAGATCATTAAACTTTAAAATGTGTTCCCAAGGAACACTGTGGCATCTTCATTTGAGAACATTTTTTGAATTGGATAGCTAATTATCTGTTTAGAATAAAGTAGAGGAATAATTCTGAGTACTTCATAAGGACTCATACGGCTCTTGATTTCACTTGTGTGCTTTGCTTGTGTGTAAGCAAATCACTAAATCCATAACTCAGGGGTGAAATAACACTTACATACAAGATAACTGGGTAAAAGAGAATCTTCTCATTTGAAACCTTGGTTTTCCTCTGATCACAAAATATATGATAGTGTAGTTCAGCACTATCAAATTTCCTGATAAAAATGATCACATGCTTCCCCAACATGTATTGCAAACTTACTATAGTCCCTGGGAGAATTTTATTTTGGGGAAGAAGGGATAGAATAAAATTTTGACATTTATTGAAAATGTAATTGCATGGAGAGCATATTGTTCCAGAACAAATAGTGCCAATAGGAATTAATAATTTCAAGCTGGAATATGATTATAATTGTACTGTTGGAGAAACTTTCTGTTCTCATTCTGGCTGATAAGTAATATGGTACACATTTGGCAGTCCCCTCTCCAGCATGCATTATTCCCCTTTTCCTGCCACTTCCATTCTCAGCCAGGAAGTTTAAAGGACATTAACCCTACTTATATTTCCATGTATACAGGAGTGGGAAAAAGTATGTTTACAGTTGTTCATCTGGAAAATAATACAATAATCCTATATAATAAAGAGGTAATATGCAAATTGACCCTCACACCCTCACAAAGATGGCTGCCTACGACTAGGCCAGCAGGGGGGTTAGTGAGGGACAACCAAACGACTGAACAGCAGGCTGTGTGGAGTGACACAGCTGGCAGGGTGGGGCAGTTGGGGGTGACCAGGCTGGCAGGAGGGGCAATTAGGGGCAACCATGCTGGCAGGGGGGGGCAGTAAGAGGCAACCAGGCCTGCGGGGGGTGCAGTTAGGAGTGACTAAACTGGCAGGGGGGGCAGTTGAGGGTGATTAGGCTGATGGGGGGCAGTGAGGGGTGACTAGGTTGTCAAGGGGGGCAGTTGGGGGCAACCAGGCCAGCAGGAGGGGCAGTTGGGGGTGACCAGGCCAGCAGGCAGGTGAGCGATTAGGAGCCAGTGGTCCAGGATTGTGAGAGGGATGTCCGACTGCTCGTTTAGGACCGATTCCTGGGACATCCCCCAAGGGGTCCTGGATTGAAGAGGGTGCAGGCTGGGCTGAGGCGATCCCTCGCCCCGTGCACAAATTTCATGCACTGGGCCTCTAGTTAATAGATAATAATACAAGAATAAATGTGTGTTTTATGTACAACACAACTATAAAACTACTTTTGTCCACCCCTGTATAATGAGGTGGTCCTAATTGGTTTAGTCTTAGCATATCCCAGTGTCCTGGATCACATGGGAAGAACATGAGGCCAATGAGAATGTGAATTCCAGAGAAGACCTTCTTTTCCTCTGGATTATGTGGTAAGTAGATGCGAAGGCTGACACTGCTACAGACATTTTGCTACTATGAGGGGGAGCCCAGATCCTTTGAGGATGAAGCTGACTGCCTCTCTGTTCTTTAGTTTCCTCATCTTTAAAATGGAGATGATAGCCCTAATGGCATGGTTCAGTGGTTGAGTGTTGACCTATGAACCAGGAAGTGACAGTTTGATTCCTGGTCAGAGCATATGCCTGGATTGTGGGCTCGATCCTTAGTGGGGGGGCATGCAGGAGATAGCCAATCAATGCTTCTCTCTCATCATTGATGTTTCTATCTCTCTCTCCCCCTCCCTTCCTCTCTGAAATCAATAAAAATATATTTTAAAAATGGAGATGATAAGTGTCTTACTCTAGGTTTGTTGTGAAACTAAATCGTTCAACTTATGTAAGATGCTTAGAATAGTAAGCAGTCAATAAATAATAGTTTTTATTAGTAGATATAGTATATTCCTTCTAGTTTAACAAAAAAGCATCATCATTTCCCCTTCCTCCCCCTCCCACCTCTGAACCCAATATAATTTTTGAGACTTGAGCTGTTTGGTTAATTGTATTTAATTCCTTCAATTGTTTTTTTTTTCTCCTAAAGGCTCTACACTTCATTGATCTCTGCAAAATCTTCATTGATTTTTAGTCTTTCCACAGAATTGGTCTTGCCAGTATTACGTTGTCCATGTCAGCATTTAAATAAGGAAGCCTTAGGGGCAGATCTCTAAGAGCCATCTCTAGACTTGTAGTACCTCCAAAATACACGATTCTTCCTCTCCGACCTGCAGCTCTGCTTGAGAATAGTTTTGCAGAGAAGGCAGAGCTGAGAGTGAGAAGAAGAGTGAGAGGGAGGAGCGGTGATGCTGTTTCCTAGCAGCGCCCACAGAAGGGTTGTCAAATGGTAACTAACCTGGGGGCATCTGTTGAGCTCAGTTAAGAGTCTGAGCTAATGAAGATCTGCATGTGCCCGTGTCTGTGAGGCCAGAAACTGCACTCGCCAAGGCTTCTGTGCTGTTCTTGCTGTCCTAGGAACATTTCTTCCTTGAATATCTGGGCTATTTGCTTATTACTTTAAAGATCAGCAGAGCTAGAGAATAATGGTTAGAATCAATTCTAGAAGATATAAATGCTGTATTTTTCTTTGAAAACAACCATTCCATCTTAGTAAGAAATTCGCCAAGTTTTTGGTTAAATCTGACAGAACAAAGACATGTGATATTTACAGATATTTTTGTAATGTTTCGGGAGAGATCATAGGAACCATGGGAAGGGAGGTCCATTTAAGTGAAAAAGGGTCTAAAGCATAGGTTGCCCGTGGCTGGCGGGGGACATTTGAAGGGGAACTTCCACTTGTTTACTCTATGTACCTCTCTATAGCTTGGATTTTACTTTACAGTGCATTTATGTATTACTTGTATCATTTTAAGAAGTAAATTTAAAAATGTCAATTATTTATGGAAAGCAGTCTGGGGATTCCTCAAAAAAAAAAAAAAATTAAGAATAGAGCTACCTTACCACCCAGCAATCCCTCTCCTGAGTACATACCTGAAAAACGCAGAACCATGTAGTCACAAAGATACATGCACCCCCATGTTCATTGCAGCATTATTCACGGTGAAAGACATGGAAACAACCAAAGTGCCCTGAGTCAGAGGGCTCGGTAAAGAAGATGTGGTACGTATACAGTATACAATGGGATACTACTCAGCCACAGAAAGGATGAAATAGAGCCATTTGCAACAACATGGATGGACCTTGAGAACACTATGCTAAAGTGACATAAGTCAGTCAGAAAAAGCTAAGAACCATATGATTTCACTCATAGGTGGGATATAAAACTGAAACTTGGGGGAACACAAACAGCAGTGTGGTGGTTGCCAGAGGGAAGGGGGTAGAGGGAGAAGGGGGTCCTAATATAAGGTGACAGGAGAAGATTTGACTTTGGGTGGTGGGCACACAGTGTAACATACAGATCTTGTAACATAGAAATTCACACCTGAAACCTATATGTTCATGTTGACCAATGTTACCCCAATCTTACTAATAAAAGCCTAGGTGG
This sequence comes from Eptesicus fuscus, assembly GCF_027574615.1. NCBI lineage: Eukaryota > Metazoa > Chordata > Mammalia > Chiroptera > Vespertilionidae > Eptesicus > Eptesicus fuscus. The sequence goes on along the minus strand of NC_072480.1, from coordinate 45,311,083 downwards.
TTCTCATGCCATCACACTGTCACAAGATGGCTGCACCCACAGCGGAGGCAGGATTCCCATAACGAGCCCTAATGAGCGGTAAGCAGGGACCTGAGGCCGCGCCCCCCCACCTGGTGGGGCTTGATGGGGGGGCCTCAGGCTGCACTCCCCACCCGGTGGGGCTTGACAGGAGACCTAAGGCTGTGGGGTTTGACGGGGGTGGGTCTGGCTGGGTCTGGGTCTCGTGCGATTTCGAGGCACATGCGGGTGGGCGGGGACTTGACTCTGGGTCCCTCAGCGCGTCCCAGACTCTGACAGAAGGAAGATTTTCATATACATTTTACTAATTTTCTTTCATCTCTGACACTTCTATTATTGAGAAAGGTCAAATAGCAATATTAAAATATTTCCTCTAATTAAGTCCCTTTTAATGTGCACAAATTATGTGCACCAGGCCACTAAATTTAATAAATGTAAAAGAATGAAAATTTTAAAAATGTCAATAATTTCATCTAAGTTAAGAATGATATTTCCTATAGCTAATTGTTCAGATTAGATTATTGTAATCATTTCAGGTGTTTATACTTGAGTTATCTGATAATTCAGGTGAATTTAGACTCTATTAAATTTAATTTTTAGGTATATAGCTAACTCTTCTTTAATGTTTGACATATTACATAATTTAGTATTTCCGAAAGGCCATCTTGCCTGTGGCTTTTTGAGTCCTCCCCTCCCCCCTTTCAACACTGTGGGTATTTGGCTGTGTTTACATCTTTAGTGAATATTTTTTCCTTTTCTTTTCTTTTTTCTTTTATTATTGTCTAAAGTGTTACATATGTCTTCTTTTTCCCCAATTGACCCCCCACCCTCCAGCCATTCCCATCCTGGGAAAGCCCCCACTGCCCCAGTGCCTGTGTCCATTGGATATGCTAATATGCATGCATACAAGTCCTCTGGTTGCTCTCTAACCCCACCCAACTCCCCTACCATTTGTCTCTGGATCTATTCTTGTTCATCAAATTATGTTGTTTACATCTTTAGTGAGTATTTTTCCTGAGAGATTTGTTCTGAGATAAAACAGCCTGTTGGATCTCCTGGACATTTATGACTCTTGGCTTTCACCACTTCCTGATGAATGAGAATCGTTTGCCTTGTGAATGGAGTTTTGCGGTCACCTCACACGCACGGTGATTGGAACTTTCTGCTGTAGTTGGATCCCACAGCTCATGAAAAGTAGAAATTTCAAGCAAGATAGGCCTTTGGGGTCATCCAGCCCAACCTTTCAGTTCGTATATGGGGAGAAGTTGGCCCAGGATGCTCACAGGGATTTCCCAAGGTCCCTGTATCGCTGCCAGGGGCAGGATGGAGACTAGAAGCCAGTTCTTCTGGCTCATTCCTCTTCCTGACACATGCGGAGCTGAGGAGTCACCCAGAAGTCAGCCTGCTCACTTTATTTGCATTCTGGACACTGGAAACAAATTTGAACCATGTGGGACTTGGGGAATCCAGAGGATAGGAAATGGAGTTAGAAGAATAGAATGTCGTCTAAATAAACAATAAAACTCGGGTTTAAACTGAAGAATATTTCACATCTGTGTAGCAGTTTGAAAAAATTATTATTTTTGTTAACAAAAATGATAAATGTTCAATTTCATATGTTTTTGAGTGCATAAAGAAGAAAATTAAAATTATTAATTGCATTGTCAAGAAATGATCAAGATTAATATTTTGAAATTACACACATACAGAGACACATATAAATTCAATTCAGATAATATTGCATACATAATTTTTTAATCCTTTTTTTCATTTAATATTATATGATGAGCACTTTCCCATGTCATTGAATGTTCTGTAAACATACAATTTCTAAAAGTTTAAATAATATTCTCAGGTTGTTCTTTTTGATTTTTATTGTTTTAAGTGACGGACCGTTAGAACTGCATGACGTGGAATAAATGCAGAACGAAAAGAAAGCGGGTGCTAAGGTTTGGTGCTGTGGTCTGAGATGTGAGCCTGGAATGGAGAGGGACAGCAGCAGCTGAGAGCTGCCAGTCCTCTGCAAGCAGCCACACGAGGGCTTTTAGAGGCAGGCGACAGAAAGTCAATTCAAAGACACACACTTAAGACAACGCAATCATTTCTGACTTTGTCCTCTCATCAGCACCAACTTATACTACAAAGCATTTCCCCCGCCACAGACTGGTCACTGTAGGCTGCCATGATATGAAGGCCTCATCTTCCGGGGGAAGTGACTCAGATGCCTAACTGACTCCAGAATTCAGGCATTGATTACCCAGCTTCCTTTGTATCCCTTCAGCACATGGCCTTTAGACCATGTCACTGCTTACTACCTTTCCACTAGAAGCAGGGCAGTTAAAGCAGGAAGGGGTAAAATTCAAAACAACTCACTTTGCTCCATGTTAATCAATTTTGCCAAAAGGTGCAATGTGGAGAGCGGCTACAGTATTTGGACAGGTTCAAGCCTCAGGCTAATGAGAGGGCACAGTCTTCTCATTGCCACGTGCAAGTCCCAGCTTGGAGGGCAGAGCCCTCCCAGCACAATTATAGCCAAGAGCTATAGTTGTAAGCTTGAACCTATGGTCCGAACACGTGGTCCCGCGTGCCTGAGTGAGGTGGGCTTGATAGAGTTCAGGTGCATGTAATTGAGTAGGATCGAAACCCATGAGAATGTTGTAAACATCTTGACCACGCCCTTACTTTGCCTCGTGGCATCTGGCTATAAAATAAAGACACGGCTTGTAGTCCGTGGCGCTGTCGCTAGCTCTCCATCAGAGAGGATAGCGTCCCACCGAGACCCAGCTTTCATTCTCCTGTCTGTCTTTTCTCAATCCTTCACCGCCCCCACTCAGGTTCACCCTTGGCCGTGCTGGCACGGCACAGTGCAATGAAGAATGAGGAAAAGTATCAGAAGTGCTTGCCTCCATTTACTTCTTAGGTCGCCTGTTGCCGATGATCGGGAACTTGCAGAGTAGCAAGCACCAACATAACCTCAAAGGTGAAAGTCAAACCCAGCATCAGGGCTGGTTTATCATTTGGGGCTGGAAAGCCGCGTAAATGATTAGAGAGGCCCCACTTCTGAAAAGTGCTCACTGGGAGAATGGGGCTGGGACATAGATGAAACCAGCTTCTCTCTAGGGCTCTGGGCACAATGATGCCTTTCCTTTCCGCTCTCCCCATTCCCGCAGATTTCTAGTATATTGATCATTCAAGAAGCTAATTATACCTCTGTTCTAATGAAGTAAGCAGAATTCAGGTAGGGAGCAAAGTACTTTGGGTGAAAAGAGAGTGTATGTAATGATTCCAGAAAATGTTCCTAAGTCTGATAAATACAAAGTATGGAGAGCAATAACCACGCAGGGGTGTTTTGCTTTCTTTGTGCTTTCCCTGTGGGTTGGGCTGATGAGGAGTCTGTTGCCAGCAGGGAATGGTTTCCTCCTGTGCAGAAATGCCAAATTTGTAGCTCTTGGTGGGGGATGAGCGAGGAATGTGATTTCTTCCTTTCTCCAGTAATTTTCTGTCTGCCTGCGTGAAATGCTAATGAACATCTCACATGACAGCAATCAGATGTATCCTTATTTTACTATTTTGGGCAGATTCTGACTTTACAAAAGTCTAGGTTTTTCTGGAACAGTGTCAAGACACTTCTAGCAGGCCCCTCCCGCTCCTTCTTCAAATTTGTACCCAGGATGTCCCTCTCTTTGTGCTGAGCTGATGTGTTGTGGCTCTGATTTGAAATAAGCTCTGTATGTATGGCTATGGCATCCCTGCACCCCCTGTTATTCCATCATGCTTCTGTGTCCAAGTCTCTGGGAAAGTCTGTCTTCAGTAAAATAAGCCTTGACTTCAATCTTAGATTAATCCTGACTTTTATTATTAGTCTTAAATGAGTAGCATTAAAGACAGCTTTTATTTATTTATTTATTTATTTATTTATTTATTTATTATTTTAACAAATTAGGGGTGGGATAGGGCATGAATTGGCAGTTGAACATGCTAATGGGCTACAGGTTAAATGCCTAAAGGATTTTTATAATTGCATCATCAAATAAGATTACTTATAGGAGAGACTTGAAATGAAAACAGAGCTTCTGATAATCAAATTTTGATCTAAGGACTTGGCTTATTGATGGTGCCAGTGGGGAAGGCTAAATTGGGGGCATGGCAACCTTCATTTGTGGAATTGATTGGTGGCTGTCTGATACTCTCACCTCATCTACAGGAAGGTCACCCACAGATTCTGTGAATGACAGAAGAGTTCATGATGCTCAAGGATGGACGGGAGCTTGCTAACTGCAGAGACAAATAGAGATGCCACTTTGGGGAGAATCTTCTCTCGGCCACTGACTGATGAGGAGCCCAAATATGTGAAGTTAGGGTTCATCTTGCTTTCTATTTGCAACATACTGCTGTCTGTGGCAGTTGGACACTCTTTATTTCGATCATAGAAGAGCGAGAGGGATAAGAGATGGATTTTGTAAATGAAATGAAACCTAGATCCAGGGCAGAGGGAAAGATGGCCTGGGGATGCATTCCCCAGCATGAATCCAGCTTGTTCAGGACCCCCTGGTTCTGAAGTCTCCTTTCTGTGCCAGCTCCTCCTTCGACTCTCCTCATTCATCTTCCCAGTGATCTCAGAAACTCTAGGGTTTGGTATTAAGTTACTACCCAAAAGTTCCTGTCTGTAAAATAAGCCAGCTAAAAGGACTTTCGATCACTAATATATCCAGGCAAAGTTGTGTTTCCTCTTTGTCCCTCTTAGTTTCTGTCATATAGGAAAGAAATGGAAAGATGCCACAATTGAATAACTTGAAAATATGCTTGGTCTGCAATAGACTGGATTTCAGAAGAGCTTAAAGTAGCAAACTTGGAATAATTGTAAGTACTAAGAAAGACAGCTTGGAAAGGTTCTTAATTTTTCTGAAAGAGCTTCAATATTTAGAGAAAAAAATTAATAAGTTAGCATTTGTGGTTGGAATGGCAAAGGCCAAGAAAGTTTTATTGAATGCTATGAAAGTGTGAGGAATATAGATTGGGTTAACATTCATTGGCTCAATCCAGGAATACCCGGTAGGAGGTATGAGAAGTAGACTATACTTCTCACAGAAGAATAAGGGTATGAAATATAAAAAGATTTTTAAAAGGCTTAGATAAATAACAATAATGGGTTATAAAGGAAGTTATGGGTGCCTAGAGGGTGCATTTTCATCTCTCTTTTTAATGTTTTAAATATTATTTTTAATTAATTAAAAACAAAATTCTTTGAATAATTTGGAAAACATAAAATGGAAGGAGAAAATTAACTATAATCATATTTTACAGACTTTTAACATTTTGATGTGTTTCCTTTCAGTTTTTTCACACTATTTTAAAATTATCCTACATAGTCATGACTGTTTGCCATTTTATATTCTGCTTTTTTATTTTTATTTAAGTCCAAAGTGTTTCCTAAGTTACCAGGAGGTTTTTATTCTAAATCTGTTAAGATACCATTGACTTTAGGACACATTATAATTTTATTTTATTACTTATTTATTTTTAAATATATTTTTATTGATTTCAGAGAGGAAGGAAGAGGGAGAGATAGAAACATCATTGATGAGAAAGAATTCATTGATCAGCAGCCTTTTGCACGCCCCCTACTGGGGATCGAGCCCACAACCCAGGCATATGCCCTTAACTGGAATTGAACCCAGGACCCTTCAGTCCACAGGCTGACGCTCTATCAACTGAGCCAAACCGGCTAGGGCACATTATAATTTTACATACTGTTATGAAAGACAAAAATGTTTCCAATTAAGCTGTGACACAAAGCCTTAATGATCACCTTGCATATCACATTTGTTGGTGACACCAGGCTTTGACATTTCTTTCATCTATCCAGGGATCTGGCAATTCTTTTGCCTTTAGTTGCATTACTTGGCCAGTAGAAGATGTTTCTTTTGCATATGCCCCAGAGAGCAAAATGCAACATAGCTTCATCTGCTTAGGTTCCATAAAGCGCTTCCATGATTTGTTGCTTTGAAGTAGTAGTGATCATTCTCCCTATAATGAATATTTGTTGCACCAATATAGCATTTCCTGGCTGCTGCTCTGTTTACATGCCTTTTTGTATATACGATGACTTTTCATCTCTATGCCAAATCACAGTGTTACTTTTGAAGACATTTTAAATAGCAGTGAAATGAACACGTGTAATACAAACAATGTACATTAATTCAATTGAGATAATGACAGGATGAATATCTGTTACCAAGTTCATGTGTGCCTTGCAATGACAGGGACTTTGTGCCTACTGTGTGGCTGAGGGGATAATAAGATGCCAGCTACTATGACACATTCCAATTTCAGAGATGTTAAAACGTGGGAAAAGGTGAATGTTAGCATCAATGAATACACGTAAAAGTTTTTAAAACTTTTAAGTTGATTTTAGAGAGAAGAAGGGAGAGAGAGAAACACTGATGTGAGAGAGAGACATCGATCGGTTGCCAGCTGAAAATGGGAGTGCCAATCCAATCTGCCCTGTGATTGGGGGAATGCAGGCCCTCAGACCTCAAGAGGGGATGTAGCTGCTTGCTTTCTAGCTCAGCCACGCTCCGTCAGAGACTCCGAGGGGACACTCCAAGGGGGCCACACCTGATGACCGAGCTCTGAGTTGTGTCCCTTTCCCCTGTGAGGTCGTATGGGCACAGATGTGCCAGCAAGGCTTGGAAGAACAAAATAAGGAAGCCCCCTCCGCTCAGGGTGACATCCCTCCTTCTATGTCTGCGGTGCTCTGCCAGAGGCCCTGTTGGGGTGCTCCGAGTAAGCCAGGTCCAATGTGCAAGCTCTGATTTGTATCCCTTCCCCCAGTAGATATGAGATTAGCGGGGTGGGGCCAGGAGAATCTGGGGTTGCAAATCTAATTTGCCCTTTGATTGAGGTGGTGTGGGTCTTTAGCCCTGGAGAGGGGAGGTGGCCGGTCTCCTTTTAGCTCCATGTCAGAGCTCTGGAAGGGAGACTCCGAAGGGGTGGCACCAGTTTGACAGTTCTGATCTGTGAGCCCTTTACCCTGTGAGACTGCACCTGCAGGACGGTGCAGCGGGGGCTTGGAGCAATAGCTGGAGGCTGCCCCCTCTGCTTGGGGTAGCGCTGGCTCTTGGGAGGAGAGAGTGCGTGTGGGCCCCTTCTGTCTCTGCAGCTCACTTCCAGAGACCCTGATGTAGACCTCCAAGGGGGTGGCTCCAGAGGACCCAGTTCTGACCTGCAATTCCTCCCCCATTTGGTTCTGTGCTTGGCTGGTGGCGCTGGCAGGTTTTGGTAATGCAAATCCAGGCGGCCCCTTGTTAGGGGTGGCACGGGTCCTGGGCCTTCAAGAAGGGGGCTAGGCACTTGCCCGACAGCTCAGCGGTGCCCCACCAGAGCTATTGGAAAGAGGCTCCTAGGGGGTTGCACCAGATTTCACCGTTCTAATTTGTCACCCCTTTACCCAGTGAGGCTGCGCCTGCAGGAAGGTGTAGGTGGGGCTTGGAGTAATAGGTCAAGGCGGCCCCCTCCGCTGAGGGTGGCTCCAGCTCTTGTGGGTGGGGAGAGCTTGTGGCCTCTATTCCGGCAGCTCACTCACTGCCAGAGGCCTTGGGGAAGGTCTCCGAGGGGGGCAGCTTCAAACGTCCCAGTTCTGGCTTGCACTTCCTTCCCTCCGTGGGCCTGCGCTTGGCTGTGGTGCACAGGTTTGGGGAATGCAAATCCAGGTGGCTCCTCGTTGGGGGTGGCTTTATTTTTTAACTTCTATAGTTTGTCCAGCCCGGTTGGTTGGAAACTCCTTATTAGCTGCCATGATATCCAGCTGAACAATATCTCACTGCTATAATTTCCCGAGACTCTGAGAGTCAAACAGGACCTGTCTGCTTTAGGTAACTGCAGGAACCCCAAAGGTCTGTTCATTTCACTCCTTTCTATTTCCAGGAATAGAAATTCTGTTTGTGTTAGTGTCTTCATCCTCTTTGGTACCTTCTATCTGCATGTCATCCTGGTCATCCTCAGAGGAGGTGTGATATAGTGGAAAGTTAGGGGAATTCAGAAATTTGGAATGACAAGGACTAGGTTTGAATCAGGCCCTTCTGCTTCCTAGTTGTGTGTGATCTTAGAAAAATTGCTTAATTTTTCTTGTTCATCATCTTTTGCATTGTTTTCACAACAAGCTTATGACATAGATAATATGAAGCCCATTTCACACATGAGCAAACAGAAGTTTAGTAGGTTTATGCAAGAGACAGAGTTCAAATATATGAAGCCTGACTTGAGCATTTTGTACTTCAGGACGCCTTTATGCCAACCATCAAGAGCTGAACATTGTATTTGGTACATAGAAAACTTGCAATAAATTATAGCTATTTTATGGCTGCTGTGACTCTGAACCAAGATAATGGAAACATTTACTAAAGGTGGAAACAAAACCTCAACGGTGGACCTGTGCTAGAATTATTTTGAAGTAGAGAATCATTCTCTTTCTACCTCTGACCCCAACCACATGGACAGCTAACCTTGATTAGAGTGGTAAATGTCATGTATAATTGAAAGATCTAATTTTTATAATTCTATTTCTGCTGTAATGAAGAATTACACTTTTGACATTTTAAGTTAATGCTCTAAATAGCCCTGGATTGACGTATGTGATACTAGAGGCCCTCAACCAAGAGCTGAAATATAAAGATGAGTCCTTAATGAATTAAGGGTCCTGTTAAAAAGTTAAAGGGAAAAAAATCACAATTAGTGCTATTTTGAGGTGTTTAAAACTGTTTGTATTCTTTATGCTTAAAAATTGGTATATATATATTTTCATATATGGCAACATTATAAAAATTCTTGGTTGGCTAATGATGCACTTTAATCTCTTTGGATCTCTTTGGGTCAGCACGGAGAAATGCAGCTTAATTTTCTTATGTCTCCTCCTATCTTATTTGCATTTCAGGGGTTAATCTTCTGTTAACACATCTTCTCAGAGTGCTCTTATTTTTCACAAACAAGTTTGATTTTTTTAATCCACCATAGAGAGGTATTGTCCTCATTTGTTATTGCATTTAGGTAGGGGATTGGTACTGTTCAAGTATCATACCATGTTTAAGAATGCCTTCTTTCTTTCCCATTCCAACTCTCCCCCCACCACCCCGCCCCACACCAAGTTTTTTTCTGTTGTATCTGAAATTGTCTCCAAGTTTCCAAGTTCCTGGAGAGGATTTAAAAAATTATTTTATGACAAAAGTTAGAATTGTAATGATTTTTTTCTTTTTAGGAACAGAGAATCAAACCTCTATATAATTTTGATCCAAACCATATTTTTTTGGGTAGACAAGCAGAGCAGTAACTGGTCTATGAATATATCCACCCTCAAAAGTCCCTGGGAAGGGTGAAGAATTTGTGATATGACCACAAAAATGTGTGTTCTGTTAATTTTCCACAGAACTGTGAAAATTCAATTAAAATAATATCTGATAATGGGTCCATTTAAAAATCAATTTTTAAATCGACAACAAGTAAAGATAAATGTGTTCAGGGTCTGTTGGTAACACTTAACTGTGGTTTTACAGATTTGCACCAGCATCTTGACACAATTGCAAAGCATGCAAGGACAATGAAAATATAAACCAAAGTATTTATTTATTTTTTATTTATTTTTAATATATATTTTATTGATTTTTTACAGAGAGGAAGGGAGAGGAATAGAGAGTTAGAAACATAGATGAGAGAGAAACATCGATCAGCTGCCTCCTGCACACCTCCTACTGGGGATGTGCCCGCAACCAAGGTACATGCCCTTGACCGGAATCAAACCTGGGACACTTCAGTCCACAGGCCGACGCTCCATCCACTGAGCCAAACCGGTTAGGGCCAAAGTATTCATTTTTTGAAATGTTTTTTTTTTTTTTAATTGATTTTAGAGAGAGGGAAAGAGAGAGAGAGAGAGGGGAGCGAGAGAGAGAGAGAGAGAGGGAGAGAGAGAGAGAGAGAGAGAGAAACATTGATGTGAAAGAGCAACATCCATCAGCTGCCTCCTGCATGCCCCCTATTGGGGAATGAGCCCACAACCCTGGCATGTGCTCAAACCGGGAATCGAACCAGTGACCTTTTGGGACATGGAACAATGCTCAACAAACTGAGCCACACCAGCCAGGGCAAAATGTTGTTGTTGTTTTTTTAAGGAAGAGAAGAATAAGACTCATGGCCTTATACTTACATAAACACTTATAAACATGCAAGAAAACCAATTTTGTTTGTAGAGTATATGTCACTTCTTTTGAGATGAGAAAAGTCAGACTTAAGGTTTGGGATCTAATTGGAATAATTTATTATTCATGATTCATTTTTTTTTTCCCCCCAGAGTTCATTACTCTTCAAGCTTAATCAACAACCATAACAAAGAACTTTGCCTTTAGTATTATATCACTATAAATGAGAACATACTATGGATTTTGTCAAAAAGAAGTAAGTGAATTTAGAAATTTGTTGAAGACAAATCCTGCTCCTCTGGAATGTGGCTGAGTTCAGCCCATCATCATCCTTGAATTTTTTTTTTTCCTAAATAAATTTAGATAAATGAACAAATTGGGAAAAAAAAATTTTTTTTTGGGGGGGGGGTTTCAAGAAACATCCAAGTTGTGACTCTTAGTATTTGTTGACAACTGTAAGAGCCAATAAATGGAGAGTCAATTGGGACCAAAGGACATATAATTAAATCACTCTGCTTTGTTCCGTAAAAGTGACTGAAGACTAACAGATACAGTTTCATCTCCACTGTGACGATGCTTGTGATAGAGACAATTCATGTGATATAGAAGTTAGCCTGCCTCATAGGGAAAAAGTAGTAAAGGTTTCTTTTCCTGTTACTCAGTCACAATCCTTTCAATCTCTTTTCCCAGTGCATTTATCCCTACTAGAGAACTCTATCAGAAATTCCCTATTATCTGTGTGGGCAGACAGGCGTCAAAATACCATGGAGTTATTAATGATGGGGGAAATGAAAGACTAACTTTTTCTTCAAAACTGAGAGGCGTCTCAGAACATGTTCTTTGATTTTATCCAGGTCTGAGGGTCTGGAAAATGTCTTATTTAAATATACAGGTGTTTTTACGGGACTCTTAAATCTTTGTCTTATACTGTAGTTTCCTCCATATGTATATTGTCAACGAACAGCTTAGAACTGATGAAGTGTGTAGAAATGTTTTGTAAAGCTGCAGTTCTTCCGTTCTGACAACTGCTTCTTTTGTTTAACTCAAAACTTCTTCTAAAAAAGAATGTAATTCTTTGCACATTTTTTGTCTACAAAACATGACCAGTAAGGGTACCTTTTATATGACATAAAAGGGGATGTAGTTAGAAACAATCTTTTATTGTGATGAAAATGGATGTGACACAAACATTCTTGTGCTTTGGGAAGATCACTCTGCCACAGCGAGGGAAGTGAGATAAGACTGGAGCCAGGGAGACCAGATTGAGAGTACCACAACAGTCCCGGGAGGAAATAGTAATGACCTAAATTAAGGAGCATGGAGAAGAGGAAGCAGAATTCAAGGATGTTTTATTGGAAGGGTATATTGAAGGAGAATGAGGATTATTATGATTGAAGAGTGTCTTCCTTAGATGATGGTAAATAAAATTAACTGAGAGGGAAATCAGAGAAAAGATGCTGCCGTGACATTTTGACATTAAGATGCCTTTGGTACATGCGTGTGGTTCAGTCAGGAGCTGAGCTGGAGAGAGAAATCTACATTGGAGATCATCTATATGACTGTTGGAAGGGTATGGTTTGAGAAGAGAAGGAAGGGGATGTAAGAAAAGGAGAAAACCCAAACCCGGTATGGGCTTGAGTTTCCATACCCATCCCTCGAGGAATGGTTGGGTGAATGGGTCATGGTTGGCTCTAGGGAGAAGAGATCCTTCCGAGGATGGGATGGTGTGTCTTTCAGCTTTTTAAATATTTATTTATTTAAAATTTATTTTTATTGATTTCAGAGAGGAAGGGAGAGGGAGAGAGAGATAGCAACATCAATGATGAGAGAGAATCATTGATCGGCTGCCTGCTGCACACCCCACACTGGGGATGGAGCCCATAACCCAGGTATGAAATCAAACCATGACCTCCTGGTTGATAGGTCAATGCTCATCCACTGAGCAATGCTGGCAGGGATCTTTCAGCTTTTTAAAAGAGAGACTAGAGTTAGTCTGTGTTGCTCCTGAGAGCACTGAGGAACTTTGTGGAAGTCAATTCTGCTTTTGTTTATGGAATCCTTTTCAAAGGACAAAGACACACAAATAAGATGTAATTATCTCAATGTGTTTTTAGCTGCCTCCCCATTAAAAACAGCCTTACTGACTGTCAGTTAAGAAGTAAGTCCTGATTGGGGTAGGGGGCGGGCTGGGTGAGCACACTAGATGATTTCTAAGTCTGAAAAGTCAGACTTTTTATGAAAGTGTTTTGTAAAAGTTTAGTTCAGCTTCAAGGGGACTACAGTACCATGCTATAGTGACAGATCACACCTGCACAGTAAAGGGAATAGTATTTCCCCTTTATGTTCTCCCTAGATTGTGACCTTAGTCTTCCTTTCCCCATGTTGTAATAGCCAGGCTTAGAAATTACATGAATGAATCATCTGAGGAAAGATCAGACAACTTTTCTTGCACTGTTATCTTATTTGCATTTGAAAATAAGGAGGTATGTTCATAGTTATATACGTAGTCTGATAGTCAAATGATCAATATTGTTTTTTCTAGCAAAGATATAATCTTTCACAATACAATTTGTTATTGTGTCAACTCCACATCAGAACCCGAACAGATCTTAGAGGGGTTCACTCTTACTGTGGCTCCATAATACTGTAGCTGCTGTACCAAAGAATGAGCCAGGAGCGTCCATTGTTCTTAGGGAATTCTTGAGAATATAGTCCATGGAAGCAACCAAATGTGTTGGACACATTGGATCCTATTATAGTCAGGCAGGTTGACAGAGTTAGGAAGGATATGACTTATTTGACAGAAAAGCACCTCTGATGGGACATACAGATTAGAACTAGGAATAGACTTGACTGGAATTTGGGTTGTTCATATAACTTCTCCTTCTCAGTTACATAGACTTTATTATACTAAATTACAATTTGCATCATTCAAATGCAAATGAATTTTCAGAAGCCCTGTGTGGGCTTCATGTAATTCATTTTGGACAAGAGCTGCTCAGTGTTTTACATATTTGAAAGAATTCAGTGATGCAACTCATGCCAACTAAAAAAAGTGGATTTGAAAGTACTCTTCCTATTGGAAGGGATGTTGTAATCATATCAAATTCACATCTGGTTTTATTTTGCTAACTGTCTCTTCTCTTGGCTTCCCTAACGTTTACGTGACCTTTGAAACATGATGTACTTTACCTGACTTTCCCTTGTTTCTCAGAATCTGAATATTTCCAGACTTATGACCCCAGTTAAATATTGACTATAAAATAAGGAACGTTTGAAAAGCGAAAGAAGCTAACAACATTATCATGGAAAATGTGGAAATTCATTCAATAGTAACACTTAATTTTTGACTTGAACGAACCAATCTTGCAGCCAACCAAACTGCTCATAACACAGGACACATCATAAGTCACCAAACTTCCCTTGGCAGTTTAGTTTAACATCTTTGTTCCAGAAGGTAAGGAAATATTCACGCAGCCTTTAATACTCTCCAGCTGTCCATTGGTAAAGAACTGGACATGAGGCTCACGGGGGGAAAATTGTACTTGGTTTAAATTCTATGAGAGACTCTGGAAAAGGCCTGCCTCTCTTTAGCTCTGCTCTCAGGAAGTGTCTTCTCTCCTCAGCCCCTCGGCACTTCTACTGCTTCACCGCGTTTCAGTGGTGATTCTGTGGCCATCGGTCAGGTTCCTTAGTGACCAGTAACTGTGTGAGCTTCTCTCCTGATCTTTCCCTGACCCTGTTTTTCCAACTGGAGAACATGGTGTAGAGAACATGTAAACAGGTCCCGTGGAACATCGAACATGCAGCATGCTTCATGGTCAAAGGGTGCATGGGACAAATCAGTTTGGGAAACAAATTTAGAGCTCATAATTAGAGATAGCATGTTAAAGTGTCTGAGAAATTCTGCAGGAAAGAATTCCTACTGCCCTGGCTGGGTGGCTCAGTTGGTTAGAGCATCCTCCTGATACGCCAAGGTTATGTTGCGGTTTGATCAGGGCACAGAGAAGAATCAACCAATGAATGCATAAGTAAGTGAAACAACAAATTGATGTCTCTCTCTTTCTCTCAAATCAATACAAAAAAATTCCTACTTAACTCTGTTTAACCCAGCAGTAGAGCACAGTAACTAAGGGTACTAACTTTGACAACAGGTAAACTTGGACTCAAAACTCGGGTTCATTATTATCTACAACAGTTAGACAAGTTACTTCCTTGTACAGTGGGAATCCCCTGTTTGCCATGTGTATGATGGGATTAATGAGTCCCACCCCCTGGCTTATGGTGGAGAGCACATAATATCATGCATGAGAAACATTTGGCAGAATGTCAGGATCACAGTCAGCACTCAGTTACTCACTTTTAGTGAAATATTCTAATCTCATATGACTGCATGACTCTGGGGGCAACATACAAGAAACTCCTCTTCTAAGGAAACCAGATGGGAAACGCGGGATCTGGTAGATTGAGACAGGTATCAAAACTTTTAAAGACCTGGGCCAACACCGAGTATGTCATGTGAATTCTCTATTGAGTTAGCTGATACTTCTCTCCCAGTGTTTCATAGGCAAAATGTGCAGAACTTTTGGTGAATAATGAAGTTGACTCTGAAATCTAATACACAAAAGTTGTTATGAACAAGGCTGATTTTCTGTTTTGAATACCAAAAGCGAAGTTCCAGGATGCACATGTCCAGAAAGAAGCTCCAAGAGGGTGAATGAGAAAGAAGGAAAGCCTGTTTTCTCATGTGAAGACGTTAATGAAGAATTTGAGCACCTATGGGAGCAGGATTGGAGCCAAGCTGTCCTTTAGAACTGAGACGAGGTGACAAGGCTGATTATCAATCAATAGGGCTCTAGGTAGGTAATTGGTTTTTCAGCCCAAGTGAAATGTAGGAAAGGGTTGTGTTCAACTCCAATAACTAACTGCCCTTCTTAGTTTTCTTTACTTCCTCTGAGGTACCTCCTATCCATTTATTTATTTACTTACTTTTTTAGGGGCAGGGAGGGGGACGGGGTAGGAAAATGGCAAGGTACTGCGTGTGCTATGGGGAGAAAGAACCCCTCCTGTCCTTTCCGTAATTCCTTCTCACCCTAGGCACCCTGCTCAGATAAAACCTTATGGAACCCTGAGCTTAGCTATACCTTTGAAGGGGTCTGATCATTAATTCACGGGAAGTGTAAAGCAGGGTTTCTCAGCCTCTGCACTGACAGCTCGGACTGGGTGATTCGTTACTGTGGGGGGCGGGGAGGGGTGGGGCTATCCTGTGCATTGTAGGATGTTTAACCAAGACTTTGGCCTCTGCCCGCCAGATGCCAATTGCACTCTTCACTCTCAAAACAATGCCTCAGACATTGCCAAGTGATCTCTGGAGGTAAAATCTCTCCCTCCCTGCACTGAAAACCACGGAGGGTAGATGTTTCACAGCAGTTAAAACCGTACCACTCTGTGAGTTAGTGTCCCTTTTTATCATATGTAATTTCTTAATTACCCAAGACTGAACTTTGGACAGAAAATTCATTTATAAGACACACGACAGGGAAGGATGGCTTTGTACAATCACATCGAGGAGGTGGATGCCTCCTTTATTTAAACCGAAGAGGCCAAACCTGTTAGTGAGAGCAAACTCCCCCCTCCCCCTCCGGGATGGCTTGCCTGTAGGTTCGAGACTTTGCCTGCATATGCATGAAGTGCCGAAGCCCATTTCCCATCCTTCCCTCCAAATATTTTTAACCGCTGGGGACTAAACAATGAAAAGGGTCTCAGAGAGTCTGACTTTTTCATAAATAAAGCAAAATAGATCGACTGCTAGCTTTTTGTCCTTGGGTAACTGAATTAGGTTTATTGTTCAACAAATCTGATGGCAGAGGAGTACTTCCAACAGAGGCAAGAAATAAATTCTAAATTGATGATATTTCTGTGTCTTTAAATACACATTTGGCATTGAATCCGGAAGAATAAGGGCTGGAATCCAAAGACTGCTATTTTTTCTTGAATTTGCATGTGGCTTTTGCTTTCCATCTTTTGCATGCATGCCCCCCGCCCCCCTTTCCCTTCTTGCTGCCATTCTTCTCTGTGAACTTTTGTTTAACAAAGAGGCACACGTACTGTGCAGTGAAAACATTGGCTGTAAATCATTTCAGCTATAAAATGTGGTTTTTTGGAGCCCAGTAATTAGCCCTGTGGTTCTAAAAATGAGAAGTACTGCCAACATCTGAATGTGTTGTTTAATTAGTCCACAGGGAGAGACCTGGGAGTGTCCAAGAGACCAGTTTTTGACTTTTTATTGTTCTAGTTTGTCTCCGGACCTGCACTATTCCTTTGCTAACTATTTAATCACAATTAACTGTTTATTTTGTGCGGTAAAATACCATCGGGACCACAGAATTCATGGCTCTGACACTCTGACACTGGGGGAGCCTTTCCAAGGCTTGAAGGCTTGGCAGGCAAAATGTGTGCTTTGTAGATTCAGCGCAAAGTAAGTGGGAATATTTCTTTATGGCTACAGTGTGGCTTGGGACAACAGCTACAATGTTATCTGGGAAACCCAGGTTGGTAGCTATGCAAAATTCTTGCATTGGTCACAGAACAAATAATGAACTCATTTATTTCAGATATTTAAAATGTGCTCAGAATTCTCATTGCTTCATGAAATTCACAGTTTAAGAATAAGGACGCATGCTCCCTGAATGTGCAGATTAGAGGTAAAAATAGGCCAAGCTACTGAGTGACCTGATATGTGTTTCAGTAATTTATTCTCTGAAAGTCCGATATTAAGGAGATAGTCTGTATTCTAATGCTTGAGAATATGAATTTCCTACAATGAGATAAGAAGAGGGTTCAGTCCTCTTTCCATTTTGCCTACTTGAGAGAATGCCTTCAAATACATAGAACCCTGCACTTCTCTCTTTTAATGGATAAATGTTAATCCTGAGGTCAGAAAGTGTGGCTCCAGGGATGTTGGGAGTGTCCATACCAGAAACAAAGGGGGATTCTGAGGAAGGCCAGTGTTGCGGTGAGTTGAGCCAGTGGCTGAATACCAACTCTTTCTCCTTGACAGGGTGAGAGCAGTAGTTTCTTCCTCTCTGGGTGTTAGGGCCTAACAATCCTAGCATCCAGGGCACTCGATACATGCTGAGAGAACTAGTTAACAGTAGCCATCACCTCCACAGCATTCCTTCTTGGCTGGGTTTCCTCCCAGGTCCCCCTTTACAATTAAACGCCTCTGGACATAATTCAACAAACAAGCATAGGAAGCCTCTGAAAGGCGAGAGAAGAATGGGCTGGGACCTTTGAAATCAGGCAGTGACGTGGTGGCGAGTTCCTGCGTTATCTACAGACACCTGTATATTTTCACAGTCATTGCACACGCCTCCAAACCTGAACCACCAACAGGCATAGACATAAAAACCTTCAAGAAAAAAGTCTGTTTTTGTTCATATAAAACAGTTCCAGAGACAGAGAAACATCGATCAGACCATCAAACCTCGGAGGGAAGGTAGGGGAGGGTGAGGGTAAGGGGGAGAAATCAACCAAAGGACTTGTATGCAATGCATATACGCCTAACCAATGGACACAGACAACAGGGGAGTGAGGGCATGAGTGGGGGGGATAGGGACACATATGTAACACCTTAATTAATAAATAAATTAAAAAAAAAGTCTGTTCCCCTAGGAAAAGGACCAGAAAGCATTTGAAAATACCTACTCTAGCCAAATGCTAACCACCAATGGAAAAATGCCTCCTTTATCCTCTACCTGGGTGGAAGCAGGCAGCATGGTCCCAGAACCCCACAGGGTGGTATCAGCAGGGCTGAGTGGGAAGCTGATCTGTCCTGTGCATGGCAGAAGCTGGCAGTGCTTCCACTCCCTCACCCCATGATGTTGGCAGGACCACATGGGCAACTGATCTGTGCCCTGCCCAGGGGAACCAGACAGGGCAATTCTTCTGCCAAGGTAGTGTCAGTAGGGCCCAGCGGTGGCCCGAGTCTCCACCTTCACCCAGCAGCAATGAGACGTAAAGAGGTGACACATACTGGGGTAGCCAGTACCGCAACTGACCCCGGGATCAATATATCAAGTAGCAACAAGATAGACTGAGGTGATTGGGAGCATGGCTTGTTAGCTCTCCTCCTCTCCCCCTCCTCCCCTCCCCTCTCGGCAGCACAGCCCAGTGGGGTGGGAGCTGATACCCCACTTTTACCCAGAAGGCGTCAATAGGGCAGACGGGGGAGCTGATCAGAAACCCCTCTTTCTGTGATGCGGCAATGTGAGTCAGTGCCCTGCTCTTGCCAAGGTGGCTGTGTCAGGGCCCAGAGGGAAGTTGGACATACACACCCACCCCACCCTTCAGTATACCTCACCAGAGGGACAATCTGCTAAAATCAGAAAATTAAATTAGGATCCAGAATCTCATAGTAGGATCTCCAAAATGCCCAGCCTACAATAGAAAGCCACGTGTCCTACCAAACACTGGAAACATCAGAACATGAATGAGAAGAGACAATTAACAGATGCCAACACCAAGATGAATCAGGTTTTGAAATGATCTGACAACAGTTTTAAAGTAGCCTCATAAAAATGTTTTACAAGTAGTTATGGATTTTCTTGAAACAAATGAAAAATTAGGCTATCTCAGCTAAGAAACAGAAGTGATAAAAAGGGCTCTCCGTGTAGACAGCCATGTGTTTTCATTTCTTTGTACAGTTAATTCAATTAAATTCAATGAGCACTTATTAATCAACAACTGGGTGTAAGAAATACCATTTAGGTTTCATGGTCTAGGGGAAAGGGCCTAAGTTTTCAAACTCAAAAGCACTAGGTTCATATCCAGAACTTGCCACCTTCTAGGTGGGTGGTTTTGGACATGATTTTGAGACTCAGATTTCTCAAAATGGAGTCTATAAGATGGAGATCAAAGCAACCATCTACAAGGGATACACAGACTGATGAATCGCAGAGGGAAGAGTGTGTGTGTGTGTAGGGTGTATGTGGGGTATGTGGGGGCGGAAGAGATTAACCAAAGAATTTACATGCTTATATGCACAACCGCTGGACACAGGCAGTAGTGTGGTTAAGGCTGGGGAGGGGGAAGGGGAGAGGGGTGGAGGAGGTGTCAATGGGGAAAAAAGAGGATATCTGTAATACTTTCAACAAGAAAGAGAAGTTTAAAAAAAGAAGTTAATATCTTACAATAGACAAAATAAACAGAAAGTAAATTGTAAAAAAAGGGTTACATTTTTTTGGAAGGATTAAGTGGGCATCTGGTACACAGCAGAGGGTAAAAATGTTAGTTCCATTAATTTTAGATTTCATCTAAGACTATTTTGCCAAACTTCGTTGTTGTTGTTATTTCTCATATGAGGATTTTTTTTTCATTGCTTTTTCAGAGCGAGTGGAAGGGAGGGAGGGAAGGCGGAGAAAGAGAGGGAGAAACATTGACTGGTTGCCTCCCACATGTGCTCCGAGATCCATGATGCTCTAACCACTTAGCAACACTGACCGGGGCTTGCCCAACTTGTTATTGTACATTTTAAACATACAGAAAAGTTGCAAGAATAGTGCAGAAACACTCATAAAACTTCCATTTAATGGAAGACCATTTGAGCAACTATTTTGAGCATGGCAAAGTAGTAGTTTATAAGTTTAAAAGGAAGAGAAGCTAGGCTTCCTTCTTTTGACAAATTTGTACTCTAAGTGAAAAGGTTACAGCATTGAATCACAGACTTTTAGAGCTGGTAGGGACTTTGTAGATGTACAGTTAGCAAAGAGCTAGACTATATAATTCAAAATGGTAAATGCTATTTTTAAGAGCTGGGGAAGAGACCGGTGTGAGGGGAGGCAGGGTAGAGAAGGTTTCTTGAAGCAAGTATTTAATCGGGGAAGGGAAGACGTTATGGGCAGAGCACCTAGAAATGAGGAAGACCTGCTCAGGAGCTAAGTGATATGCTAGGATTCTCTTTGCCTTCTTTGACTAACGAGGATAAAAATAGCAGAGAGCTGATATATAGGAAAGCAGGCCTCAGTCTCCAGGGACCATTTAGGAAATGACTTTGGCACAGAATGTGGTTCTGGCCCAAGAGGTCTCATAAGAAGAACTTGCTATGCTAATTACCCTTTCAACATTTCCACTCCTTGTCGTCTTCTAGGTTTACTGGAAGTGTTCTGCTTTTAGCAACAGCTCCTGCATATGTTCACATGTGCCCACATGCACACATGCCCTCACACCTACACTCATACACACTTTCACACATTTTCACATGTACACTTACATACACACTCACATATCCACTCACATACATTCACACTCACATATGTGCTTGCATAGACTTGCACACATTCACAATCCCATACATCACAGACATGTAGTCACATACTTTCCCACATTCATACACATTCATGCACACATGACACACATACACTCACATGCACAACCACACAGGTCATGCACAGCCACAGACATAAACACTCTCATGTCGTGAAGACACATAAACACATTATACACATACAAGCAGTGACACACATACTCCTACCCATCACAATACATAGATGCATAAACACAACATGCACCTTTTAAAATATTCCAACATCCTACATAATAAAAAGGTAATATGCAAATTGCATCACTCCACTACGCCCATGATTGGGCCGGCTGGAGGCGCGGGGGGCGGGACTCAGGGTGGCTGATTGGCTGGTGGTAGAAAGTGTGGGGCGGGGACTCGCGAGTCCCCGCCCCCCGCTCCTACCACCAGCCTAAATGGTTAGGCCGGTGCTGCGGGAGGACCCATGGGGCCGGCGGAAGGCGCTGGTGGTGGAATTCTGGGAGGCCGATTGCGTGGCTGCCGGCACCAGTTTTCCACCAGCAACAGTTTTCCTCTGGCCACCCACCGATCGGAGCACCTCCCGAGTCCTGCCCCCAGCCTTCGGGAGGCGCTCCAATCTGTGGGTGGCCAGAGGAAAACTGGTGCTGGCAGAAAACGTGCTGGCAGACAGGTGAAGGAAAGTCTATTGCACGAAACTTCGTGCAACGGGCTTCTAGTATTACATAACAGTAATATGTAGACAATTTTTATAAATTAAGCTAAAATGGTTAGATAATCTTGTATTGGTTAAGAATGAATTCCTACCAATAATAATAAAAAGGTCATAGCCTGGCCAGTGTGGTTCAGTGATTGGGTGTCTACCTATGAACTTGGAGGTCACGGTTCAATTCCTAGTCAAGGCATATGCCTGGGTTGTGGGCTCGATCCCCAATGTGAGGCATGCAAGAGGCAGCTGATGAATGATTCTCTCTCATCACTGATGTTTCTATCTCTCACTCCCTCTCCCTTCTCTGAAATCAATAAAAATATATTTTAAAAAATAATATAAAGGTCATAGAGTGAATCACTTTTCTTTTTGTAATTTATCAAGCTTTATTTTTATAGGAAATTGTCCAAGATTCTATAACTTCTCCTAATAAACAACAAAAAGAATAGTGTTTCTGTCTTTTTTTATTTCCTTTGGGTCACTGTCATCTCTTTTAATAATGACATACATTCTGGCAATGAACCTTCTGAAAATAAATAAGTAAAGTTTTGGAAACCATATCCTTTCTGTCTTCTCAGCATTTTAAATGTTTTTCTAGTTTCTGAAACAGCCTTTATTTTTCAATTAGTGTTAGAGGTGTTTCTTTCCCCCCCTCTCAGAATCATCTTTTGGCGGTGGTGAAATTAATCTCCTAAGCCTTTGGATTTTCTGTCTTTGATCTTTGGAATCTCTGAGACTTTTTTCTTGCAATCAATTACTTTCACTTGATTGTTTTCTAACCTCTACTTGTTTTTATAGAAACATCCTTTTCCTTATTTTGTATTGTCTTTAATATCACTGCACCCTGCTTCTTTGCTATGCTTCTTTGCACAGGCAGCTAGAACATTAAGACCTATGATAAGAGCCTGGGATCATTTGCACAAGGTCCCAAATATACATTTGTCATGCTGTGTACCTAATGGTTGTATCTATCACCAACGCAATAAAGGGGCATATTAAGCAGATATATTGGTGCTGAGGATGGTAGCTTAAGAGGGTATAAATAAATATAATATTTCTCAAATAGATAAACACTACCAGAGTTTCCAACTTCACAATGACAGTTGGGAGCCATAATGTTAACCAGAGATTCTGCATCTTTATGGGTTTTGTGGTTTTTAGTTAGATAAAGAAAGCTCTGTAATTTAGATCAAGGTCATTGGCTCTATAATGGTCAAACAGAGACTAATAATACCAGTTAAACAAGTAATATACCTTGTCTCCGACCCAGGATAATATTATTTGGAATGAGAAAGCACTTGGGTAACTAGGTATATTTAGCTTTAAAACACATGCATGCACACACACACACACACACACACACACACACACACAACTGGGTCTGTTAACCTAATTAGACAATTTTACACTAGCCCGGTAGGAAAACGAGGTAAATGTGCAGTGACCCAGAAGTCAAACTGTGCTTTTCAGGAGGTTAGGAGAGGGCCGGGGTCTGGTTTGCTTCAGTGCTCTTTCCAGTCCCCCTACTCTGCCTCCAAGTGACATGATGCAGGATGCTGCCAATTCGAGGTGCCCAGCCTGACCAGCTGGCCTGTTCCATTGAGAGAAACAGTCCAGACTTACGTTTCAGCTCAAGTTTATTCTTCCCCTTAGGCTGGTGCCATGGAGGGTTGTGGTAGAAATCGCAGTAATACCCTTTCCTAGGGCTCCTTGCAGCATATAAGGCCTTCACATTAATCCTCTTAAGCTTGTGAGATAGCTTATATCACTCTTCCCACTTGAATAATGAGAAAATGGTCTCAGAAAATTAGATGACTTATTCAAGAACCATGCTCTTCCCACCTGTGGCAGAATATCTATGGTCTCCCCCATGGTGACTAGGGCCTTTGCGATAAGATGGAGCATTTAAGCGCCAGTGCGTGACTCTGTGGTCCCTCACTCTATGGGCCTTTGTTGCCACTGTGATCTAAAAGCCACAAATCGGGATGTTGGAGCCTCAAGGTGCAAGTGCACTGGGTTCCTGATTAACTGCTTGGAGGGAGCTGCCCCACAGAGCTGCCAGACTTACTGGTGATTTTGCCTGAAGTGAGAAATAAACCTGATGATTTCAGTTACCCAGCTTTTATTTATTACTTATTCTGTATCATAGCTTAGCCTATCCACTCTTGTAAAATGATCCTTATTTTTATCTAAGTACGTAGAGTTTAAAAATACGTTTATATATGTCAAATTTAATCTACACAAGAACTCTGAAAGGTAAATATTATATTTATTTCTACTTGATCCATATAAATAACAATACTTACGTGTTCAAATTATTTTCTGCTCTTCTAGGACTAGCTACCTTTCATTCATAACATTTATCCTAACTGGGATTTTATGTATATTTATGTAATTCTTTGATCAATGTCTGTCTAGCATTCAAGCTCCAAAAGGATACTTTATTTCTAAGCCTGAAATAGGCAGTTAGTGCATATCTGTTGAATCCAGTTAATAAATGAGCACTGGTATCAGCAGGTAAGTGCATCTTATTCCTGTAGAAAAGCCACCGACATTCTTAGAACCCAGAGAGATCGTGGCATGACTTGAATAATCCACGGCATTTGGCAAAGGGAGCTTTATTAATTCATCTTCATCGTGAGGATATATCTACCCCTGGGACAGATGGGCCATGCCCTTGGGCCTGGACATCCACCCTTCTGGCTGTTATGATATGTGAAATACCGACTTCAGACTTTAAGTTTTCATGTTAAAAATGATCAATATAGGTGCAAAGCTTTAATGCCTGTTTATTAAGAGAGCAGATTCTGATGGCATGCTAAACTTTGTCACAACTACTCTGGGGGCAGAGCCAATGTCATTGCACTTTATGCTTCAAGACCACAGAGAAAATCCATGAAAGCTTGGGTTATGGTGTTGTCATTACTTGTGTGAACATTAGACTCTGAACTTTTAACGCTGTAGACATTAATTGCAAATATCAGGTATTAGTACAGGTGCTGGTTTGGAGTGGTACATAAACACTGGGGGAATGGCACTCTTAAAAGAGCTCTTCCATATTCAATACAGCTGTTTATACAAGAAAAATAACCCATTTTTTAAAATTTGTTGTAGGATGGGTGCCTTTGCATTGTTTTATCTCTCGAGATGGTAGACTTATGCTGACCCAGCCACATTTTCTTAAGTTGGTGTTCTTAGTAATGTGTAGTCATTTCTGAGACATTTGACTAGGGCTAGTGTAGTTTGTGATCATGGAAGTGAGTGACATTAACTGGCAAATGAAAACACTCAAATTTCTCTGAATTCAACCAGCAGCACAAATCCTGCTCAACTATATAAGTCTGGCCACCATGGGCCTAAGGACACCCTGAATTGGGTAATCACTCAATCTAATAAAGAAAATGCAACAGCCTTCTGCTTTTTTGGACACAGTTCTTTTTATCCGTGCCTGTGAACAAGACGTGTGATAAAACATGTCAGAGCAATTGCTGCACTGTTTGCGGAAGGGCAGTCCACCCCTACAATCAAGGGCATGGCGAGAGCCAGTGACAGCACAGCGGCTGCGGCTCCAGACAGAGCCATCAACTTGTCTCTGAGATGGGCCATCAACTAAACATGTCTTATTTGTGGAGCAGCATCCCAGGACCCCCAACAGTAAGTAGCCCAATGTCTTTTATGTCAAAAACAGGCCAGACGTCTGGAAAGGAAAGGCGGGTAGGCACAAAAGCTGATCTCTTACTCAGACTGATGGGTTGAGGAGAGTCATAATTGGCCAGATAGAGATCCCTCAGCTCAGAGGGCGGCAGCTCCTGTCCTCAGCTTGAGGGAGCAGAGAGTCTGATGCTACCCTTTCATCTCTGACCGTGCAGGTATTTAACCACTTAGTGGGTTTCTCTCATAATTGCCTGAACACATCCTTTCATTTGAAGCTGCAGCATGTGTCTCAGTGTTTCCAGTTACTGCAGGGAATTATTGTGGACGCATGTTCAGGTGTTGCTGAAGTGGCAGGGAGGCAGAATTCCCTTCCTGCCTGGAAGTTCCAGAACTTTCCTCAGCGCGCCCAGTGAGGCAAGAGTTAAATGTGAGCAATTTCAGACTCATGGCTAGGTCAGTAGATTCTGAATGAGGAAGAGAAACTGTCACCTGAAAAAGCAGGAGGAAACATAGAAGTTTCCATCAAGTGAGTTGAGAATTGTGAGTGGGTTGTGCAATGAGATGAGATAGCAGTGCCTTTGCAGTCTCTGCTAACTCTCCACAGCAAGAGTTACGTAAGCAAAGGATGCATTTTTTAAAGCACACTGTTCTTTTTTCTTTTTTCTTTCTTTTTCTCTTACACTTATTTTTTTTAAAAAAGCCTAAGAATCAGCATGTAAGGCATTCAGGATAATGCAATTTACTCTAAAATCTTGATACACGTAAAACAGCTCCCCACCCCCCCCCCGCCCCCGTATTTGAATAAAGTGCATTTTCTTGTACCGTGGAAGCTCTTGTTCTGTGGTACTTTGTGTCCCTTTTCTAACATTAAACACGCTTCAATCAGCTAGGGCTGCCCAGCTGCTGGGCCATTCCTGAAAATGAGCCCCATGACATTTCTTTAAAAAATTTCCCTTTTATACAATCCTTCTTTGTTTTGTCTCCTGGATAGAAATGTTGGTTGCACAGAAGTATTTTGAGGAAGAAGAAAACACTACTGGAAATATCGGAGGGAACGCTTTGCAAAGTACATGGTTGTCTAACCGCTATGCTGCACATCTGACGCTAATACAAAATACCATTGAATGTAAACTGTAATTGAAAAAAAAATGCAAAAAAAATGGGGAAGAAAAACACTATATAAATAGCAATATTATTAAATCAACCCAATTCTCCACTCCAGGAGCCAGAAAGCAAGCTCTCCTGAAAACCGGGGGTGGTGTTTCTAGATTGAGAGGATTTGGGGAGTGCAGATGGGAGAAAGCCCGCCTCCTCACGCCATGCCAGGGCAGTGAGCAGAGCATTTAGTAATCCTAGTGATAATAAAAACAGATGTTTACATTGCACGTACCTTGTGCAAGGAACCTTTCTAAGCCTCGCTTTCTGTACATAGCTTAACCAATCCTCTCCCATCCAACGAGGTAGCTATGTTTCTATCCCTTTTTGCACATGCGAAACTGGGGTACTGAGAGATGGTATGACTTGTCAGAGATCAGACAGGCAGTATGTGACAGACTGTGGCTTTAGCCAGCTCTGCTTGTAGACAAAGACAACTGCTCAGGGGGGTGTGATCTGTGATCTACCAGAAAGAGATGAGATACCACCCCTACCCATTCAAAGCATTCCATAATGCTCTCTGAGATCCGTGTCTTAGTGTCTAGAGCCCGAATAAGAAAAACTTAATTTGAATTGAGTAGTAGATTTTATTAAATGTCCCAGTAAAAGAGGAATAGCATTTCCTTTCGAGCATAATTGAGGGAAAGGTGTTTTGAAGGAGAGGGGAGGAGAGGTTAATTCGTGTGTGTAGCCGTGCAGGCTGGGGAGAGGGTGGTGAGGGTGGGCAGCCAATGGACAGCAGCCTCCCCTCCTGCCAGGGGGTCTGGTACAGGAAAAGGGAGCAGAAGCCAGAAGAGGCTACCCAGATGGGCTGCCAGAGTTAGGCCAGCCTGTGTGTGAGACCCTCTCCACCATTTTCCAGGCTACTTACTTCACCTCTCTAAGCTTCAGTTTCCTCTTCTGTTATCTCTTTAGGGTGGTTTTAAACATTTAATGAGAGAATGGGCGTGCCATATTTTAGCAGACGCTAGCACAAGTGAAGAGGCAAAGTGAAGAACACAATCCGTAGAGCAAGGTGGCCTGAGTTCAAACCCGGGAGCCTCATTCATGGCTGTGTGTCTTAGACATATTACTAAAACTCATAATCTGGGGCCCATTACAGTATCTGACTCCCAGTGTTGTGTATTTTTATAGCAAGCACTCAACAAACAGCAATTGTTATCATGGATTGGTACCTGTCAGCCTGTAAACAAGCTCTCCTCATTGGCTTTGAACTTTCTTATACCTGCTATGAACGATTTGCCTATTGTCTTGGGTTAATTTCTATTTCTTACCAAGCCTGAGGTTGGTTCCAAAGCGTAATGCAGTGGGTAATGACGTGAGATGTTTTCTTTTAGGCTTTGAGAGACAATCATTGTAGGGCTGAGGGATTCTGCTCTTGTTTGGGTTGACAACCAAAGGGTACATGTACTAGTACACTGTACGTGGCCTTGTTCTCCAGGTCACCGGGGAATGAGTTTGCAGCTTCCTGTTTAGCTTCCTGAGCTGTGTGTTCCAATGTGACACTTTAGAACTGGGGCAGCTCCAGTGGTTTGTTCTGATGACGCAGAAATGCAAGGGCTCTGCCCTCTGAGTTCTTGACGTGCCCATTTACATATACGTATTTGTCATTGTTTTCCAGGAACCTTTTGCTTTTGGTGCTTTATTTGGGCCTCCATTTAAATTTGCTCTGAATGGCATTCTTCACAGGGACTTTGTCAACAAATATGAAATGCTGGCAATCGAATTTTTCTAGTGATTGTTTCCACATCTACCCATTCATTTACTTAGAACATATTTGTTGAGCACCTATTATGTGCCAGAAATTATTGCAGACACTGGGGATTCAGCATTGAACAAAACAGAAACAAGTTCCTGTCTTCAAGGTGCTTGCATACTAGCGAAGGGTGAGAGATAAGTAGAGTATGTGGCTTGTTAGGTGCTGATAATGTATTAAGGAGGAAATCAAAGCAGGGAAGGTTGGTAGGAAGGTGGGTGGCTAGGCAAGCCTCACTGAGAGAGATGTTTGGGTAAAGACCTAGCGGAGTGTGGGAATGATCTGTGTGGGAAGGCATCGCAAGCGGAAGCAACAGCAAATGCAACGAAGACATGAGGGTTCTTGGCACATGTAGGGCAGAGCATTGAGGCCATTGTCATAGCTGGAGAGGAGTGAGTGAGGGGACAATACCTGGAAAATTAGTCAGAGAGTAGGGAAGAGCCACATTATACAGTAGGTCCTCGTTTACGTCGGAGATCTGTTCCTAGGGCACGTGTAATGCGATTTTCGCCGTAAGTCGGAACCCACCTACATAAGCACCTACTCACTCACATGGAGCACATACAGCAGTAATGAAGTGACACAGTAAAAAAAAAACTTAAAAGAAAGATAACAATTCCTGACCTTTACTTGTGGCAAATAAATAATCAAAAACATAAAGCACATATGTACATATGTTGAAATGACAGAACTTTTTATTTTTAATTTTTATAAATAAACTAAAGGCCCAATGCACGAAATTCATGTAAGGGGCTTGGCCCTCGCAGCCCTGGCTTCGTATGACGGTTGTTCTGCTGTTCAGTCTAATTTGCATATTAGCTCTTTATTATATAGGATAGGAGATGGCGACATAACCACGAAACGACGTACTTTGAGTCCCATGTAACCAAGGACTGCTTGTATTGGCTGTAGTAAGAAGTTTGGCTTTACTCAGGGTGGCATGGGAAGTTACTGTGTGGTCTCAGACAGAGGAGTACCACAAGCTGATTGTTATTTTACCAGGATCACTGGGAATGAAAATAGGCTGAAGGGGTAGGGAGAGGACATGGGTTGAAGTAGAGATAATAGATAAAGGACAGCGAATTGGAACAGCGTGCTGACCTGGTGGTGAGAAGTGGTTGGGTTCTGGAAACATTCTGGAATGTAAAATGCCACAGCCACTCTGGAAAGTAGTTTGGAAGTTCCTAGAACAAATCTAAAACAAAAACAAACAAAAAAAACCTTAAACATACACTTAACCATGTGACCTAGCAATTGTACTTCTGAGCAGTTACCTCAGAGAAATGAAGAGTTATCTCCATTTTCTTCTTCTTCCTCTTCTTAGAGAATACCCTTCAGCATTTCATATAATCCTGGTTTGGTGGTGATGAACTCCTTTAGCTTTTTCTTATCTGTGAAGCTCTTTATCTGACCTTCCATTCTGAATGATAACTTTGCTGGGTAGAGTAATCTTGGTTGTAGATTTTTGCTATTCATCACTTTGAATATTTCTTGCCACTCCTGTCTGGCCTGCATAGTTTCTGTTGAGAAATCAGCTGACAATCGTATGGGTTCTCCCTTGTAGGTAATTAACTGTTTTTCTCTTGCTGCTTTTAATATTCTCTCTTTGTCTTTTGCCCTTGGCATTTTAATTATGATGTGTCTTGGTGTGGTCCTCTTTGGATTCCTCTTGTTTGGGGTTCTTTGCGCTTCTAAAAATTATGAATAACAAAATGACAACAAATACATACCTACCAACAAGTGAATCTAAAAATCAAGTGAATAAAAAATCTGATGAACAGAATGGACTGATGAAAATAATAGAATCAGGGACATAGAAAGGGAGTGGACTGACAATTCTCAGGGGGAAGGGGATGTGAGGGGTGGGGGAAGAGATTGGTAAAAAATCTTACAACTATGGATGAAGACAGTGGCGGGGGTAAGGGCATGGGTGGGGTGGGGAATCGGGTGGAGTAGAGCTATGGGGGGAAAAAAAACACCTGTAATAATCTGAATAATAAAGATTTATTTAAAAAGATTATCTGCAGGATTATTCATAAAACAATAGTCAAAAATGAAACAACCAAAATGTCCTCCAGTGAGTGAATGGATAAACAGCTGAGGAATATGCATACCATGGAATACTTACTACACAATAATAAACAAGAAACTAGTTATTGATATACAATAACTTCTATGGGCCTCAAGGGTATCATGCTGAGAGAAAGACAGCCAGTCTCAAAAGATTACCTATGACAGTAGCCCCCCCTCTTCCATCTGTGGCTTTTCCGCAATTTCAGCTACTTAAAGTCAACAGCTGTCTGAAAATATTAAATGGAAAATTGCAGAAATAAACAATTCCTAAGTTTTAAATTGCATGCCATTCTGAGTAGGGTGATGAAATCTTGGGCCATCCTGATTCATCTGGTCGGGGAGGTGAATCATCTCTTTGTCCAGTGTATCCACGATGTACACACTACCCAACCGTTGGTCACTTAGTAGCCATTTGGTTATCAGATTGGTTGTCAAAGAGAGAGGGGGGAGAAAGACTACATTCACATAACTTTAATTACAGTATATTATTGCAATTGTTTTATTATTAGTTGTTAATCCCTTACTGTGCCTAATTTATAAGTTAAAATTTATCATAGATATGTGCTTATTGGAAGAAAGAGTATATAAAGGGTTAGGTGCTTTTCACAGTTCAAGAACATGTTGGGATTCTTGGAGTGTATTCCCCGTGGATAAGGGGGACTACTGAATATGATTAAATGGCATGGAGCTACACACACACACACACACACACACACACACACACACACACACACACACCGATAATTTCTTGGTTTTGGTGTTGTGCTATAGTTATGTAAGATGTAGCATCCATGGAAGCTGGGTGAAGGGTACATGAGATCTCTGTCCTATCTTTGCCACTTCCTGTGACTATGCTATTGTTTCAAAACGAAAAGTTAAATAGTATCTTTAGCTGGCTTGGGGTAGGGCAGAAGCAGCAGGGGAGGCAGGGAATGAGCAGGGCTCTGAGGGTCAGGCAGCCTTGTGGCTCTTTCTTGGGGTCTTCTGGGTTCTTTGACATTCTTAATAGCACTTGTGGCTCCTTTTGAATTTCTGTAGTTGTGGGAGGCTTCGAGCCCTTTAGTAATAACAGAAGATGCTGATGAAGGCAAAAACAGTCAACAGAATTTGCATATAGAGCTGACGTGGGGTGTAAGAGGAAAAGGAGCTAAAGATGATTCCAAGAGTTTTGGCCTGAGCAATGGAATATATCGAGTTGCAATTAACTAGCAAAGGAGCTAATCTTGCGGTACATACACCGAGAGTTCAGTTTTAGGTGTGACAAGTTTAAGATGCTTGTTCGACATCTTTGGAAGTCATCGGTATGAAAAAAAATGATATTTTAAGCTATAAATCTGGGTGAGACTACTAAGGGAGTGAGTATAGAGAAAGAAGATAATTCAGGTTGAGCTTGGGCTGCTCCAACTTCAGAGACTTAAGAGATGAAAAGGAAGCAGAAAATATCAGGATGGAGTGTCTAGACAGATAGGAGAAAATCCAGGAGAGTGAGATATCCTCAAAGCCACTGAGGGAGGTGTTAGAAGAAGATAGATATCACCTGTCTCAAATGCTGCTGAAATGGCAAGGCGACAAAGACAGAGGTTGGACCACGACTTTAGCAATGTGGAGGGCATTGGGGGCCTCAATGGAGTGTTAAGGGCAAAAGTATGACTGGAGTGAATTCAAGACACAACAGAAAGAATTAAGTTGGAAACACTGCTCATGGGATAGCAATATTTATACCAGACAAAATAGACTTTAAAACAAAGGCTATAACAAGAGACAAAGAAGGACACAGCAATTTCACTTCTGGGGATTTATCTGAAGAAACCCAAAACACTAAATAAAAAAGACATATATATCCATATGTCCACTGAAACATTATTTACTATAGCCAAGATATCGAAGCAACCTAAGTGATCATTAATAGATGAATGGATAATGGAGAAGTGGTACAATATACAATGGAATATGACTTAGTCATAAGAAAAGAATGAAATCTTGCCATCTGCAAAAACATGGATGGACCTAGAGGGTACTGTGAAATGTCAGACAGAGAAAAACAAATGACATATGATTTCACTTATATGTGGAATCAGAAAAACAAAATGAACGAACAAGCAGAACAGAAACAGACTCATAAATACAGAGAACAAGCGGAGAGGTTTGGGGGACTGGGTAAAAAGGTAAAAGGATTAAGAACCAGAAATTGGTAGCACAGAATAGTCATAGGATGTAAAGTATGGCATAGGGAATATAGTCAATAATATTGTAATAACTATGTATAGTGTCAGATGGCTATTAAATTAATCAAGATAATCACTTAGTAAGTTATATAAATGTCTAATCACTGGGTTATATATCTAAAATTAATATAGTATTGTAGGTTAATTATAATTGAGAAATAAAAAAATCATATAAAAAAAGAAAATATAACTCATGATAACTTCTGGGGAATCTTGCTATAAAAGACAAAATGTGGAGGTAACGGGAGATGATTATTTTCTCTTTTTTAAGATGGGAGGAAAAGAGCATGTTGATTCTGATGGACTATCCTATATAATAAAAGGATAATATGCAAATTGACCCTAACCTGGGAACAACCGGTCGCTATGACATGCACTGACCACCAGGGGGCAGACGCTCAATGTAGGAGCTGCCCCCTGGTGGTCATTGCGCTTCCACAGGGGGAGTGCCGCTCAGCCAGAATCTGGCTCATGGCTAGCCAGTGCAGTGGCGGTGGCGGGAGCCTCTCCCACCTCCCCAGCAGCGCTAAAAATGTTTGACTAACGGCTTAGGTCCACTCCCCGTGGGGAGAGGGCCTAAGCTGTTAGTTGGACATCCCCTGAGGGATACCGGACTGCCAGAGGGCACAGGCTGGGCTGAGGGATACCCCCCCCCCATGCACGAATTTTCATGCACCGGGCCTCTAGTCCAGTATGAGAAGGAAAAGTTGATGATTCAGGGAGAGAAGAGAATAGCTGAGGAAATGTTCTAGAGGAGGCCAAAAGGGCTTGGACCTGGTGCACAGGTGGGAGAGGTAGCCTTTCGCAGGAGAGAATCACAGCCTAAGGGTGCAGATGTGGATGTGTGGGGCATGTGTGTGGAGTTGCAAACTCATGGGAATTCTCTTTGGGTGGATTGGGTGGATTCTGTCTTTCCAATGAAACAGCAGGTAACCTCACAGCAGCTGAGGGTGGGAATGAGTAGGCGGGGCTGGAGTTTAGAGGGGAAAGGCAGTAGGAGAGCTGGAAGGAGGGCACCACCAGGAAACCTAGTTTGCTTCTTGGGCAGCACAAGTGTCCAGGTGAGTGAGTGGTCCTGAGTGTGCAGGTGTGCTTTTCAAGTGCACCTCCACTCAGCTGTGGCAGGTTGCTGTATGCAATGAGGCTCTCTACCATCAGGTCAGTGTATTTATCGCAGCCAGAATTGTACTTTCTATTTAGGCAATGATTCTGCAGTGTGACCTCAAGTCTCTTAACTCTTTGAGTTGAGAGTTTCATTTTGAAATTACAGATTTTGGAAGAGAGAGGATGCCTCATGAGAGGAGGTATGGAAATCAGAGTCAGGAGAACAGAAAAGATGAGCTGCTTGTTTCATCAGTTAAGAAACTTGTGAACGGGTTTTAAGTCACTGACAAGAAAACAATGACAGGTTTGCCTAAATGGAATAGTTGGGACATTTTTCACTTGTGTTACAACCTATATAATAAAAGCCTAATATGCAAATTGTCCCCTCAACTGAGAGTTCGACTGGGAGTTCACCTGCTCGCTATGATGTGCGCTAACCACCAGGGGGCTGGTTTCATTGTTATCTCCATGGCAGGTGTTGGTGATGCAGTGCTGGCAGTGGGCAGCAGTGGAGGTGCTGCCAGCCCCGATGGGCCCTGACGAGAGCGGGACTGTGGCGGGATGATGGAGTAGATGAGCAGGCAGTGCCAGGCCAAGGCGGGTGCGAGTGGGCCCGATCACCCTGCAGATAGCCCCGCAGATGGTGACCAGCAGCGGCAGCGGAGGGCGGGGCCGCCGCCTGGCTCCAAGGTGCTGAGGGAACTGAGTGGGGGCCTGATGACTCAATGGAGGGGGATGCGTAAGGACCCGGGGGCCCAGGTGCTGCCCAGGGCCCAGAGGTCAGCTGGGACTTGCCCTTCCACGCCAGATGCTGGCGCTTTGTCACCAGCCAGGCCTAGGGACTGCACCTGTGCATGAATTTTGTGCACTGGCCCTTTAGTTTATTAAATAAATATGTATTGGCCACCTAATATGGGGCCAGGTACTGTACTATGTCCCAGGGATGTGAAAGTAGATGTCTTTGACTTCTAAGAGCTCTAGTACTGTGGAGGCAGAAATGTAAAAAAGTGTGTTAAGTGCAAGGATAGAAATACACATTTGGGAACCAGGAATGGAATTCCAACTGGGAAGTGAACTTGAATCTCATCTGGGCAGTGAGGGGGAGTGATTCAATAAAATGCTGAGCTAGAGATGCTAGAACTGAGATTTATGAGAGAGGAGGGAGCGATAGCCAGGTGACAAGAATGGGGTTGGGGCAGACAGTCATTTCATGCAGAGGGTAAGAGCAAGGTGAAGGGGAGACAGGAAGACAAGCAGTAAAATATGAGCTGTGAGGGACATCCATGTGGCTAGTGGTCAAAGGGCCTAGATGGAAAGGACCAGGACAGAGAGAACCCATGGGTGTGTAACAGGAAGAGAGGAGACAGGAAGGAAAAGGGCTTTGACCTCAGGACCTGCATTTTATTGCTAAAGCCACATTAGTACTGCATGTTCTTGCAAGACTGGCTGGGACTTAGGAGGGGAAGAGGAACTGACCAAGAAGGAAATGAGGAGGGGAAGAGAAAAATGTCAGTTTACTGATGGATGCAGCTGGGGTAGTCCCCAACGAGACCCCGTGCTGAGCCCGCCTTTCTCTACCTTCTCACCCTGAATTAGACTTGTCAGTCATCCAGGGACTTGTGGGAGAGCTCTGGACTAGACATTAGGAGACTTGGGTTCTCATCTCTGATGTGAACTCACTGTACAAGTATTTACCACTGGGCCCTACTTAATTCTTCTGTGAAACTAGGCGGTTGGGCCTGAAACTCAGATGAGTCAACCCTAAAGAATGTTCTCTTGTACTAAATATTAGATGTTAGTGACGTCAAAGATATCATCTTTCATGCCTCACTCAACATGAGTGCTAGACTCTTTCACGCATGTGAGGTTTTTAATCCAGCCTCTGGTGTAGTGCCTTTGTGACCCATCTGTCTGTCCTCTAATTCTCCTGTCACTTAGTGTCACTGGTTGCCATAGGAGAAGCTTTGACAGTTTCACAGAGAGGATGATGACCTGTCACATTTATGGGTGGATGCTCTTCGGGGAAAGAGGAAAGTGTGTAACAATAATGGGGATCGTAACGAAGATAGTGATGATGATGATAGTGATTCTAATAGCTAATCATTATTGATCACCTATATGTTTTAGATACATGGTCATATTTAATCTTCACAGCAAATATTTGATGTAAGCATTTCTATTTTCTGCATTTAACAGATGAGGACATTGAAGTACAGAGAGGTAAGGCAACTTTCTCTGAGTCACACAGCATTTGAATCCATGTAGTCTAATCATAGGCCTACACTTCAGCCTCACAGGAAGCCGCTACTGTGTCTAGTTCTGTCTGGAGACATAGAACTCCACGTGGGGGTGTGAGTCAAGAATGAAAAGGGGCAAGAAAGGTGACAGTGGGGAGTACATAATGCGTGCAGTTCCCTGGTAGGCTCCCAAATATCTAATATTGCCTGGAGCTATCCTTTCTGTCAGATTTTGTAAAGGTTAATATGCAATGCAAGATGAAAATGGTGGCTGTATTAGCAAGAGAATGATTATCTAAAGGATAAGACTCTTCAGCTCAGTTAAGTGGAGGGAGCTTGGAACCTGCACCTCTTCCTTCCCCCTCCTCCCCAGCTCTGGAGGGCACTTCCCTGTTACCTCAGCCTCCTCTAGCCAGACAGGGAACTCCTAGTGACAGGACATCTTTTGTCATGTGGGTCTGTTTGCAGAGAGGAAACATGTTATTTGGAAGCAATTATGAGCTGATTCTGTAACCATTCATGTCATACAAGGTAACCTGCATTTGTGTATTACTTGCAAAGTGCTCTCACGTTATAATTGATATTTACTGAGCACCTACTATGTGCCAAGTACAGTGCTGGGCAGCTTTACATGTGTTATTTCACTTAATCCTCACAACCCCTTTGGGTTGGTTTCATTGTTATCTCCATTTTACAAACGAGGAGAATGAGACACAAAAGTTACATGAGTGATTTAAAGTCACATGGCTAGTACACCAGGGATTTGACTCGGGCCATAAATACCCCCCGTAAAGCAGGATGCAGATTTCCTATTTGTTATAAGGAAATTTCCTTTGTATGCCAAATTCAAGGTGTGGCAACAGGGCTGTTGTTAGTTTTCGATTTTACCAGGGACTAACTACAGCTTTTTCACCCCCAGAAATGAAAACCTCCTCTATTCAGCAAGAAATCTTTAATAATTTTTGGATCTTCTCTCTAGCATACTGTGAATAATTTCTGTAAATAATTATCCCTTCATTGCAAAAGTCCTACAAAAGAGGTCAATGGGTGAAGAAAGAAAATGAGACATTTCCAACAATCTGTTTTCCTCTTTCAAGTTCTTTTCTGGCCACTTCTTTTTCCTGTTGTGTAATCAGGCAATGTTCAGTCTGATGAGGCAAGTCTGTACCCTCTTGCTATAGATTTTTGGTGGCTGGTGTTTGTTGACATATTGGGGCTGAAATTAGGCCAAGGGTCCCCTGGGCAGCTTTGGCCTCTGCTAAGTCCCTAGTGTATCCTTGATGTTCAGTAAATGCTAATTACCAACAATGATAACAGGGCAGATAACATCAGTTGTTCATTCTACCCAGCTTCCTTCTTAGGGGAGGGAACAGAGCAGCATAAAGCCAAAAATGGTGGCCACTTCCTTATTTAACTCCAGGCTCCTTGGGTGCTGTCTGCAGCTGTCCATCACCATTTGAATAATCTGTTGTACTTAGAATAGAGGAACTAATTTAATTTCTACAGCACTGCGAGGAGCTGCATAACCCATTTTATGATGCTACAGTTGCT
Source organism: Eptesicus fuscus (assembly GCF_027574615.1). Lineage (NCBI taxonomy): Eukaryota > Metazoa > Chordata > Mammalia > Chiroptera > Vespertilionidae > Eptesicus > Eptesicus fuscus. The sequence continues at coordinate 45,274,096 of NC_072480.1, read as the reverse complement.
GGCAATTGTATTGCTACAGAATAAATAAGTATTTGGAAAATTAAATCCCTTATGGTGATGCTGTTGTTCCTGGTTTGTTTTTAACTCTGCTGAATGAAATTCCTCTCCCTCAGCCTCCAAGCTCTTTATGAACCCTCGGTGTATAAAAGTGATGCCAACGGTAGGGAAGTGCGTGCTCTATGTGATTTTTCTCTTGTTTTGTTCTTGGTGCCTTCTCCTTCCTGACTTGCCCTGTGGCTCTAGGGGCCCATTTCACGGGGCTCCTGAGCCTGGAATGTATCTCCTTATATCTCTCTTTTCTCAATGCTATAATTTCTGCTATCAAAAGCAGGAAAAGGGAAAGGCTTTATTTCTGAAATTAAGAGTAAGCTTAGAGAGAAAGTACACATATTTCCTGATGCCAGTATGATATACTAAAAACGTTTAATTTTTCAGTAAAATGATACAAATCTAGGAATATCTGAGTAATTCATAAATATTTAAGAATGTTTTGTTTGGATGTTCAAGAAACACAGCCTAAAAGTCTTTGAGAGGTGACTTTTGTGACTGTTTCAATCATTCAGTTCAACCCTTCAGCTGGGGGCAGCGGTGAGGTGAGGGGTTCTGTTATGATCTGTGCAAAGGCACAGAAAACAAGAACCCTGCTTTCCATCCCCAGACAGGGGATTGTGCTCTGGAGAGGAGAGACCTGCCTCTGGGGTCTGGGCTGGCTAACATGTCTCTGGGGCTTTGGGGCCCTTCACCAATGTTTGGGGTGACCATCAGAGTTGACTTTGAACTTGCGGAGGATGGATCAGCACTCAGTCTATGTGACCTGGAGGATGGGGGATAGAGCCTGGAATATCCTGCAGGGAGTTCAGGCTTCTTGGAACATGTGGTGGTTAAATTTATGTGGCTAGGCCGTGGCTCCCAGTTGTTTGGTCAAACACGAGTCTGTTGTAGGTGGCGGAAACGGCACCAGGGGTCTGACCAGTGGGGTCAGACCAAACCTGGGTTCAGCAACCTCAGTACTTGGGTTCTGGCTAGGAAAGAGTTCAGAGCCAAGAACCAAACGGTAAGAGAACATTTGTTTGATAAATCACAGAGGTAGAAGAAGGAATTCCTAGAAGAAATTCCTAGAAGAAATGGGCTTAGGAAATAAGTTATGGAGGCAAAGGAAGGGCCCTGGGAGCGTGGGAGTGAGGAAGCCTGAGGCAGGGAGGGGAGAGGGAACGGCATGGGCTGCTCCCAGGAGGGAGAGCGCACGGGGTCCTCCATCCTCAGGGTTTTAAGGGTGGAGATCTTAGGGGAGCTCCCAGGGAAGATCAGTAGGTTATCCAGCAGCTTTCCGGGTGGGCCCTTTCAGGGTTGTGGTCTCCGCTGATTGATTGGCCAGTACCAGGGCTGGGGGTCATTATTCAATGCAGCTGGTCCTGAGGTCAGCCTGGCCTGGTTTTGTTGCTTATTGAGGCCTGGAGCTGAAAACAACTGAGACATTATCTCTAGGGAGGAAAGGCCAGGGGATCCAAACCACATGACTAGGGATATGCTAGGGAAGGACTGGGGGTGAGGTCTCACCCTATAACTGATTGTCCACTGCTTGGCACCTGGGGCTTTCCACCCTGGTGACCTTCTGTACCTGGCCATTGTCCTTGCTCTGCTCATGTCTGTCTAACTGCCTTCCACAAGTCTAAATAATGCTGTGAAAGTATTTTTTTTTCCAGATGTGATTAACATCTAAATCATTACACTTTGAGTAAAGCAGACTATCCTCTATAAGGTGCGTGGGCCTCATCCAATCAGTTGAAGGTCTTCAGAGAAGAGACCAAGGTCCCCAGAAGAGGAAGGAGTTCTGTTTCTAGCCCGCCTTTGGACTCCCCACTGCAACGTCAAGTTCCGCTGGAATTGCTGGCCTGCCAGTCTGACCTTTGGACTTTAGCCTTGCATCTCCTACAATCACTTGAGCCAATTACTTACATCTTTTTCTAGGTATATACTAGAGGCCCGATGCACGAAATTCATGCAAGAGTAGGCCTTCTTTCCACTGGCTGCCGGCACCGGCTTCCCTCTGGCACCTGGAACCCAGGCTTCCCTCTGGCCGCTGGCAGTCACCTGGGACCCCAGCTTCCCTTGCAGCCCTGGCTTTGTCCAGAAGGTCATCCGGAAGGACGTCTGGAAGGACATCCAGTCTAATTAGCATATTACTCTTTTATTATTATAGATGTCCTATTGGTCCTATTTCTCAGGAGAGCTCTGACTCACGCAGAACCCTATGGAATGCTCAGTTGAGGCATCAACATGGGTTGTTGGGATTGTTGTAGGAAACTGCACCTGGAGCTGAGGGCAGCCATGGGGATTCCAAGTGTAGCTGCCCTTTAAGGTGACCTCAAGTTCCTAATTTACTCATACCGTCTTGTGAGTTGGACTTCAATGTCAGTGGATATGGTGGCTCATTCCCCTTTGGCTTCCAAGTCTTATGGGTGGCGGGTGGCTGGTTTACATTTGCAGACTGGCATTTATTAGCTTACTCTGAGCGTATGGCAACTTCTCTGCACCTCTGCTCTGTCTCTGAAGGCTCAGTGGCTGTTGTGACAAAGGTGGAGAGTCTATTTGGTAGGTAGTAGGTAAGATGTGGCAGGAAACATAGCAGATTTCAAGATCTAAAGGCATAATTTACTTTTTGAGGGACAGAAAGGGATGGGGGGCTATTGTTGAACATAGAAAATGTGAGTTGTAATAAGTTAACTAATGAAATTAGGGCAAAGAAGGGCCAGTAAGGACAGAGGTGAAGACTGCAAGTCTGAAGAACTAAGGCTGGAAGAATTTGGGGAGAGCTCCAAACAATGAGGCAGGAGGTGAAATAAGGCACAGAGGTCAAATAAAGGCCGGGTCTGGCACATTTTATCTGCCATAGGCACTGAGGTTTGCCCACTGGGCCTGTAGGGGCACAGCAGGTGATGGAAGTTTATCTAAATGGGATTGAATCCTTTTCATTTATATTCCCCTCAGGAGCTGTTTTCTCCTTGCCTTTTACAGTTTTTTATTTAGTCAACTTGTTTGCTGGTCTTTACGCTTACCTTACAACAACCTCCATAAATGCGAAGTTAGCCAGGTAATTTGGAGGTGCTGGGGCATGTGTGCATTGCATACTTATGACATCTCATAAACCCAGAGCTGGAAAGTGAACTTCCCACAGACACGGCAGGTGTACTTTGTGGCATCATGGGAAATTTATGTCTTGGCTTCAACTTAGTTGACTGCAATCGCTACCTTTAAATAGATATTGCAGTATAATTTTAAAGATTAGTTAGAATCTTGTGCGTTTATAATATGTAAATGAGGGGCATTCCAGGTCATTTTCATTATATTTACACTTGAATTTTTAGTCTAGCTTTCTTCACGAGAGCAAAGTTACGTGGATTGTATCAAAGCTCTCATCAGTGGCATATAACAGAAGGATGGTGGGGCATCTGGGAAGTTCTTGTGGGTCCAGAAAAGATGCTGGAATAGATGAATCCATCTGCTCAAGTCTTTTTGAAAGGATGGTGCTAAGGAGCTGCCAGTGTTGATTGGTGTGGGATCTTTGCCCACTTGGGAGATGCATGGGGGCGCTGAGTAACTGGGGATGGAAAGGACTGTGCATGATGTGGTCTCTGTTGCTTCGTGAGAAGAGCAGATGCAAATGTGACAAGTCCATTTGATCTATCATACAACACGTTTCCCAGTTATTTTGTCTTTCTTGTCTGAGCTGTATCGTGTATACTAGATGTTCTGGGATCTGAATTATAAACATGACTATACACTACTGACTCTTGTGCCAGATAACAAGGTAGTGTAATCAGCTACTAAGGATTTCCCAGTTTTTGCACCCAAATCACAGGGCAACTTGGTCAGTGGAAACAGAGACCTGCTGTCACCCTGAAAGGGCAGACCATAGAGGAGCCCTGTTGTGGCCATGAATTCAGCCTCAGGCTTGGACTCAGATTGGTTCACACAGTTAACATTGGCCCCAGGATTCAGAAGGGGCTCCGGAAGCCACATTCTCCTAGGTTACCCGGAGCCAATTGCAAATTTCCTGGGAAGGCTCAGAAACACCCACTCTTTAGGTACCGAATTCTGTATCAGGAAGGATTACGTCTATCTGTATATGACAGAACACCTACATTAAAAGTTTAAATGCACATGGTATTTTCTCTCATGTAAAAAGTTAAAAGGGCCCGGGCTGGTGTGGCTCAGTTGTTTGAGTATCATCCCCTGCTCTGAGAGGTCCCAGCTACATTCTTTTTTTTCCCTTTTTTTTTCTTTAAATATATTTTATTGATTTTAGAGAGGAAAGAAGAGGGAGAGAGAGAGAGAGAAACAACAATGATGAGAGAGAATCACTGATTGGCTGCCTCCTGCACGCCCCCTACTGGGGACCGAGCCCGCAACCCAGGCATGTGCACTTGGCCGGAATCAAACCTGGGACCCTTCAGTCCACAGGCCGATGCTCTATCCATTGAGCCAAACCAGCTAGGGCTCAGCTACATTCTTGATCAGGGCACATGTGGGTGGTGGAGAGTGAGGGAAGAGAGAGTAGTAGGCTTGATCCCCAGTAGGGGGCATGCAGGAGGTAGCTGATAACTGTCTCTTTCTCTCATGGATATTTCTCTCACTCTCCCTCTCCCTCTTCCTTACTCTCTAAAATCAATAAAAACACATATTTTTAAAAGAAGTTAAAAGGGAAGAATTCCATGGCTGGTACCCTGTATCCTCAAGTCATCAGGGGTCTGAATCACTCCCTGCTCTCCGCTCCAAAATTCCTTTATCCACATGGTCCCAGAGAGCTGTCACTGCTTCTAGTTTTAGGCAGTGGGATGAAGGAAGGTAAAGAAAGATATGCTCCCTCCTTCAGAGGACATTTCTCAAGAGACACAGCACCCCTGCTTATCCCCATTCGCCAGGACTTAATCACCTGAACACATGGAGTTGCAAGGAAGCTGGAAAATACACTCTTTCTTCCCCATGGCCAGGGGCCCAGCTAAACACCAGTGCTTAGTCACTAAGGAAGCAGGGGAGAGGAGATATTTTAGACAGCTAGCAGTCCCTTCCTCCCTTACACCACATCTCACTTGGTAATATTTAAGTTTACACATTTTTAAGTGTAAGAATTATTGAATATGGAGGAAAAGGAATCCTTTGCGCTGTTGGTGGGAATATAAATGGATGAAGCCACTATGGAAAACAGTATGAAGTTTCCTCAAAAAAATTAAAAATAGAACTACTATGTGACCCAGCAATTTCACCTCTGGGTATGTAGCTAAAGGAAAGGAAGTCACTATCTCCAAAAGATTCCTGCATCCCATGTTCATTGCAGCATTATTTATGATAGCCAACCTATTGTAAGTAGGCTTCTAACCAATGGGAACTATCTAGATGTCCATTGACAGATGAATGGGTAATAAACATGTAAATATATATGTTCCTCTTGATAAGAAACTTACAATGAGTGGCCAGATTATTATGATCTCTGAATGCATAATAATCTGGCCACTCAGTATATATCTTATATAATATCCTATATAATAAAAGGCTAATATGCAAATTGTCCCCTCAACCAGGAGTTCAACCAGCAGGCAGGCCAGCCAACCGCCCATGTCCCCTCCCCCTGGCCAGGCTGGTTGGACCCCACCCATGCATGAATTCATGCACCGGGCCTCTAATCTATCTATCTATCTATCTATCTATCTATCTATCTATCTATCTATCTACACACACACACACACACACACACACACACACACTGAGTGGCCAGATTATTATGCATTCAGAGATCATAACAATCTGGCCACTCAGTGTATAGAACATGAGCCTGTGCGTGACCCCTCCCCCCCCTCCACACACACACTGGAATATTATTCTGCCATAAAAAAGAAGAAAACTTGACCATTCGCAACAACATGCATGGACATTGAGGGCATTATGTTAAGTCCAATAAGTCAGAAAGTTAAATACTATATCATCTCATCTATATGTGGAGTCTTTAAAAAACTGAACTCATGGAAACAGAGAACAGATTGGCAGTTGCCAGAGGTGAGGGGTAGGAGGTGGGTAAAGTGGGTGAAGGTGGTCCTAAGGTTCAAACTTCCAGTTTAAGATAAAAGTCCTGTAGAGCATGGAATGCTCAGCATGGCGACTATAGTTAACAGTACTCCATTGTATATCTGAAAGTTACTACGAGAGTAAATCTTAACAGTTTTTAGCACGAGAAAAAAATGGTAACTATGTGAAGTGATAGTTGTTCATTAAGTTTATTCTGATGATCATTTCTCAATATAAACACATATGAAATCATTATGCTGTATACCTTAAGTTAATACAATGCTATATGTTAATTATATCTCAATAAAGCTGGGGCAGGGAAAGAACAAATGAGTGGGGAAAAGGAATTATTGCATGTCGAGTCTGTATTGCAGGTCACACGAGGGAATTAAATATGACTCAGACAGGAGGCTGCACAGGGTCATAAAAAGGAAGGTGCCATAGGTTGTGAGACACCGTGTTATTTTATGTACCATTAGGTAGAAAACCACTGCCAGATTTAACTGTAATAAACTTTTCATCATTAGATACACTAACAATTTCAGAGATGTTAAATGTGAAAAAAAAAAGCGCCTCTTAGAATTAATGCAATTAATGATTTCGGAGTGCCTACAGATTCTGGTGTCAGATTTTTGGAGTGGTCTAATCTCGCCTAAGCCTCAGCGCCCTCATCTGTAAAATGAGCATAATAATAGTTTCTAACTCATAGCATTATGAAAGGTTTTAATGAGGTAATTCATAGGAAGCACATAGTTCAATTTCAAACATATAGTAAATGCTCATTAAATGCTGACTTTTAGTGATTTTAAGTAACCTTTCTGCCCTCAAAGTAGTGTAATGGGAGACCCAGCTAACCTAAGAGCCAACAAAATGGGGAGATGAGTGGGAAAATTCCCCAGACCATGTGAAACTGGTGTTTGGATATGGTGGGCTGCTTCTCCAACTACACGGAGAGGAATGATTTGTTTAAAAAGGAAAGCTGAAAGAGTCCTTTAAAAATAGTTCCAGGATAACAAACATGTGTGATAAATACTATGCCTATTTAAATGGTCTGAGAAAAATCTCCCTAGTAGCAGAGGAGCCATATTAACCATGAGACAACTCCCTTATGTCTCTGTTTCCCTGAACTGTCTAGAATGGACCCATCGGGGAAAGCTGCCTCCTGCATGGACTTTCAATCATTGGAAATACCTGGGTGTGTCTGAGGGTGTGAGAGGTTCTTCTTGATCAGAGGCTCACAGAACATATTCTTCTAGGAAGTTCTCACATGGTCACCCATGCCTGGGCAGACAAGTCCCCAAGTAAAATTGTTTTCTTGGGGTCAACTATCTCCTGCAAAGAGAGAAACTCCCAGTTGTTTTCAAGGGGATGTTGACTGTTGCAAAGGAATGGAATCATTTCTCCAGAGAAAAAGCTAATCGTAATAAGTTTTATGGTTCTTTGAGAAAGAATCCTTTCCTAACACATTTTCTTTGCTCTGTTTGACAAAAGCAGAGAGTGTTTATCTCAAGTGTTTATTCCTTTTGGTTAAGTGGCGCCTCTGACATTTGTGGCCTAGAAGAGTGAAACCTATCTATTATGTCTTAAACAAACCAACCAAAAGCTCACCAAATTATCTCCCGAGACTCTTGGGTTTCTTAAAGTATCTCGTAAGTTTAAGTTTGAGACAAAAAAATGGAAAATTCCAGATTTTAAAATCTATATCTCGATACAGTGTTTTCTTATAGTCAGGGAAAAATAGTCTTGCTTAATAATGTCTTTATTTCTAAGTTTTATAGTGCTCAAAGACTGGCTTTGGGATATTATTACTTACTAGAGGCCCACTGCATGAAGATTCATGCACTCAGGGGTGTCCCTCAGCCCAACCACCCTCTCACAATCCGGGACCCCTCGGGTAGGGTCCCTAGGCCTGGCCTGAGATCAGGGCCTATCGGGTCTTTCCTTCCCCGGTCTGCAGGAAGCTGGCCCCACCCCTGCCGCTGCCACTGCTTGCCATCTGTGCAGCACTGCCTCCCCTCCCCTGTCACCGGAGGCCTCCCTCTGCAGGCGACAGGCTGGGGTGCAATGGCTTGGCTGGCCTGGGCCTCCCTCTTTCTTTACTGGGGGGTGGGGCCAGCCATGCAAGGGGCTGTCTGCCTACCTGATTGCCCCTAACCACTCGCCTACCTGCCTGATCACCCCTAACCACTGGTCTGCCTACCTGATCACCCCTAACCACTGGTCTGCCTACCTGATCACCCCTATCCACTCTGCCTGCCTGCCTGATTGCCCCTAACAGCTTGCTTGGGGGCGGGGCCAGCCCAGTGAGGGTCTGTCTGCCTACCTGATCACCCCTACCGCTGGTCTGCCTACCTGATCTCCCCTAACCACTTGCCTGCCTACCTGATCACCCCTAACCACTGGTCTACCTACCTGATCACCCCTAACCCCTCTGCCTGCCTCCCTAATCGCCCCTAACTGCTTGCTTGGGGGCGTGGCAAGCACTGAATTCCAGTTGGTCAGCCTCTGGTTGTCGCAGGAGCCTACCGCCAGTTGCCTGCCATTCGTCGCAGGCTCCCCGCTGGTGCCCAAGGCCGGGAAAGCCTCGGCCACACCCCAGCATCCCAGCGATGGATCTCCTGGTGCCCAAGGCCGGAAAAGCCTCCAGCAGGATGGTTTCCTGGTGGGCGTGGCTTGTGGGTGTAGCGAAGGTACAGTCAATTTGCATATTACTCTATTATTAGGTAGGATAAATCACATTCATACACAATATTTTCATTTGTATTGAGAGAACCTGACTATTAGATTCCACAAGCTCATGCAAATCACTGAGGTAGGGTGCCTTTTACTGTAGTCATCCCATCACCCCATGGAGCAACAGCCACTTTTTGTGAGAGGGAGGCCCTAATTTGTCTTTGTTACTGTGTTTCTCAGGGGATCCTCCAGAAGATAGTGGTGGAGAGGGGCCCTTATCATGCAGTCACTGCCTAAAGGATCTGTTTCCCTGTGCTCTGGCTGCTGCTGGTGCCCTCATGGAAGCTGGTGTCAGGGCCTCTGTCCTGCCGAGTGGCTGCTGTTTCTCTGCTTGGCATGCATGATTCGCACTTGACCTCTAAAGACCTGGAGTGTTTGTCCTTTGAGTTACCATGGCCTGGAATTCTGCCCTCTGACCCACAGTATTCATCTAACCCTTTGGTCAATAGGAAAATGCTCTCTCTTTTTAGAACCCAACTTGCTCTTGGGCATGTGGGGGTGGGAAGTGTCTCATAAACAGACTTCAAGAGATACAGCTGTTTCAGTTACATTACCAAGCTCTCCAGCACTGAAGTGGCAAAATTCACACAGCAGAGTGGCTTAGGGTCTTAGAGATACAGCTTTGCACACTCAAAGTTTTTTCCTACATATTTCTGTCCTTTTTAGGGTGCATTGGTGGTCCTGCTTCCAAAATTTTTGAGGCCCAGGGAAGAGTGAAAATGGAAGCCCATGTATAAAAGCCTAAATGCTTGAGAGCATATAAGAAGTGAACATACTCTTATGTAAAATATCTTCCTATCTTGACAAATATCCCTTCATTACAACAAAATTTCTATTTTAAAAAATTAGCCTTTTTAATTTTTGACCTCTATTTTGCATTTTCTCTTTTAAAAAATTTTTTATTTTTTAAGTACAGTTGACTAATTAGTTACAGTTAAAACTTATACAAACACAGTATTATATTAGTTTCAGGTGTACAAACATAGTGATTAGATACAAAGTGATCACCCCTCTAAGTCTGGTACCCACTCGATACCATACATAGTTATTACAATATTATTGACTATACTAGAGGCCCGGTGCATGAAATTTGTGCATGGGGGGTGTGTCCCTCAGTCCAGCCTTCACCCTCTCTAATCTGAGACCCTCTCACAATCCAGGACTGCTGGCTCCCAACTGCTCACCTGCCTGCCTGTCTGATTGCCCCTAACCGCTTCTGCCTGCCAGCCTGATCACCCCCTAACCACTCCCCTGCCAGCCTGATTGATGACTAACTGCTCCCCTGCTGGCCTGATTGCCCCTAACTGCCCTCCCCTGCTGTCCTGGTCACCCCTAACTGCCCTCCGCTGCCAGCCTGGTTGCCCCTAACTGCCCTCTCCTGCTGGCCTGGTTCCCCCCAACTGCCCTTCCCTGCAGGCCTGGTCCCCCCCAACTTCCCTCCCCTGCAGGCCTGGGTTTTCCCAACTGTCCTCCCCTGCAGGCCTGGTCACCCCCAACTGCCTTCCTCTGCCAGCCTGGTCACCCCTAACTGCCCTCCCCTGCAGGCCTGATTGCCCCTAACTGCCCTCCCTTGCAGGCTTGGTCCCTCCCAACTCTCCTCCCCTGCTGGCCTGATCACCCACAACTGCCCTCCCCTGCTGGCCATCTTGTGGCAGCCATCTTGTGGTGGCCATCTTGTGTCCACATGGGGGTGGCCATCTTTGACCACATGGGGGTGGCCATCTTGTGTGTTGGAGTGATGGTCAATTTGCATATTACTCTTTTATTAGATAGGATTCCCTATGCTGTACTTTATATCCTTTTGACTATTTATATTTGTTATCATGATTTTAACTTGTTTTCAACCACAATGATCTCAAGTATGAAAAAATTAAATGTAATTTTATTTACAGTATACAAAATTAGAATACATTAAAAAAATATAAATTAAAATAAACATAAACTGAAAAATAAACCATTTTCATTTTTTGCAATATTAAAAAAGATCTATTGAAATTAGATAAAATTCAAATTGGAATTAATGAATATTATAAATTTCAATTAGTGTTTATAACTGAACTGCCATTTACATTTTCTAAATAAGCCATTAAACTATATCTATAAAAAAATACTATCGCTACTTCTAGTGTTCAGTATCCATCTAGTAGCTAATATAAAGAAATGATATTTTGCTTCATCTTATTAGGTTTAGATCTTTACATATAGTTAAAAGTATAACCTCATATATGTATAATTTAAGGATTACATGAATTATTAAATATTGAAGAAAGTTCTTCATCTTTCCCATGCACCTGTTGTGAATGGTGAACTAATTTGTGAGTACCTCCAGAACCCCAATTTGGAACATGAAGAAAGGAAAGACAATGAACCCTGGCCAGGTGGCAAAGTTGGTTGGAGCATCATTGTGTACACTGAAAGGTTGTGGGTTTGATTCTGGTTAGGACACATACCTAGATTTCAGGTTCGATCCCTGGTCAGGGCATATATGGGAGGCAACCAATGGATGTTTCTCACATCGATGTTTCTATCTTTTTCTAAAAATATCAATAAAAAAGCATATCCTCAGGTGAGGATTAAAAAGAAAGACAATGGATGCTCAGTAATCACAGGAAATGATACTTCATGAAAAAATCCATTATATTCATAGCATTGGAGATTTTGGCACATGAGTTAACTTTTCCTCTCTTTTTTTTTTCTCTTATAAGAGGAATTTATCCAAATAATTCATCAGAGGGTGCCAACATTGCAGCTTCTCTTAGCGTATTTAAAATGTATAAACATTGATTCATTTTTTGAAACACATATTTGTCTAGTCAATTGCATATTTTTATTGCCTTACATTTTTTCCTTTTTTTATTGTCTAAAATTTTATATATGTCTCCTTTTTCCCCACTTGACACCCCTCCCCCGCCACCCCCCCCCCCCCCCCCCAGTCATTCCCACCCCAATTTTTCCTCTCTTGCCTAAGCACTTTTAGCTGCTGGAATTCTCCCTGTACTCTGTCAGTCTCTGAGGTGGACACTATCACAGCCCACAAACTTTCATGGTATTTAGGTACAGTTGTCATTTCTTTCAAAGACAGGGCAAGAGACATGAAGAGTTTCCCTGGGACTTGAACAGCATTACTAATGAGAGCGGCTATTTAGGATTATAAATTGTGCTAAAATTCTGAGTCTTGTATTAGAAAAGATAAAGATTCCCAAGTCTTTTTTTTTTTTTTTTGATTGTTTACAATAAAAGTGTACTATGATAGAGTACTGGATAAAGAAGATGTGGTACTGGATAAAGAAGATGTAGTACATATACACAATGGAATACTACTCAGCCATAAAAAAAGATGAAATAGCGCCATTTGCAACAACATGGATGGACCTTGAGAATATTATGCTAAGTGAAATAAGTCAGACAGAAAAAGCTAAGAACTATATGATTTCACTCATAGGTGGGATATAAAACTGAAACTCATGATTGTCAGGGGGAAGGGGGTGGGGGAGAATGGGATCCTAATATAAGGTGACAGGAGAAGATTTGACTTTGGGTGATGGGCACACAGTGTAACATAGAAACCCACACCTGAAACCTATATGTTCATGTTGACTAATGTCACCCCAATAAATTTAATAAATAAAATAATAAAAAATAAAATATTTTAAATTGCTTTTTTAGAGAGAGAAGAAGGGGGAGGGAGAGAAACATCAATGTGAGAGTGAAACATTGATTAGCTGTCTCCTATACGCCCCCTACAGGGGATCATCGGGAATCAAATTGGAACCTTTTCAGCGCACAGGACGATACCCAACCAACTGAGCCACACTGGCCAGGGCCCAAGTATTCTTTAGCAAATTCCTTTTGCTTAGGTGTAAGGGCTTGGGCACCATTGAGGCTGATTTTAAAGGGTGGCTGTCAGTGCATGCCTCCCACTGTACCTGTCAGGAGAGCTCTCCTTTAGGATATTCGGAGTACTTCTCACCACCATGCCCAATTCTATCCTATTTACCAGACTCTTCTCTGAGGGACTTGGTGTCCCTCTCTGACATCTGGCTTCCTCTCAGATTATCTCGAAGACATATTTCTAATGTACCTGTTGTCACAGTTTAAGTCCTTTCCAATGGACATGTGGCTAGAACCTTTATGCGTGTCCCTGAATATCCTGTGACAGTGAAGAGCACTTTTGCTTAGGGCCTTAGGGAAGATCCTAAGTTCTTTCAGGACTGCTGCTTAAATCCACATGCTGTTCCAACACAATCTCTATTCTAGCCTATAAATAATCTCTTCTAAATACTGGTGGTCTGAACAATGACAACATCTTCCAGGTATTGAGTTTAAGTCCTTTGAAGACAAGCACAGTATGGTTGAGAGAACTTAATTGCTCCAGTTTTTGGTTCTGCTATTGCTATCACTTCCTCATACAAGGTTGTCACCACCCAGGTGTAAAAATAGAGACCGATTCTCCTTGGTCAACACCAAGGTCACTTCTCAGCTTGTTTATAGTCATGCCTAGCAGAGCCCAAACAGATAATTTATGATAAAAGTGGAGAATTTAGGGACTCAGATTATTTATAGCTGAGACCAAGCATTTGACTTTCTAGGCACTGCCCATCCGTTCTACATCTCTCCTTAGTTCTAAATTCTTTAATCCTAGTTCTTTAACCCATTTGGTTCAGAATGATAGATCAGGTGTTTTGACACCAGTCCCATCTTTTCAGTTCCTCCTTACATGCTAATTTCACACCCTCTTATAGCCCACCCTCCCTTTCATTTTCTCCACCTTCCTCATTGAGAGTTGCATTGTGGTTAAGGGCAGGTCTTAAATCCTAGCTCCACCACGGCTAAATTACCCAACCTCTCTGTCAGTTTCCTCATTTGTAAAGTGGGGATTATAACTCGTAACCTCACAGGATGGTAGGAAGGATTAGATGATGCAGGTAAAGTACTTGGCAGAGATCTGACATGAAAGATAACAGCAAATGGTGTCTATTATTATTAATCTTCCCTTTGTCCATGTAAGAAATGTCTAAACCTCAGAGAATTTTTATGAGTTTATTTGAGCCAAACTGACCACAATTGCTGGGAAGCAAAATCTCAATGGATTGAGAAAAATGTTCTGGAGAATGGCAGTTTTGCAACTTACTTTATACCTTAAAATGAAAGGAGACTTGTCAGTTACATGAAATCCACTGGTGATAGGTTAGGGAGGTGGGAAAAAACAAAGCAGGAAATCCCTGGGATTGGATAGAAAGCAAAATAAAGACACAAGTACTTCTTTTACATTGGTGGGTGCAGCATGGTTAATAACTAACATTTACAGCACAGAGGGGTGGTATTTGGGGAACACGATAACAATGAGGGGTTACCTGGATTCTTGCTCTGGTGTGGAGGGTGTGCCCTGGGGGGGTCTGGAAAAGGAAATTACTGTACATTTCAAAAGCATGTTACTTCAGGCGCAAAAAGACAATAGACAGGCTCACTTAAGGTACAGACTGACCTTTGTCAAGGGAGCTACAGGCTGAGGACCTGCTTTTGGTTAGGAATTTTACATTCAGACCATTCTGTGTGGTAGCTTACGGTGTCTGAGTTTGTAGGGCCTGCCACACAGACCACCCCTGAGCTTGCTGGGTTGAGCATGTGGCCCTCTTTCATCCGCACCTTTTATTTGTCTGCAGGTTGTTTCACAGCTTTACTTGAACATCGGCTCAATTGAAGGAGGACAACTGAAGGGGGATTTCAAAGCTTAAACAGCAGAACCAACGGTTTTACAATAAGTTGCAGGATGTTATTTGAACACAGAAAAAGACTGTGCCTCCTTAGAGATATTCTGCCTTAAGAAAGAAGGGAATTCTTTCGTGGATGTTACCGAACCTTACTGAAATATTGTCCTCTCCAGGTATGAGATTTTGTTTCGGCACTATTCCCATTTCCACTGGAGTTGAAGTTAAAACAATAAACTAGAACGTTATCTGTATATAAAATATTAACAAGCAAATCCCTATCAAACCCCTAAAACAAACAAACAAAAAAACCTAACCCAGTCCATCTAGCTACTATGCTATCTTAGTCCCCGGTCCTCCAACAATTAGTTGGCTGGGCAGTGAGGGTGGGCAGGTGGTGTGAGGGCCACGTGCTGCTGACACATGTCTTCTGCAGTGAAAGAGGTCCTACTTTGGTTATGAGGAAGCACTACTTCAGGTCCTGCAATGTAGTTTACTAAGAAAAGAAGAAGAAGAAAAAAAAAGGAAATTGTGCATTAAAGGAAACAGATCTTGAGATA
This sequence comes from Eptesicus fuscus, assembly GCF_027574615.1. NCBI lineage: Eukaryota > Metazoa > Chordata > Mammalia > Chiroptera > Vespertilionidae > Eptesicus > Eptesicus fuscus. The sequence continues at coordinate 45,259,035 of NC_072480.1, read as the reverse complement.
AATGAGGAAAAAAAAAAAAAAAGAGAAACATTTATTCAAAGCATTTGTTGCTCTAGTGAGCAGAAAAAAAGACTCCTTCCAAGAATTAAAATAAATGGATGCTCTTTTAAACATGTTAATTGCCATTCTCTGCTTACTTCTTCCTGGATTTCCTCGGTGTTCCTGAAAATCCTCTGTCCCCTACCGCACGCCCAGCTCCCTGGCTGGAGTCCCCTCTCTACTTCTTCAAGAATCTTAATAGTTCAAGGTCTTGCTGGCATTTCTGTTCCTCCTGAGGCCTCCCTTCCTTCTGCCTGCCTTTCCATTGCTCTCTAAATCGTTTCAGTTACATTTTAAACTGTGTAGGAGCAAGGACCATGTCTTGTACTTTAAAAATGTCATGTACCTGCTTATAGTTCTGAGCACATAGTAGATGTAAATTGAATACATTTTATCTGATGGGTTGAAGACCTTCCTTTTACTTGCCCAGAAAATAAGAAAACATTGCCAAGTCTTTTATCGCTTTCAAAATATAACTGATAAGATTTTGAGAAAAAAACCTGCTTCTGTTTTAAAATTTCCCTGCTCAGAGTATTCTCATGTCAATCAAGGCAGGACAGCCTCAGATAGGGAACAGGGAGGGTAGAAAGATGTAATTGAAATTCACCTGGAAGAGTAAAATTGTCAGGAAAATCAAATCAGAAAATAACTCATAAACATCGTAGAAATGTTGTGGTTACCCTGAAGAATCATCCCAAATGTACTAGATAATGGCCTCCAGTTCCCATGGCACTAAACAGACAGAACTTCTGGAAAAGAATCACTTTTGGCTTGCCTGTTTTTCCTGATGCAACAAAGAAAATAACATGGAAATGGGTTTCCATGTCCTGGCCAGAGGGAAAAGGAAAACCCAAACGCAGAGGGCCAGGAGTGTGTGATGACCTTTTAGTCACTTTCTCCTTTTTTATCGGCTGCTGTTTGTGATTCAGGAAAGACAGCTCTTCATGCTATCTCTGCTACACCAGCTTTTCTTTCCATTTTTAAAAGTCTCTCAGCAGATGCTATCATCTGGAAAACAAAGCAAAACAAAACAAAACAAAAAGCACAAACCTACGGATAGTTCTCCCTCCACATACCACAGCAGGCAATACTCTAAAGTCAGGAAAGAGCAATTCTTCTTTCTTTTTATTTCTCCAGGTCCAGTGAAAGCTTTGGGTGTGTGCTTATGTCTCGTAGAGTTTTCTTATTTCAGGATATTTATATTCTGTTGTTCTTTTTTTGTTGTTGTTGTTGTTAATCCATGTTGGATAATAGATCATTACAGTGGCTACACAAATGAAGTTGTTTATAGCTGGATTATTATAAATAAAACACTCTACTGTTATTTTCTATTCTTTTGGCAGAAATAGCATTTGTATAAGAAAAGTATGCTTGGTTTCTTCTGTTCCTGATTTAATCCTTCCTTTTTCTCCTTCTTTCTCTCCTTGCCTTCCATTTCTCTTTCCCCATTCTCAGACTGGTATGCAGTGATTCTAAAGAATAATGACCTTGTAGTATTTGTCTACTTATATAGAAAGCAGGGCACTGGCCCGGTTTTTCTGCTTTCTTTAGTATCTACTTACATAGCTGCATTTTAGCTCATGGACACATAATAAATTTTAAGTTTGGCTTCCATGCTTAGCTCCACTCATTATGATCCTCTTTAATGCCTGGCTCATTGTGTCACATAGATTTTCCACACATTTTCATATGCATTTCCCTACAGTCCTGTTGAGTTAAATTTCATTGCTGTTTAGTTCTTGCTAATAATTCTTTCCACGAATGGTGTCACATTAAATTTTAAAAAATGCCTGGGAAGTAATTTGACATTTATAAGATATATTTTGATTTTGTAAGAAACTAGATGTGAATTATTTTTATCATTCCCTTCTCAACTACTTGAGAAAAATCAGAAAGTGGAAGTTCAACAGTGGCCAATACATGTTCCAGTGTATAATCAGGGACACAAAATAATCTTTCTTAAAGCCTTTGAAATTTGCCTACTATGATGGAGACCAGTGACAAATAATAATGTATCTGTAATATGGTATCAATAATATTATCAATAATATTAGCTGGAGTTGTAAGTACACTTGGTTTTGAAACTAGCTTTGAAACTCAAGTGTAATAAGAATAGAACAGCTAAGAGAGTGAATGACCCACTGAATATGTCCAACTGGGAATAAGGAAGGACCCAGGATGGTTTAGCTTGCAGAAGAGATCAAAATGAAATGTGAGAGAGGGAGCAGACTCTGTCCACATTGTCCCCCAAGGCTTTCTAGAGATAGTCTCCCAGAGGTTGGGTTTGCTAACTTCTAGAAATAGTCTAGCAGAGGTTGGGTGACTAAACTTCAGGTATATTACAAACAGAATTCTTTCACTGGGTAAGAGTGGGCAGCACATTGGTATCTATTAGAAATGGGGATAATTCCAATTTGCTTAGTTGACGAAGTTACAGGATGTTATTGGGGCAAACGTTAGAAGTCAGGCATTGAGCCTTTTCGGTGTCTTGGGGCTCTGACCCTATTTCATGTAGTGGGTGCCCCTTCTTCCTGTTTGCTGTGAGTTGTGAGGTTGTGGTCCCTGTTGGTTGTCAGGGAAGTCTGCACGCCCACACCGGAAGGAAGAGTGGGCTGCAGGGAGTCTGGGAGGAGCACCCAGGCTGGGGCTCAGTAAGCCAGGGTTGCATATTTTGTTTGGTCAACTGACAAGGGGATTTGTTTATTGTTACCATGGCTAGATTATTTTCCCACCGGGGTCATGAGTTTTGCTGTTTGTTAATTTTAGAGAAGTTATGAGGGTAAAGTTAAAAGTATTTGAGGAGGTTGTCAAAAAACACTCTTAGGAAGGCTACTGACCCTCTCAGTTGAGGTCCTGAGCACAGTGTGAACTAAATAGAAAACATCAGTTGAGACCTATGTGTCATCCGGGGACTTGGCTGTCATGGAGGTTTTTACTGTATTGTCACTAAGGCATCAAAGAAACAGTTTGTTTCTGTAGTGGCTTTGATATAGCAAGCTAATAGGAAAAAAAAAAAAAAAAAGACAAAGGTATGCCTGGGGCAAGGAGAGAAATGGTATGAGAAATACATGGATGTATTGAGAGGAGATGAGATAAATAATTTTAGGACGAAAATTTGAAATAGAAAAGAAAAAATAGATATTCTTCAGGTGCTAACAGATCAAACAACTAGGAAATGAGTTTGACTTATAGAAACACAAATCCATACTGACCAAGAAAGAGGAGAAGCAATGGAAACATTTCTATCTCATCTAAAATAGGAGTCTTCTTCTTGCTGAGCCTCATCTTTCCTGTGAAATAGGATTCTCCTTTGGTGAAAAATGTATTATCTGGCCTACCCCCGACCTCCAAGCTCTAGAAGTAGGCACTTGTAATATTTCTTGTTTTAATCTAGGACCTAGATGGATAAATCATAGTGATACATACTTAAAGTAGACTTTATTTTTAAAAAAATCAGTTAAAGATAGCTTTGCACTCAAAATTTCATGTTGGTAGAGATCAGAAAACTTAATCAGATAAAATTTGATGTGAAACACACAAACCTAGAGATAGTTCTAAAAACTGCTAGTGACAATAATAAGATGCCTGTGAATGTCACATTCAGGCTACGCCAAAGGCCAGTGTAAGACCCAGTTTCCTGTGGAAGGGGAAAGAGGAGTCATGCTTGTTGAATGCCAACTTTGATCTGGCACTGGGCTAAGCACTTTAAATCTATGACCTCATTTATTCTTCACAACCCTGAAATTAAGTATTATTATTATACAAAAGAGGAAACTATGGTCCCATCACTTAGGAAAGAAAATATGGAGCATAATTTCTGAACTATATCCTTCATGCATTGGGTCTCTGGGGCTGGGATTCAAACATAAGGTTTTTATAGTTTGACTTGCAAGTCCATGAAATTTCTTTTGAGAAATTGACACCTCTTCTCTTCTGTGAGGGTATACTGAAACCTTAAATATCCTACCATTCCCACTACCTGAATACAACTCATCTCACTAAGATGGTAAGAAGTTCTGGAGACCTTCAAGCTATAATGCCCCACCATCCTGAACCTTCACCTGTAGTTCCTAATGGTTACACCTATTGAAATTTTGTTAAGCCCGAGGCTAGCCAGTGGGACTACTCACCTGACCTTCTATTGACTCATGTTAAGCAGCTCCACACTTATGATGAAGAGTCCTTGGAAAGTCCTATCTTAGGATTTTTTTTTTTATTTGTTTGTTTTTGGAAGTTGTTGTGGACTGTATTGTGCTCTCCCCCTACCCCAATTCACATGCTAAATCTCCATTGTGGCTTTATTTGAGGACAGAGCTTGTGAAGATGTAATAAGGTTAAATGAGGTCATAAGGATGGAGCTTTATTCCAATAGAACTGGGTCCTTACAACAAAAGAAAGAGTATTAGAGATCTCTCTCTCTGGGTGTGCACAGATAAGAGATCATGTGAGAAAATATCAAGAAGGTGGCTGTCTACAAGCTAAGAAGAGAGGCTTCATCAGAACCAATGTTCATAGCACCATGACTTTGGACATTTAGCTTCCAGAATGGTAAGAAATACATTTCTGTTGTTTAAGCTGCCTAGTTTGTGGTATTTTGTTATGGCAGCCCAAGAAGACGAATATAGGTGGCTTCTCCCAAAATCTAAACCCAGGAGAAGGGTTTGAGTGCAAAGAGTTTCCTTGGGGTATGATCCCAGAAAACACTGTGAGATGGTGGGGAAGTGATATAAGAAAAGGAAGAACATTTTTAAAAAAATATATTTTTACTAGAGGCCTGGTGCACAAAATTCGTGCATGGGTGGGGGGAGGGAGAGGAGGGTGGTCCCCTCAGCCCAGCCTTCACCCTCTCCAATCCGGGACATCCCTCTCACAATCCGGGACTGCTGGCTCCTAACTGCTCACCTGCCTGCCTGCCTGATTGCCCCTAACTGCCCCACTGCCAGCCTGATAACCACAACTTCCTCTGCCTGTGGGCCTGATCGCCCCTAACTGACCCCCTGCTGGCCTGGTTGCCCCAACTGCCCCCCTGCCAGCCTGGTTGCTCCCAACTGTCCCCCCAGCCAACCTGGACACCCCCAACTGCCCCCTCCTGGCCTGGTCACCCCCAACTCCCCCCCCTGCTGACCTGATTGCCCCTCACTGACCCCCCTCTGCCAGCCTGGTTGCCCCTCATGGCCTCCCTGTCGGCCTGGTCACCCCCAACTACTCCCCCTGCCAGCCTGGTCATCCCACACAGCCTGCTTGTTCAGTCGTTTGGTCATCCCTCACTAACCCCCCTGCCAACCTGGTCGCCACACACAGCCTGCTGTTCAGTTGTTTGGTCATCCCTCACTAACCACTCTGCTGGCCTGGTTGCCCCATGCAGCCTGCTGTCCAGTCGTTACTGAGAGGGCCTCCTGACCAATTTGTATATTACCCCTTTTTTAGTATAGATTGATTTCAGAGAGGAAGGAAGAGGGAGAGAGAGATAGAAACATCAATGATGAGAGAGAATCATCAATCAGCTGCTTCCTGCACACCCCCCACTGGAAAACAATCCTGCTACCTGGGCATGTGCCCTTAACCAGAGTTGAACCCGGAACCTTTCAGTCCACAGGCTGATGCTCTATCCACTGAGCCAAACTGGCTAGGGCAGGAAAGGAAGAAAATTGTGGTATTGAGTGGACTGCTGCTATGAGGAATTGGGACTCAGTTCTTCTGGGAAATTTCTGAGACAGTGGAAAATATCTCAGAATTCTTCTACTGCAGAGCATTTATCGACCTACTCCTACCCCTCATTCATTAAAGGTTCCTCCTGGCGCAATTTCCAGCCTGCCAAGTTTTTCCCACTGTCAGAGACTGCTGGAACAGGCAGAGAGATACAAAGAGCCATCTGAGCATGAATGGCCTATTAGTTACCTCCTAGATGGGCAGAGGGGATATGGTGGGGGCATCACTAAGGTCTTCTCAGCCCCCATTCAGTGGCCTCTAAAATTGCCCACTGGCATGCTTCTTACCACTATTGAAGATACTTCTGTTCCCCATCCCATGCTCCTGGCTCAGCCCACAGAGAAAAAACAACAACAGACATATACCTACATTTCTGCCTTCTAACACTTGTTTCCACTTGGGGAAGGCTTGGGAAGGAAACTTGTTCTTTCTACTCCTTACCTAAGCTACCCCAACAGATGAAAAGGAGCCGTCATGATCGGTGGAAAGCCTGCTATCACTTGAATAGGCTGGTCCATGTGGTAAGGTCCTTGTGTTTTGTTGTATTGCCCTTTTCTCTGACTGCTGCACTCATCGGTAAGAGGGATGGGGCGCTCCTCACTTCTCTTTTCCTGTGAGGTCAGCACAGAACTGAGGACAGGTCTACAACAAATTTCTGGAAGCATACGGAGCCATTTTTCTCTTGCTCTCTCCTTCCCACCAGCATGTGTTTGTGTGAGGCTAGTCTCCGTAACTGTGAGAAAATAAATTTCTGTTGTCTAAGCCATCCTTTGTTATGGCAGCCCTACTAAACGGATATACTAAACAAAGTCATTTCTGGGAACTGTCTGGAGTGAAGCAGGGTTCTTTTGCTGGGATCACTAGCTGAAAGGGTTATGTACTCCTAGAGGTACAGGTGGCCATCCTTGCCACACTGGTGGGTAGTAGTCCCCTGGGAATGAGACCAACACAGATAGAAGAGACAGGATCTTGAGAATGTCTTTACCTGCTGGGCTGCAACCATGCCTGAGGCTAGTTGTACCCTTTAAACTTCCTAGTTGTATAGCCCATCTTTTTTTTTTTTTTTTTGTATAGCAAGTTTGAGTTGGGCTGCTTTCAATTATAGTCAAAGATTCCTGACTATTACCTTACTTCTTTTGACATGCTAGCTTTCCCACAATGCATTATAATGGGTACCTGTTATCTTGATATTATAGTTTGCTGCTGTGGACAATTTGACATTCATTCCAATTTCATGACCTTAAAAACCAATGTTAAACTTCTATCATAAAAAGAAATCACTGTATAATGTATGCAATAGATACACTCCATCTCTATGTTATACCTTATCCTGGATCCTTATCCGAGCATGGGCTTTATGCCATCCCTGGAACTCATCTTCTCCTGATTGCTCTGTATTCTGTGATTCCCCCTCCTCATGTGTAGGGTAATACATAAGGTTGGACAAAAAAATCACAATTGTCTGCATGTCAGAACCATGTAGTCAAAAATCCTCACATAGAAATGAAGAGCTTTGTTTTATAGCAGGATGGTCTTGACAAACAGTTGACAAGTACTGAAATGTCTAAATTTCCCCTTTTAAAAACATTCCCACCACTGCCTGGCATTTGTACTAGAAATTCTCACTTCTAGAATCTGTCCTTTATATTAAGACATTATGTCTGGCAAAAGGCTGACCAAATAAAAATTTCAAGGGAAAGAATGAACAGCATATGTGCGTATTGTTTCCCATTAGTACCTATTATCACCCATTACCAGGACAAAGGAAGTAGAGGTAGAATTGGTTATATTCTATTGGGGGGCAGAGAGATCTAGAGCATAAGCTATAGCAGGACCCTGGGCAAATTTCACTTCTTTCGTATTTATGATTGCTGTTCTGCTGAGGATTCCGTCCTGAAATGAAGTTTTCCTTTAGTGAATTTCCATGACAGTTCTTACTGGTGAAAGCATGTTCCACACTTTCTCACTCCTGCAGGCTCCCTACTGGGGATCAAGCCTACACCTCTGACATGTGCCCTGTTCGGGAATCGAACCGGTGACCTTTTGGTGTATAGAATGATGCTCAATCACCTGAGCCACACTGGCCAGGGCATGTGTTCTTACCTCATGTCTCCCTCCAGGACTGTAAGTATGCACTGAATCTTTCTTTCTCTTATCACACATCCCCCTCTCCTTTTCTTTCTCCTCCTCCTGTTTTTCCTTCTCTCAGAATCTAAATCATATGAAGAATATTGACAATATCTTTTAAAATTATTCGTGCTCATCATAAAACAGCAAGCAATATTGAAAAATACAAACTTGAAATTAAGTATTTTCCTAAATTTTGCCACCCGAAAATAACCAATGTTTTTTTCCTATACCTCCCTATGTATATTAGAAAGATCCATATGTGGAAATATAAACACTTTTAGAAATATGGGATTCTATGTATGCTATTTGAAAATAATATGCATTAAGTTTTATTTTATTTTAATTTAACAAAAAAAGAAGAAACAGAATTAAAACGAAGTATTGCTGAACTTCAGATAAATTTCTACTCTAAGACACATTGGCTCTCAAGGAACCTTGCTAAGGAAATAGAATGTAGTCATTTTTCAAAACTACAGATTTAAATTTTGGACAGTATTGATTGACTCCTGGCTCTATAGATTAGAAAATTAGCACACATCCTCCTTCAGTTTTTTATTATTCACATTATAATTTTTCTATTGTCAAGATTTTTGAAATATATATTTTAAGCTTAGATGTGTTATATTGACTATTTATAAATTGAGGTATAATTGACATATAACATTGTATTTGGTTTAGGTGTACAACATAATTATTTGATATATGTAGATATTGTGAAATGATTACCACAATAAGTTTAATTTACATCCATTGCTACACATTGAGGTATTGATTTAAAATAAAGAAAATTTCTCTTTGTTTTTCATCTTCTTTGTTGCAAACAAGCTGGGCTGTGGAGGGCCTTTTCCAAGCCTAGGGCTGAAAATTGCAACTACAGATAATGCACAGGAGTGTTAAGCACTCCTGCATTGCCATTTCCAGACGGAGATTAGCTTTGTTGATTCATCAGGCAAGTTAGTCTCTTCATAATTTGCTTACAGGAGACATTGAGTCTCCTTGGAGCCAGACTGGTGCTTGTCTGGGTCTTTCCCAGGCTCTTTACTTTACTTTATCTGAATAATTTTTTGTTTTAGCAAAACAGGCTATAAATACCTTAATTTGTATTTTGTAATCAGAAGAAGATGGCAACAAATGAATCCAATTTCATAAGACAGTATTTAGGAAAAAATGTCTTTCCTGAGGTTATTGTGTTTTTATTGGTCCTGTGTTAGAGTTAAAAATGATCTTTCAAGGTTGTTGGGACTAATGGATAGGCATTTTCAAGACTTATTGTAGCATCTCCTTTTCTGAGCCTTGAAAGAAAAGGTTAAAGAGGGATAAATCTTGCCTGGTTCAAAATCATTACTGTTGGGAAGAATGTGAATTTTTAGACAGGTTTTTTTCCTAGTCTATGATTCTATGGTAAGTTATAGCAAGTTTTCCAATCTGAAACTACTAGTTACAGAAGAAATAAAAGGGTAATATGCTAATTAGACCAGGTTGACCAGACATCTTCCGGTCATCCGGTCTTCCTTCCGGACAAAGCCACGGTGGCAGGGGCTGAGGCAGAGGTGGTTAGGGATGATCAGGTCAGCAGGGGAGGGTGGTTAGGGGCAATCAGGCCAGCAGGCAGAGGGTTTAGGGGCGATCAGGCAGGTAGTCAGAGTGGTTAGGGGCGATCAGACAGGCAGGCAGGTGAGCGGTTAGGAGCCAGCAGTCCCAGATTGTGAGAGGGATGTCCGACTGCCGGTTTAGGCCCACAGGGATTGAGCCTAAACCAGCAGTTGAACATCCCCAGAGGGGTCCTGGATTGGAGAGGGTGCAGGCAGGCTGAGGGACCCCCTCCAGTGCACAAAATTCATGCACCGGGCCTCTAGTTGTAAATAATTGCTTGTAATATCTTCAGTGATTCTATACCGAATCCTTCTTTATTTTCTTTAACACTTCATTTGCCACACTGAGAGTTTTTTAAAAATTATTTTTCTATTAAAGACCTTTGTCTTACTTATAAGACATGTGATGAACAAGCTCATAGCATCTCAGATAATTCTATCATGTCAATAAGTAATTTTTCTTTTAGGTTTGGGTATTCTGGAATAAGCTGCTCTTAAAGGCATCAACTTGACTTATAATATTTTAAGGGTTGGCATATAATTGAGATGATCATGTTGCTTTATTTAATATTTTTTATTTTCTTTCTTTGGAGTGCCTTTAATTTCACTAAGTATCATATTGATTTAACTTATAGTTTTAAATAGCTATAGTGATGACATCTTTGAGATTTACTATTCATTTTTTCTTTCTTAAACTACTTCAATTGTCTTGTGTGTTTAGCAACTTAAACACAAAATTTTACCATGAATCTTGTTCCATAAGCCTGTAAGTTGTTCCCTTGCCCTGTTCCTTGTCCTTTTTCTTTCATTCTCTTCTTTTACTTCCTCCTCCGAATCAACACATTTTCATTTTAGAATAGTCATATATAATTAACTAGAGGCCCAATGTATGAAATTTGTGCAAGAGTAGGCCCTCGCAGCTCTGGCTTCATCCAGAAGGTTCTCCGGACAGTTGTTCCGCTATTCGGCCATTTGGTCGATTTGCATATTACGTTTTTATTATTATAGACTAGAGGCCTGGTGCATGAAATTCATGCATGAGAGGGGGGTCCCCTCAGCCCAGCCTGCACCTTCTCCAATCCGGGACCCCTTGGGGGATGTCTGACAACCTGATCCTTGGAATTGGGCCTAAACCAGCAGTTGGACATCCCTCTCACAATCCTGGACTACTCAATCCTAATCACTCACCTGCCTGCCTGGCTGATCACCCCTTACTAACCCCCCTGCCGGCCTGGTTGCCCCCAACTGCCCCCCTCTGCCAGCCTGGTCACCCCCAACTGCCCCTCCTGCTGGCCTGGTTGCCCCCAACTGCTCCCCCCTCCAGCCTGGTAGCCCCTCATGGCTCCACCGCCAGCCTGGTCTCCCCACACAGCATGCTGTTCAGTCGTTTGGTCTTCCCTCACTAATTCTCCTGCTGGCCTGGTTGTCCCACCCACCCTTCCTGTTCAGTCACTTGGTCATCCCTCACTAACCCCCTGCCAGCCTGGTCATAGGCAGCCATCTTGTGAGGGCATGAGGGTCAATTTGCATATTACCTCTTTATTATATAGGATTGCTTTTCAACTGATGAGAGTGACCATATGACTCCCTAATTTTATATTATAATGGGCTAATAATTTGATATAATCCAGACAGTGCTAGGAAACCAAGAACATTAGGTCAATACTATTGGCAAAAATTAAAGAATCAGCACTAGTAAAAAAAAAATTGTTTGCTCTAATCATGGTATTGCTTTGATCACGGTATTTTTTTTTCATGGTTCTTCTTTCCCATAATTCCTTGTTAACTGACATGAATGCTTAGCCCCTCATAGGAGTTACTCTCCTTTGAGCCTTACCTCTCATTAAGCTCAATTTTCCTTCTTCTCAAGGAATGGATTATAAAAGGAGATTTAAACTTCACTGCCTGGTCAAAATAAACATGTTAAAGGGCGATGTTGAGGTAAAGTCACATCATATAACTGTGTGTTTAAAAAAGTCATCATATTGCTTCTATGGGAATTTCTCTATTAAAATTTACTTTAGCAAATAATGGCATTCATAAGACAATCTACCCAAGGGCCTTAATAAAAAGGAAGAGCCAACACATAATATTTTATACCATGAAAATAGTAGCTCCGAGAAGTTAACGAGGAAGCCCAATGCTTCATGTTGACATTGAGTGTTTAGTTTTCCAGTGCTTCCCCTCAAATTCTGTGTGAGTACATACACGCACACAAGCACGCGTGTGCATGAAACACACAGGCTGGTTAAAATGTGGTTTATTTGAATTTTCTGATTGTTTTTGTTCATCAAAGTGCTTATCCTGTATAATAAAAGGGTAATATGCAAATTGACCCTAATGGCAGAACGACCAGAATGACCACTCGACCAGTCACTATGAGGCACACTGACCCTCTCGGTCCGTTTCCCTGGCAGGCAGGCTCCCATCACCTGATGGTGAATAGAGAACTGGGAGTGGGTGGTGGGGGATGCTGGCGGCACCACGACAAGGCCCTTGCCTGCCAGTTGCCCCACACACAGAGGGCGACCCACGGTGGGGGCGGGGCTGGCGAGCGGGTGGGAACGGCTGACCTCTCGGTCCCTCCCCCTGGCTGGCAGGCTTCGATTGTCCAATGGCGAACGGGGAACTGGGAGTGGGTGGCAGTAGGGGGCGGGGCCGGCTGTGGGCAGCCAGGGAAGATGGCTCTGAGTACAGTCCAGGCCTAGGGCCAGGCCTCTAGTTTAAAATAAGTGAGGTTAATGGCAGTTCACTCCCCTCTCATTCTGTCCTTTTCAATCTTTACTTCCAGTGTAATAGGAACTTGTTGTTCTTCCCAAGCAGTAGGTTGCAACTGGGAATATGATTTGAGTTGCTAGGTTTTCACTGTGACTCTGAGTGAAAGACAACTGTTTGCTATAAAGTCCTTTAGAGCCATGAGAAATTACTGTTCATAGCCTTTACACTAAATAAACCCTGCTGCTCATTCCAGCTTCTTTTGAACTTTCTCTAGCAAGCTATTCTGAAGGCGGAATAGCAGACTATTTAAGAACTGAGTTTCTGGAGTTAGATCTGTGCTTAAATTCTGATGCCACCATGTGCCAGTGAGTCAACTAACCTTTCTAAGTTTCAGTGTCCTCATCTATCAAATAGTTATTTGTGAAGACAATGTAATTGCTGTCACGGAATATAACTTCAGTAAATGCATCTCTTATTATAAACTTGTGTTTCCAAGCCATTTTATCATTTTTAAAGTATTCCACGTCCTTTGAAGAAGGCTTAAAGAGCACTGGCATGATCTACATTTAGCAATTAGGGTATTTTTTGAGCATTTATGATTAGAACAACATTGGGCTGGGCTCTTTGGTTATTACTAAACAAATAGTAAAGTAGCCATCCATTCTCTTAATGTGCTAAATATCTGGCTCAAGCTAAATGCGAAGGCTGGGGATTCAGAAGACTTCTTGGAAAGAGGAGTGCATATTTAGAATGCTGAGAAGCAGCAAGGTTCCTCCTCCTTGCACGGACTGGACCATGGCTCCAAAGACCTGCATTTAGTTCCAGCTCTGACACTGAGATGTCTTGCCACTTAACCTTTTGTAATCTTTGTTTCTTTGTCAGGTTTCTGCCTCAATCCTGTTGTTCTTCTGCTTACAAGTCTCTCCATGGCTGTCTCTGCCACACTCTCCTAAGATAAGTGCTACTGCTCCATACCCCACTGCCAAAAGCAGAGACCTCGATGCTCCTTTTCATATTCCCTCAGTGTCCCTCATCAATCAATCATTTGCCACCAGTCCTATAAATTTTCCCTGACCTTTTTATGCATTCTCTACATCCACCCTGTATTCAGTGCTTCAGGTTGGGCCTCCTTCTTATGTTGCCTAGATTATTGCACTAGCCTCCTAAAGCTTTTTGCTGTGTTTGCTCCCTTTTTATTGATCTAATCTACATCCCGTCAGCAGTTGATCTTTCTAAAATGCAGTTACAATCATGTCACTCTCCTGCATGTAACTCTTCAGTGTGTTTCCATTAGTTGATGGGAAGCAACCCAAAAGCTTTTCATAGCCCACTTGGTACTGTAGTCATAGGTGCTTTTGCTTTGTCCTTCTTCTTGATTAAAATCTACTAGAGTAGGACTGTGTTACTCAGCTTCATATTTCCCAAAGCACCTCCCAAAGCAGCTTTCATTCTAATAGGTGTTCACCACATTCCTGTTACATGATTCTATCAAAATATACACATATTATTGACCTCACCTTTCTCAAGATAGATGTGATGACTCAGTGAAGTGTTATATAGAAGAGCATTGACAAAATTAAATTGGCCCATCCTCAGCAATTATATATATATATCTATATATATATATATATATATATAAATACACACACACACACACACACGTATATATATATACACACACACACATACATATATATACATATATACATGTATATGTATCCTATATAATAAAAGAAAAACATGTAAATTGACTGTACCTCCACTATGCTCACCAGCAAATCAGGAGTGAGTATGCAAATTAACCAGACAAAAATGGAGGGTTAATTTGCATATGCAGGTGCCTAGTGGCCTGGGTCCTGGGAACATCCTTGGGACCCAGGCCGTTCCTAGCCTGTAGGCCCAAGCTTAGGCCCTGAGTGGCTGGGGTCCCAGAAGGCTCCTGGCCACTCCGGGCCATGGAGACGCGGCAGATGTTCCCGCCCCACAGCTGCTTGCACGTGCACAGGCGCCAAGTGATGGTCCGGGTCCACACCCCCAGCCATGGGGCTGGCTGCTGGCCTCGGGGGCATGCAGAGACCCCAGCAGCTGCTGCCGTGAGGCTCGGGGTCTCTGCACGCCCCCAGCCTGGCTCCCATGATGCGGGGCTGGCTGCTGGCCTTGGGGGCGTGCCCCCCTGGGTGGCGGGGACATGCCCCTAGCCAAGTGGACACAACGCAGGGGGCCCTCTGCCACATGAGCTGCAGAGGAAACACCTTTTATTTTTTTAAAATATATTTTATTGATTTTTCTACAGAGAAGAGGGGAGAGGGATAGACAGTCAGAAACATCAATGAGAGAGAAACATCAATCAGCTGGCTCCTGCACACTCCCCACTGGGGATGTGCCCCCAACCAAGGTACATGCCCTTAACAGTAATCAAACCTGGGACCCTTCAGTCTGCAGGCCGATGCTCTATCCTGTTGAGCCAAACCAGTTGGAGTGTAAACACCTTTTCTGACCGCTCATTGGTTAAGCTCCCTGTACACCGCCACTTGCATTGTTCTTGGTAACTTGGGTAATAAGAATCCAAGAAGGTGATCTCAGGTGTTTCCACCTCACTCCTGGAGGAAAAAACGGAGGTCCATTGCTAGAGGGGCTAAGAAATGTCATATCCTGTCCTAGCCGGTTTGGCTTAGTGGATAGATCCTCAGTCTGCGACCGAAGGGTCTGGGTTGGATTCTGATCAAGGGCATGTACCTAGGTTGCAGACTCCTCCCTGGCCGGGGCCCAGGTCAGGGCTCATGCAGGAGGCAACCAATTGAAGTATCCCTTTCACATTGATGTTTCTTTCTGTTTCTCCCTCTCTCTCTCTGGAAACATATCCTCAGGTGAGGATAAAAAATCAATGAAAACATATCCTCAGGTGAGGATAAAAAATCAATGAAAACATATCCTCAGGTGAGGATTAAAAAAAAGAAAGAAATGTCATATCCTATGAAAGACACATCTTGAAAATGCCTAAAGAAAGTTGTCAAAAAAAAAAGAAAGTTGTCATTTTTTTCATGGTGAAGGGACTGGAGTCCATGTTGATGAAAACACCTTGGCAGCTGTGGTGGCTGGCAGTGGCTGCAGCAGCAGGGTAATGGGGCTGAAGCTTTCCCTTGATCAGCCTAGTCTCCTCTTGCAGAGGGAGGCCAGACTCCGTGGGGAGTGGGCCTAAGCCATCAGTAGGACATCCCCTGAGGGCTCCTAGTCTGTGAGAGGGGGCAGGCTGGGCTGAGGGAACCCCCCTCCATGCATGAATTTTGTGCACCAGGTCACTAGTATATATATATATTTTTTAAAAAGCCTAGATTTTCACATATTCATAAGTCCATCTGAAAAATTCATTATTTCAACAAACTACTCAAAAAAACCTCATCTTCACATGATTTATGTTGGAGAGATGATGAACTGTTGCAAATCTTAAAAATAATGACATAGCTTTATGGATAGAGTTCAAAGATGGTAGAGATGGGATGCAGTTTCCTGAGCTCAGCAACAAGCAGGGCAGCAGGATTTGATGAGGTCTAGGGCTCCCTACAGACAGCCAAGCATTTAATGAGCACCATAGAGGGGCTTAATGTTCCATACCAATACTCAAGGACCTTTTTTTTTCTTGGCCCAGTTTACTTGGTAAATCCACAAAGCCAAATGGCCAGTTGCCTGAATTAAAATATTTCTTCTCTTTTGCCAATTCTTCCCTTCCTCTCCGCAGCCAGGCGTGGCAATGGATGTGAGATGGAATGGCTCTTGTCCTGCTCCACTTTAAGCACTCTTTCACCACAGAAATGAAGTCTCCACTCTTCCTCTTAAATTGATGAAAACTTTTCTGCTTAGAATTCAGTGACTCATTCCACTTGGACAAACCACATTCTTTCTAGGGTGGAAACCCTGAATTCAATGTAGCTGGCCAAGTTGGGGAGAAAACTTTAAGCTGTTTCTGGGAAAGAACTTGAAGTCTTCCTACTGATGATGAGAAACAAATTTTGCTTTTTGCAAGGGTTGGAAGCATAAGCATGCTAGTGAATGACAATCTTGGACCTAGCCAAAGAATGCTTGGGTGGTTTGGATTATCATTAAGATTTTTTTTAATGAAGCATCTAAGGTCCTGAATCCTTATGATAAATTCTGGAGAAGCATCAAAGAAAGAAGAAGTACAGGCTGGAGTGAAAATCGGTGTCGGTTACCAGATATTTGTAATAGCAAATTGTCTTTTTGCTATATGTACTCTTTTGTAGCCAAAGCCAGAATGTTCAATGCTGTATGTAATTGGGGATAGCCACCATATGTGATTGCTCATTTTATGGCAGGATCTAAGCTTACTCTGCAAAATTTCATTTAACCCTCGCATAGGCCCTACATGATAGCAAACTGTAACTGCCAACTGAATTTGCATTTGCCTCAGGGACCAGTGGGTATTTATTCATCACCCCGGTAGAACTATTTAGGGACTAAAATGAATCAGTGAGAGAGGAGGAAAGGTATGGCACTAAAAGGAATGGGGTGTTTAACAGAATCCCAGTGAGGCAAGGGGTGCTGAAGGAACAGACTGATGCTCAACTCCCTTGGGCAGGTAATCAGCTCTTCTAGCTTTTATAAATCATGAAAATGTGTTAAAAGTGTTTCTGGTCTGCATGCTTCCATAGTTTGCTGAGTCCTTTAGGACCACTTAGCACCATGCTCTCATCCAGGTGAAAGGGAATCCAGCAAGAATGTAATTAGCCTCATTAGCTAACCTGAAACCTTGTGCAGTGGACCTAGAAGCTCCTAGCGCCTGCTGTGGTTTAAGGTCCCACGGATTGTACTTCAGTAGCTAACCATGCATTATTTTGGGAATATCTTGCCCAAATCCCTTTAGAGCATCTATACAGCTTGGCAATTTTCAGGACAAATCCTTTTTGAGAGTTAAATAAACAGGGATTTAAAAATATTTCCTTATGTTTCAGACAGAATTCCAGCTGTCTGCTTCTTCCTTCCCTCTAACAAAAACAAAACAAGTGATGCGTATCCATATACAATTCACAAGGTTTAGTCTTGCTCTCCTACAGAGTGCTCCTTTTGCCGTATTGTCGGTGTTGGTAAGCTCTTCATTTTCTTCACGATCTCAGTGTCTCTCTGCACCTCTCTTATTCATCGACTCTGTTTGTTTAAGCCTGTATTTGTTTTCCTATTGCTATCGCCCAATTTTTTTGTTCATTGTTCCAGCCTTACCTTTTTCCTACTGATCCACCGTGTTGCTACATTAGCTTTACAAAACACACCACAGGTTTTATCGGCCTTAAACCTGGTGGTAGGTCCCTACTGTTCCCTAAATTCTACAAGAGAAAGTACCAACTTCCTGGAATTGGTAGAACTTAATTATTTACCCTTCTTCCTTTCCAGATTCTGAACTAATTGTGGGCTAGACACACAAGCCGGATGAGATGAAATGAGGTATTCAATTTATTGCCGATCATGCCACACTGGGGATGGGGCCAGAGGCAGGACAAAATACGGCTTCCTGAAATCCTTTCCTTGGATTTACCATACAGTTCAGGAAGACCTGCTGGAGAACTGTAGCCATCTTCTTCTGGTGCAGGTGTGGGGGCCATGGACTGCCTTAGAGGTTGAGCAATGAATCATGATCTTGCTTGGAGGGCTTGTGGAGTCTCTGGAGATGACACTTTCTGAAGATCTCACAGGGAGGCCAGCCTATTCAGTTTCTGGAAATCCAATGGGCTGGCAACTAAGACCAGCAATTATGCCATGGTCCTTGAAGCCCAACTGGTTTCGGAGTTTCTGTCTCTCAACAATAAGTCTTTACCTGTTGCCTCTTTGTCCCTGCCCTTGGAATAGTGGGATGGGATAATGAAGCGGGTTCATCCTCGTGCACGACTCTTAAAATGGGGAAATTTCTGCTTTTTTGAAGTGTGGACCAGATAGCCAGAAGTGTTTGATGAAGATCTGGGATATTAAGTTTCCCCAGCGCTCTAACTCTTCCTGCATCCCAGTATTATCTCCCTGAGAATCAGGAAAACCAGTCTTTGTGCCTTCACAAGGATTTCTGGAGGAAGAAATGATCTTTCTGGTGAGGCTATGTGGACCCTTCCCTTTCCGCTCTTGGAGGGCCAGCTTGGGCTGACGCTTTTAGGAACGTACTGAAGACGGTGAAACACGGTCAACCCATTTTAACTTTGTCACAATTGGTTCCGCAGACACGAGGAAGCGAACCAGATTGAGTTCAAGGACACAAACAGGAAAATCTGTCCAGATGCTCTGTTACCACTTACCAGGCACCGACCTCCTCCTAGGTAAAGAGAGGCATGTCCACTTCCCAGCATCCCACCTGTTCTCAACCAACCCCACATTGTAATGCATGCCGATTCCAACACCCCACTCTCGGGTACTGATGTCTGCATTAGGCAGGATTCTTGTGGTGCATGTGAGAGAAATGCAAGTCAAACTAGATTTGGCTCGGGGTCTCTGGCCAGAAGTATGAGAGTTCAAGACAGTGTATTTTATAACTGCTTCTAGTACCAGAGACAGAAAGACCCTTCTTTTCCCAGAGACCTTCTCTCAAATATGATTACCCCACCTTGGGGCACGTACCTCTCATTTGACCAACTGCAGTGCCCAGAGAGGTGTGTTGCTCTGAGCGACCAGGTAAGGGGTGCGTCATATGTCTACCTCTGGGGCACAGAGGTGTGGGGCTGGGAGAGATACCCTTATCTTAACCACCCTGGGAGGAAGGCTGGGTTTCCTGAAGGACAAGAACAGAACAGACAAGAAACACATGCCCTCTCCATGGACCTCATTGCATTGTACCGTGATTGTGTCTCGTGTGTCTCATTTAGCCCTTATATTAGACGCGGAACTACTGCACAGCGAAGAAGGTCACATTTGTTACTCTCACAATGTCAGCAGGAGACGGCTAAGCCTGCATGTCACTCCCTTAAAAAGGGAAGGAAAGAGAATCCCCAAGCACCTCGGCCTTGTGGCCATGTGGCATTTGCTCTAAGCGCCACAGCCAGCTAGGTCAACACCCTTCAGTCCCACTGAGAAAGGGTGCTGGCACAGCCACTTGCCCTGCTGAGCGGGCACCTCCCTGCTGAAGCTGAGGCTCAGGGTAGCTGTGACCTGGGAGGTCTGCAGAGACCGGCCTTGGCCAAGCCACCTGCTCTGGCTCTGCAGAGCCCCACATGCTGCCAAATT
Source organism: Eptesicus fuscus (assembly GCF_027574615.1). Classification (NCBI taxonomy): domain Eukaryota; kingdom Metazoa; phylum Chordata; class Mammalia; order Chiroptera; family Vespertilionidae; genus Eptesicus; species Eptesicus fuscus. The sequence goes on along the minus strand of NC_072480.1, from coordinate 45,239,635 downwards.
TTCCCAGGCCACAGGGGTTTCTGAATATAGGACGGAGCATTCGCGTGATTCAGTTAAGGGTGCTGCACGTCAAAATGGCCTGTATTCCACATTCTTTTTTGTCATGTTCCTTTAGAAATACACTTCTTATTTTTGAATTAATTTTAGTTTTACAGAGCAGTTGCAAAGACGGTATAGTTTCCATATGTGCTTTACCTAGCTTCTCCTCTTGTTAACATCTTACAACCATGATGAATTTGTCAGGACTAGGAAATTGGTATTGCTATTAACTAAAATATAGACTTTATTCAAAGTTCAGCAGTTTTCTCACCGCATTTTTTTTTTCTTTCAGGATATTACATTGCCTTTAACCAAATTCTTTTGATTTACCCCCAGAACTAATTCTCTTATGTCAAGAGGCTGGTGGGGTAGATTAATTGCCCTAATGGCATCCATTTATCACCCTTCCCTATAAGCATGCTTCTTGCAAATGAAATTTATCACCTCCTATAAAAAGGTGGAGTTTGCAGCCCTGACTGGGTGGCTCAGTTTGTTGGAGCGTCATCCCCTACACCAGTGGTCGGCAAACTCATTAGTCAACAGATCCAAATATCAACAGTACAATGATTGAAATTTCTTTTGAGAGCCGAAAATCGACTTCTGCGCATGGGCCACGAAGTTTCAATTGCACTATACATGCGCGCCCGCACGTGGTATTTTGTGGAAGAGCCACACTCAAGGGGCCAAAGAGCCGCATGTGGCTCGCGAGCCGCAGTTTGCCGACCACTGCCCTACACCAAAAGGTTGAGGGTTCAATTCCCAGTCAGGGAACATACCTAAGTTGAGGGTTTGATCCCTGGTTGGGGTGCGTACAGGAGGCAACCAATGGTGTATTTCTCTCTCATGTCGACGTTTCTCTCTCCCTCCCTCCCTCCCTCTCTAAAACCATTAAAAACATACTCTCAGGTGAGGATTGAAAAAAAAAAAAAAATGGAGTTCACAACCCCACTGTTGAATCTGAGCTGGCCATGATTTGCTTTGGCCAGCAAAATGCAGCAGCTATTAAGATGTGCCTATTCTGAGTCTGGGCCCCAAGAGACTTTGGGTGCTGCTGTTCTCTCTCTCTCTCTCTCTCTCTCTCTCTCTCTCTCTCGCACCCCAGCCTCCTTTATAGGAACAATGCTGGGCTGGCTTGCTGGATTGAGGGGCTACATGAATCAGACAGGAAATATCCCAACTGAATACCAAGGCCACATTAGACAGCCAGGCCCCAGCTGACTGCAGATCCGTGAGTGAGTCCAGCCAAGAGCAGCTAAGCCTGTCCCAGAGCAGCAGGACTACCCAGATGGCCTGTAAACTCATGAGCAAAATACATTTATGATTGTGAGCCGCTGAGGGTTTGTGTTTGTATTTATGTAACTGCATTGTGACAATAGATGCCCTATACGGTGAAGTCAGGATAGATTCTGATATAGGCCATCTGGCAGTTCAGGTTTCACTGTCACCAACTGGCTGGGTAAAAGTTGTTGAGATTTTCTAATTGTAGGTCTTCTCGGGACTGGTCTTAGACTTTTGTAACCAGTTTTAGTAGGCACTTTTTATGGGATCCACGTCTTTTGTTCTGAGTGGATTTGAATGGAAAATTCATATGCGGAAAAGTATTTCTCCTGTCTTCCTGGGTACTTCTGGGTACTTTTGTAACTTGTGGTGTCATTGGTTTATGCATCCTGACGTTGGGGTCACCACAATATATCCCCAGGTTTTTTTCCATTTACTTCCAAAGACAAGAAATCTATGCATATTTATGCTAGGATTTTGCTGCTTTGGGTATTTCCCAAGTAAGCTGTCTGTGTTTGGCAGGGTTTTCTGCTGACTGCAGTGGGTACAAGTCTAGAATTTAAATTTGATGTTTTTAGCCATTGTAGATTAAAAAAATTTTTTTTCCTCTCCCAGGGTGGCCAGTGTCATTTTTCCTGTGGGGCAAAACCAGTTACAAAAGGACATTATATCATCTAGAATAATGCCCGTTAAACAGCTTTACTTCTCAGTACTGGAGTCAATCCTGGTTGCCCGAGAGAAGGCTCGGGTCCTCTCCTTTCATAGGGCTCAAGCCTTTTCTCTGCCCTTTCTACTCTCTTAGTGGTGGTTTTCCCAGGATTATAAAGATGCAGGTTGCAGTCCCAAGCTTTTTGCCATTCTCCCACCACAGAACAGCCTATCCCTAACTCCCTTGCAGAGGGAGCTTTGGTATCTTGTGACCAGGAAAGCAATAGAGGGAGCTGCAGCCTGTTTCTGGTCTCTGATCAGCAGCATCTGCCTGGGTGTGTGAGGTGAGGAAGCAGACCTAGAGGTCTAACTCCCTGTTGCAGGCTTTCATACCTTCTGTTTGCAGCGGCCTGCCCCCCTTCCTGAGGCAACTGTGCCCCATTGCCTGAGACTTTGCCTGGGATGAAGTGACATGTTTCATGTTAGCTTCCTCCCTCTCCCCCTACCAATCTGTTGTTCAGATTTCTTGTGCTTTTTTTTTTTTTATCATATTTCCATCTTTCAATAATACGTTGACGCCTCTTTTTCACTGTTGTGTCTTCTTACATTCTCTTGGTCCTTGTGGGTTTATATCTTGATTTTATTCCTCCAGTTTTGTTTTAGTGAGGTTTTGCAAGAAAGCAACATCCATCTTCCATCTGCCATGTTTTGCCAGAATCTTCAGACTTTTTAGTTTTTTATAAGCATACTAGAGGCCCGGTGCATGAAATACATACACGGGGGAGGAGGGGCCCTCAGCCCAGCCTGCACCCTCTCCAATCCGTGACCCCTCGGGGGATGTCTGACTGCTGGTTTAAGCCCAATCCTGGAGATTAGGCTTAAACCAATAGTCGGACATCCCTCTCACAATCCTGGACCTCTGTCTCGTAATCACTCACCTCCCTGCCTGCCTGGTCGCCCCCAACTGTCTCCTCCCTGCTGTCCTGGTTACTCCTAACTGCTCCCCCCCACCAGCCTGGTCACCCCTTACTGCCACCACCTGCCGGCCTGGTCATCCCCAACTGCCCTCCCTGCAGCCTAGTCGCCCCTCACTGCCCCCCCTGCCAGCCTAATCACCCCCAACTGCCCTCCCTGCTGGCCTGGTCACCCCCAACTGCCCCCCTCTGCTGGCCTGGTCACCCCCAACTGCCCCCCCTGCTAGTCTGGTTGCCCCCAACTGCCCCCCCTGCCAGCCTGGTCACTCCTCATCACCCTCTTCTCCCCACCCCCCCACCATCCTGGTCACCCCATGCAGCCTGCTGTTCAGTCATTTGGTTATCCCTCACTAACCCGCCTGCTGGCCCGGTCCCCCCATGCAGCCTGCTTGTTCAATCATTTGGTCGTCTCTCACTAACCCCCCTGCCAGCCTGGTTGCCCCACGCAGCCTGCTGTCCAGTTATTTGGTCATCTTTCACTAACCCCCCTGCCAGCCTGGTCATAGGCAGCCATCTTATGAGGGCATGAGGGTCAATTTGCATATTACCTCTTTATTATATAGGATATACATTTGTCTTGCTATAGCTTAATAATTATTTTCAAGAATCTTGTTTTGCTTTAAAAATCACATAATAAATTATATTAATAGAAAAAGGACTTGGAACTAGAGAGTTTAGGATTTTAAAGCAAAATTTTGGGAGCTGGAATGAAAAAATGGACATTCTGAAAATTGCTTGGAAAGTATATGTTGATAGTTTTTTTTATCTATAGGGATTTTAAGAACTCTGTAGTTAAAAAACAGCAACAATGCCTAAGCATCACTGGGCATATTTAGCATTTAATTATATACAGCTTTTGTTCAAGACAATAGATTTTACATTCTTATCACGAATAGCACTCTCATTAATATCAAGCTCTTATTCATCCCTATCATCTAATCACTCTTTTCACCAGGAGGTGGTCACATAATGGGAGTAGTTTTGGTGTCACATCTTCTAACTGTGAAGCTGATGATGTGATGGCTGTAACAGCGACAGCATTATGTCAAGTCTGTTCCATATCCTATCAAGGATATGACATTATGCTTTCACACATACAAATATCTTTTAAAATATAAGTTGGACCTGGCCGGAATGGTTCAGTGGTTGAGTGTCAACCTATGAACCAGGAGATCATGGTTCGATTCCCAGTCAAGCCATATGCCCTTGATCCCCAGTGTGGGGCATGCAGGAGGCAGCCAACCAATGATTCTCTCTCATCATTGATGTTTCTATCTCTTTCTCCCTCTCCCTTTTTCTCTGAAATCAATAAAAATATATTAAAAATATATAGACTGTATCATAACACACCCATTTTTTGCAACTTGCTCATTTATTTTTCTATATTGTGAGTCCTTTCCGTGTCAAAACATAAAGAATCAATTAATGTCTTTTTCCCCAAAAAATACTTCTCAGGTGGTTTTTAATTTGAAGCAATGCTGTAATAAACATGCTTTAATATACTTTCTTGCTCATTTGTTTATGTATTTCTATAAGATATATATTTTTGTAAGTAGAATTCTGGGTCAAAGAGCCTGTACCCTTTACATTTTGATAGATCAGGCCAACTCACCTTGCGAAAAACTATCAATTTATACTTTCCAAGCAATTTTCAGAATGTCCATTTTTTTTTCATTCCAGCTCCCAAACTGTACTTCTTTCCTCCTTGTAATCTTTGCATATCTGATAAGTGAGACGGTGCTGTCTTAGCGTACAGTCTTGATTATCAGCCCGACTTGCTGCCCTTTGCTCTACTTTCAGTCCTCATTAACAAGCAGACGCTTCTCCGCTATTTCTCATAAGTGGTAGAAGAATGAAGTCGCTCTAAGGTTTTCAACAAATCCAGATGCTTGTTCGTTAACGGGTGGTTGTTCTTGAGGACATGAGTGACCTGAACAGCTTATCTTATCTACCCCTTGATTCTGTCCCTTAGGTAGCGTCTTAGAAATATGCCAGGCCAGGTGGTTACCGGAGGGAAGAGGGGGAGGGGCAGTAAAGAGTAAAGGGGCCAAATATATGGTAACAGAAGATGATTTGAATTTGGGGGGTGGGCACACAATGCAATATACAGATCATGTATCCTAAATATAAATGTAAACTGCTATAATTTTATTAACCAATGTCACCCCAGGAATATTAATAATAATAAAAAAAGAAATATGCCAGGTCAGGGCTCAACTGCTCTCTCCCTGGTGCCTCTCTCCTTAGAGATCTCTGAGAAGAGTTTGGACTCTCAGTAATACTCATCTCTAGCTAGACAGAGACTACTTTCTTGAGCTGCCTTTCTTGTTGTTTTAGTCCAGTGTTTGGGAGCTTCTTTCTGTATCAGTTCCGCGTGGCAGTCACTGGAGATATATTCTGATTCTTCCTTTTTAGGCTTTTGAAAGGTTTGCACTCTCTTCCCTTTTCTTCCCCCGTGAGATGTGGCCATGGGGCTCTTCCTTTTCAATTGAAGCCCAGTGGGAAGGGTCCTAAGGAAGAGAACATGCAGTAATGCCTGCCTCATGCCCAAGAAAAAGAAACAAACCAGCTGAATAATGACATCCCAAGGATGGCCACGTTCTTATCTCTGGATCTGTAAATATGTTTTCTTACAGGGTGAAAGGGACTTTTCAGATGTGATAAAGTTAAAGATTTTGAAATGGATAGGTTATCCTGGGTTATTTGGATGGGCCAAATATAATCACAAGGGTCTTTAAAAGGAGAGGGTAGTAGTTAGAGAGAGTACAAGGTGCGAGGATAGAAGCAAGAGGCTGGAGTGATGAGAGAAAGGGGTCATGAGCCAAGGAATACTGGCAGCCTCTAGAATTTAACAAACAAACAAACCCTCAGAAAACAAGGGGGTGGATTGTACTTTCAGAGGCTCCTCCCAAAAGAGCTCTATAAACATTAGATTTTAGCCCATGTGACTGATTACAGACTTCGGACCTCAGGATTATAAAATAATAACTTGTGTTGTTTTATAACACAGCAGTAGTAGGAAACTGATGTTTCATCCCCTCATCACTCGTCTACATACCTTTGGGATCACATTCCTACATTAAGTGCTCAAACAGAAGCCCTTGTCTCAGAGCTTGTGTCGGGGAGGGGTGGCATGCCGGGCTTAGACAGGAAATAACTAGACTTATACTAACAGTTTCTATGGCGTCTTTTTCCTGAGGACCAGATCTGGAACATGTGCATGCGGTTGATCCTAGATTCCATCCAAGATGCATTTTCAGGGAAAGAAAGCCTCAAATGAAGGATGCTCAGGTGTCCTCAGTGACCAGGGATGGAGAGAGGAACTTCAAGTGACTAGCCAGAGGACACTCCCATGTCAGGAAAATGAAGGTGAGGTCCCCAGTAGCGGAGGATGCATTGTGTATGTGTTTGGGATGAATCATCAGGGTCTAACTAGGAAAACAGAAACACCTGAAAGTCTTTACAGTGAGGGAAATTTATTGTAGGGAATTTTTAAAATGTTTTTTAAATTGATTTTTTAAATGTGTTTTTTTAAAATTGATTTTGAGAGAGAGAGAGAGAGAGAGAGAGAGAGAGAGAGAGAGAGAGAGGTGAGAGAAACATCTATTCATTGCCTCCTGTACAACCCAGACCAGGGGATCAAACCTGTTACCTAGATATGTGCCCTGATCTGGAATCAAACTCACAACCTTTTGGTGTAGGGGACCATGCTCCAACCAACTGAGCCGCCTGGCCAGGGCTATTAGAGGGGATTTTTTATAGAGATGACAGGAGCGCTGAGAACCAGATAGGGGATGGAGAGATAATCCAGAGGAGGGTGAGACAGGAAGTCACTGCACCTTGAGGTTAGAGGATAAAGTGAGAGGTGGTATTGCTGGAGCCCATGGCTTGGGACCACTGGAAAGAAGGTGGAATCAGAGTGGGCTCTTCAGTAGGAGCTGGGCTGCCGAGGAAGCACAGCCACTGCCAGAGAGGCCACCGCAGGTGAAGTGACACGATGAGTACCCTGGCTTCTCCTTTCCTTCCATCTTTAATTCCCATTCAGTGCCTCCAATGGGGCAAACACAAAGAAACCAGCTCTGCTGAAATACACAGCAGGGCAAGTGTAAGGGATGGATCTGAGAGCAAACAGACATAGGACTGGCCTACAGTACGCTGCCAAGGGGCCTATGAAGAAACACCCACAGGAGAAAGGATCCATTTTAAACACCTGCCAATCTCTGTGGAAACCAATTCCAGACTGAGTAACACTTTTTCCTGTCTTTAGCTCCTCTCCCTCTCAATGCTGTAAGTCCTAAGGGGTAAAAAAGCTAAAGCCAGCATGTAGGGTGTGTTCCTGAAGGTGATGACAGATATAAAGAAGCAAGAATCAGCTATCTCCCTCTTTTTTCATTGCTGGTCTCCCACCCTCCATGGGCTAGAGGGAGGGGAGACAGAAACTTTCACTCAGTGAAATTTGGAGTTTTAGTTCAGTGGTCGGCAAACTCATTAGTCAACAGAGCCAAATATCAACAGTACAACGATTGAAATTTCTTTTGAGAGCCAAATTTTTTAAGCTTAAACTTCTTCTAATGCCACTTCTCCAAAATAGACTCGCCCAGGCCGTGGTATTTTGTGGAAGAGCCACACTCAAGGGGCCAAAGAGCCACATGTGGCTCACGAGCCGTGGTTTGCCAACCACTGTTTTAGTTATTACAGTGGACCACACATGAATGACTAGAACAAGCTTGTTTTAGGTAGCTCTGACATGCCTGGAGGACATTAGCTGAGAAATGTCAGATGACCTGTGGGGCCTGCCTTGGAGTCCATCTAAGGCAGTGAGAATGAATAAGCGTTCTCTCTCTGTGCTGGACAGTAGTGCAAAGAAAGTTACGAGAGAACGAGAGAACACAATTTAGTTGAACCTTTCTAATTCCAACTGTGCAGGGGAAGCTTGTGACTGCTCCACTGAAGCTCTTCTCCCTTGATTAGAGATGACAAGAAAGAATCCACACTCCTCCCTAGGGGCCAATATTCTCATAACCAAGCTTTGTTTGCTTCTTTGTTTGTTTGTTTTCACACTACCTCCATTACTGTGGGAAGGGAAATGTCGGAATGGTTGACATCTATTATTTTGGGGCTTCAGCCACAATTCAGACTGAAACATTCCTTCTAACACTCTTTTCTGCATGAGCAGAAGATACAGAGTATATAAGATGGATTAGTTAAGGAGGTATAGAGGAAGCTCTACCTCTGCACATACACCTTTTGAGATTGTTGAAATTCATATCCCTTCCACATGGACACTTGTCTAGAATTCTGAAGAATCATTGTATAAGGCACATCTGCTCTGCAAACTAATGTAATCCCAGATGAGAATTGGAACAAGTCTGCTCGAAATCAGAGCTGTGACCCTATGAGAAAAATGATGTGCGGCAAGGAAGCAAATTCTCAGAACTCCCTGCTGATTTTGGAACAAAGACTATCATAAGACCATGATTGAACGTATATCACAGAAAGAGATGGACATGGAAAGACACTGAATGCAGACACAGAGGGGCTGGATGTATTGAATCCCTTCTTGAAGAGGGAATGCTGTATGATCTCACATGAGAAGAATGGAGGCTTATTAGGAAGATCTCTGCTTTGAAGGAAGAGATTGTATTTCATAATGAGGCAAGGAGGAGATCTTAAAGACAGGAATTAAGATGTTAAAGCAGGGAGATCTGTGGGAGGGGCTGGGGGTATGGACAAGAGAGGGTCCAGAATATGGAGCCAAAGGCTACTTCTCAAACTAGTTGTCCACATCTCAGAGACTCAGTGACTTTGGGGAAGAAGATGGAAAGCCAGGAGACTGAGTTTGTGATTCACCAATACTTCTCTCTGTCTTTAGGTAAGGACAGCTTCTCACGCGTATTGAACAAAAACTACCCAAAGCGTCTCCACTGTCAAGAAAAGCCATGCTTACACTGGGACCAAGTTGTCTAGGTTAGATAGAGTGGGTGAGGTCAGTGATGCTGGGAGAACGGAGAGTATCCTGAAAGAACAAGTACAGATTATCTGGTGAGCACATCACTAAGATTTGGCCCAAACTACATGCTCCGGAGTCACCTAGAACTCTGAAGACACAGATTCCAGATGTTAACTTGTTCCCACCTGCTGGTAATGGCAGATTGCTTGGGGTGCACTATGATCCCAGCACATTTCATTTATAGGAAGGCAAAGCTTTATTAGGGGAGAAATGAAGCAGGCTCTCTCTCTCTCACACACACACACACACACACACACACACTCACACACACACACACACACACACACACGGGAAGAAAAGGAATAAAGGACCTCGGCAGACTAGATTAGTGTGGTCAGCATTGGTGGGTGGTGCAAGAGGAGAATGCATGAATTTTAGTACTTGTGGAGGTTGGTGGGAATAGGCCTGGAGGGATGCATGAAGAAGAGCAGAGGAGCCTGGAGAATTTGTCGACTTCTGCCATGTGAGCACCATTGAGGGCATGGTGGCCAGTCATGCCTGCCATCCACATCTGTGGGAACTGTTCCTACACCCTGTGCACAAGAGCCAGAGCAGCTGTCCTAGTGAATATCTGGTGAGGACCGCCATCAAGAGCTGATGTGATGGGCAAAAAGTGATTTCTGTTTAGCTCTGTCTGGACCCCTCAATATGGATCTCGCTTTGTAATGAACCAAAACATTTACAAGTTCCAATGACACTCCCAACCCCGTCTACAGAATGCTGTACAAACAAAAGCAGGAATTTAGGCCCTTGACCCCCATCGGTACGCGGGACATGGGAGAACAAACCTTAACACCTGACGGAAGAGAAACAACTTGAGATTCTTTCCCAGAGCTGGGCCATGTGGAAACATGGTCAGGTGAACCATCTGTGATGTGAACAACAAATGGTATTTTCTGAGGTCATCTCCCTAGCTCATAACTCACATTGCTATCTTAATAAAACCCAATTAATTTTCCTCTTCACCTTTGATTTAAAAGTCAGTATCACCAAGGCTTTTATCATGTGCAGTTCTCTTTGACACCGCAGTACTCATTATCTCCATAATCTTCGTATCAGTAAATGTTATCTGGACATTTATCGATCTTGCTAAAACCATATGCTTTCTGCTCTCTCACCCTGGCTTGAAATATGGTTGATAAGTAATCTCTAAAACATCAGATAAACTGCTTATTGACAGAGCTTGTTCCTAATTTGAATTACAGAAGTACAAGCAGGAAAAGTCAAAGGTTATTTTGTAATTATTATCAATTTAGGAATATCTATAATAATAAAAGCATAATATGCTAATTAGACCAGAGAACTGAACAACCTTCCAGACATCATTCCGGATGTCCTTCTGGACAAAGCCGTGGCAGCAGGGGCCGAGGCAGAGGCAGTTATGGGTGATCAGGCAGGCAGGTGAGTGGTTAGGGGCAATGAGACAGACAGGCAGAGTGGTTAGGGGCAGTTAGTCAGGCAGAGTGGTTAGGGGCGATCAGGCAAGCAGACAGGCTAGTGGTTAGGAGCCAGTGGTTCTGGATTGTGAGAGGGTGTAGGCTGGGCTGAGGGACCACTTCCCGCCCCTCTGTGAATGAATTTCATGCACTGGGCCTCTAGTTTCATATAATTCTACATTGCACATAGATTTACATTGCTGTTTTAAGAGTGTTTTCATAAGCAAGTCTAGAAATACATTTGGCCCAACTCTGGAAATTTTACACTGAACACAGTAGAGCAGATGCCCTGCAGTTGTTGAATTAAAGTCCTGTCTTGGTCAGGGGAGAGAAAGGCCTTCCTCCATCATGAGCTAATATAGAAGGGATCTCTTCAGAGTGATTCCACGGAGGGCTCCCTCCCTCTGTGCCTATGTGAGTATCTTATTGTAACCTCTTAGGCGGGCAATGAAAACATTAGGAAAATGCTGCACTTGGACAATTCTCTGTATCTAGTATCCTCTTGTTTTGTTGTTTAAGTAGAGAAAACACTTAGGCTACTATCAGAGGTAACTGGTTTTCTAATTTCAATGTGTCAAAATTAATCTCTTTGGAGTTATACAAACACACAGATGCAAACCTGCCCAAATGATTTTTAACTAATTTAAGAAATTAATTATTTTTAACGAATGTTTTAAAACTCAAAGTTCCCCAGGAGTGAATGCAAACTTGCAAATTAGTTTCTTTAAAAGAAGATTAGCCATAACCGGTTTGGCTCAGTGGATAGAGCATCGGCCTGCGGACTGAAGGGTCCCAGGTTTGATTCCTGTCAAGGGCATGTACCTTTGTTGCGGGTACATCCCCAGTAGGGGGTGTGCAGGAGGCAGCTGATCGATGTTTCTCTCTCATCGATGTTTCTGACTCTCTGTCCCTCTCCCTTCCTCTCTGTGAAAAATCAATAAAATATATTAAAACAAAGAAGATTAAAAGAAAAATCTCAGTGATATCTCAAACCATAAGAGATATTTTCTCAACCCAAATATTCATCTAGCCTTATAACATTTGAAATAACAATATCCTTTTGGGAATTTCCATATAAGATTCTATTATTTTCATGTTGCATCTTTCTTATATTTTTAGAGCTATTATGGTAGATTTGGGTGTATGAAAGGAACTAAATGTTTTTAAATTTTGTGTGAAAGGTACTTTTTTTTTTTTTGGGCGGGGTGGATTTTTAATTTAAGACTGTTTACAGATTTAATTCCAATGTAGCCCCAAGATTTATAGAGATATTCACAACTAGAAAATCAGAAAATGAGACTCCATGAACTTTGTGCTAGACTGCCTTCTACATGAAGGTCAACACCTTTCTCCCCATGTTAGGGCATATTGGTTGCCAGCAACAGAGACCAGCTTTCTGATTTAAACATATAAGGACTTTGTAGGAAGGATTCTGGATAGCTCACAGATTCCAAGGAATTACTGAATCCTCAAGTCTCTGGAAGGACAGGAGTTGGAACAGCTCCAGGGAACTGTCAGAAACTCACTGACAGTGTGTTCTCTGGACAGTGACCTTAAAAAATCTCAGCCTCAATGGTTTCCATCTGTTTTCCAGTGTTATAGATAGATGCAGCCTCCCAGGAAAGCAAGTCCAGTTGGTTTGACCTGGGTCACATGCCCCCCTTTCAATACCCTTGAGACAGCCCCCCTGGGACTAGAAGAGCAGGAAAGGGTATGGTCCTTCAGAGAACGAGGTTGTTGCCAAGAGAAGGGGGTGGGAGGCTGGGCCAGCATCCCCTGTACCATCAAATGGAGTTGTATTTCCTGCTACCCCTTGAGCCTTATCATCTGACACAAAGTCAACATGAATGCAGGTAGAAAGAACATATGTAGATTAAAAATCTACTTCTTCTGATTTGCTATTATGTTCTTTTTCTGATGCTTTTGTATGGATTCTCAGTAAAAGTTCTGACAGGAAAAGCAGTGAGCTGAAGGGAAGACATAGCAAGCTGACAATAATGACATCTTGTTTCTCAGACACTGTCTCTCATTATTCAGAGAATTTAAGAAAAACCACCCAATTTACATTCTTATTTTACAGCCATATTATAATAATAGCATGCACTATAATTAATGCAGATTACCTGCAAATCTTAACAAGAATAACTAGAAACCAGTGCAATCAACATTCTATATATATACTTACCTTGACACTAGGAATTACCATGCATTTAAATGTAATGACATAAACTGTTCCTATCTGATTATAGTAACATAATCAGACATGCATTTAATTAAAAGAATGTGTCAATGACGGGTATATAAGCAATGATTAAGATAACTAATGATAAATATTAACTTTACAAACAACTTTATTCTCATATATTCCCATCCTTTCTCCACTATATCCAGAGTTCTGAGGTTCCTGTCTTTTGTGAAGAGGTCTTAAACAATATTTGTAGTTATTTTAGGAAAAGTCCCCACAATTTGATTGACTTTCAGGCAGAAGTGGACTTACTCTGAGGAAAATGAAGCTTTAGTGTTGGTACCTATCACTAACATGAGCTCCTTCCAAGACCCTGGAGCTAACTTTGTATTTTTGTGGATTATTTCTTAAATTGCATTTCTTTAGGCTCCTGAAAACCTGGATCTGCTTTACTTATAGGTTTTGAGTTTGTAACTAACCCAATGTCAGTTGTCCCCTCAGCCACACCTTGATCTGTTTCAGGCTGCCTCAACCCAGATTTGGAACATTGTACATTCTGGTTTTGCCAACAAATCCAATACACACCAAGGATTTGTGTGTGTGTATATATTTTGTAGTGTTTACTGAAGATATGAAAGAGAATGTGAGAGGTGGGGGTGGGGAATTGAGTAGGAGAGGAACTGAGTACTAAGGAGCATAAGCATATATTATACTAGGTACATATACAGGTTCACCGGACTTCTTCCTTGGTCTAGCCTTTACCGAGCCTCAGCTGCTCTTTCTTTCTTTGTTTCCCCTTCTCTGAATCCTCTTTCTCCTTCATTCTGTTTTTTAAAATTTATCTTTATTGTTGAAAATATTACCAATGTTCCTTTTTTTTCCCAATTTACCCCCTCCACCCCACACCTGTCCCTCCCAGGCCTTCACCACACTATTGTGTATGTGTCTATGGGCTATGCATATATGAATATAAGTTTCCTGGTTGATCACTGCCCCCCTAATCTCCCACCCCCACCTTCCCTCTGAAATTCATCAGTCTGTTCCATGCTTCTATGTATCTGGATCTATTTTGTTCATCATTTTATTTTGTGCATTAGATTCCACATATGAGTAAGATCATGTGATATTTATCTTTGACTGGCTTATTTCGCTTAGCATAATACTCTCCAGGTCCATCCATGCTGTTGCAAATGGTAAGAGTTCTTTCTTTTTTACAGCTGTGTAGTATTCCATTGTAAAGATGTACCACAGCTTTTTCATCCACTCATGTGCTGATGGGCACTTGGGCTGTTCCCAGATCTTAGCTATTGTAAATTGTGCTGTGAACATAGGGGTGCATACATTCTCTCTGATTGGTGTTTAGGGTTTCTTAAGATATATTCCTAAAAGTGGGATCACTGGGTCAAATAGGAGTTCCATTTTTAATTTTTTGAGGAAACTCCATACTGTTTTCTACGGCCTCTTTCTTATTTTGAATTTTTCCAAAGGTCTTCAAGCTCCCTTGCCCTCTACTGGGCAGTGCCATGGGCTCTCTCACTACCACTCCTGGTGTGCTTGCTCATCTGTCCCAGGACCTAGCAAACAAAGGGCCACATTGAACTGACCTCTGATCCTTAGCAACACTTTAATGAAAATATTTTACTTGAGTTTGTCTTCTGGTGTCTGGAATCTCTCTAAAATGACTCTTCTAAGTATTTTGTTTTCCAAAATGTACCATGCTTGTACCAAGAGGAATTTTGGTAACGGAAACATTCTCTATCTCCAGCTTTTTACATGCATATTTTCACTTTCCAACTGTATTTAATTGAAAGAAAAAAAAGGAGGTGGGAATCACATGACCTGCTGCCAGATTACAGTTTTGTCTCTTTATTTCTGTGCCTAGTAGTAACAGCACATAATAGAGGCTCAATAAACAATGGTTGAATGTTTATGAATGAAATTACCATCATTATAAGAGATGGCATATTGGTGTCCACATTTTTAATTTGTCTTGATACAGAAGCTACAGGAAACACACAGTGACTGGGCTTCTCCCCCCTCCCGATCCCCTGCCCCAGCCCTGCACAGGGTTCACAGAATCTGTACGGATTGGAAGAACAAAGAAAGAAAAAGAAAAGAAAACCAAACTAAACTCAGGTATCTATTTACAAATTAAGTGGTTAATAAAAGGACCATTTTGAACGAACCAACTCCTACTATTGATATATGCATGCTTTCAAATCATTTTATAAACATTGCTTTATAGGCTTAGGAATTTTCACAAAAAATACAGTCTATAGAAAATTAATCCAAGTTTTATGTGGCTTTTAATATTAGCCATAGGAAGATACAGAGAGAAAATGTGCAAAATGGTGAAGAATAGATTTTGTAATAAAGAAAAGAGCTAACAAGGGTTTTATTCATCTCATATGTTCTGAATCCTACTGAGGATTATCATACAGGGGAAAATGATTTTCAAAATAGCAACTGAAGAAACACATATTTTTAGTTTCCTGATTTGCCTTTCTACTTTGTAGGGCTCCTGGCTTGTAATAAATTGTAACTTGTATTTCTCTTTAATTAGTGCCAATTCTGTTTTCAAAAATGAGACATATTTTTTGTTCCACTAACCTGTCCCCTAGGTATCATCTGTCATTGTCATCTCATCATCTCATTGTTTTCTCATCCTTTGAATTGACTGGGGCCAACTTTTTGATTCATGTTAGTAAGAAAGCACTGGTCGGAGATAAAGCTTCCAGCTGGCATGCCTGGGATTCTCGCAGCCATGTCTTAGAGCAGGTTTAGTCACAGCGCCACTTGATTGGGATGAAGAGAATGAAGGCCAAGAAGATGTTTATCATATGTTGGAAGATGTCACCGGGCCTGTTGAATGGATGTGTAAATGGAATAACTCAGTATAAAAGGTGGGGCAAAAGTAGGTTTATAGTTGCGTGTATGGAAAATAATACAATAGTTAATAAATAATAATACAAGAACAACTTCTATGTTTCATGTCCTCACAACTGTAAACCTACTTTTGCCCCTCCTGGTCTTAGTGGTGATCTTCCTATCAACCATTGCCTTAAATGAGCTTATGAGACTGTAGTTAAATCTACTCTGAGAGCCTGGTATCACTGTTTCTGAGAGACAACATTGACACCAGAATTTTCCATAAGAAGTCATGACTTGGGAACTTTTTTGGTTTAACATATTTTATAAGGTGTGATAATTTAATATAATAAAATAGAGACCAAAAGAAAAACTTTTCCTTTCTTTTACAGGTTCTTCTGACTATTGATTGCAGCTCCATCTCCCCTTCCTTCGCAAGAAGTTTAGTTATTGCACTTCTTCTTTGTACAGATACAAACTGAAAATCTGAACCTAAAACATTTTTAGGGACATATTGACAAGAACTGGATTTAGTATTAAGAGACATTATTAGTTTGGGACAATATTTTATTTGAAAAAGTACACACGTTGTGTGGGACTTCTGTAAGAATTTATTTTATATATTTGAAAGTAAATAAAGCAAACATAAGAAAAATTTCCTTTTACTTTAGTTTTTTTCTTGTTATAATAATAGTTTAAAAAAAATGACAGCAGTCTCCATTTATCGCTTAACCTAGTATTGTAACCACAGTGGTATCATTGATTTCCAATTTCAGGCAAACTCTCCTTGCTGGTGGGAGCCCCAAGTCTATTCATTTATTATTGTGTGTACCCAAGGGAGGGAGATGAATCCATTGATCCAGCAGTGCAACACCTGGTTAAATATTTAATGTTTATTCCCATCACTGAAATTATTTCAAATTTGGATATTGACAGCCACGGGCACACACAGTTTGGTGTGGCCTGCAGTACACAGTCTCCAGCAGGTTACAGTTCAGTTCATCTTTGTAGCTTGACTCACTTGCCAAGTCTACCTTTGCAGCATTATTCTTCAGGTGGCTGTCCTACCGTCCAGATTTGCATTTTAGTTCATCTAGATGTCCTTTGGTGGAAGGTTTTTGTAAATGACACTCAATCTCGACTCCTTGCCAATTGTATGTTATTAAAACGTTAACATCCTCCAGTGTACCTGAGAATTAGTGACCTTTATAATTACCATAACAGTTGTGTCTTCTCGTGCTATTCTTACTAGGGATCCTTTGTTACACCAAGGGAAAGATTCTGCTTTCTGATTTTTTTTTCCACGATGACAAATACTTTGCTTCATACCACACCATTATAATTACTTACTTTTTTTTTTTTTTTTTTACAGTTAAGTGTTTAAACCTTGGATTTTATTTTGAGATCCAGCCTTAGACTTTGAAGCTGTTTTCATCTTCCCAGCCATCACACACCTGCTGGCTCATTCACGGGGCCATAGATAACCAGGAGTAGCAGAGACAGTTCTTCTGGAAACCCTTTGTCCTTTGCGGCTGACTCTGCTCAGCCTGCATTTTGACCTAAGGATCATTTGGCTTTTTGCCCCTTCATTGATTCCTGCCTTTTACCCTGTCTCTTGGGCTTCGAACCTCATTTTTCCCGTCGTGGTTTTTGGTGACTGTCCTCCTGGCTCTGAGTCTTCGTGGCCTCTACTGTTTCCATTCAGGCCTAGGCAATCCAATCCTGATCCCACCCAAATACTGGACCATTAATTGGTTGAGTTAGATCAGCAGCCCCTTCAGGAGGAAAAACATCATATGTTGTTTGACCATGTCTATGTCCTTCAGCTGTTCTGTGCTATTATAGCAGTGTTTCTACTTTCATTTTTAAAATTGTGAATTAGTATTAATTATAGCTTATTCATTAAAAATTACACGTTCCACTGGCTTCTCTACAAAATGAGTTCTGTTATTTCTCTCATCTTTCAGGGAAGTTCATGAGTGTCTGACAGAAATAGGGCATCTAAACAAATTTTTGGCTGGTAACACTTGTGAAATAGACAGAAAGTTGGAGAATAGTGTAATACTCTATTATATACTTAATTCATCAGTGGATTTTAAAGAAAGTGTATTTTTGCTTGGTTCCAGTAAGGGATTGTTAAAATACTCCGCAAAATAATGTGTTGTTAAAAAATACATGGGCCATGGAGGCAGATTGCCTGGGTTCTAATTGCAACTCTGTGTGACATGAGAAAAGCCACTTAATTTTGGGCCTTCATTTCCTCATCTCTAAATGATAACATCTATACTGATAAAAGCCTAGGTGGCCCTCGCGCACAACGTCATCACAAGATGGCCACCACAAGATGGCCACATGCACAGTGGAGGTGGGGCCCAGCAGCCGCTCCACGTGGTGAGGCCTGGGGGTCCTGCGGCTCCACGCGGCACGGAGGAGGCAGGTCCCAGTGGAGGAGGCAGGTTGCAGCAGGGGAGGGCTGGCAGGGGAGGGCAATTGTGGGTGATCGGGCTGGCAGGGGATTAGTTAGGCATCAATCAGGCTGGCAGGGGAGCCATTAGGAGGCAATCAGGCTGGCAGGCAGAAGCAGTTAGAGGCAATCAGGCAGGCTGGCAGGCGAGCAGCTAGGAGCCATTGTGAGAGTAATGTCCGACTGCTGGTTTAGGCCTGATCCCTGCAGGATCTGGCCTAAACCAGCAGTTGGAGATCCCTTGAGGGGTCCCAGATTGGAGAGGGTGCAGGCCAGGACACCCTGCGTGCACGAATTTTGTGCACCGGGCCACCAGTTTTGAGTATAAAATGAGATATCACATATAAAGTGTTTAGCATGGAGTCTTATCCCTAATAAGAACTAAATAAATGTTATTTTGATATGTATATCAGTTAGAGTGCTTTCATCTAAAAGTAACAAACATCATGACTCAAACTGGCTAAGAAAATTTACTTTTTCATGTAACGGGAAGACCAGTGGTAGGATTCTGGTTACTGCCCTAAAGGGTGGTTGAGTCTGTAGCTCAGTGTGGTGTTATAGAGATTTATAGTTTTTCCATCTGTGATATGCAATTCTTAGTGTTGACTTCATGCATAGATAGTAACATGGCCATAGGAGGTTCCTGGACATAAAAAATTCCAGAATAAAGGAAAATCTTCTATTTTGCAGCTCTCTTAAGCAGGATGAGTTTCCCAGAAGCTCCCAAGAGGACATTTTCATACTTTTCTTTGGTCTGAGTTGAGTCACAAGCTTGTTACTGAACCAATCACTAAAAAAGGAAGTGACATCCCTCTTAGACTAAATACACCTTCTACATATCAAAATGGGGTCTGCTTTCTCTGAGGGAAGAGGTGCAAATAATCACAATGACATAAGAACTTCAGAGTATGCTGTTAAGAGTAACAAAGAGTTGTCTGTACCTTTGAAAATGTGTCCTATTGACATCACTGATGGAAAAGCACCAAGGAATAGGTCTTCTTTGCTAGCCCTTGGGATGATGTTCAAAATCCTAATTTCTTCAGAATAAAGGTGTTTAATATAGAATATTGGCACTTGTAAACTACTGATCCTTTATTATTAATTTTTAAATTAAATAATTTTATTTGCCTGAGAATTTCACATTTTTAAAAACCTGATACTTAATATATCTGTATAGTATACAAATGTCTTTATTTTCACAGTTGTAACCAGGAATGGAAAGGTAAAGTGATTATACTTAGCATTGTGCTTTTGACACCTACTGCAAGCCTATTCATTATATCTTACTATGTATCTGTCCTTTTCCCCAGATGTTCTGTCTCCTCAATTAGAGCACATACTCTTTAAGATAAGGGTTATATTTTCTATTTATTCTAGTGTCCAGTATTTTAGGATTCAGGATTTCTTTGTTGATTTTAAAAGATCTCCTGAACTAAGGCAAAATTAAAACAAAATCTTGAGTTTGACTGTCTTCTTGAGAGTGATATACCTCTAGACAAAGTAATTAATCTCCTCCTGGGTCACTCATAGAGGACATTTATGAAAGTAAATCCATTTGCCCACCACAAAAAGGCAGTTTGGTACTTAATTTCTTCTTCTTGAGGTTTTTGTGGCTACTTCATAGAATTTCTCACAAATTACACTGTATTTTAAAGGCATGAAGCCATTAACATACCAGAAAAACCCAAATATTAAGATTATAAACAGAAGGACAGCCCAAATCCAATCCAAACAAAACAAACAGAAAAGAAAAACAAAAACCATTCCACAGTAGCAAATAATATCACCAGCCTCAAAATTGAACTTTCCCAGAGGAGAAGCACACAAACAACTGGAAATGGATCACCCTCATATATGTAGTTCATGATAAGTTAACAGCATCAGCATCAACAAAATCTACCATAATCTATATATACTAGTAGCCCATTTGCAGGAAGAATCCTGCAAGCGGCCGCTGCAGCCGCATGCGCTGCCACTGCCGCCGTTGCGGCCGCAGTGCCTGCACCCGAGAGCCGCTGCTGCCCGCCCCGCCCTGCTCCGCCCCGCCCCGCCCAGGCTTTCCCTCTGGCAGCCACCTTGATTTCCACTTTTCCTCCCTCTTCCTTCTAAGTTGTCTTCAGTCTTCATTCCTCCCTCCCTCAGCGTATGCAAATTAACCACCATCTTTGTTGAATAATTTGCATACTCGCCCTGATTGGATGGTGGGCGTGGCTTTTGGCTGGTGGGCATGGCTTGGGCGTAGCGAAGGTGTGGTCAATTTGCATATTACTAGTATATTAGGTAGGATAAAAGCCTAAGCAACCGTTATGTCGACTGGTTGCTATGATGCGCAATGACCACCAGAGGGCAGACGTTCAACACAGGAGCTGCCCCCTGGTGGTCAGTGTGCTCCCAAAGCCAACCTCCAGTGGCCGGCCAACCTCGCGTGGTTCCTCCCCCCAGACTGGGCAAGACAGCCCCAATCACCAGCCATGCTGAGGGACCTTGCATGAATTTGTGCACCAGGCCTCTGGTTAAGTATAAGATATCTGAGACCAAACCCTTTCTGTCATAAATCAATCAAATTACATTGCTGTAATCTAAGAATAACTTTCTAAATGAATTAAATCATACAGTGCTAAGAGTTCCTGGAGCTCCCATATGTGACTGGTATGCTATTGATTTCATTGGAAACACCTGTGTGAGTCCTTCTCCATCCACAGGCTTCATTGGAAGGATTCCTCCTTGAGTATCCCAGTTTGATGAGGCAAAGGCTAGAATCTAAACCGGTTGGATAAAAATGTGGCATTGTACCAACATTTACCTGCTTAGAGTCACTTGAAAAGTAAGGTATTTTTTTTTCTATGTTCACCTTGAACTCTCATTATAAAATTGTTTTGGTTTTATCAATGTTTTGATTACAACCAAAGCCAACAAGGCCATCTGCATAGACAGTTACTGCAAAAGTGTTTATCTATATATAAAAGCCTAAGTGACCGAATGACTGGTTGACTGGTCATTATGATGTGCACTGACCACCAGGGGACAGATGCTCAATGCACTGGATCAGGCTCCCTCCTGTCTGGATCGGGTCTGCAGGGATTGGGCTCCCTCCTATCTGGATTGGGCTTGTGGGGATAGGGCTGAAACCAGCTATCTGACATCCCTTGAGGGGTTCCAGATTGCAAGGGGGCGCAGGCCAGGCCAAGGGATCCCACTGGTGCACGAATCCGTGCACCAGGCCTCTAGTCTATATATATAAAAGCCTAAGTGATTGGGTGACCAGATGACCGGCTGACCGGCCAGTTGCTATGATGCACAGTGACCACAGGGGGCAGATGCTTAATGCAGGAGCTACCCCCTGGTGGTCAGTACGCTCCCACAGTGGGTGTGCCGCTCAGCTGACTGACAGGTGCCAGATGCCCAGCTCACAGCTGATGAGCGCAGCTGTGGCGATGCGAGCCTCTCCTGCGGACACACCCCCTGTGTGCCCAAGCGGCGGCAGTAGGTGCAGTGGGGCCAGGATGAGCAGGAGTGGTGCCCAGCCTGGGCTCAGGCTCCTCCCCAGCTGCCTACCGCTTCATGCACTACTTTGTGCTGTGCAGAATTGATGTGGACAGCGAGCTGGAGCCCAATGAGCTGGCGAGTAAGGCTGAGCTGCAGTGGTGTGGAGATCCACTGATCCCCGCAGGCCAGGCTGAGGGACACCACTGGTGCACGAATCCATGCACCCTGCCTCTAGTAATTAAATGTCTTTATTCTATGATGCGTGGTCTGCACACATTCACAGGAAAAAAAATACGGACATAAAAAATATATATTAGCATTTCAATTAGAATATGACACTTTCCATTAGTATATGAATAAAAATATAAGAATAAAAATGTTTCTTTTAAACTATTAATTAAAATAGATTATTATTTAAGGACTTGTATGCATGCATATAAGCACAATCAATAGACTCAAGACACTGGGGGTGGGGGGATGAGGGCAAGTGCCGGGGGGTAGGGGAGGCTGGGGGAAGGTCAGTAGGGGAAATAAAAAAAAGAGACATATGTACTACTATTTGTAATACCTTAAACAATAAAATTAAAAAAATAACAATATACTCATAAAAACCCCCCAAAATAAAAAAGTAAATGTAGTATGATGTATATTTTTATGAATGCTATTTGTATGCAAAAAAAACAAAGTTTACTGGTAGTATAATGTTTTTTTGTGTGTGAAATTTGGTGCTAGAAAGTATATTGCTTCTGTTGTAGGACATATACCACTAGTTCTAATTTATTTTAAAAAAGCATTTTAAAATAGAAAAGTGGACTATTTCTATTATGGTAAATGTTGCATTATTCATAGGTACATATTGAGTTCACAGATTATCTATTTCCTTTATTTTTTTCTCCTTTTTCTGCCTTCATTTCAGTCACTTCTCTAGAGAAAATACAAATTAAAGATTTAAGAAAACGAACTAAGTGAAATTACATGGTCTGAAACACATTTTAGTCATCCAGTCTGGCCTTGTCTCCTCATTTGTTAAGGCTACTTCCAACCCTGATTTCTCCTAGAGAAATCAAATTTGAAATCATACTTAAGGTAAAGAGAAAAGGCTTTTGAAGGTCTTGATATAATTGCTGTTTCCTTCTGGAAACCATATTAGCTGTAGTTTCAGCAATACTTTTGAATATTAACCTTATTGCTAAATTATTAAAATATTTCTTAGGAAAATGGATTAGTTCATTCAATCTGACAAGTTCTATTGATTTTAAGTGGTAAGTAGATCTCTGAGCACTAGGGAGTCATTCAGTTTATGTGGTTCCTCAGTAAATATTGCCCTAAATTGTAAAACCTTGGAGATTTTGCTGGGGGAGGCACTGGATTCTTCTTACACGAGGGAAGGTGTGAAAGAATGCTACTTGATGGTTTGAATGTGATGGTTTGAATGTGTCCAGGCTGCAATCAGGGAAATGAGCTAAATGATTTCAGAGATTTCTTCTAGCCCAAAGACTCAATAACCTTTTCCCATAATTACCTCTAATTGACCTGATTGTTCAGTAAGTAGTATCAGCAGTTTCAATCTCTATATTCAGACCCCTATATGCTCCATTGCTTGTGTACGTTATGCAACCTAGATATGAAATAAAGCCTCTCATGCTCCGCATATCTAAATATTGTTTTCTAAGACCCTTGCTAAAATCATGGTTTTGAGTCTAAAGCTTGGCTCATGATTTTCGTTAATTTCCCAGACGAATTTACTCATATGGTCTTTTTTGTTTCTCTTTTAGCTCATATCAATCCCAGAGTTCAATATTATTATTCTGCTTTCTCAAAAGTAATTTTCACCTCCCGCCCCTTCCCCCCATGAACTTGCATAGTTACACTCATAAAAGTAGTCAGATGAACAAAGGAGGCTTTTAAAATATTCATTTCCTTGCATAACAGTTGGGGATCACAGCATGAAAGATAAATATACACAGGAATAGAGAGAATAGAAAAGAATTGAAGGTCACTGGGCTATCGTTTCTCTCTTCATATTTTATTTGTCAAAATTGATTTAAGTGATAAAAGCTGGTCAAATGTTTTTATCATCTAATTCAGAGAGGATTACCCCCTAGGGCCGTGGTCAGCAAACTGTGGCTCGCGAGCCACATGCGACTCTTTGGCCCCTTGAGTGTGGCTCTTCCACAAAATACCATGGCCTGGGTGAATCTATTTTGAAGAAGTGGCGCTAGAAGAAGTTTAAGCTTAAAAAATTTGGCTCTCAAAAGAAATTTCAATCGTTGTACTGTTGATATTTGGCTCTGTTGACTAATGAGTTTGCTGACCACTAGGACCTAGAGTAACTAGTCACTGGCAAGACAGTGACTGTAGGGAGCAGCTATAGGGTTAAGCCTCAGACTGACCTGTTGGCAAAGCCACAAACAAGTACCAGCTTAGAGGGCACAGCCCTCTTAGCATAATTAAGCTTGACCTTATGACACTCCCTAGATCCTATCTGGGTAGCTAATGGCTGTGGGGAGGTGCAGCAAGTGCTGCCAAAACAAGTGAAACTCACAAGAACATTGTAACTATGGTGACCACTACCTTGTTTACCTCTGACTATAAAATAAAGTATCAGCTTGCCATCTGGATCTTTCTCTGTGGCCTTAGCCAGGCACAGGAGATCCACTTAGACCCAGCTTATTCTCTTTGTCTGTCTTTTCTTCAATCCTTCGCCACCCCAACTCAGGATCACCGAACCCTTGGCTGTGCTGGCCCGGCACAAGAGACTATGTTAGCTCTCCTGCAAATATCAGCTGCAAAATAATCCCTTCCTCTTTCCTTTCATAGCCTCTCTCCCTTTAAGCTTTTCTTAAAAACCTTACTCCACCGCGCAGTGATCCATCTGGAACTGTTTAAATAGTCTGCCTGCTTATTAGCAACATCATCTCTGGGCATAATCTCTGTAACTTCTCCACTTATGTCAGGTATGGTCTGGAAGGTGGGGCCAAAGTAAAATTCCAACATCGGGTTGCCTATTTGATGTTAATAAGTCAGCTATTTCACCTCATCTCTGTTAGGGATAAAGATGTAACTTGAGCTAAAAGGTAGCCTTTCAAGTTAAGTTAGAAAGATAGATGTCAGGAATAAAGATGTTTTCCATGGCACTTTTTTTTTTTTTTAACACTTATAATCAAAACCTCATTGAGCCTATGAGTCAACCTGGTACTGCTGCATTGAATGATAAATTCAGAAAAGATACTGAGCGTGGACAAAAGGGGTCACATGCTAACCTGACAAGCTCAGGGAAGGCCTGCATGGCAGTCTTGCAAACTCAAAGACCTAAAGTAACCACAAAGGATGGCCTGAAATTAAACTTTATA
Organism: Eptesicus fuscus; assembly: GCF_027574615.1. Taxonomy (NCBI): domain Eukaryota; kingdom Metazoa; phylum Chordata; class Mammalia; order Chiroptera; family Vespertilionidae; genus Eptesicus; species Eptesicus fuscus. The sequence continues at coordinate 45,214,894 of NC_072480.1, read as the reverse complement.
AAAGCAGTTATGGTGGGTAGTTAACTCCTAGGCTTGTTTCTTCCCTGACAAGGTCAACCTTTACCTTAACTGAATTTATTGTCTTTTTGCATGTATAATAACATATCATTAAAATGTCCAGGTAACTGTAACTTCCCTTTTTTCTGGACCTCTCAGGGCATAACCAAATGTCCTGGGAACCAGGACAGATACCAAAAATTCCTTCATTGTTATTGTTACCGAGTTGTTGACTGTTAATTATCCTGTACCCGCCTAAGAAAAAGAAGTATATATCTATCATTTTACTCTTTATCCAATCCCAGAGGTTTCCCTGCTTTGCTTTCTCCTGCCTCTCTAATCTATCACCAATGGATTTTGTGTAACTCACCTACATCTCCTCCTTAGATTACAATGTATAAAAATAGATGAAAACCGAAATTCTCTAGAGCATTATCCCAATTCGTTGAGATTCTGTTTCCCCAGCAATTGTCAACAGTTTGGCTCAAATAAACTCACAAAAATACTTCACAGGTTTGAATGTTTTTACATTAACATGAGAAAATTCAAATGAATGCTTTTTGAAGTTTTTAATAAAAATAAGTTTTAATACTCAAATGAAGAAGTGTGTAAGATTTAGGTTTAATTGGATGCTGATCTAAATTAGAGTAAATCATAGTTGAATATTTTCTTATAACTTGAGAAATGCTATTGAATGTCTTCTGGTTGTTTTCCTCACCCCAGCTGAATATAGCAATATTTTTTCCCAACGTATTTGAGAGTTTGCAAAACCTTTGCTTACAATATGACTTTAGCAATTATAGATTTAAATTTAGTTAGTTAGGACTGTGAAGCAATTATGTATTCAGATCCATAGAGTGAAGTTCTGGTGTTTCTTTAGTTGTATGCTTCAGCAATATGGCAAGTCAACTATACATTTGTATTTCTGTTCATTAAGCTTGCATTTACCTGCATGATACACTGCCTTTTTCCCTTGGAAGGTCTCTGTTTTCATTGTATTCTGAGATTTGTTTCATCTTACTTTGTTATTTTTTTCATTTAATCCAAGGATTAACTTTATTATCTCTCTTTTTTTTTCTTCCCTCAGAGCTGCAACATTTTCATGAAGTTTTATATCTTATAGGATTGAATAGAATTTAAATGACATTCCAAGCAAGCAAATGCATAATCTATTATCTGGGGATGCCAGATATCAAAGAAAGCTAATCCTTTGCTTTCATCGTTTTTACATATACATATTATTTTCACTTAAGCATTTGAAATACCTTATTAAGTTTTAGTGTTTTTTGAGGCTCTTCTATTTTTGTATAAACCAAGATGTTGAGTAAGTAATTTCTCTCTTCCTGTAGTTCTGCAATTGAACTATTACAAAGAAATGTGTCCCTTTCTGAGGAAAAACAATGTAAGTGCCTGATTTGGAGTTGCAGGATCAGCAGCAAGTTACTCGACATGAGGGCTTCCAAATAATAGGACCAATCCCCTCATTTTATAGCAGAAGAGCTGAGACTCATAGAAGAAAAGTGATTTATCTAAATTAATGGTGGAGCTGTGTTATTTTTAGAGTAGAGCCTTTGCCTCTCATCCAGAAATCTTTCCACATTTATTGAGCACCTACTTCAAGCCAAGATTGTATAGGGGATTTTTTTAAACTAAAATGTTTTTAGCATTATTGAGATATAATTGACATGTAACATTGAGTACAATTTTAGGTACACAATGTAATTATATGACATATATATGTCATATAATAATTATATATAATAATTATCCTATCTAATAAAGACAGAATATGCAAATTGACCACCACTCCGCAACAAAGATGGCGGTACCCACAGCCAATAAGGGAGGAATATGCAAATTGATGTGACAAAGATGGCGGCAGCCAGGCCAGGACATCGCCATGGTGATGACGCAAGCGTTCCACTCCGGGCCTCTGAGCAGCGTGTGTGCACAGACGCAGAGCGGCCGGGGTAGGGCAGGACGCCTGCTATGAGGGGGAAACGGGCGGTGGAGGGAGCTACTACAAGAGTGTGACAAGGCCGAAGCGAAGGTGGAAGGCAGCTCTGGCCAGAGCAAAGGTGGAAAGTGGCGGCCAGAGCAAAGGCCCGGGTCCTGGGTGCTGGAGAGAAGCTGGTGCCAGCAGCCAGGGGAAAGAAGGCCTATTCCTGCATGAGTCTGCATGCATCGGGCCTCTAGGTATATATAATAATTATTTGTGCATCGGGCCTCTAGGTATATATAATAATTATTATATATACCTAGAGGCCCGATGCACAAAATTCGTACCCTGGGGGAGGGATGTCCCTCAGCCCAGCCTGCACCCTCTCCAATCTGGGACCCCTTGGGGGATGTCCGACTGCCCGTTTAGGCCCGATCCCATGGACATCCCCCTCACAATCTGGGACTGCTGGCTCCTAACCACTCGCCTGCCTGTCTGACTGATTGCCCCTAACCGCTTCTGCCTGCCAGCCTGATCACCCCCTAAACACTCCCCTACTGGCCTGATTAACACCTAACTTCTCCCCTGCCAGCCTGGTCACCCCCAACTTCCCTCCCCTGCTGGCCTGATCTCACCCCCAATTACACTTCTCTGCTGGCCTGATTGCCCCTAATTGCCTCTGCCAGCCTGGTTGCCCCCAACTGCCCTCCTCTGCTGGCCAATTTAGTTCTGATTGGTCGGTTTCTATGCTAGTCAGTGTCAAAAGCTCCGCCTCCTAGGCAGCCATTGGCTCCTCATAGTTGACCCAGATTTGGTTCTGATGGGTCAGTTTCTATGCTAGTCAGTGTCAAAAGCTCCACCTCCTAGGTAGCCATTGGCTCCTCACACTTCACCCAGATTTGGTTCTGATTGGCCAGTTTTTATGCCAGTCAGTGTTTCTGGTCCTATCAATGGGGCTTGATCAGAAAGGCGGGCTGATTAGTACCCCCGGTGGAGGCCTGGAGAGAAATGGAGGTGAGGCTGCTGGCCAGGCTGCAAGAGAAAGAGAGAAGCAAGTGCTGATCAACAGCTGCCACAGAGGCTATGGATAAGACCCTGCTTCTCTCTTCAGGCCTCTCTCTGGGCCTGATTTGCAGCCCCCTCAGCAGTCAGTGCTAGGTCACTGCACCTGCAACTATAGCAGTCAGTACTGGGATGCCACGGCAACCCAGCACTGACTGTAGGACTGACTTCCAGTTGGTTGAGCCTCCGGTTGGTCATTGTGGATGTGACGGACCCAGGGTTTTTATATATTAGGACTAGTGGCCCGGTGCACAAAATTCATGCACAAAGGGGGGTTGTTCCTCAGCCCAGCCTGTACCCTCTCCAATATGGGACCCCTTGAGGGATGTCCGACTGCCCGTTTAGGCCCGATCCAAGATCGGGCCTAAACGGGCAGTCGGATATCCCTCTCACAATCCAGGACTGCTGGCTCCCAACTGCTTGCCTGCCTGCCTTCCTGATTGCCCCTAACCATTTCTGACTGCCAGCCTGATCACCCCCTAACCACTCTGCTGCCAGCCTGTTTGCCCCCAACTTCCCTCCTCTGCCAGCCTGGTCACCCCTAACTGCCCTCTCCTGCAGGGTTGATCACCTCCAACTGCCCTCCCTTGCAGGCCTGGTCCCTCTCAACTGCCCTCCATTGCAGGCCTTGTCCTTCTCAACTGCCCTCCCTTGCAGGCCGGGTTCCTCCCAACTGCCCTCTCATGCTGGCCATCTTGTGGTGGCCATCTTGTGTCCACATGGGGGCAGGATCTTTACCACATGGGGTCACCTATATTGTGTGTTGCAGTGATGATCAATCTGCATATTACTCTTTTATTAGATAGGATAGAGGCCTGGTACAGGGGAGGGGGCCAGCTGGTTTGCCCTGAAGGGTGTCCCGGATCAGGTGTGGGTTCCTTTGGGGCATGGGGTGGCCTGAGCGAGGGGCCTGTGGTGGTTTGCAGGCTGGCCATGCCCCCTGGCAACCCAAGTGCAGGCCCTGGTATCTGGAATTTATTTTCCTTCTACAATTGAAACTTTGTAGCCTGGAGCGGAGCCAAGCCTGGGGCTCCCTCTGAGGCCGGCAGCCATTTCTGTTGGGGTTATAATTGAAACTTTGTTGCCTTAAGTGGGTGGGCCCGGCCAGGGTGTGCGGAAAGCTTTGCTTCCCCTGTTGCCGGCGGCAACCCTGGCCTGCTCTCTCAAGCTCCAACCTGCCACCATTTGTTTGAATTTGTTTACCTTCTATAATTGAAACTTTGTAGCTTGAGTGGAGGCTTAGGCCTGGCAAGGGCAGGTGGAAAGCTTGGCTTCCTCTGTTACCTAGGAAACCTGCTCTCTGTGGCTGTAGCCATCTTGGTCTGGGTTAATTTGCATACTCACTCTGATGGGATGGTGGGTGTGGCTTGTGGGTGTGTCATAGGTATGGTCAATTTGCATATTTATCTATTATTAGGTAGGATAATTATATATAATAATTATATACATATAATCCTACATTATAATAGAGAAACATGCAAATTGACCGCACCTCCGCTATGCCCATGATTGGGCCTGCCAGAGGCTGGGGGCGGGACTCCGGGTGGCCTAACTGGCCATTGAGAAAACCAAGATGGCGGCGCCAAATCCTCTTAGTTCCGGGGGTCCTGGTGAGTGATGGCAACCCTAGAGGGGCGTGGTATGCACAGCCAGCAGCCTCCCGGGGGTCCCAGGACCCATCGCGACCCGGGGGCGCGTGGCCCGGCACGGCCAGCAGCCTCCCGGGGGTCCCGGGACCCATCTCGACCCGGGTGGGCGTGGCCGGGCACGGCCAGCAGCCTCCGCGGGGTCCCGGGACCCATGGGGGGGCGTGGCCGGGCATGGCCAGCAGCCTACCGGGGGTCCGGGACCCATCGCGACCCGGGAGGGCGTGGCCGGGCACGGCCAGCAGCCTCCCGGGGGTCCTGGGACCCATCGCGACCCGGGTGGGCGTGGCCGGGCACGGCCAGCAGCCTCCCGGGGGTCTCGGGACCCATCGCGACCCGGGGGGGCGTGGCCGGGCACGGCCAGCAGCCTCCCGGGGGTCCCGGGACCCATCGCGACCCGTGGGTGGGGGGTGTGTGGCCGGGCACGGCCAGCAGCCTCCCGGGGGTACCGGGACCCATCGCGACCCGGGGGGCGTGGCCGGGCCCAGCCAGCCGCTCCAGGGGTGATGTCCCTGGGTAATTGCCACCCTCGCCTAAATGGCTGGTGCTGAGAGGGATCAATGGGGCCAGTGGAAGGAGCAGGTGGTAGTTGACCACCGAGGCCATCTGCAGCAGCCGGATGCAGAGCTGGGGTCCATGTTCTCCAGGTTGGCCTCCGTGGGGGCCCGAGTCGCACCCATAGTAGCCAAGTGGGCATGCTGGCATAGTAGCCCCAGCATGAGGCCAGCTTCCCAAGCCAGGCTGCGGAGGGAGGGAGGGCCTCTGGGCTGGGAGCACTCCCCCACCCCAGTGGACAGGGCACAGAGAGCAAGCAGCAGAGAGCTACTAGAGGTGGTGGGTGTGGTGGTCTGGCTTCCAAGAGGCTGGCTTCAGCTGCTGTGGCCTGCGCTGAGGTGGCTGGTGGTGGGGGCAACTGCATGGGCGTATCCGAGGCTGGGGCACTGGGAGACGTGGGACTGCAGCCCAGAAAGCGAGGCTCCGGAGGACCTGGTCACCGACCCCGGGCATTAAAGCCGCCTCCTACAAGATGTATCCTAGCCTAGGTGTGTGGGAAGCAGATTCAGGAACCTCTCCCTTTGCGGCGCCAGAGCCCAGGCCTGCCAGCACCCCAGAGGAGACCCCCACCAGGATCGGGGGCGTGACCAGTCTCTAAACCAGGGTGGCCATTAGCCTAGGCCTGCCAGCACCCCAGAGAAGACCCCCACCAGGATCGGGGCGTGACCGGCCTCCAAACCGCCAGTGACCCTAACCCAGGCCTGCCAGCCCCCCAGAGGAGATCCCCACCAGGATCGAGGGCATGACCAGCCTCTAAACCTCCCGCAGCCCTAGCCCAGGCCTGCCAGCACCCCAGAGGAGACCCCTGCCAGGATTGGGGTCATGGCCAGCCTTCAAACTGTGGCGGCCCCTAGCCCAAGGAGGCCTCCTGGCCGAGGACGCCTGAGTCTGTTCTTGACCTAGGGCCGGACTCTCCCCACAAGGGACTCAGAAGCCACCAGAGTCTAACTGCCAGTCTCTGGGAGTGCATCCACTGTCCACCAAAAAGTAGGGCCATCAAAGCATTCAGTCTCAGTGCAGGCACAGGTCTGTGGCTGACGGGGTGGAGGCCAGACCAAAACAAAACAGCAGAAACACCCTGCCCACCTGGGCGGGTACTGCTGTAGTCCACGTGGCCTGGGCAGTGTAGAAAGCGCTACCTTCTCCCAGGTCCTGTGCTGGCACCGCCGCCTCGCTCACCCTCAAGCCCCCCTGAGTCCTGACAGCAAAGTGTGTGGGGCATTCTGCAGGAGTTGTGCCGTTCTGGGTGCTTTTGCCCAAAGACACACTTTGGGATGAATTCAGAGCCACATCTCATTTCCCATGACACTGGAAGAACCATGTAAAAGGATTTTGACAAAAGCTTTCCACATCTCTGTTTATTCTTTTGAATCCATAAAACGACCTTAAAAAAAGCATCCGGGCCACCTAAGAAAGAATGCACTTTCTGGCCAGAGCACGCAGGATTCTTTTGCCCAACAGGTTAAAGGGAGCAGAGCTGGCACAGTGGGAATGGCCCTGGTGCCCTATGAGGAGACCGGGGGAATGGGGTTGCCGAAATTCCATAAGCCTCTTGCCACCTTCTCCTTTGCAAACCACACCATCCAGATCCACCAGGACTGGAGGCAACTGGGAATCACAGCCGTGATTTGGGACATGGTGAGCAAATCTTGAGGGGCCTCTGTAAACATCTGCAATTGATTATAAGACTGGTCTTTATTTAAAAAGAAATAAAAGAACAGCTTTGTTGAGAAATATCCATATACTGTACATGTCACCTAAAGTGTACAATGAACTGGTTTTTTAAAGTAAATTCAGAGTGGTACAACCATCACCATGCTCAATTTTTAAATATCTTCATGACCCATCCCCTCCAAAAAAAACTTCTACCCATTGGAATCACTTTCCTGATCATCTTCCCCAAAATAGATTGCACTTTAAAGGTGGGTAAAGGAAAGTTGAGGGAAGTTAAAACACTGCACAAAGGATATTGTAAGATGACAAAGCCCAAAGTGAAGCTCATGTGTTTTCTTTAAAAATATATATATTTTTAAAATGTCAGAAAGGGAGAGGGAGAGAGAGATAGAAACATCAATGATAAGAATCACTGATCAGCCGAAACCGGTTTGGCTCAGTGGATAGAGCGTCGGTCTGCGGACTGGAAGGTCCCAGGTTCGATTCCGGTTAAGGGCATGTACATTGGTTGCTGGCACATATCCTGGTGGGGGGTGTGCAGGAAGCAGCTGGTCGATGTTTCTCTCTCATCGATGTTTCTAGCTCTCTATCCCTCTCCCTTCCTCTCTGTGAAAAATCAATAAAATATATTAAAAAAAAAAGAATCACTGATCAGCTGCCGCCCACAGGCCCCCTACTGGGGATTGAGCCCAAAACCCAGGCATGTGTGCCCCTGATCAGAATCAAACCTGGACTCTTCAGTCCACAGGCCGATGCTCTCTCCATTAAGCCAAACTGACCAGGGCCATGTGTTTTCTTCAAGTTCTGCGTGGTTTTAATGTTCCCCAAATCTATACTAATAAAAGGATAACATGCTGATTAGAGTGGTTGTCTTCCGGACATCTTTCCAGACAAAGCCGCAGTGGCTACAAAGGCCAAGGCTCAGGCAGCCATAACCAGCTGCAGTGGCAGCAGCATTGGGGTTATGGGGGTGGTGCCTCCAGAGGGAGGCCAGACTGGGGGCCAAGGCACAGGCAGTTTGGGGTGATCAGGCTGATAGGGGAGGACAAGGTAGGGGCAATCAGGCTGGCAGGAGATCAAGGTAGGGGTGAGCAGGCAGGCAGGCAGTGGGGTTAGGGACAATCACGCAGGCAGGCAGGTGAGTGGTTAGGAGCCAGCGGTTCCGGATTGTGAGAGGGATGTCCAACTGCTGGAAGTTGGACATCCCCTGAGGGGTCCCAGATTGAAGAGGGTGCAGATTGGGCTGAGGGGCACACCCCCCCACCCCCACCCCCAGTGCACGAATTTCGTGCACCGGGCCTCTAGTTATTATATATAATTTTCTTTACCCACTCATTTGTTGATGGGCACTTAGGTGGTTTCCATGTCTTTATCATTGTGAACAGTGCTACAATGAACATGAGGGTACAGATATCTCTTTGAGATCCTGATTTCATTTCCTTTAAATATAGGGTGTCCCCCAAAATGTATACACACTTTTGAGAGTGTTAACTTGAAACACAGGCAGATAGGGCCTGGGTCCAGTGGAAAACAAAGGCAGGTGGAACATAGGCAGGGGCAGACATGGCAGTTTGAGCAGCCTAACCACAGGAACCAACCAAGCAGAAATAATAAAATGTTTCTGACTCAAAGCAGGAGGCATTGGAAATCAAGGGAGGGCCTGCAGTAAACAAAATGTACGAACACATAGAAACAGAAAAAGTTCAGCATAGGAACAGAGACAGAACATATAGAAACAGGGGAAGTTCAGGTCCGTTGCTGGGCAAAAATAATTGAGGGAATTAGGTGATGACACAGGTAGACATAGAGCAGGCTTGGACTACAAGGCTTCAATGGACAACCCATTCTTGGGTCCCCCTCCCCTTGCGGGGAGGCTGAATCTGCTTGTAATAAATTTTCCACACCTGTGCTTAAATCTTCTGGTCTGAGTAGCTCATTCTTCGGCGTTGCAAGACACGACCCTGGGAAAAACACCTGGGCTCACTGTTCCAGTTATCAGTTTGAATGATTATAAAGTCAGTGTTTATTAAAATACAGTTCATTTTCAAAATTTAAAAGAATCTACAGAAATGAATATTTTTTTTTTGTCAGTGCCTGTTTTCAAACTGATGACTGTTCTGGTCCAGGCACTGCTGATAACATGAAGCGATGGAATCGCAAACATCAAGAATCATTTTATTCAGTATTTGTGTGCCCTCAATTCATCAACTGTTGCTGGTTTTGTACATAAAGTTTATCTTTTATGTATCCCCATCAAAAAATCTAGTGGATAAATTTTCTTTGTTCAAAGCTTAGTCTCGCTTCCTCCATTATTTCAAATCAGTTAAACCTGAAAAGGAGTGAAAATTAAGTGAGTTAAATTAAGCTGTTAAATTGTGTGTGCATTTTTTGGGAGGACACCCTCTGTATACCCAAAAGTGAGATTGTGGAATTTTTAAGAATCTCCATACTATTTTCCATAAGAGCTGTACCAATTTATATTCCCACCAACTGTGCAATAGGGTTCCCTTTTCGTCACATCCTCACCAACACTTTTCTTTTTTTATTAAAAGATTTTCAAAAATTAAATTAATTGAGGTTAATAGGATCATATAGGTTTGAAGTGTACATTTCTATGATACATGATCAGTATATTGCATTGTGTGTCCACCATCCAAAGTCAAATAACCTTCCATCACCAAATATTGGCTCCCTTTAACCCCTCAACTCCCACCCCCTTCCCTGTGGTAACATACTGTTGTCTGTGTCTATGAGTTTCAGTTTTATATATACAATGGTGTACTACTCAGCCACAAGAAAAGATGAAATACTGCCATTTGTGACAACATGAATGGACCTTGAGAACATTATGCTGAGTGAAATAAGTCTGTCAGAAAAAAAGCTAAGAACCATATGTCTCCTCTTTTTTTTTAAACCAATAAACCAATGTCTCTTTCCACCATCAACCATTACTCTCAACAACATACTGTTCAGATGCCTAAAATTGTGACAGTGATAAGGACTTCTTTGGGATAGATCTTTCTCTACAATACCTCAATGAAATACCAAGATATCTAAAAGGTGGGGTAACATATTCAGCCTGCTCACTCCACTCTCCTGTGTTACCTGGAGGTAAGTCAGGGGTTTGGGAAAATAAACAAGGATAGAAGAGTTGTCGGGATGAGGCTGGGAGAGGTTTGGTGAAAGTGTTGAGCACCAGATGTGTGGAATGTCACTTCTCCTGAGGAGCGAGGGGTGTGCCGTGGGGAAGGATATACTTGGCTGATTTGATTATTTTTCTGAGTCCCAGCTGAGATTTTAAAGGTGGACACACATTTTTGGGACTGTTTCCATTTCTGTAGCTGGGACCACAGCTGAAGTGATTATCCGTGACACTGACAGTTGGAAACCTGAGACTGTTAAGGAAGGGTTTTCCTGTATGTACAGCTTTAGTATGCACATTTTATATTAAAAAACATGAGAGGAGAGTCAGCATATCTACAAATGTGGAAGATGCAGAATAGCAACTACTATGAAGAAATTATCTTTCACATGAATAATATTTTATATATTTGCCAAAGCAGGGTTGAATGAGAACTAGAATGTGGACAGAAATCTTTGGTAGAAAGTATCTAACCAACCCCAAAGCTGCAGTTTCAACCACATTATGTCTCGTTACACTGACTGCTGACTGGGTGCTAGGGAATTCCGGGATTTCCATCAGAACTCCCAAGTGCAGTGAAAGGCATTTGGGCCAGCTTGTTTGGCTCAAATACTAAATTAGGCTTCCATCTTAGTTCTTAAAAGGCCAAATAACTAAAGGTTTACTTTTTTTTCCTGGCATCTGGCATTTGTGCTTTTAAACATGGTAGATTCCCACCATGTCTTATCAACATAACAAATCAGTGATATGAGCAAGATATGTCTTTCAGTGATTGTTAACAACTTCACTTTCAAATAGAGGTATGCATGGTAGTTATATCTTGGAGCAAAATAACATCCTTATGTGTTTTACATGTTGAAATTCTATCAGCTGCCTGATGTCAAATGTGCAGTAAAAACAGATGATTAAGCTGTTAGTTTTATATAAAAACAGTGATAAAATTTAAAATAATTGAGAGGGGAAACAGATTGGCTGTTACTAAACTATTAAGACTGGTTTAACTGGGCAACATTAAAAAGAATAGTGCATACATTTAGATTTAGGTTTATAGAAATTTAAAGAATGCAAGACAGAATAGGCGGTAGATGATATAACTTTAAACTGTGAAATTATTTGGGATATTAGCATTCATAAATGTAAACAAAATAACTTGTAAGAACTACATTTAAATTCTATTTATTTAGTTTCACTTAGGGCTCAAGTCTTTCAATAAAAAAAAATAATTTTTTTTTCACATTTGTAAAGAAAAAAAAAAAAAAGCATAAGGTCATTTGTGCCTGAAGCGGAAAAATCTTCAAAATTATTGTAACATCCATGAAAATCATCTCTGATCCAGACTGAGAATACAAACAAGAAACTTTTAGATTTTGTTTGGCTGAGTAGTTATGATGATAACCAAACATTCTCAAGAAAATCGATTAGCTGCAAGTGTAGGGATTCGGTGATGATTTTTGAAATGTGCATTTGGCTGTTCAGCCTTCTCAAGGCCACAGCCAAGGCTGAAACTGACGGGGAATTTGGGGGAAGTTTGTGGTTGAAATGGAACAACTTTGCATCTCCAAATTTGCAGGAAATAAGGGCTGCCTCATATCCCCAGAGTTAATAAAGGCAAGCCATATGATGAGTATGTGTGCCTGCCATTTAGAATGGCCAGTGGTCGGCAAACTCATTAGTCAAAAGAGCCAAATATCAACGGTACAACGATTGAAATTTCTTTTGAGAGCCAAATTTTTTAAGCTTAAACTTCTTCTAATGCCGCTTCTTCAAAATAGACTCGCCCAGGCCGTGGTATTTTGTGGAAGAGCCACACTCAAGGGACCAAAGAGCCGCATGTGGCTCGCGAGCCGCAGTTTGCTGACCACGGGCCTAGGACCATTCCGAAGCCAGGGGACTATCAGTGGATCTTTCATCCAGCTTAAGCATATTAGTTAAGGTCACTTGTGGGACAGAGCACAACCAGGTCGAGGCATACAGAAGCAAAAACTCAACACACGTTGGAGCAGAGGTTACACTGCTGCCAGAAAGGAATTATCCTGGAAAAAATCAGGATCTTAGCTTCCACAATGTGATTTACCATATTCCTAACATAAATAAATATATTATCACGTTTTCTAACGTAAATAAACATTTTCTCAAGTTTTCTCCCTTTGCCAGGTCTAATAGCCAGAATTCAGGTCATCAAAATCTAATCAGTCAGTAAGTTGGAGATTCTTGCTCCCATGATCCCATTGAATCACTTGTGTAAGCTGCCCAAGTAAACTCTAAAGTTTGATATTCCCTGCTGTTATAGAATCCTCTGATTCCAGACAATTTGATGAATACGATAGGAAAAGAGAGCTGGGTGTGGTGATTGGGGTATCCACAGGACATCATGGGGTATCCATAGGTAGCATGCAAGGTGGAAACTGACTGACAGGAGACTGTCCAGTGGTGTTTTTATTTGCAAATAGTCAGGGGTGGAGGTGGGAGGATACAAGTATGAAGCCATTGGACAAAGATAAAGTAAAAACAATTATTCACTCAATTATACACTGAGTGGCCAGATTATTATGCGTTCAGAGATCATAATAATCTGGCCACTCAGTGTATTTATTTCATCCTTATGTGAAATAGGGTGTAATAGGCCTAGGTTTATTTAACCTACATTACTAAACCTGCATACCTAACATATACTTTTGTGCTATCTAAGGGTACAGTGGAGGGTGCAGAGCCTGAAAGAGTGTTTGTTCAGGAGAGTGTGGCCCCAGCTGTTTTGCAAAGGACATCTGAAGCCCTGGCAGAGCAGTTTGGGATTAAAAGGTTTGACTGATGGGGTAAATTCAGTCTCCTTAGCATGATTTATAACACTTGACTTAGCTTTTACTTAACAATTTAGCCTCAACTATTTCCATGCCTGTTTTCAAAATGAACATTCTGGCTATAATGAACTATTTTCTCTTTTATGACCTTGCCAAATTCTTTCTTGCTGCTGGAACTGTGAACCTGATCTTGCTTGTTTTGAATACATGTGTCCCCTCCCTTCCCTCCATTACGGATACTTAATTCCTAGCTCACTCCTACTTATTCATGGTTTCTAGGTCAGACGTCACTTCTCTTTTGAAGTTGTTCCCAATTCCCAGGCCTCTTTAATGAGTCCACCCCATGTACTTTTGTAGAACTGTGTACTTACCACATAAAACATACTGCATTATAATTTCTGGTTTACTTTGTATTGCCCACAACACTGTAGCTCATTAAGGACAGGAATTCTGTAATGTTAAGCAGTATTTCTTCAGACCTCAGTGCTGTGACTGAGACATGGCAGATACTCTAAAATGTTTGGGGAATGAGTTGGTGGTTGACAATATCCGAGAGAAACAATTTTCAATGAATCAAGTGGTGGGCAGAGAAATGTATTGTCCTGAGTGATTCTCAGCTAACCAGGTAAAGTTATGTATGTATGTATTTATTTATTTAGCCAAACCTGGAAGCCATGAAGGATTGTTTCAGATCCACTGGCACTTTAGTCAATTGCATTTATAAAATATGGTTGCACTAACAACATACATGCCATCCCATATACTCTTCAGAGAATATGACCTTGACAATATTTTTCCCCCATTAAAGCTAGATGGATGTTTTCAACTGCCTTGACCAACAGATGTGCCAGAAGTTATAATTAGGCAGTGTGATTCCGCCTCTCTCTCTTTGTCTCTCACTCTCAGCCTGTCCACTTTTATAACACTGCTGCCATATTGTGTGGAAGCCCAGCCATGTCTATGTATCCCCAGCCAAGGGCCCTAGCTCAGGTCTCAGCTAACAGCCAAATGAAATGCCAGACTTGTGAGTGAACACGTCTTTAAGTGATTCCAGGTGCCGGCCTTTAAATCTTTCAGCTGAGGCCCCAGACATAATGGATTAGAGACAAGCTGCCCTATGGTGTTCTGTATGAATTCCTGATGCACAGAAATTGTGACTGCTGTTATTTAAACCACTACATTTTGGGGGTGATTATTATTATTCAGCAGTTAGCAATACAGCAGCAGCGTAATTGTCCCAACTCTCAGGTTTGCTGACTTTTCTCACTGTAGTCAGAATATGCCATATACATCTACATCTACATCTACATATATATTATAACATATTTTTATTGATTTCAGAGAGGAAGGGAGAGGGAGAGATAGAATCATTAATGATGAGAGAGAATCATTGATTGACTGCCTCCTGCACGCCCCCTACTGGGGATTAAGCCAGCAACCTGGGCATATGCCCATGACAGGAATAGAACCTGGGACCCTTCAGTCCACAGGCCAACGCTCTATCCACTGAGCCAAACCAGCTAGGGCCAGAATATGCTTCTTTATAAATAAAGTCAATACATTAAGTTTGTATAAAAGAGAGGAAATTGAAATGGAGTTCCAAAGGTAGGGTAAAAAGTTAAGAATGGTAATTTAAAAAATGAAGTTATTGAAAATTTACAATTAATACATTATATAAAGTCAAACTATAAAGATTAAAAAAAGTAAATGAAAATAAAATTTTTAAAAATTAGGCTAAAATAAAATTTAAAATTAAAGTTAAGAATAATATAAATAAAATGAATTAAAAATGTTAAAATGAGAAATCTACTCTTTGTTCCAGTGTTCCTTATCCCTATATCTTTCTTCCTCCTTCCTTTTTTCCTTCCTTTATTTCTTCCTCCTTCTCTTCCCCCCTTTCACAAAGAACTAATTTTCAAAGAAAACCTATCCTTATAAAAAAGAATGAAACATATGAAAAGGTAATCCATTTCTCTCACAATTAAAGACATTTAAGCTAAAATTTCAATTAGATATACACTAGAGGCCCAATGCATGAAATTCATGCAAAAGTAGGCCTTCCTTCCCCCAGCTGCCGGCACCAGCGTCCCTCTGAAACCCAGGACCTGGGCTTCCCTTGCAGCCCTGGCTTCGTCTGGAAGGTCACCCGGAAGGATGTCTGGTCTAATTATCATATTATGTTTTTATTATTATAGATATCTGGATGATGTAGTGTTTATCAAGTGAGGTTGTTTCATATATTTGTAATATAGTTAGATTCTTTTGTCACATACTACATTTCATTATGGGACTCCCTGAGCTTGTAAATTTTTTAAAATTTGCATATTATAATGCTTACTCTTTGTGCTGAAAAGCTCTATGGATTTGGACAAATGTAAAGTGTCATGTATCCACCATTATCTATAATAATAAACGTGTAATATGCTAATTAGACTGGACAGCTGAATGACCTTCTGGATGTCCTTCTGGATGACCTTCTGGATGAAGCCAGGGCTGTGAGGGCTGAGCCCTTTGCATGAATTTCGTGCATCGGGCCTCTAGTAGTATCATAAAAAGTAGATTCACCACTGCAAAACTCCCCTATGCTTTAGGTATATAACACACTCTGATATGGTTTGAATAATATCTACATTTGTAACTATTTTCTATTCATTATGTTTGGTCTTTTTTCTTTCCATTCCTCTTTAGCTAAAGTATTTGATATAATTCCATTTTATCTTCTCAATGTATTAATTGTAGTTCCTTAAAAAAAGCCTAGTGTTGTCATAGAGTTTAAAATACACATATTTAACCAATCCAAATCTATTTTTGAATAACTACCACATAACAAATAGTGCAGGTAACTTATGACACAGTATTTCCAATCTTCCCTCCCATCCCTCTGACATTGCTCTAATTTCTTTGATTTACCCATGTGCTATAATCACCCCATACATTCTTCCTATATTGTTTAACAAACAGTTAACTTTTAGATTAGTTAAGAATTAGAAAAATTAAAAAATATCTGTCAGGATTCAAACAGAAAAACAGAATCAGTAAGAGATGTATATTGAGATTTATTGCAAGGAATTGGCTTAAACAATTTTGAAGCCTCAGTGGGCAAGTCCAAAACCATAGGACAGGCTGTCAGATGGGCAGGCTGAAACTTTTGGGCTGCTGAAGCTGAAGCTACTGTCCACAGATTTCTTCTTTAGGACAACTTAAGCTCTGCCCTTAAGAACTTTGAACTGTTTGAATCAAGCTCATTTAGAATATCTAGGATAATCTCCCTGACTTAAAGTCAACTGATTGTGGACTTTAATCACATCTACAAGATATCATCATAGCAATAACTAGATTAGTGTTTGATTGAACAACTGAAGATTATAACTCAGCCAAACTGACAGATAAAACTGACCATCATGACCACTCATTTATTCCTTCTCTGACACTCTTCCTTTCTTAATGAACATCCAAGTTTCTGACTTCTGGTCTCCAGAATTGTAAGAATAAATCTGTTGATTTAGGCCACCAAATTTGTGGTACTTTGTGACAACAGTCATAAAAAACTAATACACATGCTGAAGTTTTTTTAAAGAGGTCTGCATTTTCTTTGGCTTCCCAAAGAATTGAAGACCCCCACCTAAACTGAAACCCTCTCTGGGGTGGAACCCCAGGTGAATGGAAAGCCTGAAGCAGGATACTCTAGATATCTATTCTTCTCTGTTTTTTTGTTTTGGTTTTTTTTTTTTTTTTTTTTTTTGTGTGTGTGTGTGTGTGTGTGTTTTACCCCTCACTGTCTAACAGCTTGCTCTCCTTGCCAAAGCATGTATTTCAAGTGGAATCTACTTGCCAATTAACTGAAGGTTATCAAGCAAAAAGAAGTGATTCATGTCTCTTTGGCTATGTACCTTCAAAGTGTCTAAGGCTGAGCCTATTGGTACAGCCACAGAATTAAATACTCAGAAAAATTTAAATAAAATAAAACTTGTCTTAGATAAATTGGACAAAAAAATCCTGAGTATAAACAAAATAAAAAAAAATAAATTTGAAAAGATGACGGAAATGTTAGAGGCTGAAAACCTGCTAACATATCTGAAATGCTGTTACTTTGTTGACCTCTATTTTAGAAATAAGAAACTAAAACAGAAGTATCTTCAAGTTGGCTAAAGACATTTTTTAAGTTTTTAGTTTGTCGAAATAGAAAACTAAAGCGATAAAAAATAAAAATTCAGAAAGAATTATACTGATCTAGCATAAACCAAATAAATTTAGATAAAAATGGATTTTAGGTAACAAAGGAAATGAGTCCACATATTCCCAAGTGTGACATGAAGTAATTCCAGTGTTTAAAAGACTGTAACAGATATCATCCTACTAAGTGTAGCCCACCAAAGACCTCTATTTTATTCTGATAAGTGACTAAAAGGCTTCATTAAGAATGTATTCTTGTGCATCACTTAAATTTTTTTCTGAAACATCTATCCTTACAATCTCATATCGGCCCCAGTCACATGTAATACTGAGATTGTTGTATACCATCCTCTTAATTCAACAAAGATTCACTGAATGTTTTCTATACATTAGACACTCCTAGAGTTGCTGCCCCCAAGGAACTACACGAATTTGAGGTTTTGTGGCTAGTAACTTTAATCATCATATCTAAGCAAATGGATCAGATTGAAAAGATAAGACTATTTTGAAAAACTGCATCTGAATTAGGCTGCTGAAAACATTTTGCCAATATATTAGGTTTCTTATCTATTCACATATTTCCTAGTGGGCAGCATTAGGAGTTTTCATTATTTTTAAAAAATATATATTTTTATTAATTTTAGAGAAAGAGGAAGAAAAAGGGAAAGAGAGAGATAGAAACATTGATGTGAGAGAGAAACATTGATTGGTTGCCTCCCACAAACACCCTGACTGGGGATTGAATCTGCAACCTGAGCATGTGTCCTGACTGGGAATCGAACCAGCAATCTTTTGGTGCATGGGATGATGGTCAACCAACTGAGCCACACTGGCCAGGGCAGTAATTTTTATTCTTAAAAGTTTCCTCTGTTGTATTGAATGAAAATTTAAGGATAACTTCATAAGTATAAGAACATAATGGGTCCATGTCCTCTGCTCTATATTCTGGCTTTCATATAGTACTAGAGGCCCGGTGCACAAAATTCGTACATGGGGAAGGGGGATGTCCCTCAGCCCCGCCTGCACCCTCTCCAATCTGGGACCCCTCGAGGGATATCCGACTGCCCTCTCCCAATCCAGGACTGCTGGCTCCCAACTGCACGCCTGCCTGCCTTCCTGATTGCCCCTAACCGCTTCTGCCTGCCAGCCTGATCACCCCTTAACCACTCCCCTGCCAGCCTGATTGATGCCTAACTGCTCCCCTGCCAGCCTGTTTGCCCCTAACTACCCTACCATTTTAGGCCTGGTCACCCCTAACTGTCCTCCCCTGCAGGCCTGGTTCCCCGCAACTGCCCTTCCCTGCAGGCCCGGTCACCTCCAACTTCCCTCCTCTGCCTGCCTGGTCACCCCTAACTGCCCTCCCCTGCAGGGTTGATCGCCTCCCAACTGCCCTCCCCTGCTGGCAATCTTGTGGTGGCCATCTTGTGTCCACATGGGGGCAGGATCTTTGACCACATGGGGGCAGCCATCTTGTATGTTGGAGTGATGGTCAGTTTGCATATTATTCTTTTATTAGATAGGATAGAGGCCTGGTACATGGGTGGGGGCCAACTGGTTTGCCCTGAAGGGTGTCCTGGATCAGGGTGGGGGTTCCCTTGGGGCATGGGGCGGCCTGGGCGAGGGGCCTGTGGTGGTTTGCAGGTCAGCCACGCCCCCCAGCGACCCAAGTGGAGACTCTAGTATCTGGGATTTCTTTATCTTCTACAATTGAAACTTTGTAACCTGGAGCGAGCCAAGCCTTCTACTCACTCCTTGGCAGCAGCCATTTCTGTTGGGATTTATTTATCTTCTATAATTGAAACTTTGTAGCCTGGAGTGGAGGTCTAGGCTGGCCAGGGTTGCAGAAGCTTGGCTTCCTCCATTACCGGGGGCAACACTAGCCTCCTGCTCTTCCAGCTCCATGGCTACTGCCATTTCTGTTGGGATTTATTTACCTTCTATAATTGAAACTTTGTAGCATTGAGTGGAGGTCTAGGATAGCAAGGGCAGGCAGAAAGCTTGGCTTCCTCCATTGCCGAGGAAACCCAAGCCTCCCTCCTGCTCTCTGTGGCCTCAGCTATCTTGGTTAGGTTTATTTGCATATTTGCTCCTGATTGGCTTGTGTGTGTGGCTTGTGGGCATGGCTTGTGGGTGTAGTGGAGGCATGGTCAATTTGCATATTACTCTTTTATTAGATAGGATAAAGGATGTGTATACTTCACATCTGTGCTATTCTGTCAACACCTACTCTTTCTACTTATTAGCTTATTCATTTTTACTACATGGTT
The DNA here is from genome assembly GCF_027574615.1 of Eptesicus fuscus. Lineage (NCBI taxonomy): Eukaryota > Metazoa > Chordata > Mammalia > Chiroptera > Vespertilionidae > Eptesicus > Eptesicus fuscus. The sequence goes on along the minus strand of NC_072480.1, from coordinate 45,195,641 downwards.
GGTTTCTGCTAAAAGTCATGAAGCTACATCAAAAATTTGTGTTACATAAGAAATTTTATAATGGGGATGGTGTAGCCTCATTATGTTAATCAATTGTAATGGCATCTGATTTTATTTATTTTTTTTGTCTATATAACTGAAGTTGCATAAGAAGAAAAACTATAATTTGCAGAGTGTCACAGAGTGTCAAGCTTTGTTGCCCACTGCCCCTACCAGAATTTCAGTTCCAGGAATCAGATCATCTTTATTCCTGTGGACATGGTAGAGACATGGCCAAGGTCCAGGCATTTCGGAAGCTCAGGTAGAACCTCATAGTCAGACCAGCATTGCTGCTGTCCTCTCAGAACCTTGACCTGCTTCACTGGTCTTTCAGGAACCGGGCCTTAACATTACTTTTCCATAATCCTTGTACATTTGACCATCCTGCCTAAGACCCTAATTCTCCCATGACCAAAGTGTTTTCCCTGGCTTGCCAATCTTCTCAGTTCTAAACTCTTATCTCTAACCCCAGGCATCAGGACTGAACTCCAGTACTTTGGTGTTAGACCTCTGTGACTAATTTTCTCAATCTTCACTTCCTACTTGGTACCAGAGCCACCCGAAGTCTCCTTCCTGGAACTGTGCTCCATCTTCTAAGAATTTACTCTTGGCTGGTTACCACACTATCTCTTTGCTGCTCTTGATTTGTCCTTATAGTGATAAGAACCTCTCTTCATTACCTACTCCCTCCACCTCATTGCTATACCTAGAGTATGCCATCCACTGTTATTGCTATAAGTGTAAGCCAGAGTCAACCTCAAAAAAGATATTTCTTCATTGATTTCTTTAAATTTGGTATATTATTTTATGAAATGCTTGTTTATATCAAAAACATCATATAGTAAAATATGAATAGTCGCCCCTTTTCACGCCTTGAAAAAGTGTAGAGTTAACTTCTCTACCAGGAGTAATTTTCAACCCCATTTGCATGTTATAACTATTAGAGGAGTTTTAAAAAATACTGATACCTGGTCTCCACGCAGTGGTGTGCTGCTATGTTTAAGCACCTGCTCTGTGACTGGTTCATGATTTAGCATGAAGCGGCTCCAGCATTCACTGCCTCTTCCCTCACGCCATCCCACCTCACCATAAATGAATCAGAATCTCTGAGGATCAATCCAAGGACATCTGTCTCACATAGAGCCCTTGTGAGGCAGTGCTTGGCTCCCCGAATTTGTAACCTGTCTCTATCACTTAATATCTATATAATTATGGGAAACTCAAATTTTCTCCAACTATAATATGGTGACATTAATTATCCCTATATCATTGGGTAATTATGAAAAGTAAATGAGTTTTTATAAGGCTCTTAAATGAATGCTGGGCATGTTGGCTCTTCTTGTGAGACCCTCTTAGCCCATTTTCTTCCTCTTAATGGGGACTCTTGGACAACACTGTCCAGACTTGAATGGTTTATGTGTATTGGACTGTCCTAAGCAGCTCTGGGGGTCTGTATAGGTATGAATTTAAGATGAGCCTAGATTAAGAATTTAGATTGAGGACAAATAGAGTTTTTGATGAAAATGACAACTAAAATTTATAGAACATTGCATTTTATTTTTTGCCCTAGGCTGAGGCAAAGAGGTTAGAGAATGTTTGATCAGCTTGAAACATTTCCTGTTGTCTCAGCCCCAATACTATGAACCTGGATTAAAAATGAGTGCTGCTTTGGCAGTGCACACCACAGAAAGGCACACTCCTCAAAAGAAGTTCGTCTCCAAGGAGTAAGTACAGGCTTGGTCTTTGATGAATACTGAAAGCCAAAATCAGTCCCTTGAAATGAATTTCTGAAGAAGAGCTTTAGGGTTCAGATCCACTGCTCATATCATTAAAAGAGCTTGCTTTTTAAAGGAAACTCCTTTCATTTTAAATCAGTGATTTTCAACTGGTCTGCCACAAGAATTTTTAAAACATGCAATATCTGACTATTTAATCAGGGTCACTGACCTCTTTTCCCTCATATTGTGAAATAAAAAGTGACAACCAACCGACAATAGCCATCTGGTACGAACCAATCAAGATGATATTTACTTTTTTTGTCAGATTGGCTATATATATATATATATATATATATATATATATATACGCTGCAGAATTTTAGTAATTAGTTTATGTGTGCCATGGGATGAAAATGGTTGAAAATGACTGCTTTAAATCATAAAAATTTAGAGCCAGAAGGCATTTTAGAGATCATTCCTTATTCACCTAACTGAGAAGAACTTGCTAACTGGGGCTGAGGTTTAATAAGCAAGTTCTGAACAAGCCCCTGGCATTTTCTCAAGCGTTCTTAGGTGTTTAGTTCCTCCCTCCCTCAACTGAGCCTTCTGAATGGACTTCTGCAAATGTGCTGCAAATTCCCATTAACCACACTTTTGCCAGGTCTCTCTCAATAAAAGGAGACTTACTAAACAACAACAACAAAAAAATAATAACGGAAGATAAGAGAAGTCTATTTCTAAATAATGCTATTGGGTCATCTTGGACATAAGTTCCTTTGCAGCAAATGCAGACTTTGCAATTACATGTAGGATTTGACTCCAAAGCAAGCTGTGGTCCGTGTTAAGTGATAATGTAAGATCCATTCTGTACCGATGACCCACATTCCCGCTGCTCTTTGGATAAAGAAAACTGTTTACTGTGGACGAAAGATGATACCAGTCAGACACAATTACTGTGTAGGCTGCCTAACAGAGTAGCAATTATGTTCCCAGCTCTGGACATTTTCCTCTGCGGTCTAGAAATCTGGAATTCCATCTTTTAAAAAAGTATTTTAAAATTCCACATATGATGTGAAATGTCAGGGGGGGGGGGGGAAAGAGAGCAAGCCTTTTTTAAAGTTCTTATTTCACACAGGGCACTGCAAGTTGTGATTTTCATGTGCTCTCTCATGAGACCTCATGACAGTTGTGGAAGCTAGGTTCCATAGTGTGTTAATACTTAGCAAAACGGTTTTGCCCAGTTGGATCTGACTCCAAACCTCTTGGCCAGTATTAGACCCAGGCTGCTTATGAAGGTGCAGGATGAATGTAGTATTGTTAGGAGGAGTTTTAGGCTGTAGGCACATTAGGCTATTCGGTGTTTGCTTTGTCCGTTTTGCTTTAAGCTCCACTGAGAGTAGAAACACTGTCTTATGCATCATTATACCTATCACCACACATTGTCCCCTGTAGCACAGAGGAATGCTCTAGGTCTGCAATAACTGGAAAGATTACAATATTAACATATGATTGTATAATTATAAGCTTTACCAGACTTTTAATACCTAGATTTTTGAATGCTTTGTTAATAAAAAATTAAGTAGGACTTAACATACTGTCCTATCTTAGAACTCAGTAGTTGCTAAATAAACCTTAGTCCCCCCCCCCCCCCCTTCTTAATGCAGTCCTGGAGGTGAGATGCGAAAGGGTAGTGTGAAGAGGAAGCATGATGAATTAGGTGATGTATTCTGGATTTTTGAGTATACGTGGAGGTTTACTACAATGAAAATGGTACCATTAGTGTCAAGTGGAATCAAATGTGCTAATGAGGATTGGTACCATCATTTAAGCATCTATTATGTCATTGTCACTATGAAGAAATTAACCAAATCTTAAATAATTTACAATAAACTTTGGGACCAAGATTAGTCTGTATTTTGTCTGAACTGCCTAGGACTCATAAGCATTTTCAGGTTATAAATATGTCGAAATTATTCAAGACAGCAAGATTTTCTGAGGAAATGCTGAATAAGTTTATCTTTCCGCATTCATTATTTAGTATTCATGAAATAATATTTTCACAGCACACATTTACACAAGAAATATTATCATGGTGAATAATTACTAAATATGGTTTCAGTTGGGAGGCATATTACAAGATAATAGACCAGATGATGTTTGAAAACACCACATCTTGTGTGAGAAGTGGGTCTAGAGAACATGCCTTTAGATAAAACCTAATTTTAAACCCTTGCTTAGAAAACAAGTAGAAATTCCTTGCTCAAATATGTTTATAGTTTTATAAAAGGCGTGAGGCAGAAGTCTGACACAAGTAGGAAAGAATCAGGTTCAACCACAAGAAGAACCCAGGTTGTGTGTTTCATGGGTCAGGCAGCAGGTTCCACCTCAGGGCTTCAGCGTCTCAGAGAAGCTGGAAAATGTGTTGAGGGGAGATTTCCACTGAAACTCCTTTGAACCTTCGGGGATTTCCTCAAAGTATTGTGAGGGTTAAAAGCCTCTTTTTTTTCAAGTTCCCACTGGAAGATTGGGACTGATTGACCCCAGATGGAACCAGAGCCCTTACCTTTTGCTCCCCACTCAATTCTCCAGACAGCATTCTTGGCACTCTAAGTGTGGGTTGAAGTGGCTACATGTGGCATCTGGATGATGAGAAAACTATTGCTTTCCTTTTGGGTAATTAAGATGTGGGAAGAAGCTCTTGGAGGCATTCAAAACAAAGCAAAACACAACTCTAACAATAACCCCAAATCAGGAGAAAAGGAAACAGTCACCCTGCTGACCTCGGAGAACCCTGTGAAAATCTACTCAGTGAGACTTTGCCATTTTGCCCCCTCTTGACCGGCTTTGACTTTTTTACTGTCTCTCTCATCTCTATTTTTGGGCAGGTTTCATATCCCTGAGTTGGTGATCTCTTATGTTGATATCAGTTGTTAGTGAGGGGAGCAAAAGGGGTTTCCCCCAAAGCAGTGATTGATCCTCATTCCAGAAGCTAAAGGTAATTCCCGCCACCAGATGGATGTTTAGAGATGAGAGTCAAGGGTTATAGCCTGTAAGAATTGGAGAAGCTCTATGGTAGGAACAGCCAGGGAAAGGGATCCTTGTGACAGGCAAAGAAGCTGGAGGCTAAGTTAGGTACTTGTATATGTATTTCAAGGAGCCCTCTAGGTGAGGTGGACTGAGACTAGTGGAAGGGCTAGAAGTGGGTTGAAATTAGAAACATCCAAACACTTTGGGATGGTCAAGGAGGGACAACCTAACTCAAGAATACTCTGTTTCAATGGCCAAAGATAGCAACAACCAATGAGTCTTCTAGGCAAAGTTTTCCTCTGCAAGGTATCTTCCCTCTTGGATTACAATTTCTCATTCAAACATGATTCATGTATTTTATTCCATATAACATTTCATCATATGATAATACCTTTATTACATAGCACCTACCACCTGGTAATTCAGTAACTAGACCATTTCTCCCATGTAGGACTGTGTGCTCCTAGGCGATGATCCATGTCCCATTTGTCTGTGATACTCCGGTGCCTGCAACAAACTGGGCTCTGAAATATTTGCTGAAATAAAATGTTGCATTGGTGTGAGGGTATAGTTGAAATTGAACTATATAACCAAGAAAAACCAAGACCTTGGATAAAGATAGAAAGAAATGATAATATGCTGTGATATTTCACATATCTTCTCCAAAATATATCATGATTTCACTTAACTTCCTTTACAAATATAAAGCCTTCTCTTGAGCCACAATTGAATATTCCTCTTTTATTTAAGATTAACTTGGAAGTCTAATCACTGAATATTGAAATGTAGTTGGAAAAGGTTGACAAGTTCTAGAAAAGAAGGTCCCAAAGTTATTTATATAACAACTTTTCAAATATAAACACCATATGTTTAGAAAAACATAGTGCCCTGTAGGTGACGAAAAAGTATATGTGACATTATAAGATTATCTTATACTAGAGGCCCAGTTCATGAAATTTGTGCACTGGGGTGCGGGGGGGGGGGGGTGTCCCTTAGCCCGGCCTGCAACCTCTCGCAGTTGGGGAGCCCTCGGGGGATATCCTACTGACGGCTTAGGCCCGCTCCCCATGAGGAGTGCATCTAAGCCATCAGCAGGACATCCTTAGCACTGCCATGGAGGCAAAAGAGACTCCCGCCACCACCACTGCGCTCGCCAGCTGTGAGCCTGGCTTCTGGATTAGCAGCACTCCCCCTGTGGGAGCACACTGACCACCAGGGGGCAGCTCCTGCATTGAGCATCTGCCCCCTGGTGGTCAGTGCACATCATAGTCTTAGCATATCATTAGCATATTACACTTTGATTGGTTAAATGGACAACCAGAGAACTGGACACTTAGCATATTAGGCTTTCATTATATAGGATTGATGTTCTTCTCTCTCTCTCTCACTCTCTTTCCCTCCCTCCCTCCCTTCCTCCTCCCCTCTCTTTATAAAATCAATAAACATATTCTTGGGTGAGGATAAAAAAACAAAAATAGAATAATCAAAATAAGGATTCTGATTGAAATTGCATTGAATAAATAATATTGACTGAATAAATTTTTGAAAAAATCTACTTTCTATAAATATTATTTGAATATTCATGTATTCATTAGAGTATATTTGTTTGCTCTCTTAAATGACTTTCTAATGCTGATTTTTCCACTACTTATTTTTTAACAATTAACTTTTATTATGAAAGGCACTTTAAATACAAATCATAAATACACAGGTCAGTGAATTATCACAATGCTATTATCAGCCTTTTAAATTTCTCTCATTCTGGTGGGTTGAAAGCGATATTAATTGATGATCTTAGTTTGTATTTCCTTTATTACTATTGAGGTTGGACAGTTTTCATAATTTATTGACCATTTAGTTAGCCTTTTACTTATTATTCTTTTTGTGAAATGCCTATTCAAGTCTATGGCATTGTCTCTTTAATGATGATTTGTAGTAGCTCTTTAGTCTGTGTATAACTGCTTTGTTGGTTATAAGTATTACAAATGCCTTCTAATCCTGTAATTTGTTTATTTATTATTTATTCATTTTTGTATTGGAATCTTTTAAAAAATTTATCTATATTGTTGAGAGTATTACAGATGTCCCTTTTTTTTTTCCCATTGAACACCTCCACCCCACACCTGCCCCTCCCAAGCCTTCACCACACTATTGTCTGTGTCCATAAGCTATGTATACACATGACCTATATTTATTTTTAGTTAATCCTCACCAGAGGATTTTTTTCCATTGAATTTTTTTTAAGTTTATACCTTCTTTTTTTGTTATTTATTTTTCTCCATTTCCCTGCTTTTGTTGGCTTGCTAAAATTTTCTTCCTTCCCTTTTTATTTGCTTGTCAGTTTGGAAATTAGAGAATACTTTTAAGTTTTTATAAATGTATAAGCCCATGTAATCAGCACCACAATAAAAATATAGAACATTTCTATCACCCCAGAAAATTTTCTCACACATCTTTAAACTCAAATTCTTGACTCCTTGCCTCATGCAAGCACTAATTTTTTCTCTCTGTCACTATGGGTTAGTTTTGCATATTCTAAAATTTTATATGAATAGACTCCTCTAGTATGTACTCTTTTGATTCTGATTTATTTTGTTTATCATAATAATTTTCAATTCAGTTATGTTGTTACACATATTAGTAATTCATTCTGTTTTATTACAGAGTAGTACCCCAATTTATGGATGTTTGTTTATCCTTTAATCTTTTGATGGATATTTGGGTTGTTCTATCTTTTGGCTATTATGAATGAAGCTTCTAAGAATAATTATGTCAAAGATTTTTATAAACACATTTTCATTTCTTTTTGGTAAATATCTAAGAGTGCAATTTGTGGGTCAAAATATTCTACAATATGATTGTACCATTTTAAAATGCCATGAGTGATGTATAAGAGCTCCTCATGCTTGACATCTATATCAGCAGTTGGTACTATCAGTCTTTTTAATGTTAGCAATTGTAGTGGGCTTATGGTAGGGTTTCATTGTTTTAATTAGTATTTCCATTATGAGTAACAATGATGAGCATCCTTCTGTTAATTATTAGCCATACATATGTCTTTTTTGTGATGTGTCTGTTCAAAGCATTTTTTTTCTTTTTTTCCTCCTCCTCCTCCTCCTCCTCCTCCTCCTCCTCCTCCTCCTCCTCCTCCTCCTTCTTTAGAGAGGGAGGAAGAGGGAGAGAGAGAGAGAGAGAGAGAGAGAGAGAGAGAGAGAGAGAGAGAGAGAAACATCCCATCAGTATAAGAGAGATTCATTGATTGGTTGCTTACCGTATGCACCCCCACTGGGGATCGAACCTGCAGTCTAGGTATGTGCCCTGACTGGGAATCGAACCCATGACCTTTCAGTGAATGGGATGATGCTCTAACCAACTGAGCCACACTGGCTTGGGGTGCTCACTATGTTTTTAAATTGGATTATACTTCTTTCGATTGAGTTGTAAGAGTTCTTTATATATTATGGACAGTAAGTCTTTTACCAGATGTACCATACATATTACAAATTTTTTTTCTTATTTTTTGACTTGGCTTTTCCACTTTCTTGGTGGAGTTTTTTTTTTTTTAATTTATCTTTATTGTTGAGAGTGTTACAGATTTCTCCTCTCTCCCCCCGCCCCCATTGACCCCCACACTTTAGTGGTGGTTTTCTACAGCAAACATTTGAAATTTTTCTAACATGCTATTAATTCCTTCCTTAAAAATTGTTTATTGCCATGGTTCTCTTTTTGAAATCTTTGCCTCTCTCAGGGTTCCAAAGGATTGCTATTCTGTATGTATTTCTAGAAGTATTATGGTTTTAAAGTTTATATTTAGGTTGATGATCCATTTGGAGTTGATTTTTGTATGCAATATAAAGTAAGGGCAAAGTTATTATTTTATTCTAATATCCAGTTGTTCAGTGCCATTAGATGAAAACACAAATTCTCTCTCCAAATTATCTTGGTGACTTTATTAAAAATAACAAAATCCTACTTCCAAAAGAGTCCTCCCCCAGCCCCAAACTTAACAGATATATGTGGGTCTATATTTGGATTCTCTATTTTGTGTATATATAAATGATAGTAGCATTATATATATAAAATTCTGTGGCATACCAAAAAGCCATATATATATATATATATATATATATATATATATATATAGATATATATATATATAATGCTACTAACATTTTTTGACAACTGTAGCTTTATATAATGTCTTAAATCAGATAATTTATGTCTTCAAACTTTGTTCTTCAAATTCAATATTGTTTCAGATATTTTAGGTTCTTTCTATTTTCATGTAATTTTTAGGATCAAATTGTCAATTCAAAAAAGTCTCATGGGTCCTGGCAAGTGTACTCAGTGGTTAGAATGTTGGCCTGTGCACTGAAGGGTTGTGAGTTAGATTCCCAGTCAAGGGCACATACCTGAGTTGCAGGTTCGATCCCCAGTCCCTGTTGGGGCATAGGCAGTAGGCAACCAATGGACGTGTCTTTCTCACATCGATGTTTCTCTCTCTCTCTCTCCCCCCCACTCCCTTCCACTCTTGCTAAAAATCAAAGGAAAAAATATCCTCGGTGAGGATTAAAAGAAAAAAGTCTCATGACATTTTTATTGCAATTGCATTGAATCTATAGATCAATTAGAAGAGAATTGACATCTTAATTTTAAATCAATCATTCCATGGACACGATATATGTCTGCACTTATTTAGGTCTTTGTTTTCTCAGCAACATTTTGTGGTTTTCAATGAGGAGGTCTTGTATATGTATTTGATATTTATTCTCAGTATTTCACTTTTTACTACTATTGTAAATGCTATTTAGCTTTATAAATTTTCCAGTTTATTGAAACATCAACATTGTTGTTAGTAGTCTAGAAAAACATGGTTGATCTTTTTACATTTACTTTATATACTGTGACTGTGTTATATTCACTTATTAGCTCCCATAACTTATTTTGTAATTCTGTAGGATTTCCTATGTACAAAATTATGTCATCAATGAACAAAGGAAGTTTTATTTCTTCCGTTCTAGTTGGAATGCCTTTTCTTTTTTCTTGACTTATAGCCAGATTGGCTAGGTCTCATATAATATATAGGAATAGAGAGAGCAGATAGCCTTGCCTTGTTCTCACTGTGTATCACTTGTAATTCATTTTTATTGTCTTTTATTTATGTATATACATTCTAATTTTTTTATTGCAAGCACATTATTTCTTATCTAAGGAACCATAAAAAACACACAAAGGAAATGCTGATCTCTGACTATTAAAACTAATATTCACAGATAAAAATGTTGTTTTTCAATATTTAAACAGATAGAATCTTATGGTTTTTTTCCCTGAGATAAAGTATGTGTATAGTTTTAAAATCTCAGATATTAGTATGGCTTTGGTTTTGTAGGCTGTGACTCTGACAGTAAAATGTATACAGATCATGGCAATGATGAAATCAGTTTTTTGGACCTCTAAGGATATATATCATTCACCCCACTATCAATTCAGCCATAGATATTCTTATTGGCTGCTAAGAGACTGAAACTTGTAGGTTGGCTTGCTCCACTGGTGGATTTGGGTGCGTGACTATACGCTCATGTTTTTAATTGCAGCTTTTTGCTATTGGATTTTTAAATTTGGTAACTAGAATTCACATCTAAAAGTGTTTCTTAATATTTAAGTCAAACAGAATTTTTGTTGTTGTGAAATTATTTATTTTACAGCTATATCCTTTAACAACACTATCCTGAAAGATGGTAATACTTGGCATAATTTTGCCTATGAACCATGTACACGTATAACAGTGCTTTTGGCAATGACACACAACCTTATTGCAAATTGCCTTGTGTATAATTTCCTTTGATTTGCACAAGTGGATTGCTGAAATTGGATTTTGATGCTTAAATTCTCTCTGTTTGTAGAACACCTACTTCTAAAAATCACTTTTTATGCATGAACTTTTGCCTCAGTTTTCTCAAATTACTGTTGTTGCTCATTTATTTTACTTTTGTTTCACCTTCTGCTTCTTGGCATTTGTGGTCCCTTTCCAGAACTTCTAAGACATAGAATGAAAGATGTAAGATATGTGAATATAGCTCACATGCAATGTTAAATTTCCCAGTAAGCCAACACAAAGTAAGTAGGGGCAAAGGATTAACTCATGTTAACTACTTGTTTAATAGTTTCTGCCTGTCTTCATTAGTTTGGCTTCTAAATTTTCATTAATCTCATTCTGATTTCATTAAGATTCTGACTATTTACTTACCGAGCTGCCTTATACTTTACATGAAGATGTTTTTCAGTGTACCTGTTATTTCTTAGGATGGTCTACTTCAAAGTGATTCCAGCCCACTGTTTGAACACTATTTTTGGAGTCAGGAGGTCTGGGTTTTTATCCCTATTGTGCTTCTAACTAGTTGTGTGATCCTGTATAAAATACCTTTCTGGGATTCAGTTTCCTCATTTGTTGGATGAGAAGATTGGTCTAGATAAACAATTTTCAACCTTTTTCCTCTCATGGTACACATAAACTAATTATTAAAATTCTGTGGCATACCAAAAATACATTATATCTTTTTGCTGATCTGACACAAATAACAGGTATAATTTTGATTCACTCACATAGGACAGCTATTGTTATGTTGGCTGTTGTCATTTAAAAAAATTTTTTTCTTTGTTGATTAAGGTATTACATATGTGTCCTTATTGCCCATTGCCCCCTTACTGCCACACTCATGCCCTCATCCCCCTGTTGTCTGTGCATAGAATTGTTTAAAACATGCACTACCTGACTATTTACTCAAGGGTTCGCCTTTAAATTGTGAACATGTAACAGCATATAAGGCTGTTGTCATTTTTTAATTTGACAATTTAAAGGTGAACCCTTGACTAGATAGTCAGATAATGCACCCTTTAAACAATTCTTATGGCACATCAGTTGAAAATCGCTGGTCTAGATGTTCTCTGAGATCCTTCCAGTTCCAATATCTGAGGATTGTAAATTAATTAAAGTTTCTCATTGGAAATTTCAGTCTCCAAATGGACTCTTATAATTGAAAATTATATGTGGTTATTTGGTTTCTATGTCAATATTTTTTCTGCATGGGTACATCACACAAATTATGCCAAATGAATTATTTTAAAGAGTACAAAGTCAGTACAAGTATAGTATCAGCCAGTATGATAGATGAAAAATTATGCATATGTCATTAAAGGAGAAAGAAACTCATGCAGTTATATTAAATCATTGCCATTGTATTTTTTGTCTACCAAGAGCAAAACAAAAACGATTTTGTCACATTACTGGTTCCCAGATGGGAATGTTTTGCAATGTGCACTCTGAAACTGCAGAAGATTTTGACAAATCTTTCAATAGTCTTTTCTTGATTCAAGAGATCATTTCCTTAGAGCCAATAGCCCCCACATCTACTAGAAATCCTAGTCTTGTATTTTAGGAGCAAGTTTTATATATGCCGAGTTATTGAGCTGTCACTGCTCCTGCCAGTGTAGCAAGCAGAATTATGATAGAGAAAAAAGTGTTGATATCCTTTTAGCTTCTCACCTTTTATATAAGAAGCCTTCAAATTAAGTGTTCCTAGGGGACTCCTGGAGTTTGGATTGCTAGGTATAGGATGCCACAACCAACAATAGTTGAAACTTCAACTCTTTTGGTAAGGTTGGCATCTATTTTCAGCCTGTTCATATGATTCCTTTACTACCTTTTTATATTCAATATTAACAGAAATCAGAGCACTTTGGCAGGCAGGGCTCATGGTATTATTTATTATTATCTGATAATAACTATCATCCATTCATCTCAACTAATTTCCAGGTACTATACTATGTCCTCTAGTATCCAACATCATTAAACTCTTACAACAACTAGAAGAGTATTGCCCTTGCAGGACATGGGTGCTAAAAATCAGCATGGTTGAGTAGTTTGCCCAAGACCACACAGTAAGAGGAGGAGTTGGAGGAAGATCTCAAATCTGAGACTACAAGGCCTTGCCCTTTCATTGGTCTTGGGCATGGTGTACAACACAGTGCTGTTTAAATATCTTCACTCTGAGTAAGAAACTTGTCCATTATACTTATTGTATTAGATTGGTTATAGGTTAATATATGCATCTTCTTTCTCCACTGATACTGTATTCTGTTAGAGTTATTTGCATTATGCTTTTATTTCCTTCTATTAAGCCCACCTCCTGCAAATAAGGCCCACAACTTCTCTTGATAATTACATAGACATACAGGATAAGGCATTTAGGTGAATTTACTCTTATCTTCAGCTGTGGATTCTTTCCTTAAAAATTTTTAGCCTATAATCATTGGCTATAATCATAATTACAGAATCATAAAATAAGAAACCCCTTTTGAGATTATATGAGAGTAACCCTTCACTTCACAGAAGAGAAAAACAAGGCCCCCAAAATGTTGAATATTGCCCATGCTAATGCTGCTTGGGAAAGTTTTTCAGTTATTTAAATTGCTAAAAGAAAGAAAGGACCTATGGTTAGGTCTACATAGTGATATATAATCGACTTATTTAGTCAAATAGAAACTCTACCAACCTACACTTATTTGTAGTCAACTCTTTGATTTGTCCTCTGTTTTTATGGATAGGGCATCCCTGTGCTTACCAAGGATTCAAATTCCTCATTTTTGTGTGTGTGTGTTCTGAATCATAATTTTTCTTAACTTTTAAAGATTTTGGCTATGGCAATTTCCTCCCCTCTGACAATGGGACAAAACTAGAATAAAAGGTAAGGGTCAACCAGAAGTAGAGTGAAAATGTGTTTATATTCAAATCAATAAACTAAAGACAGACAAAATAGAAGACAAAAGACTCTTCACAAAAAGGATGTCAAATAGCCTATAACACGAACAGTGTTCAACTTCATTGGCAATAAAGTAAAATCACAAAGAGTACCATTATTCAACCAAAAAAGATATAATTAGGAAGACTGAAAATACCAGATGTTGGTGAGGATGTGGAGCAATTGGAACTCCCATATGTTTGGTGAGACTGCAAATTGATACAATAAACTTTGAGACACAGTTTGGCATGATTATACAGAGTTAAAATTAAGCAACTTCAAAAGAAATGCATGGGCCTCTGTGCTAAGAGACACATACAAGAATAATCAATACTATTTGTTATTTCCAATGTATCTTCTGCTCCTTTATTTATTTGTCTTCTGGTATTCTTTTCAATTATGTATATGTTATACTTTTCATATTGTCTCATAGTCCCTGCATGTTCTGTCCTTTTGTAAAAAAAAAATTATTTCTTCCCCCTTCAAATTTCAGTTGAGAAGTTTTTTGAAGTCTCTTGAAACTCATTGATTCTTTCACTGTCTATGTCCAGTCCACTGATGGACCCAGTGAAGGGATCCTTCATTTGTTGTAGTGGTTTTGACTTATAGCATTTCCTTTTATTCTTTTAGAGTTTCCACTCCTCTGCGTACATTACCCATCTGTTTTTGCATATTATATACTTTTTCTGTTAGAGGCCTTAACATGTAGTTATTTATATTCCCTATCTGATTATTTTCAACATCTAAGTCATATCTAAGTCTGGTTCTGATTATTGCTTTGGATCTCCAGATGTATTTTTTCTTGTCTTTTTCTATGACCTGTAATTTTTTGTAGTAAGTTAGACATGTATTGGCTAATAGGACCTAATGGTCCTTAGTGTGAGAATCTATGTTAATCTGGCTAGGAGTTGGGCTGTGTTTAATGTTTGCTTTAGCTATAGTTGATAGAGGCTTCAATTTCCTGTAATATCTTTGATTTTGTCTCCCCTTTTTACTTTGGGCTTCTCTGATAACTCCTTCTTAAAAAGAGTCTATGTCTTGCAAATCTTTCAGCTGTAATCTACCATTATCATCCCAAAGCTTTTGGTGTGGTAGTAAGATGTGGGAAAGGGGAAGTGTTTTATAATCTCCTGAATAAATCTTAGTTTTTTAGTGGACCTGTCACTTGGGGCTGTGACCTTCACAAGTGTTTCTGCAGTGGTATAACTTTTTTTCCTCCTCAGCCCCCTACTCTCTTCCCTGGCTGCAACATTCTCAACCTATGAAGCTCTGAGTTATATTGACTGTTGTTGTTTTTTTCTCAGTAGGATGAGACAGAAAGCTATAGGGGGCTGGAGTTTGTATGAATTCTCTTCCCCTAGCCAGGAGAAGACTCCGGTAGTGTCCTTTCCCCATGGAGAGCATGCCTTTGTCACAGATAAGGCTCTGGGCACATTTCACAATGATTGCTCTTTTCCTCCTCCCTGCCAGAGCTACCACAGGATCTTTCTAGGATCTTCACCGTGAAATGCTGGTGATGCTGGTGATATTCCAGAAGGAACATGGGGGAGGGGGGGAAAGAAGTTTGGTACTCTCAGGCTAATCCACATACTCAGTCCCCACCAACTTGTCAACATTACTACTTAACTGTTCCCCAGTTTATGTTAATAGTAGCTTCTGTTCCAGATAAGCACATGTTGGCTTTTTGGGGTGTTCCTGTCCCTCCAGATTTTAGGGTGGTGTTTTGCTCCGCAACCTCAGTCTTCTGATGGCTTCAAGAAAAGTTGTTGATCTTTGGTTTTTATTATGTAAGGATGGGAGTGACAACTTCTAAGTTCTTTACTTGCAGGAGCTGAAACTAGAAACTTCCTATATTATTTGTAATAGCCAAAACACAATGAACCTTAACAGTAGATTAATAAATACAATGAAATGACATGCAGCAATAAAAATATGCACATAACAGATCATTCCACAATTATTATATTGAGCAAGAATAGAAAATGAAGGAAAAAATCACAAAAGAAAAATTATGGAATAGAATTAGATGACAGATAGCAGGTACCATTAGAGAGAAGAGAGGAAGTAGTTATTGGGAAAGATTATGAGGAGTATGTTCTATTTCTTGAACTTGGTAGTGGTTATGAAGGTGTTCACTTTGTGATATTTGTTGGGGTGCAGTTTTCTGTTAGTGTGCTATGTTCCAGATGAAAAAAATGTTTAAAAAAAGTGACTGCCAGAACTTTTGGTCATATACATTTTCTAAATATCTAAAGATTATTAGGAAGATAGTTTTGCTTAAACACTTTAAACTGGTTCAAAGGTAACTTGACTTTTACACATAAAATCAAAGTCATGCTTCTATTAAGAGAACAAGTTATTTAACATATACATATGTCTTAAATTTAATACTTGAGTTGAAACTATGTAATAGACTTGAAGTCCGTTTCAGGATATAAAACATGGAAGATAATAACATAAAAAATAAGTAAATGTTCCATAACCTTTGATGATGGGAATGGTTTTAAGGAAACTGCCTTTGTACTCCCATCATGTACCTCATTATTCATCATTCTTGCTACAACTATAGCTCTGCAGGCTAAGGAACATTTCCAGTTACTTATACCCTCAGAAGTGGCATGTATCACTCCCTCTTCTGGTGTCTACCACTCTGGAGTGTTAGCTTCTCTTCGTCTCTGCTTCCCATCCCCTTCTACTCTCACACTACCTTTATTCATTTGTTTTTTCATTACCTGTGGCTTCTACCCACTCATGACTTCTGTGTCATGACTGTTGATTATTACTTCTTCCCTGGATAACACCTTCAGTTTCTGCTTCTGCCTTCAGTGTGTTTTGCATTCTGAGTCCTGGAAAGATCTGCTCAGAGTCCATGGTCTTGCACCAGTATGGAGTAGTTGTGTTTGGCAGGTTTCCTCTAGCTTATTGAGAAAGGCTTTCGGGTCAGAGGCTGATCCCTGGGCCTGGAGCCCACAGTAATTTATCATCATGAATGGGAAGTGTAGCTCTCAGAGTATGATGCATTGGCCCATATTGGGAAAATGTTTAGCAAGGACTGTCATGTAGAACAAAGAGAGGGCAGTATTGTTAAGTACTAAGAAAGGAGCACAATTTGTGATTATATGGGAAATGACAGGACAGAGTATCTGGAGATCAAGAAGGACCTCAAAAGTCCTAGTTTTCTCAGAAAAGGGAAGTCCTAGTTTTCTCAGAAAAAAAGCCTGCATTATTCACTCCAGGGACTTAAGCGGCTTCAGGGAAATAGCTCATCCTTCTTTGATAGGTAGGACAGAAGGGCTGGGAATTTGGGAGACAATGCTCAGACCTTAGTATTGTGTTCCAAACAAGTAGGGTTAATAAGAGCACATTGCTTTGACTAAAACATTGCATTTGTAAGTGCAGCAGCTGTGCACCTTGTACACCATTTAAGAGGAAGTAATTTCCTAATGCACCAGCTGTAGACATGTTACTCTTGTGTAATCCAGAAACATCATTAAAACTTTATTCGCAAAGCTACTTTGGGCACCTTGGAGCTATTTAAACTCTTCCTGGCACTGGAATTACATAGGTGCCTTTCCAATTTCTGGTGATGGGTCCTGATGAAGAATTTGGGAACCTTTTCCATATCTATAATTGGAGTTTGCTCAGAGGGAGTAAAAGCCACAGTTCAGTTGACCAAAAGGAAGTAGCTTTATTTATATAGTGAAGATTGACATTATTTAATAAGTTATTGTTCCATTTACTGATTTCACATAGATAATTGTCCAGATTTTAGCTTCTCTGTAAGTAAAATGGGAACCAATCCTGTAGTAAAATTCCATATAGGTAATGATTTTGACAGAGAAATGACATTAACAAATATATGTTTCTTTAAAATATAGGAGGAACATCTGAAATATTACATATTAGTTAATTTTATCAGCTTCATTTTCATTGAGAACACAGGCATTCTTGAACTAGAAAAGTTAATATAACTTCTAGAGATTTGATAATGGGATGGAAATTTTTGTTACATTATATATGGACTATGAGGCATTTTGACACTACTCTTACTGATGAATACTAGTATAGTACACCATAGTAATGCACATGTAAAATGTTTTCTTAATAAGTCAGTAATGTAAAACATATATTGTTAGTTCCTATAGTCTGGTAATGAGTCCTATAAATTTAGTCAGAAATCTAGATTTAATTGGCATACTTCAAATTGCTGGTGTTCCTTATTAGAAAGGTTATTTTCTGCGTATGATTGATAAGATAAAAAAAAAAAGTAACAAGGTTGCCTGGCCAGCATGGCTCAATGGTTGAGCATCAACCTATGAACCAGGAAGTCATGGTTTGATTCCCAGTAAGGGCACATGCTGGGTTGCAGGCTCAATCCCTGATGTGGGGCATGCAGATGGAAGCTGATCAATATTTCTCTCTCATCATTGCTGTTTCTCTCTCTCTCCCTTCCTCTCTAAAATCAATAAAAACATATTTTTAAAAAGTAACAAGGTTGACATGCCTATTTATTTAAAGAAATTTGAGTTGTCTGTGTAAGAACTGAGTACTTTCCTGGTAAGTTATTAGTGTCTGTTCTGCATCAAAGAACAGAATTTCAATCAACAGTCTTTTTTTCCTCTTACCTTTTTATTTTATTTTATTATTATTATTTTTTTATATATTTTTTTATTGATTTTTTACAGAGAGGAAGGGAGAGGGATAGAGAGCTAGAAACATCGATGAGAGAGAAACATCGATCAGCTGCCTCCTGCACACCCGCCACTGGGGATGTGCCCGCAACCAAGGTACATGCCCTTGACCGGAATCGAACCTGGGACCCTTCAGTCCGCAGGCCGACGCTCTATCCACTGAGCCAAACCGGTCTCGGCTCCTCTTACCTTTTTAAAATGACTACTCATGTGCTATGACTAACTACAGGACACATTAAGCTGTTGTTCAATATTTTTCCTGAATTTGGCAGCACACATTCAAAGTATACAGTATTTATTTGAAAGATTTCTACTGACTCATCAGTTGGGCCATAAAAGACTGAGTAGAAAATTGCAATAAGCAATAACCAAAAAGGAACAACTAGGTTCAACCCTGGTACTTGATGGGGAATAGCATATACAAGGTGTCCCAAAAAATGTATACACACTTTAACAGCTGGCAGCTCAATTTTGAAAATGAAATGTATTTTAATAAACACTGCCTTTATATTATTCAAAGCATGTGTATACATTATTTGGGACACCCTATAGTTTATGAAGTGTCCTTCAAGGTCCTTGGTGTGTTTAGTTTTGGAGTTAGGAGTCACAGGCTTGAGGAGTGTGGAGGAGATTCTATATAGCCATGTCAGCGATTCAGACAACTGGTGAGCAGCAGTCAGGTTAACTACCCCTTTACCTTACAATAAAACCATATCAGTGGGCAAGTATGGGGGGCGGGGGGAGGTTTGCTGGGCAGCAGGTTTTCTTCCTACTGACACTCAATCTACGCATTTTAAAAAATTTCCTGGAATTAGCTATGTCATTTTCAAATCAATTTATCAATAGAATTAAGCATCCTACAGGAAACCACAACAGTCTCTTAGAAGGGGGATGTCCCTTTCAGGTCTGGGACCCATACACACAGCCAAAATCAGGTCTGCTCCCTGGACCAGGCTATATAGGCAGCAGCTGTGGTTACTCCTCATCAGGAAAACCGTGGGGTAGTTTTTCTTGAGACCAAGCAGGGCTTGTTGTCACAGGTAGCATGATTCTGGAGAAATAAAACATAAAGCATAAACACTTTTGGAAAATAGTCTGTAGCCATACATAATGAACCATAGAAGAACAATCATTTCTTTCTAAGGAGGACACACATTTTTAAATTTCTGTTTCTTTTAGTTCAGCAATTAGGTTGCCTATATGAGAAATTTCTATTTTAATTTACAAATTTAGTAGTTAAAAATGATGTAGAATATCAAGCTATAAACAAACTCTACTGTTCTAGATAAAAAGAGAAATGTATGGACTGAAAATGATCCATCTAAAGAAAGTTTTTAAAAAAATATATATTTTTATTGCTTTCAGAGAGGGAGATAGAGAAAGAGATAGAAACATCAATGATGAAAGAGAATCATTGACCAACTGTATCCTACATGTCCCACACAGAGGATTGAGCCCACAGCCCAGCCATGTCCCCTGACCGAGAATCGAACCATGACCTCCTGGTTCATAGATCGATGCTCAACCACTGAGCTATGTTGGCCGGGCTAAAGGAAGTTTTATAGTTGAGCTACTTATTGGGGATCCTCTGGGACTCCTGCTTTTGATCTTCTTGGGAAGAATTGATTGCTGGTATTTTTCTCACACGTAGTTTTCTTCCCACAGGAAACTCTTCTTATCCTTGATACCTTTCCAGTGAAGTGAATGTTCCCTTCTGCTCCTCATGGTTGACATTCTTTTTTTCCACTCTGATTGAACTTATGGACAGTTTCCAACACCTTAATATTTTGCTGATATTTAATAATTTCATATTTATTAGTTTTGCTTACTAAGTTAAATTTGGTGATCTTGAAAATTCTTTGAAATTTGAAAAATGTCCTTTAAAGAGAGCTCACCATGGTACTTAGATTCTCCAATAAAATGATTGGTGGAATATGACATAGATAAATGATAAACCATGACTTACAGCAACTAGCACACCTATTGGGCCTATGTTGGTAACTATGTTGTCAATTGGTAAATTGCAAAAATTTTGGTTATTTTTAACACTTTCCAAATATGACTCATTAATTGACTTGAAAATTAAAAATATTTTCCTGTTATCATAGTAGTTTCTCTTGTTTTAATATGAAAAAAAAAAAGAAACAAAACAAAAAATTCAATCAAACCTTACTTGAAAGGCTCTATGGTGCAGGCCAAAATATTCTATGATACTAAATAAAATAATTGATAACAGGTGGTCAGTTAAGGTTTACCAGCTGTGATCATAAAGACAAAGAGAACTTTCATGGTCATGGTCAGGAACTTGAACATATTTTTGATGTGAATAGCAGCTTTGTAAGGGTAAGAAATAAGAATACAATAGAATACTGTATCAGCAGAATAATACCAAATGCTGGGAAAATGAAAAACTAGAGTCATTTTATTTTTTTTTAAATTTAAAATAGTACCTGACATTTCTTATAGTAAATTTTTACTTTATTCCCCACTTTTTTCCTCATAGATGTAAGAATTTACATGATTAAAGAGAAGAACCATTTTCTTTCTTTCTTTTTTTTACTAATTAAGAGATGATTGATGATCAGAGTTAAGGAAAAATTATTCTTACAGTAAAATCATGTATTGTTCATATTAGTTATTCTGTAATGTTTCTTTGGAAAGAATGAATTGCTTTATTTATAAACTTATTTTAATCCAATATTTACTTTTTAAAACCATATTTGAGACAATTAGGCTAAGGATTAAACTTGATATATACTTGATTTACCCAGTTATATAATTACTAGGGGCCCGGTGCATGAAATTCGTGCACTGGGGGTCCAGGGTCCCTCAGCCCAACCTGCCCCCTCTCACATACTGGGAGCCCTCAGGGGATGTCCTACTGACGGCTTAGGCCCGTGCCCCACAGGGAGCATACCTAAGCCTCAGTCTGGCCTCCCTTTGTGGGAGGCAACCGGGCTGGTCAGGGGAAGGTACCAGCCCATCACCCCGCTGCTGCAGCCACTGTCAGTCACCGCAGCCACCAAGGTGTTTTCATCAACACCGACTCCAGTCCCTTCACCAAGAAAAAATGACAACTTTCTTTAGGCATTTTCAAGATGTGTCTTTCATAGGATATGGATTTCTTTCTTTATTTTTTATCCTCACCTGAGGGTATGTTTCCAATGACTTTTAGAGAATGTGGAAGAGAAAGGGAAAGACAGAGAGAAACACTTTGATTGGTTGCCTCCTGCATGAGCCCTGATCTGGGCCCCGGCCAGGGAGGAGCCTGCAACCTAGGTACATGCCTTTGATCAGAATCAAACCCAGACCCTGCTATGGGCAGGCCGAGGCTCTATCCACTGAGTCAAACCTGCTAGAGCAGGATATGACATTTCTTAGCCTTCCAGCAGCGGACCTTCGTTTTTTTTTTCCAGAAGTGTGGTGGAAAAACCCTAGATCACCTTTTTGGATTCTTATTACCCAAGTTACTAAGAATATTACCAGTGGCACACAGGAAGCTTAGCCAATGGGCAGTCAGAAAAGGTGTTTCCTCTATAGTTCACAACAATGGAGGGCTGGGCCCTGCCCAGGCCTAAAGCCTCTGGCCAAAGCTTTAGGTCTGAGCAGGCCCCTCCAGCTGCCTCTGATCACCGGCTCAGCCCCTGCCCAGGCCTGCCCAGACCGAAAGCCTCTTGGGCAGGAGCAGACCGCCAGCTCCCTACAATCAGTCGCAGGGGGTTCGCTCCTGCCCAGGCCGAAAGCAGACCCCCAGCTCCCTGCCCAGGTGATCAATCGCAGGGGGTCTGCTGGTGTACCAGGCCAAAGCAACGCCCAGCTCCCTGGGATCGATTGCAGGGGGTCCGCTTGTGCACCAGGCTGAAGAAACCCCCAGCTCCCCGCCTCCGATGGCAGGGGCCCGCTCTTGCACCAGGCCAAAAGCTGCGGCCAGCAGCTTTTGGCCTGGAGCTGGACTGGACACCCAGCTCCCCACCTCCGATGGCAGGGGTCAGTTCTGGGCGCCTATGTATGCAAATTACCCGCCATCTTGGTTGGGTTTATTTGCATACTCGCTCTGATTGGATGATGGGCGTGGCTTGGCTGGTGGGTGTGGCTGGTGGGCGGGGCATAGGCGTAGCGAAGGTGCAGTCAATTTGCATATTACTGTTTTATTAGGTAGGATAGAGTTGGCAGAGATAAAAAGTGCCTTAAGCTAATCAGACAGATAAATGTTGACTCCATGTTTTTAAAATTAAGGGTGCCCATAAGGACTTTGGTGGTTTTCTAGTACAGTAACTCCTCACTTAACGTTGTCGATAGGTTCTGTGTAACATTGTTGGTAGGTTTTGTGACTTTAAGTGAAACGACTATAAAGAAGCCAATTTTACCATAGGCTAATTGATAAAAAGAGTTAAGTTTCTATGGTATCTCATCAATGTTATAATGAAATGACATAATAAATAAAATGTTATAATGAATGCAACAGTTATTTGAGGACCTGCTGTATTTGATAAAAACTTCAGTTTTCAGGTTAGTGATATTTATGTTGGGACTACCCATGAATTTTATATTCTTTTCTCCTACCTATTGTTGTAGGGAAAAGTCAAAAGGAAAGGTACCTGCACATTTTTTCCTACTTAAGGTAGTGCCCTATTTCTCCCTTTCCATGTATTGCCACACTTATTCAAAGAAGATTAATATATTGTGCCATATATGTATTGCTCTCTGATTCCTTGAAATTTTATAATTGAGTAATAAATAGCAGCACCAAACATTCACATAGTTTGTGTCAGGCAGTGGTCTCAGCACTTTAAACATGTTCACTCATGTGATTCTCACATCATCCCTTTAAAGTAGGTGCTATTATTATTTCCATTTTACAGATTCACATGCTGAGGCAGAGAGAGAATAAATAACCTGCCTCAGTCACAGAGCTGGAAAAATTTCAGCTGCGATGCAGACCTAGGCAGTCCTATTCCAGAGTTAACTAGGCTGCCTCTCACTCAAGGTTTACTTGCTTTGTAATGATCATATCTAATGATTTCCCCTGTTGTCCCATTGCTTAGCATCTTGGTATTACTTGACACTGTTGATTCTCCCTTGGCTTCTGTGACCACAAAGTCATCTGGTTGTCCTACTTGTCTGCTTTCTTTTATTTTTCTTTCTCTGTGTGTGTGTGTGTGTGTGTGTGTGTGTGTGTGTGTGTGTGTGTATTTTATTTTTATTTACTGCTTACATATTTTTGAGCCCTAATTTTATATATTTACCAAGGCACTGTCTTCATTCTTCTTATTTATTTTTTTCACCCTACTATATTCTTTTGGAAATCTCTTCATCTGCCGTGTTTTAATAATTCTCATGTATCTATGCCATTCCCAACTTCTGCCTGAATTACTTGCTACATATTGCTCTCTTCCGAAGTGTTTCATAGGTACTTTAAAAACAACAGGCCCCCACTTTTATTAGCTCTATTCCCCCCTCCCACATTTTACCCTCACTCTGTGTCTGCACCTCAGTTCATTACTGGCACTACTTTTCTTCCATTCATCTGGACTAGGCACCATCAAAGTTTTCCTCAAAAGCTCTCTTTCCCTTACTTCCCGGATATAGTCAGTCATAAGGAATTCTAGACAGAAAGAACAGTATGAGGAAAGGATAGAAATATGTATGTTCTTGGCATATTGGGCGAATGGTGAGTAGCCTAGAGGGTCAAAGGAATAAAGAGCTAAGCAAAGAAAGAAGAGATTAGAAGAGGTTGATTGAGTAGTTTGCTGACCTTCGAAGGGAAGTGTTCTTGAGGTCAAAATGTGTCTCTTCATCAATACACTTCTCTTCTTTAGAGTACCCTGGCCTTGGGGAGATATTGAAGTCAGATCTTATCTTCATTCCTGCAGCTCCATGACCTTGGCGTTACCAGTACAGCAAGTCCTCACTTAACATTGTGATAGGTTCTTGGAAACTGCGACTTTAAGCAAAACAATGTGCAATAAAATCAATTTTACTATAGGCTAATTATAGAAACAAGAGTTAAGTCCCTACAGCATATTTCTGGTCACAAAAACATCACCAAACTTCTAAATAAAAACCCAAAACACTTGTAATATGAAACACTGAAATAAGTGTGAACTATACATACATTTAAGAAAGATTAATGAAAACAAGTAAGATAATTATTTTCCAACCCACTTATTCAAGTTCAGTGTCATGGGTGGCTGGAGCCTATCCTGGCAGCTCAGGGCACAAGGCAGGAACCCACCCTCGTCAGGAAGTCCTTGTGAAACCAGAAACAATGGGCCCAAGGCCGCCTGTCACTACTTGAGCCAAATTAAGCAGAGACAGGGTTGAATAATATATGAGTGTTTATCCAATAAATGAGGGTGGTATGGGGAGAGCAGTCGGTTACCCTGGAAATTTTGCTCTGACCCCCTTCGCCAGTTGGCTGATTATATAGGCACGAGGGAGAGGATAACTACATGCAGCTGTGAGCTGCAATTGTGACAGGGAAAGGGGAGGGGAGGGTCTGCAGTCCGGCCTTCAGAAGCTCAAAGCCCAATAACAAGGTGGCTAATCTATGATGTTAGCCTGTTCCTGGGACCAGAGCAGGGTCGGTATTTCTGAGGCAAACTCCCAAAGGGGGTCAGGGTCCAGGCACAGCAACCCAATCAAATATGTCCTGTCCTTGGTTTGTTCTCAAAATGTATTTCTTTTCTGAGTAGCGGACCCATTGAAGCATCTTATCATTTTACAGCCTTGTTTCACTTCCAGTTTCCCAGAGTCTGTAAGGCAACCTCTTATCTATAGTTAGTAAGGTGAGTAATTATTAGACAGCTGTGGCTCTGTTCTTATTATGTGCCCTTCCCCACTATCACTTCCACTGCAGGTGCACTCACACCCACTCACACTCACCCAGATGGCACAACGTAGACACGCCAATCCACCTCACGTGCACATCTTTGGGATGTGGGAGGAAACTGGAGTACCTGAAGAAAGCCCACGCAGACACAGGGAGAACATACCAACTCCACACAGACAGAGGTCCTGGCTGGAAATCAATGTTTTTCACAACAATTTTTCAACAAAATGACATTCTTTGAGGACTTGCCATACTTCCTGAAACCAGGAGACTCTTAGAGATAGATTGACACCAGCCAAGGGGACTAGAAATAGAAACTAAGCTGCGAGAGGGAAGCATTCATTCCAGTGCTTAGGTCCCTATTCGGGACCCCACCTCCAGTATTAAGCCACTCAGGAAGCAACTATAGGCATCAAAGTACCTTGTGAGCCTGGAGAGAAACAGTGAGGGTAGAAAGTGGTCTGGAAGAGTAGGGAGGATGGATTGCCCTCCATCCCTCTACCCGGAGAGTTGATGCATTACTATCACCCACAGCAGGGTCTGGTGCCCAGCGCCCAGCTGTCCTGCACCATGCCAAGCACACCTGCCAAAGGTTTCTTCTGCAAAGTAGACTCCATGTCTTTATTATGGCCATCTCCTTTCAAGCACATAGTCTTATGTAAGTTAATATCATTGGAAAGCTAGAGGAAAAGAGACAATTACTTAGGCTAGGGCCGTGGTCGGCAAACTGTGGCTCTCGAGCCACATGTGGCTCTTTGGCCCCTTGAGTGTGGCTCTTCCACAAAATACCACGGCCTGGGCACGTCTATTTTGAAGAAGTGGCGTTAGAAGAAGTTTAAGTTTAAAAAATTTGGCTCTCAAAGGAAATTTCAATCGTTGTACTGTTGATATTTGGCTTTGTTGACTAATGAGTTTGCCGACCACTGGGCTAGGGGAAACACTCTAGCTCTTTTTAAATATCAAGTCTCTCCTCAATTTGGGTGGTGATCGTGAAATTTAGACAAATAAATAAAATTTTAGCAAGTCAGAATAGGCAAGTACTTTATCTTGAATAGAGAATCTGTAATCCTCAGTCATGGCAGTGGCCTTGGCAGGGGGGTGAGGGCTCTAGCTGATACTAGACTTAACAGAAGGGCAGCCTAGGGAGAGCTCTAAGTATCATGGGAAGTTGAAGAATGGAAAGAACCTCAAATGAAGGGTTCTTGCTTACTACCTTTGTGAGATTCTGCTTAGACACTCAGATGCTAGTGCAGGTTTGGGAGTTTCCTGGGTTTTTAAAATTCAAGATTTTTCTGTTTTCTTTTGATAGAACTGGAGTAAGAAAAAGTGTTCTTAATAACCTTTGCACTTCTTTTAGGCAGTTGACTTATTTGTGAATTGCACAAGTATCACTTACTCGAGCCAGACCAAACAGATACAAAGCATAGAACATGGTAATTTTCTCACCTCTGAGTAGCTATCACTCCCTTGGCGTGTCCTAGGGATTCAGAGGTGGAAAACAGATCATAACTCTGTGATGGGACATATTTTGATATATTATTTCTTTTTGCTTTATTTTTTTTTCTTTGTGTTATGGTGACTTTACACTTAGTCTGTTTTATAAATTAAGAGTTGGCAATTTGTCAATGAAAAGAAACCATAAACTGTTAAAAAAAAAAAAAAGAAAAATGCCGGTGCGGGGGTGGGGGGGGGAGGAAGAAATAGGACTAATAAAACAGAAATCAGAACATATGGTGACCATATTTCCTGAATGAAAAACCAGTACACAAACTCTGACCAGTGTGTGTCTATTTGGGGACAATAATCTTACCTTATAATAGACAAACATGCAAATTGACCGCACCTTTGCTACGCCCAAGCCACGCCCACCAACCAAGCCACGCCCATCAACCACGCCCACCAGGAAACCGTTGCAGGGACGCTGGGGTGCGGAGGAGCCCAAGGCCCGGAAAGCCGCCCGGGGCTTTCCAGGGCCTTGGGCGCCAGCCGGGTGCCTGCTCCGATCGCAGGAGCGAGCTGACCTGGGGGGTTGGCTCACTCCTGCGATTGGGTCGCAGGGATGCTGGGTGCAGCCGAGCCCAAGGCCACCGCCCAGGGCCAAGCCGGGACCCTGAAAGAAGGTAGAAGGCGGTGGCCACAGCCAAGGCCTGGGTCCCCGGTGCCGGCAGAAAACTGGTGCAGGCAGCCAGGTGAATGAAGGTCTATTGCCCGAATCTTTGTGCAAACGGGCTACTAGTACCAAATACATTAGACCAGAGTATTCCTGACAGCTCAGCTTGTATGACCTCTAGCCTTAGAGTTAGGAACCTATTTGGGAGCTCCCACGGCCAGCTTCAGAGGGCACTGATGGATCCTAGGAGAGGATTTAACTCTTCCACCCTTGCTCTCCAGGGGGTATCCACTCCCCCATTCCCGTGAAAGCAGCAGGCTCCCAATAGCAGAGTCACTCACCAAAGTTCAGATGTTTGATAGACTGGTTTTTCTAATGTAAAAACTTCAGAAAGCATCCATAAGGTTATAAGAGCTTAACACTATATACTAGTAATGTTACTCTGCATTAAAAGGATTAAAACCAGGCTTGATTCTCACTGTATCACTGTGCTCTTGCTCTCGGAAAGAGATTCATGCAGAGCTATATATACACTTAATAAGAGCTGGGGATTTTTCTATGAGTAGATTTCCTATTAACTATAGGTTCTCAGCCCCTTTATGCTTTAATCTATATGCCATTATTATTATTATTATTATTATCTTTCTTTTTTAACCATTTGTGCGCCATAAGCGTCTATAGATGCAAGCGGCCGACCTTTTTTAATTAAATTCAAAATATCGTGGCAGTTAACTGGTTAAAAAAATCTTTATTGTTGGAAGTATAACATATGTCCCCCTTTTTCCCTCATTGACCCCTTAGCCAGCACCCGCTCCCCGCCCAAGGCCTTCACTGCCCTTTTGTCTGTGTCCATGGGTTATGAATATATGCATTCAAGTTCTTTGGTTGATCTCTTCCCACCCACCCACCCTCCCCCACTTTCCCTCTGAGATCCCACAGTCTGTTCCATGCTTCTGTCTCTGGATCTATTTTGTTCGACGATTTAGTTTGTTCATTAGATTCCATATAAGAGTGAGATCATATGATACTTGTCTTCCTCTAACTGGCTTATTTCAGTTAGCACGATACTGTCCAGGTCCCTCCTTGCTGTCTCAAATGGTAAGAAATCCTTCTGTTTTACTACTACACAGTATTTCATACTATAAATCTACCACAGCTTTTTTATCCGCTCATCTATTGATGGGCACTTGGGCTGTTTCCAGATCTTAGCTATGGTAAATTGCACTGCTATGAACATAGGGGTGCATATATTCTTTCTGGTTGGTGTTTTGGGGTTCTTAGGATATATCCCTAGAAGTGGGATCACTGGATCAAATGGCAGTTGCATATTTAATTTTTTTGAGGAAACTCCATACTATTTTCTATAATTGCTGCACCAGTCTGCATTTCCAACATCAGTGTGCTAGGGTTCCCTTTACTCCACATCCTCGCCAGCACTTACCATTTGTTGATTTGTTGATGGTAGCCATTCTGACAGGTGTGAAGTGATACCTCATTGGTATCTGCCTTTTAAAAAAATCCTCACTGAAGCTATATTTTTATTGATGTTGAGAGAGAGAGAGAGAGAGAGAGAGAGAGAGAGAGAGAGAGAGAGAGAGAGAAACATTGATGTGAGAAAGAAACATTGATCGATTGCCTCCCATACACACCCCAACTGGGCACTGAACCCACACTTTGGTATGTGGCCTGTCAAGGAATCAAACTTCCAACCTTTTGGTGTATGGGAAGATGCTCTAACCAACTGAGCCACCTGGTCAAAGCTCTGAGTGCCTTTTTGTGTTCCAGTGGTTGGAAACATTTTGTGACAACAAAAAACACTTTCATAAAGACTGGTCTTGTAAAAGTGCTCCTTCTCTGTTTTAATTTGCATGACAGCTTCAGCCTTCATGGGACTTCTCAGCCTCCACAATTGTGCGAGCCAATCCTTTATAACAAATCATATATATATATATATATATATATATATATATATATATATATATATATCCCCTACTGGTTCTGTTTCTCAGGGGAACGCTAACAAATCCAATTGCTAAATTTCATTGCTGGATAAGACTAGAGTGACAATGAATAAGAACTGTTTTAGAATATATATATATTCACATATTTTTACTTTTTATTTGAGCCATTATAAGCTGTTAAAGCACATAAAAATATAGACTACTGTGGATTTGTGAAGCTTAGATTTTGTGACTATGAAGTATAACATTTCTTAATACACCTTCTCTTAAACTGTCATCTGAAGTTCATTCCTAGGGGACTATTTTGGCTTTGATGTTTTGATAGGTCTGGAAGTCATTTTGGAAGTACCAGCTTCCCCATTCTTTGCCTTGATTCTGGCCCCTCCTCCACAGTCATAACAGTGACAAAATGAAAAGGCAACCTCAGTCTATACAAAGACTCTTTGATTTCTGTCCTTCATTCCCCAATCCTCCTCAATAGGATAGCTAACATCTTATCTCTGCCAGTTGAGCTTCCTATAAGGTAAAGGGGGACATTAATAATAAGCCTTATAAGTTGTCCTAAGCTAAAGCCAGAAAATTACAAAGGATATATTGGTTTCCAGGGTGAGGAATTCATTTTACTTTTAACTCGAGCAGGCTCCCAGCACTATCATAATAAGGGATAAAAGATTCAATTCTCACACTACAAGTTGCTCCTCAACTTCCCCTGATTTTTAGCCAAGAAAATTTCACATGGTCCCTCTCCCTCCACCCACACCCACTTCCCCAAATTTTTGCTTCATAGAAATTCCTATTGTGGTTTAGGCTTCTAAAGTCAAATACAAACACAAGCTGCACCTGCTGCCAGAAACCAAATTGGTAGGTTGTGGTGTCTCTGTGCCATTTATAGCCAAGTGGATGGATTAAGGAGCCCTATTTTGTTATGTGTCCATGGCTGACCCTGTCTCAAAAAGGCACTCTTTACCACCTTCTAATAGCTGTGATCAAAGGTAGGTAAGCAATTGTCTTTCTTATAAAGAGCTTTCAAACGCCTCACCTGTGTGTCAGCACATATTGTACTCTCTTCAGACATTCTCCATAAAAGTATTAGTACCCAGAATCCTTTGGTCTTGTTTCTACTTCACCACCCTTTGTGTTTTACCCTCATGAAGATCCCAGTGTGTAAATGGGCCTTCTCATGGACTCACAGAGTAGACTTACACATACAAAGAACTTTTGGAATTTTGGCTGTGATGATTAATTTTATGTGCCAACTTGACTGGGCTAAGAGATAAATACAGATAGCTGGTAAAATGATTTTCAGACATTTGATCCTGCCCAAGACATCTTTTGGTCTACACCAAAAGGTCCCTGATATTTAGATTCCACCCTTCTGCAAGATTTGAACCCCAACCAACCTACCTAACCCCATGTGCCACGACCAGTTAGGTTACCAAAGCAAAGAGGGTTATTATTGACAATATAGCCACAGCATATTATTGGACCAATAAAACATGATGGTATTTTGTATGTATTAATCCTGTAAACCCAAAATATAAATAAACATTATGGGCTGTTTGAGCCCAGGGACATTTTCTAAGAGTGGATGTTTTTGATAAGACCAAATTTCAAGCATGGACCAAATGTCTCCATGGACATTTTGGACAGGACAAAATGTCCTGCAAGAGGTAAAACATTTCTGAATGTGTCTGTGCAGGTGTTTCAGGACTAGATTAGCATTTGAACTGGTAGACTGAGTAAAGCAGATGGCCCTCACTAATGCACGTGGGCATCACCCAATGCAATGAGTGCCTAAATAGAACAAAAATGAAGAGGAAGGGTGAATTTGCTCTCTGCTTAATCTGGGACATACCTCTTCACCTGCTTTTAGTCATTGGTGCTTCTGGTTCTCAGGCCTTTGGACTGCAACTATACCACTGACTATTCTGAGCCTCTAGCTTGCAGATCATGGGACTTTTCAGCCTCAACAATTGTGTGAACCAATTTTTTATAACAAATTTCTCTTCTCTCTCTCTCTCTCTCTCTCTCTCTCTATATATATATATATATATATATATATATATATATATATATATATATATATATATACTAGAGGCCTGGTGCACAAAATTCGTGCATGGGGGTGTGTGTCCCTCAGCCCAGCCTGAACCCTCTCCAATCTGGGACATCCCTCTCACAACCCAGGACTGCTGGCTCCCAACTGTTCGCCTGCCTACCTTCCTGATTGCCCCTAACCACTTCTGCCTGCCAGCCTGATCACCCACTAACCACTCCTCTGCCAGCCTTATTGATGCCTAACTTCTCCCCTGCCAGCCTGATTGCCCCTAATTGCCTGTAGGCCTGGTTACCCCTAACTACCCTTCCCTGTAGGCCTGGTTACCCCTAACTACCCTCCCCTGCAGGCCTGGTCCCCCCCAACTGCCCTTCCCTGCAGGCCCAGTGGCCCCCAACTTCCCTCCTCTGCTGGCCTGGTCACCCCTAACTGCCCTCCCCTGCAGGATTGATCACCCCCAACTGCCCTCGCTTGCAGGCCTGGTCCCTCCCAACTGCCCTCCCCTGCTGGCCATCTTGTGGTGGCCATGTTGTATCCACATGGGGGCAGCCATCTTTGACTACATGGGGGCAGCCATCTTATGTGTTGGAGTGACAGTCAAATGCACACACATACACACAAACACACACACACACACACACACACACACACACACACACTAGAGGCCCGGTGCATGAAATTCATGCATGCGGGGGGGCCCTCAGCCCGGCCTGCACTCTCTTCAATCCAGGACCTCTTGGGGGATGTCTGACTGCCAGCAGTCTGACATCCCTCTTGCAATCCGGGACCGCTGGCTCCTAATTGCTTACCTGCCTGCCTGCCTGATTTCCCCTAACCACCTCTGCCTGCCAGCCTGATGCCTCTAACTGCTCCCCTGCTGGCCTGATTACCCCTAACCACCTCTGCCTGCTGACCTAATTGCCCCCTAACTGCTCCCCTGCCGGCCTGATCACCCCAACTGCCCTCCCCTGCTGGCCTGATCACCCCTAACTGCCCTCCCCTGCTGGCCTGATTGCCCCCTAACTGCTCTCCCCTGATGTCCTGATCGCCCCTAACCGCCTCTGCCTTGGTGCCTGCCACTGTGGCTTTGTTCAGAAGATGGGAAGATGTCCAGTCTAATTAGCATATTACCCTTTTATTAGTACACACACACACACACACACACACACACACACACACACTCTGAGTGTCCAGATTATTATGACCACCCCATCAGTACTTCGTTGGGCCACCTTTTGCCTTCAATACTGCAGCGATTCTTCTTGGCATTGACTCCAGGAGATGTTGAAAGGTGATGCGAGGAATCTGACACCATGCCTGATGAATAGCACTGTCCAGTTCTGTGAGATCTGATGGTTGTGGAACCAGCTGCCTGATGGCTCTTTTAACTTTGTTCCACAAATGCTCAATTGGATTGAGATCTGGTGATTGTGGGGACCACCTAAGCAAGGTAAAGTCTCGCTCATGTTCTTGAAACCACTCCTGCACAACACACGCACCGTGGCATGGCGCATTGTCTTGTTGGAAGAAGCCATCTCCATTGGGATATGCCATCAACATGATAGGATGAACTTGATCAGCAACGATACTTAGGTATATTGTGCTATTCAGACGTTGTTCCACACGAATTAAAGGGCCCAAATAATGCCAGGAAAACATGCCCCAAACCATAACACTGCTCCCACCAGCTTGAAGGGTTGTACTCATGCATGTGGGGTGCATGCTTTCATGCTGTTTCCGCGAAATTCTCACTCTTCCATCTTCATGATGCAACTGGAAACGTGATTCATCGGACCACATAACTTTTTTCCAATGCTCGACTGTCCAATCCTTGTGTTCCTGTGCAAATTGGAGACATTTTATCTTGGTAACTGCAGACAGCAAAGGTGTTCGAACAGGCCTTCAGCTTCCATATCCCATATGATGCAGTGTATGGCTAATTTGCCTACAAATGTCAGGTCGTCTTAATAATCTGGCCACTCAGTATATATATATCATTGGTTCTGTTTCTCAGGAGAACTCTAACTAATCCATTTGCTAAATGGCATAATGCAAAGTTCAAACCAGTAATGTGATTATAGAGCTGAATGAACCTGTATAGGAGAATGGTTAATGGAAGACTCAGGCTGTCAGAGTGTGAATCTTGGCTTTGCTATCCGTATTACTTGTGCAACTTGGGGAAGTTATTTAACATCTCTCCATTTCAAAATTTCTCAGCTGTAAACTGAGACTAGTATTTACCTGATAAGATTATTTTAAGCATCATATGAAACATGCATACAAGGTTTTTAGAATAGTCTTTGTCAAGTGTTAGTCATTATTTTAAAATTCCCATCTTCCTTGCCATCATCTCTCCATCCCTCTTCCCCTTCCTTGATCACATAGGCTGGGTCTTCATATTCCTGAGCACATACGTCCCATATATGCATGATAACAATGTCTCATATTCTGGACCTGCCTTTCCTATCTACAAATGAAAACCTTGTCAATTGGGGGCCCTTCATTTAGGATATAATGAAATAGTCCATCCAAAAATGTTAATGACTGAAAATATCTATGGATGTCCTTTCTTCTTTGTATTTTAATAGGGCATAAGGTCTTAATCCAAAGTCATAAATTTCTAAAGGGCCAGCTTCAAGATGAGGTATATTTCCATTGGTGGTTAGTACTAGGATATTTCTGATATCCTTCACATACATAGAAGGCAGTGATCAACTATAGTTGTTTAAAGGTCTGATAATTAGCATTCTTGCCCATTTAAGATTTGTGATAATCATCATCATCATTGTCATCGTCGTCGTCATCGTCCTTTTTTAAATAAGAACTATTTGAGCAGTTTCCTTGGCATTTTACTAGATTCTTGAATCCTAATGATCTCTACAAAGTAGGTATTACTATTCTTTTTTTTTTTTTTTTTTACTGTTAAGAGAACCCAAACTCAGTGAAATTAGTGACTTACCCAAAGGAACACATGTGATAAGTCTTTGGGATTTGAGCCTGGATTGTGCTCCATGCCAGTCTGGCTCTGAATGCAGTGCTATTATCACTATGGAACTAGAATAGATAGCCACTGATTTATGTTATTCCTCCTCCTGTAATCAGCCACAGGTCAGCTGGACGTGTCTGCCTCTTCCTGCGATCATTCTCAGTTCCCAGCATAGTTCCTTACTCACAGGGTCCCACTACATGTTTGTGGGAAGAATAAATAGATGTGTGAATGCAAGTCTGTACCTTTCTTATATGTGACCAATGACTCTGTTGGCTGAATTTGTTAGTCATCACATAACGGCCTTAGAAGTATTAGGGAAGTAAACTATTCACTATTCACAGACCATCCTAGCAATATTAGTAAATGGGAAAAATCAGGCATCTGAATCACATTCATTTGCACCTTATGCAAACAGAACTGCCTACAATTGCAAACAATATCTGATAATTATATAATTAATTTTACCAATAAGAAACTGTACACATCTTAGGGTTAAATGATCTCACTTAGGTGGTACTCCTTGTTCAAATTAACTGATCTCCACCAGATTCTCAACTCTTTTTGTGCCTTCTCAACCATAGATGGTGTCGCCTACTTGTTTCAGTTTTACTATATTCTGAGTGCAGTCCTATTGGCATCAAACTCAGCATGTTGGGTAGAAATGTATTTCTCATTGCACAGTAAGGCTATTGTAAGTTGATGGTGAAACCCTGTAAGTGCTTGCTGTGATGAAAATGGGTCTCATGGTATCCTGTATTTTACTGCCCTCTGAACCAAGTTACTGAGCAATAATGAAAATAACAATAACCAGAAGCTTAGATACAGTGTTACCATAAATTCCTCTGCAAAGATTAGCTTTCCATTTTTAAACAAAGGGTGGCACGGGGTACATATCTAAAATATATTTCTTTTTGATATTTTAGACTTGCTATTTTTTAAAGAACTCAAAACATTTGATTATATTGATGATGTTCCAATACAGTTCCTAACAGAGACACTCAAAGGAGAGTGCTGCTTGTAGGGAGCGGTTATAGGGTTAAGCCTCGGACTGACCTGCTGGCAAAGTCGCAAACAAGTCCCAGCTTGGAGGGCTCAGTCCTCTAAGCATAATTAAGCTTGATCTTGTGACTGCTCCCTAGATCTTTCCTGGGTAGCTAGTGGGCTGTGGGAGGGGCAGCAAGTGCTGCCAAAACAAGTGAAACTTACAAGAACATTGTTAATTGCCTTGTTTGTCCCTGATTATAAATAAAGCACCAGCTTTGCAGTCTGGATCTGTTCTGTGGCCTCAGCAAGGCACAGAAAGATCCACCCAGCTCCCAGCTTTATGAATCTATTTCTGCGCCTTGTTTTCTTTATTTCTAATATTTCTCAATCCCTGGCCGCCTCCATTTAGAACTGGTTCATTCATCTCGTTCATCTCCGCCTCCATTTAGAACCAGTTCGTTTCGTTCATCTCTCTTTATGCGTGGGACGTGGAAAAGGGAGATCCCCGCCATGTTTGGCCCCCGCCGCATCAGGCCCCCGCAGCTGCTGTGTCTTTCTTGAGTGATTTCTAACAAAAACAGCCCCACAAAAAACAAAAATCATAACCATGGACCACAACTTGAGGGGAAAAATATGAATATTTCATACCATGGCATAATTTTTTAAATAGCCCCAAATAAAGCACATACTTGGGATTCAAATAAATTGCAAAAGCAAGACAGTAAATTAATATTTTAAAAAAATCTATATAGAATTCAAAAATCATTTTTGTCACTCTGAATTAAAATTACACACAGAACAACTGATATGTGTGCAATTGTTTGGAGACATGCAGAAAAACCCAAACAAAATTAAAAAAACATTAATTATGCTGTTAGGAATTTGTACGGTATTTTGTTTCTTAGGTTTGTTTTCTTTTGGGAACTTTGTTGTGTTCCCAATGAAATGGTTCTAAAGTTTTTTTTGTGTGTTTTTTTTTTTGCTTTTTTTTTTTTTTAAGGCGGTGCATTCATATAACATAATATTCCTTTTGATTAAAATAAAATAGATCTACAATCAGCCAGTAAAGGTGAACACACTAAAATTGTATTTTCTTTTGTTGAGCAATTGGGAGGAAAAAGGCTGTAACTTATTCTTTACTCCAAATAGTAAAAATATAAAATAAAATAAAAAATGCTTATTTTACTAGTCTCTGCTTTTGTGCACTGCTGATTGTGCTGATGCATGAATTATTTTCCATATATTGATTTTCTGTTGAAATGAGAATTACAAGGTGCTCTGAGGTTGATGGGCAGGGTCTTAACGTGTATAAAGTGGTGTGCTGGTACAGATTCAGAGAAACTTCAGTTTTCAAGTTGCACGTACCACTTGGAGGAAAGTTGGCTCCCACTGCAGACTGGGTGTTGATAGTGCCTGAGGCTTTAATGAACACCCGGTACAGCCACTCAGTTAACCTGGGCATTCCTGAGGCAAAGGGATGCTACACGGGGACTATATCTGTTACCAGTGTGACCACTCAGGTTGTCTAGATGCTGAGTTTGGCCTATTTATAATCCAATATAGCTACAAGGTCATCATGATGCCGGAGGGCATGATGTTCATCGGCAAAGTAAAACCTAAGGCAGTGATAGCGAACCTATGACACGCGTGTCAGCACTGACACGCGTAGCCATTTCTGATGACACGCGGCCGCTGAGGTGGCCGCATGCCGAGGATGAAACATTTGCTGCTCCTGAGGATGAAACATTTGCGAAATAATGTTTTTTCCTCAAAGTGACACACTACCCGAATTATGCTCAGTTTTTTGGCGAAGTTTGACACACCACGCTCAAAAGGTTGCCCATCACTGACCTAAGGCCTCTTGGGACAAGCCTTGGAAGACAATCTCCAAAGGGGAGGAGTCAGCATCCAGTGCCCCTATTGTTCTCTTTTATTTTAGAGTGCTCTCAGTATTTATTTGTTTATTTATTTTCCCATTAGAGATACACTCAATCCCTTAAAAGGATTTTGATTTTCTTATAGAACAGCAGAGATAGACTACAGCTTTCAAAGACTATTAAAAACTATATTTTTTATTGTTGACAGTGTTACAGATGTCCCCCCATTCCACCCTTTGCTCCCATCCACCCAGCTCCTGCCCCCAAAGTTATAGGCATGAAATTACAGTCAGCATATACAATATTCGGTTTTCCCCACTGTGGCTAACCTGGTCAGTGCTCCTAAGAGAACAGGCTTAGCTGGATTCCTCATTTCCCAGCTTCATGATTGCATTTCAATTCTTGTGTCCAGAAAATGCCTTTTCCCCCCCACTTTTGGTCCCTTTGCTACAGGGTCAAGAAAGGGTATTTTAACTGTGATTCTCTTTTGAGACCCTCTAATTCTTTCTGAGTTATCCTAGGAGAATGCCTGAACACGATACATATTCAGGTGAAAACTGGCTCTCTATACAGGAGATAGAGTCTCTAAAGTCACAAATATAATATTCCCTTAACTATCACCAGAGCCATATGTATCAGTTAGTTTGCTTTTGGTCACAAGTAGCAGAAACTTGACTTAACTGGCTTAAACATTAAGAAAATAAATAGTTCCAAAAAGAAAATATAAGGTCACTTAGTAGAAGCAGGGCAGGGGTCAGGATTGGTTGATCCACCAGCTCAGGGTGTCATAAAGGATCTATGTTCTTTGCATTTCATCTCCTGTTCAGAGTATAGACTTCATATTAAATTTGGATTCCTGACAATCATAAAGGTACTGCCAGTGCAAATGAAGCTACCTGCTTTCTCAAAAATTTTGGCAGAAGAGAGAAAGCATTTCTACCCATGAATCTCTCTCTGGAAATTGGCCCCTGTTGTCTCATTGACCTGATTTGAGTCACATGCTTATTCCTCGAAAGTGCCATGAGCTATTGGCCTAGGACTGGCTTCTTGGCTCTTGTTGTGGGTGAAGAAATTTCATTGTTACCATGCATTATTTAGTGACTACTCTGGATAGGATCAATTCCCTAAAACTGATGATGCACAATGAGAAGTAGAATTAACACTGAACATTCAACTAAATGTGTATCTACCCATAAAAATTAATTATCAACGAAAGCTGATTGAAAGGTTACTCTGTATGCCTATGTTTTCCAAATACCATTCAACTTAACAACGGGATTAAGCATTTGGATAATGACCAAGATGGTATGGAAATCTCTCTGGTCTAATTACGATAGTGGAATTCTGGGATCCTCAAGGATGTTTGGAAAAGAATAGAAATTCTGTTCTCTCTGTTTTACATTGACGTTTACCTGGAGAGTGGAATATCAAGATAAATATGTTCAGTTTCAGTTAATATGTGGGGTTTCTGTTGCCCCCCTGATCACTTCACCAGATGGCATGCTCCCCATACCCATACAGATCTGGGACTTGTGAGTTCCTTGGGACAAGGGGTTTTTATTCAGAAGTGAGGATGACAGAGACCAAGCAGAGCCTTGGTGCTCTGATGGACATCACTCATGTGGCTGGTCAATGCTATCTGCTGTCAAAGGGAGGTCCTTGCTGAACCTCAATGGGGAGGATAGTTGGTATAGCTCTTTGGTGCAGACACCACTCATATGAGTGAAGACTGGGTGGCTATGGGCTCTGACTCTGAACCCACATTGCTTCTGGGTGTTAGCAATGACCTGGACTGCTGGGGAGGCTGGGCCATCTCTATATCCTGACTTAGCAGCAATCTGCACCGTCTCTTCAGAGTGGGACCTTTTGTCCCAAGACATCCTATATGAAAGGCAACTCGATGTTCTATTCCCAATCTCATGTTCTATTTTTGCCTCATCAACAAAACTCAATGAATCCCGTTAGACCTTGTTCATCACATGTTTCTCCAAATCTATTGTTTATTCCTTGAGTTGTTTCCTTCCTTAAAGGTTTTGCACCTTAAGAGTCAGGAAGAGCCTCCTACTTCCAACTTTCTGTTTATACATGCATATCGACTGAACTACTATTTAACCCTCTTTCACAGAATGTAGCTATTTTCTGTGCCTTTAATTTCAAGTTAGTCTCGCTATTTATTCTTCTTTGAAAATTGCATGCCCTCAGAGCCCTGAGGACTGAAGTATTTTTTATAAGATGAAGCAATAAATCAATCTGGTACCGTGGGTCATTTATTTTACATTAATGGCTTTGAGCCAGCTAGATGAGATGACTCTTGGAGAATCTTTTTAACTTTCCTGAGGTAAACATCTTATATAAACTTGTTTTAAATTTTAGAAGATTTTTAGAAATAAAAACATTCTATGTCTAATTTAAAGGAATATCCTAACATGATAAGTTTATTTCTTACATGATTATCCTTATTTCTAAGACCTGGCTGGTGTGGCTCAGTTAGTTGAGCATCATCCTATACACCAAAATGTCATTGGTTCGGTTCGTGGTCAGAGTACATGCCTGGGTTGCGGGCTTGATCCTAGCAGGAGGCGTGCAGGAGGCAACAGACCCATGTTTCTCTCTTTCTAAAATCAATAAAAACCTATTACAAGAGATTTTCAATGCATTTTAAATCCATAGCACAATATTTTATTTTATTTTTTTAAAATATTTTATTGATTTTTTACAGAGAGGAAGGGAAAGGGATAGACAGTTAGAAACATCGATGCGAGAGAAACATCGATCAGCTGCCTCCTGCACACCCCCTACTGGGGATGTGCCCGCAACCAAGGTACATGCCCTTGACCGGAATCGAACCTGGGACCCTTGAGTCCGCAGGCCGACGCTCTATCCACTGAGCCAAACCGGTTTCGGCCCATAGCACAATATTCTAAATATGGAAAACAAAAATGACTAGTATTTAAGATATTTTTAGATATTACAAAGTGTTTTTTAAAGTTTTATCTCAATTATCATTATGTTATAGCAGGTATAATTATTATGTCTATTATATAGAAAGTTTAAGCGATATGCTCAAGGTCATGCAATCTGGTAGAGCTGCTGCTTGTACAAAGATAATCTCATGCCACGCCCACACTGTTTCCATTGGCCCAAACTACTTATACGGACCAATGAGAAAACCTGCTACTAAAACTGAAATGTTTCCATAAGCCTCCACACGTAAACTCTTCTTCTTTCTGCTTTGGAAAAACTTAACAGACACTAAGAAAATGTTCAGATTTACTTGCATTTGAAGAAAATGAACAGTGATTTTTGTAACCCCAATGCCAAAGAAGAATGCTAAAAGGGATTTTGTTGTTTTTGAAAGGATACCCAGGGAGTAATATATTTCATTTCTGTTAAAGGACAACACTGTTTCTTAACATTACAGACTAATTAGTTTCTTAGACATCCTATATGAACGGCAACTCGATGTCAATTACACAGCTGAAATATTGCAAACTTCCTTTTCCCAGGCCTCTATTTCATGAGAAGGACAGGTTTACGTTGAGAAAGAAAAGCAGCTCCTGACAGCCAGGACCTGGCCTGGCACTGTCAGCGAGGCATTGGTGTTGCCAGGAGCTGGCCTGAA
The DNA here is from genome assembly GCF_027574615.1 of Eptesicus fuscus. NCBI lineage: Eukaryota > Metazoa > Chordata > Mammalia > Chiroptera > Vespertilionidae > Eptesicus > Eptesicus fuscus. Next base: position 45,154,937 of record NC_072480.1, on the reverse strand, counting down.
ACCCTCAGCAAGGCTTTAGTGTTGTCCTGTTGACCACACCAAAGAACACCTTCACAGAGCACCAGCGTCTGACCAGGCTGCTCTGTGACCATGATGAAGCGAGAGGCAAAACAAGACCACTCTGTAATCTTGTCTACATGCAAACAAAAGGTCGGTGTGGCAACCACAGAATGCCAAACATTCTCCTAATCTGGCTAATATGAGCGACTGCTGTTTTTTTTTTTTTACAATTACAGCTTTAGCCTCACTCTATAGCTCCCTCTTGTATAAGATATGATTCCAGAATTACAGAATTACTCCTACTTCCTGAAAGCATTCAGTCCACAGCAAAGCTTTGTTTCCTGAAATTTCCCCAAAGTCACCTAACCTAGGCTTGATTCCTGCAATAAATTCTCTCTAGCATCCTCTTCCTGAGACCTCCCATGGTTGTCCATGCTGTGGGTCTCCCTTACTGCAATATCAATAAGTGTAAGTTGTTTAAATACAGATGTGTTCCTTATCGATTTTGGCTGGAGGGCATCGACAAAGTTTAGTTATTTAACTAGAGGAAATATTTAAGTATATATAGTGTATTACAGTATTAACCTCTATTAGTTATACATTTTATTGCCTGGGAGAAATCTTCTATGGATAATAGAAAGATATTTGTGGTTTTCTGTTGATAAGAATAGTTTCTGGATTATTAATATGATATCCATAAAGAGCAGTTATTGACACTTATTTAGAACTTGTGCCTTAATACAGAGTCATTAGTAAAGATTTTGGATGTTTCTTATGTCATTTTGCAATGGATAACTAGAGCTATGCCTTGGAACTCTTTTTAGTATCCAGCTTCTAAATCTGACACCTACTATTACTAGCTGGGTGACTTGGGAAAAATGTTTATTTGTGAAATGGGGATGATGGTAGTACTTAATTCATAGGAATCTTGTGAGGATTGAGTAAGATGATATATCAGGTTGTATGTACTCAATGCATTTTAGCGTGTATAATGATTTTTATTATTATCATTGCCTATGGATGGTATGTTAGTTTCTCACTGTTCCGGAGACTGGCAGTCTGAGATTAGGGTGCCAACATGGTCAGATTCTGGTGCAAGCCCTCTTCCTGTTTTCCTTCTCACTGTCCTCACATGGCAGGGCGGGAGGAAGAGAAAGAAGGGAGAGAGAGAGAGAGCACTAATGAGTGCAAGCTCTCTCATGAGAGCCCCACCCTCATGGCCCCATCTAAACCTAATTACTGCCTATCTCCAGGAGTGAGGCCTTCAACACATGGATTTTGAAGGAACATAATTCAGTCCATCAAGAGTGGCTTTATATTTTAACTAAAAAAAAAAAAGAAAAGAAAAAAAAGAGTTACAAATTAACATTTTAAAACCAAAATAATAATTTTTGTTGGTTAGTTCCCAATATTGAGCTGGTTTATGGTTTATAATTTAATACAGTAGGTTCTGTAGGATATATCAAAAGGTATATGGTTCAAGGTTATACTTTCTGAGTCTGAAGTGGAGATTTTTCTATGATCTTTCCCAACGTTACGTCTTCCATCTTCTCTGGGCTGAGGCAGGGTGGCTTTCTCTTAGGACAGGAGCACTTAACAAACTTCTTGGCTTTTGTAAGAGAATGGCAATTCCACTCCCAGCTGGGCTGACTTAGAAAGCAAGTGGCTCTGCATTTAACTGAAGTGGTAGAATATTGCACTTCAGGTACTTATTGGGGAGTATTATCTCAAACTCTCTGCCACTTACTGTTTATTAAAAACTCAGCTTAGAGAACTAATATTTACATATTGTGACCCATTTATTCCTTTATAGAATTTATCTTAAATGAAATCCATCCTAAATTGAAGTCAGAGCAGAAGATAACTGAATACCTGGATTGTATTATTTTAGTCCGCGTAGGATTGACTTTACAAGTTGTGTTTTGTCATTGTGGCTTTAGCCTGCTCTGGAAGACAGTTCAGGCTTTCTGATAATTATTGCTAAATCCAGTGACAGGCTGAGTGTCTAGAAAAATAGTAAGTGCTCAGTAAGTATTTGTTGTATGAATGAATAAATGAATAAAAACACAAATGAATAAATGATTACATGGGTTCACCCTTAGGATATTTGGTATTCATTACTATTCAAACACTATATTGATTAGAATGATCAGAGAAATTGATCACAGGACTCAGAACTAAAAGTAGATATTTCACCAGTATTTTTAAAATTTTATTTATAAGATTAACGTATAGTAAAATTTACTTTGGGGGGGGGGATACAGTCAGTAGGGTGTACAGTAGGTAGGTGCACAGTAGAATTTTAACATATGTCAACTTTCAGATGCCACACTACATTAGGATACAGAACAGTTCATCACCCAAAACTCCCTTGTGCTTTCATTTTGTAGGCATAGCTTCCCACCACCAACCCCCAAACACTGATCTGTGCTCAGTCACTACAGTTTTGTCTTTTTGACAGTCATAGAAATAGAATTATATCATATACAACCCTTAAGACTGGCTGTTTTCATTTAGCATAATGCCTTTGAGATAATCCAAGTTGTTTTGTGTATCATGAAATTTTATTTATTTTTATTTTATCTATTCTTATTTCTGAATAGTATTCCATTATATGGATGTAACACTGTTTATCTCTTCACCTATTGAAGGAAACGTGCTATGATCATTCATCTGTTTGTATGTGTGTGTGTACATGTTTTTATTTCTTGTACGAAATAATGAAGAGTGAGAATGTGAGATCATATGGTAAGTGTATGTTTAACTTTGTAATAAATTTCCAAACTGCTTTCCAGAGTAGATGTACTGTTTTATATTCCCACCAGTAATGTATGAGAATTCCAGTTGCTCTGAATCTTGCTAACCCTTAGTATTGTCAGTAATTTTTGTTTTGGACATTCTAATAGATATGTTATAGTATCTCATCATTGTTTTAATTTGCATTTTCCTAATGGCCAATGAAGTTGAATATCTTTTCAAGTGCTTATTTGCCTTCAGTATATCCTTCTTTGTGAAGTGATCAAATCTTTTGCTCATTTTTTAAAAATTGGATTGTTTATTTTCCTACTGTTGAGTTTTGAGGGGATTTTATGTATTTTGGATAAAAGTTCTTTATTGAATATGTGATTTGAAAATATGTTCTCCTAGGTGTAGCTTTCTTTTCTTCACAGTATCTTTCACAGAGCAAACATTCTTAATTCTGAGTTGGTCCAATTTATTAATTTTTCTTATTATATTTAAGTTTTGCCTATTTTTTGGTTCTGCTATAAAAATGTCATAATTTATTTTCCTATTTTTGTTGGAAAGTTTATAGTTTTACCTTTATATTTAGATCTGAGATCTATTTTGAGTTAATTTTTGCATAATGGGTAAATTTTAGGTTGAGGTTCTTTTTTTGGGATTGATGACCAGTTGCTCTGTAGTATTTGTTGTTGGAAAGGCAATAATTTTCCAATTGAATAGCTTTGGCATCTGTGTCAAAAATGAGCTGGTCATATTTGTGTGGGTCTATTTCTGTACTTTCTATTCTGTTCTATTAATCTATATGGCTATCTTTTTCCCAACATTACCCTGTGTTGATACTATAACTTTACAGTAAACCTTAAAATTTGGTGGTGAATTTACTTCAACTTTACTCTTAGTTTTAAAAATTGCATTGACTATTTTAGTTCCTTTGCCTTTTATATAAATTTTAGAATTAGCTTGTGTGTATCATGATATACCCAGAAAAGACTTTGATTAAAATTATATTAAATCTATAGATCAGTTTTTGGGGAGAATTGGTATCTGAAAAATATGGTGTTTTCAAACCCATAAATATTTATGAAGGTCTTCTTTGATATCTTTCATCAGCATTTTATAATTTTCATAATACAAATTCTGCATGTTATTTAGATTTGTACCTAAATATTTCATCTTTCTGGAGCTATTGTAATTAGTAATTTTATTTTTTCTGGAAGTATAGCTCTTTTTAATTAAAGTATAGTTGACATACAATATTATATTAATATCAGGTGTACAACATAGTGATTTGACATTTATATATCTTATGAAGTGATAAACACACAAAAATCTAGAAACCATGTATCACCATATAAAGTTATTGCAATATTGACTGTATTCTTTATGCTGTACATTACATCCCTATAAATGGCATATTTAAAGATTTCAGTTTCTAAGTCTTCATTACTAATACAAGTATGCTTTATAAGTGTGTTGACTTTGTATCCCATATTCTTGTTAAACTCACTTATTTGTCTTAGGAGATTTATTGTAGATTCTTTGGGATTTTCTCTGAAAATAAACATGCCATCTATCAACAGAGAAAGTTTTATTTCCCCGTTTTCAATGTTTATCATTTGGGTTCTCATTCTTGCCTTATTGTTCTAAGAATTCCAGTACAGTTTGAATAGCAGTGATAAGATGGATTCCTGTGTTGTTCCTTGTCTTACAAGGAATGCTTTTTGTTGTTTTTTTTTTCTTCCATTCAGTATGATGTTAGCTGTAAATTTCTTGTAGATGCCTTTTATCAGGCTGAGGAAGTTCTTTTCTGTTCCTAAGTTGCTTGGAGTTTTTATCATGAAAGGATAATGAATTTTGTCAACTGTTTTCTCTGCATCAAGTGTTATGATCATATATATATATATTTTTAACTTTAGAGTGTTAAAATATGGTAGATACATTGACTGATTTTCAAATGTTGAACCAGCCTAGCATTTGTTGTGATCTGTCACACTTTTTATATATTGCTGAATTTGAGTTGCTGATATTTTGTTGAAAAGTTTTGCATTTGTAGTTTGATGTGTAGTTGTCTTTCTTGTTAAGTCTTTTGTTTTTGGTATGAAAGTGTTTCTGGTTCAGTAAAATGACTTGAAAGTATTCCCTCGTCTTCTGTTAAGTGGAATGTATACATTGATATTATTTATTTTTAAAATATTTGGTAGAATTCACCAGGCAACCATATAAACCTGGAGGTTATTTTTTTTGAAGACTAAATAATGAATTCTATTTTTAAAAATGTGTTAAAGATCTCACTTAGCATAATGCCCTCTAGATCCATCTATGTTATCACAAATGGGAGGGGATGGGTGAAAAAGATGAAGGAGAATATAGTCAACAATATTAGTGAGAAGTTAGCATGGTGACAGTGATTATTAGAATTAGTGGGGTGATCACATTATAAGGTATAAAATGTTCAACCACTGTATTACACACCGGAAATAAATATAACTAACATAATATTATATAACAACTAGAGGCCCAGTGCATGATTGAATCATGCACCTGTAGGGTCCCCTACACGCTTTCGCTTTTCGCGGTGGAGCTGGGTGCCTGTCCGCTGGTGCCGGAGCAGACAGGCACCCAGCTCCCTCACTTTTGATGGTCCGCGGCCGCTGAGAGGGGCTACCCTGCTGTTGAGAGGCGCAGGGGGTGGGACTCGGCCGCGGATCTGGCCATTGAGAGGCACAGGGGGCGAGAGTCCTGCCCCTGCGCCTCTCAACAGCAGGGTAGCCCCCCTCAGTGGCAGTGGATCCGTGCCTCTCAATGGCTGGATAGGCCACCCCGAGTCTGGCCCCCCAGCCTCCCGCCGCCCAATTGTGGGTGTAGCAGAGTGATGGTAATTTACATGTTACTCTATTATTAGATAGGATTATATTTAAATTTAAAAATTGTTGAGGATTTTTAAAATGATACTGGATGTGGTCTATCTTAGTATATCTGCAGGAATATGAAAACAATGTGCATTCTGCTGTTGCTGCATGGAGTGTTCTATAAATGTTGTTCCACTTTTACCTGGCCTCCATGGTTTCTAATAAGAAATACTTAGTAATTAAAGTCATTGTTCTTGTATAAGTAATGCACATGTCTCTGGATGCCTTCAAGATATTTTTGTGTTTAGTTTTCAGGAGACTGATCATAGTATGAGGAGCACTACATTTTATGTATTTTAACAAATGTAGGGAGATTTTGTCATTGTAATTTTCAAATGTTTTGTTCTGCATGTTGCTCTTTTCTTTTATTCTAGGATTCTGATGACATAAATATTAAACCTTTTGATATTGGTCCAGAGGTCCCTGAGATTCTGTTCATTAAAAAACAAACATTTTTTCTTTGTGTTGTTCAGATTGGATAAATTGTGTTTATCTATTTTCAAGTCCATTGAATCTTTGTCTGTCATTTCCATGTTGCTAGTAAGCCCATACAGTAAGTTTTAAGTTTTTGGTTATTGTACTTTTTCACTCCTAGGATTTCTATTTGACTCTTTTATTTATTTTTGTCAACATTTCCTAGTTCTCCATGTGTGTGAACTGTGTTCACAATTGTTTGAACAGCAGCTGTTTTATAATAGCTGCTTTAAGGTCTTTGTCAGATATTTTCAACATGTGTGTCACCTTGTTATTGACATCTATTTATCTTCTTTTCCAGTGGATATTTGAAAGCTTACGAAACTCTAGGTATCATTTAAATCCAATGGAAAGTGTTGATTTTTTTTTAGCAGTCAGTCAGTCCAGTTGGATTCAAGCTGCGTATTTTCACTAACCATAAGTTGTGTGTGGTTTCAATGTTTTCTCATCTCCAAAGCCTTTTCAGTGCTCTTCAGATCTGTCTCATACGTGCATCACCCAGTGGGCAGCTCTAAAATCTGGATAGTAGTCTAAATCTTGGCTCAGATCTCAAAGTCTTTATTATGCTACTTAGGATTAAATGCACACACATGCAATTTGAGATGAATTTCTGTGGTCATAAACTACTTTATGGAATCAGTTTCCTGAGTTCTTCCTTTCCAGTGACCTCCCTGGCACTTTCTGGTTCCTTGGAGATACTCTTTGATCTTTTGGCCAGAAACTTCAGGACTTTACTTACCACACACTGCCATGGAACCCCATGACTGAGTCCATGTCTGGAGCCAAGAAGTGAAAGAACTGGTAGGAGAAAGAGCAACAGAGGTTTACACATTCTCTTAGGACCAATCAGAGAAGAAATTTCTCTTCCACAGAGTTCTAGGTGCCTGCTATCCCCGGTGTTGCTGCTGTTGGTGCCAATAGATTTCTTTCCCACTCCTTGAGCCTGAACTGGTGAGCTTCTTCTGTAGTTATCTCTGTCCTCATTGATGCCCCTCCGGTATTTCCTCCAAGACCTGGCTGGAGCTACTGGAGAAATACAGTGGTGAACTCACCACCAGTTTGGTAACTCTTTGGATTTTGTTCTGCTTTCCTAATACACCTACTACTTTTCAGAACCTTCAATTAGCTGCTCCTTAAATTCTAAATTTTATAGCTACATTCAGTGGGAGAGACAGGATGGTGAATACTTACTTTATTTTACCTGCAACCAAATCCATCTTCTGATTTGTTTTAATATTTTAAACGTAGTGAGTCATGTAACTGACAGTTTTTCTTTCATTTCCGTTCATCTCAGAGGTTTGAGAAAGGTCTACAAGTATAGGTAAATAACATCATCTCTTAAATCGTAACTATTTCCTAGCTTTACCCTTGAATTATGGCTATATTTGTATATATATATATGTGTGTGTGTGTGTGTGTGTGTGTGTGTTTATACTCTAAAAAATCTTGTGATCTGGCTAGGGTGGAAAGAAGATGTTTGTAAAACAAATACAATTTATTCCTGCAGGATTATTCAGAGTTTTATGAATATATGTAATTTAATGCCTTCATGCTAATGCTCATACTATTTTTTTCATCCCTTTATGACTAGGAAACTCCTATTTATCCTGCAAAGTCTTTGGAGCATGTTTTTGTCTCTTTCAATCTCTCTAATTGATTTGCTGCAGGCAGTTGGTTGCTTTTTTTATGCTTCAAGGAAGTATAATTCACATACAATAATTTTTATGCCATGGTATGTTACATTATTGTTTCCAATTATCTGTTCCTTTCCCTGTGAGAGTAGCATACCTCCCCACTCTTGCCATGACTCCAGACAGATGATGCTTTACTGTCCAGAGTCAGGATGGGCCATCCGACTTTCTTTGGCCAATACACTGTGCGTGGAAGTGATTTGTGTACTTTTGGACAGCACCTTACATATGCTGTGTGGTTTAGCTCAATCTTTTGCTCACTATCTACCGAGAGAACAGGGTATCTAGATAGGGGCTACCCTTTCAGCCCATGTCATGTCCCAGAATGAGAAGACACATAAAGCAAAGAGCAGCAGAATCCAAGCTGATCTGCAGACCCATAAGTGAGAAATAAATGATTATTGTTGAGTAAGCCACTGGGATGTTCAGGGTTTTAAAAAAATTAAAATTGTTACTTTAATAAAATCTGACTAATAGAATGTCTGGTTCCCCAGATGAATTGCTCTATAGGATCAGAAACTCCACAGGCAGAGTTTGACCTGTAAGAGGTATTATGAAGGCTGTCAACCAAAAGACCAAAGAAGACAATGGGACCAATGCAGATTTCATATGTAGGAGTCCCTGAGGCCTGTGGCGCTTCCAGCATGGACCTCCCAGGGCAAATTCAGATCAAATGGATAATCATTTGGTTAGGCCCAGCCTAAACATATACTTTGGAATGGGTTTCTGATTCTGATTAAGTCCAGGGTTAGCCAAGTATGACTCATAAAGGCATATATAAATACAATCCGTACTTTAGTGGGATTTGATCTAGAAATCAGATGGCTTAAGTTAACTCAGATACTGTTAAGCTGGATGAACTTGAGTAAATCACTAATCTCTTTCCTCATCCTTATTTTTATCATCCTCAAAGAGAAAGGGGAATGAGGGTGGATAAGAGTTGGATTACCCATTTTCAAAGGTCCCCTTTTTAGTGGTATTATTTTCTGATCTTTTTTACATTTTGTTCTTTAGTTTTTGTGCATGCCTGTGCAGATTAGATGAACCCATAGAATGAGCCAAGTCATTATACAGAAAGCTCCTGCATAAACATACCATTTCAATTATTTGGCATTTTATTAAAGAACTACAGATTGCATCACTAAACAGAACCATCAACAGCTCAACTGTATTTAGTGCCTGCCAGGCTGGGAGTGTGCAGGCTTTTCTGAGCATCTCTGCATCTTGTTTGTAAGCTGCCTTCTCAGCTTTCCCTCCAGCTTTGCTTGAACCCTGAATGCCACTCTCAACTCCCAAGCCTATGGTTTCTTTTCCTCATTCTGGCAAGGACAAATAGCATTTCACCTTTTTTTGTACTGCTTGCTGCTGCTTCTACTCAGAAAGAGAATGTATTTTTGGCTTCTCATGTGCCATGGATGAAAAATACAGTTGGTCCCTCACTGTTCAGGGACCTAGGAAATGTACATAGACTCACGGAAGTATTGAACTGGGATAGAGATTACTCAGTTCCATCAATTTAGAGATGAGGCACCAAAACCCAGAGGTTTTGACTTAACCTAGCAATGCTGACGAGTGGGAGGATTGGGGATAGAAATTCGGTCTGTGACACCCCCGCAACATGCTAATGCACAAAAGATTGAAGCTTCAGGAATCTGAGGGGAAATAAACTACACAATAAAATGCAAAATGATCCCTAAATTGCCACAGATTAGAAGCAGAAAAGTAATCTGATAGTTCAGATCCTGTCTCTTCAATTCAGCTCCTTCTCTGCCCTTAAAATGTAATTTTGGTCAGACCACTTGACAACAATTCATCCTCAAAAAGGCCTCTGTACATGATCATATTTTAAATAGCAACAACTAAGACACACATACACATGAAAACAAAGCACTGCCAAAAAAAAATCACTAGGCTGTGCCCTGGCTGGTTGCTAAGTGGTTAGAGCGTCGGCCCACACACTGAAGGCTCACAGCTTCGATTCCCAGTCAAGGGCATGTACCGGGATTGCAGGTTTGATTCCCGGCCCCAGTCCAGGCAGGTGCGGGAAGCAATTGATGTGTCTTTCTCAGAGATATTTTTCTCTCTCTTCCCCCCACCCTCCAATTCCTCCCTTCCATTCTCTCCAAAAATCAATGGCAAAAATATTATCAGGTGAGGATTAACAAACATGAAGAATTAAAAAAAAAATCACTAGGCTGGAGATCCATGATGGCAGCAGAGAAGGTAGAAGGTACACTCATCTCGGCCAAAAACCAAAGTGGAATTACAACTGAATTATGGAACAATCAACCTGAATAACCAACTGAAGACTAGCTGAAGTATTATGACAGAGGATTTACAGGAGAAGCCACACTGAGACTGGTAGAAAGGCCTGAGATGTGAAAAGGCCCTCCTCCCCTGTGCAGCAGCTGAGATTTAGGAGGGATATCTCAGCTGTGGGGTACACCTGAGAAGCATGAGGTCTCAATCCCAAGCTGGACTCTCCAGCCCAGAGCACCAGAGCCAGGAAGAGTCACCCACATAACCTCTGGCTGTGAAAGCCAGCAGGGATTCTGTCTGCCAGGGAGAGGCTGCAGTTTGCTAGAAACACAGACACTCTCTTAAAGGGCCAATACACAGATCTTATTTGCAGCCACTTACCCTGTGTTCTGACGGAGGGAGGGTGGAGCAGACTATAGTCTGTGAGGACAAAGGAGTTTGTGGCTCTGGGAAGAGAGCTGAAGGGGTAAGTTTCCTGAGCTGAGTTTTTCTCCCACACTGCAGAGGCAATCTCTTTTGGGTGGAGCACTCTCCTCCATGTGTCATCAGCCTGGAGAAATAGAATAGTCTCACCCTTTGGACTCCCTACCTGCCCTCTGGGAAGCTTGCACCCTGCTGAGGAGTCAGCTGACTGGGCCAGTGTGTAGAAGTTTGGGCAGATTTTGCGGGGGGGGGGGGGTGTCATTAACTGAGTTGTGTGGCTTTGCGGTGGGGACCATTCCCCTACTTTCCCTTGAGCTGTGCCTCTCCCTCATGGTGTCTCTCCCTCATGGGAGATCCACTAGCCCCAATCTTTGGGCTCCCAGTGGCCCCACCTTTCGGACACCTGGTGGCTCTGCCCTGCCAAGGGCTGGGCAGAATCAGGGATGGACTGAGGTGTGTGTCTCTGGGGCAGAGGCCACACCCCCCACCTTGCTCCAAGCTTGACAGGTGGCCATGCCCTGCGGAGATTGGGCTCTGGGCAGAATCTGGGACAGATTGAGTTGTGTGGCTCTAGGAAGGGAACATTTTTCCCTTGCATGTCTGACTGGTGCAGAGCCCTCCTTTCACACAGCCAAATCTGGGTCTGTTTGGACCTGATAAATTCTGATGACCTCACCCTGACAATTCCTTGAGACCCCATCCCCTGACAAAGACGTGTGAGCAATCAGTGGGTGGCAGCTAGATTTGGTATACCCTAGGGCATTTGTTGAGGGGCCTCAAACCCAGCACTAGAACTGAGATTGAACCTATATCAATTTGGTGAATACCATTCACTCCTACCCTGCGACTCACTGAGATCCTACCTCATGCAACTCAAGTACTGCCAGGGACTCTTTCAGTGACTGTGCTTAATAGGCAGCCGGCAGGCAGAGGCACATGTTGGGGTGCCTTGGGACTTCTGCTGACCTGTCCCTGGGCCTGATGCTGGTAAAAGTCAGCCTTGATGTCCAACTTGGTCATTCTCGTATATACCCAGGCCAAGCAGAGGCAGCCACAAACTGTGGATTGCTTTGTAGCTCCAAAGAGGTTGTCCAAGGCCAGTCACAGGCAGTGTCTTACATTGGCCTGCACCACAGTGCCTCCCGAGAAGTCCCAAACCAACACATCCAGAGGTCAGCTTCAAACAACATCAGAGCAGGATCCAATCAGCTTCACAAATGGCATATGCAAGGCACATCATAATTAAAATAGCAAGGTTAAAGACAAAGAGGGAATCTTAAAAGCAGCAAGGGAAAGACAGTTAGTTACCCACAAGGGAGCACCCACAAGACTGGCAACTTATTTTTCAATGAAAACATTTCAGGCCAGAAGGATTAGCATGAAATATTCAAAGGGATGAAAAGGCAAGGACCTACAACCAAGACTACTTTACTCAACGAGGTTATAATTTAAATTTTAAGGACAAATAAAGAACTTCCCAGGAAAGAAAAAGCTAATGGAGTTTGTTACCACCCAATAGGTATTACAAGTAATATTAAAGGGCCTTCTTTAAGAAGAAGAAAACAGAGGAACATAGTTAAAAGATTAAAAGGGCAATAATTATGTACCTATCAATAATCACTTTAAATGTAAATGGCTTCAATCAAAGTATACAGGGTAGCTGAATGAATAAGAAAACAAGATCCATATACAGTATATGCTGTCTACAAGAGACCCACCTCAGAATGAAAGACACATACAGACTAAAAGCAAAGGAATTGAAAAAAGATATTTCATTAGAATAAAAAGGAAAAACAAGCTAGTGTAGCAATTGTTCTATCTGACAAAATAGACTTTAAAACAAAGGCTACAGCAAGAGCAAAGAAGGACACTACATAGTGATAAAGGGAGTTATTCAACAAGAAAATATAACTCTTGTAAACATTTATGCACCAAACATAGGAGCACTGAAATATGTAAAGTAAATCTTGATAGACATAAAAGAAGAGATTGACAGTAATACAGTCATAGTATGGGATTTTAACAATGAATAGATCTTCCAGGCAAAAAATCAACAAGGAAATGGTGGCCTTAAATGACACTAGATCAGATGGATTTAATTTATATCTTCAGAGCGTTTCACCCAAAGCAGCAGAGTATACATTCTTTTCAAGTGCACATGGAACTTTTTTAGGATAGGCAACATGTGAAGATAGAAAACAAATCCCCCAAAATTTAAGAAGATTAAAGTCATATAAAAACCCTTTTCTTTTTTAAATATATGTTTTATTGATTTCAGAGAGAGGAAAGGAGAGGGCAAGGGAGATAGAAACATTAATGATGAGAGAGAATCATTGATTGGCTGCCTCCTCCATGCCCCACAATGGGGATCAAGCCCACAACAAGGGTATGTGCCCTGACCAGGAATCAAACCGTGACCTTCTGGTTCATAGGTCGAAGCTCAATCACTGAGCCACACTGGCCAAGCTCAAGCATCTTTTCTGATCATACTAGTATGAAACTAGAAATAAATCACAACAAAAACTGAATAGCACACAAAAACATGAAGGCTAAATAACATGTTATTAAACAGTGAATGAGTTAACAATGAAATCAAGGAAGAAATCAAAAGATACCTTGAAACAAATGAATATGAGAACACAACAACTCAAAATCTATGGGATACAGAGAAGGCAGTCCTATTAAAATACCAGTGACATATTTCACAGAACTAGAAACATTTATATAAAACCACAAAAGATCCTGAATAGTCACAGAAATCTTGAAAAAGAAGTACAAAGTTGGGAAATCTAGTGAACAGAATTAACTAACAATTATAGTAGAAACAGACTCATAGATACAGAGAACAGACTGACAGTTGTCAGAGGAAAGGAGAGCTGGGGGTCTGGATGCAAAAGGTGAAAGGATTAAGTTTAAAAAGAAGAAAACTTATAGACGCAGAAAACAGTATGGTGATTACCAGAAAGAAAGGAGGCGGGGTGGGCAGAGGTAGAAGAGAGTAAAGGGGGAATAAATGGTGATAGAAGGAGACTTGACTTAGCATTGGGAATACCCAGTGCATGATACAGATAATGTATTATAGAATCATACACCTGAAACCTATATAATTTTATTAACCAACTAGAGGCCTGGTGCATGAAAATTCATGCATTGGAGGTGGGGGGTCCCTCAGCCTGGCCTGCCCCCTCTCACAGTCTGGGAGCTCTCAGGGGCGGGAGGTGACCCGGAGACCAGGGGAAGGTGACACCCCCGCAAGCCTTAGCCGGCCCTGGTTACCTGAGCCTTGGGTGGCCCTGGGTGGCTGGGCAGCCGCCATCCAAGGCTTGCCTGCGCCTTGGGCCGGCCCTGGGTGGCTGGAGGGCTAAGGGGACTAGGGGACTCCGGAGGCAGGCACACAGAGCGGCCGGACCTGCTTTGGGGCATGCCAATGCCCCGGCAGGGCTGAGGGGACTGGGCGCTGCCATCTTGTGGCTGTGGGTGTCCCCATCTTTGTGAGGGTGTGACAGTCAATTAGCATATTCCCTCTTTATTAGATAGGATGTCACCACAATAAATTGAATAAAAATAATAAAAATAAAAGATAAAGGTGAAGTCTATAATAAAAAAGTCATTAGGCTGCTGGTTTTATAAATATCATCAACAAATTGACCAATCATTCAGCCCCTTCGCCTCAGCTATTATAGTTATCAATTATGTGTTATAATTCTTGATTATAAAATCCTTTGAAATATTCAGATAAAAGGCTGAATAGACAAAGTAATTAAGATGATTAGTTACAGCAAAAATAATTTAAATCAATTTTCTGTGTAGTGTCTTTCATATTGCAGTATTCTTAGTTCTTATCTTCCCTATTGGAGACACAGGAGATAGACTAAGAGACACAGAAAGGGTGGGACTCAGTGGGGAGTGGGGTGGAGTCAAAGTCTAGTCCTTGCTCAGCATCTGCCATGTGCTCTTCATATATTGCCTCATTTGGTAATTCTAACAAGCCTCTCTAAAGAAGGAGAGATAAGGAAACTGAGGCTTAGAGACAATACATTTCTTAAGATCAAACAGAACCTAGACTTGAATACAGACCTCCCTAATTCCAAAATCTATGCTCTTGAGTTAGGTTGATTTCTTCCATTGCTTTGTACATGCATCTTAAAAGTAAGTGGAATGGGGGTTTGTAGTGAGGTAAGAATTGATAGGTACACAAGATTGCCTGGCTCTCAGCGCACATTTACGAATTCATTTTTTTGTGTGCACAGCTTGCTGACTATTCTTGAGGCACTATGAGACAGAGATAAACATGAAACAGCTCCATCTTCAAGCCATTAGTGTCTTGTAAGGGAAAACAGACACTAAAGAACTAGAGGAAAACATTCTTAGTCCTTCAATAGATGTGTATGGAGCAGTGGTGGTTCTAAAATTACTAGACAGGAGGGGCAATTTGATTTTGTCAATAGGCTCTAAACATCCATTTCCACCTCTTTCTATGTCTTGTCTTGTGTTGCAAAGGCCTAGAAAGCAAACGTGCAGTTTCCCCAGACTAATGTTCTCACTGTCAAATAGGTTCCACCAAATAGAGGCATTTGCATGAGACTTGGAAAGCAGAAGAGAGGCAGATGCTGTGTTTCTGACACAACTGCTGGTAAGCAAAGCTCAGAGTTGTGAATGTTGAGAGGCAGGCACAGCACCTGACATCCATCTCTGCCACCTGCACTGTGGGCGTCATAGGACAGTTGAGACTGCAGCACTTGGGTTGATGGCAGAGTCTTCTTGATTCCTAAGGTGGAGGGTTTTTGAATCTAGGTGTTCCAAAGTCAGCCCTGGCTACGTCTTCTCAAGCCCTTCCAACAGTTTTATAAGCACGCAATCCTTATAATAAATTTATGTCTTATTTGTACATGTAGGATAGGATCTATTTCCTGCTCAAATGCCTGACATGTATAAAGGGGTTTAGGGAGAGAAATTGGTTGGAAGGGGGAGGTAGTGAGGAAGTTATCTTGAGCTGAGTTGTCATTCGCATGGCAGGCTCCTCGTGTTTCTGTAATTGTGTGCTTATTTTGATTGGCTTAGGCAATAAATGACAGACTTGCTTCAAACAAATAACATCAACATTTTGTTTGTCTTTTTTTTTTCTTTCTGCTCTTATGTCCTGGTTTAAATCACTGTGTATCTTAATTCTCAATTGTGTATTGGCAACAATATCTGGCAAAGCAGATTAAACTATCCTGTTTATGTTTTGTTTTGTTCCTCTAATACTTAATTGGACTGATTCTCACCCACCCCAGGTCAAGAATGTGTGAGCCATGGGACTGAAGTACTAAATTAAACTTACTTTGAAACTGAAACTAATCTTTAAATAAAAAAGTATAATAGTGATTTGATATAAGATAAAAAAACAAAAATTTTAAGATTATAGATGGACTATGTTAGTTTTGCAACAGGATTTCTGCATTGAATGCTGAAACCCATTTCAGCATGACAATAGCATGTTTTTCTTTTTTGCTGACTAAAATAAATATCTGGTGGTTTTCTAACTTCTATTTACCATATGGGTTAGCTGGTTTTTAATCAAAATTATTTAGGTAACATAAAATCTATAAGTATAAAATATATTCTGTTTCTATCTGCAGTGCATTTAAAACCATTTCTATAAAATATATTTTGTTTAATCAGATATGTTAATAAGTGAATTGGTTATATCATTTGTATTTGTTAGCCTACTGAATAAGAACTGAGCCTGGTACACTCCTGGCTTTTAATAATTATTCATCAGTTAAAATGTCCTATTTAAAAAAAAAAAGTTTGAAAGAGTATAAAATCCCTCTTAAACAATCCCTTGTACTGTCCTCCTAATTTCTATAGTTGGAGAGAACACAGTAATCTACCCTTATCTGTAGAAGTTATGATCCAAGAATCTGAGTGGATGCCTAAAACTACAGATAGTACCAAAACCTCCAAATCAATATATATATTATATATATGTCTATATTTACCTATCATCTCTCTCTCTATATCTATATCTATATCTATATCTATATCTATATCTATATCTATATCTATATCTATATCTATATCTATATCTATATCTATATATCTATATCTATATATATCTATATGTATCTCTATATACTTACACTTTTTTCCTATACGTACATGTGTATGATAAAGTTTAATTAATTAAACAAAGTAAGGGATAAACAAGATTAACTAATAATAAAATAGAACTGTTATAACAATATCTATCTATATAAAAAATCCTAATATGCAAATAGACCGAACAGTGGAACAACCCAACAACCGAACAACTGGTCCCTATGACGTGCGCTGACCACCAGGGGGCGTGCATGGAACACGGTGGGCACCTGCAGCAGGCAGTAGAGTACAGAACATGGTGGGTGTCGACCGCAGCAGGATGGTGGAACAGGTGAGTGGGAGCACCAGACCAAGGCAGGGCGCCAGTCACTGTCATCGGGGTAAGCCTCTGGAGGCTACTGAAAATTCTTTGCTCCTGTGCGCCGTGGTCCTGCCCAGCGTTCGCACCTGTTGCTGGCGCTGGCCCACTCATAGGTGCTGCCAGCACTGGAGCTGCTTGCACCCACTGATGACATCAGCCTCGCTCATATCCGCAGCTGGCACCTGGCGCCAGTCCTGATTGCTTGGCACCATCAGCGGCTGCGAGCGGTGGCTGCCAGCCCCAATCACCCCGGAGAGCCTCTCTACCTCCCCCTGCTCCTGAGGGGTGATCAGGGCATCAGCTGCTGCTTGCTCCCATTGATGGCGCTTGCCCCACTTGCACCCGCTGCTGGCATTAGTCCAGTGGGAGCGGGGCTGATGGCACACAGGGGACCAGGGACTATGGTGGGAGGGGTCAGGTGGGAGTGCAGAGGATGAGCCGAGACCCGCCCCTGTGCTCACTGCAGCCTCATGGCCCACAGTTCCTTTCAAGGTGCACAAATTCATGCACTGGGCCCTAGTATTGTAATAACAGTTATGTGAATGGGTTTGGACCCATTATCTCTATATATAAAAGCCTGAATGACTGAACGACCGAAATACCAGTCAATTGGTTGCTATGACCCGCACTGACCACCAGGGAGTAGACGCTCAATGCAGTAGACGCTCCCACAGCCAACCTCCCACAGCCAGCCAACCTCCCACAGTCCCTCCCTCTGGCCAGCCAGTGGTCAGTGTGCTCCCACAGCCAACTTTCCATGGTTGGCCAACCTCCTGCAGTCCCTTCCCCTGGCTGGCCAGCCCTGATTGGCCCCGATTGCAGGCCAGGCCAAGTGACCCCACCTGTGCACAAATTCATGCATTGGGCCTCTAATCCTATCTAATAAAAGAGTATCATGCAAATTGACTGTACCTCTGCTACACCCACAAGCCATGCCCATCAGCCAATCAGGAGCAAGTATGCAAATTAACCCAACCAAGATGGCTGCGGCCACGGAGCGAGCAGGAGGCTTGGGTTTACCCGGAAATAGAGGAAGCCAAGCTTTCCGCAACCCTGGCTGGCTTAGGCCTCCAGTCAAGGCTACAAAGTTTCAATTATAGAAGATAAATAAATCCCAACAAAAATGGCTGTGGCCACGGAGCAAGCAGGAGGCTTGGCTCCGCTCAAGACTACAAAGTTTCAGTTATAGAAGAAAAGTAAGTCCCAGATACCAGGGCCTCCACTTGGGTCGCTGGGGGGTGTGGCCAGCCTGAAAACCACCATAGGCCCCTCGCCCAGCCTGCCACACGCCCCAAGGGAACCCCCACCCTGATTCGGGACACTCTTCAGTGCAAACCAGCTGGCCCCCATCCATGCACCAGGCCTCTATCCTATCTAATAAAAGAGTGATATGCAAATTGACCATCACTCCAACACACAAGATTGCTGCCCCCATGTGGTCAAAGATGGCTGCCCCCATGTGGACACAAGATGGCTTCCACAAGATGGCCAGCAGGAGAGGGCAGTTGGGAGGGACCAGGCCTGCAGGGGAGGGCAGTTAGGGGCAAATAGGCTGGCAGGGGAGCAGTTAGGCATCAATCAGGCTGGCAGGGGAGTGGTTAGGGGGTGATCAGGCTGAGGGACACCCCACCCATGCACGAATTTCATGCACTGGGCCTCTAGTTAAGTATAATAAGGGTTACTTAAATACAAGCACTGCCAAGACAGTCAATCTAATAACTGAGGCTAACAGGCAGGGAGCGTATATAGTGTAGAGACACTGAACAAAGGGTGAGACAGAGTAAAAGGTCAAAGATGGCTGCCCCCATGTGGACACAAGATGGCTGCCACAAAATGGCCAGCAGGGGAGGGCAGTTGGGAGGGACCAGGCCTGCAGGGGAGGGCAGTTAGGGGCAAATAGGCTGGCAGGGGAGCAGTTAGGCATCAATCAGGCTGGCAGTGGAGTGGTTAGGGGGTGATCAGGCTGGCAGGCAGAAGTGATTAGGGGCAATCAGGAAGGCAGGCAGGTGAGCAGTTGGGAGCCAGCATTCCTAGATTATGAGAGGGATGTCTGGGATTGGGCCTAAATGGGCAGTCAGACATCTCTCGAGGGGTCCCAGATTGGAGAGGGTGGAGGCTGGTCTGAGGGACACTCCACCCATGCACGAATTTCATGCACCGGGCCTCTAGTTAAGTATAATAAGGGTTACTTAAATACAAGCACTGCCAAGACAGTCAATCTAATAACTGAGGCTAACAGGCAGGGAACGTATATAGTGTAGAGACACTGAACAAAGGGTGAGACAGAGTAAAACTGTGATATTTCATCATGCTACTCAGAATGGTGCACAATTTAAAACTTATGAATTGTTTATTTCTGGAGTTTTCCATTTAATATTTTTTAACCGTGGTTAACTGTGGGTAACTAAAACAATGAAAAGTTAAACCATGGATAAGGAGAGACTATTATAAAAACGTATTGATAGTCCTCACCGGTTTGGCTCAGTGGACAGAGCGTTGGCCTGCAGACTGAAGAATCGTGGGTTCGATTCCAGTCAAGGGCACATACCTCAGTTGCAGGTTCAATCCCTGAGTGCATGTGGGAGGCAACCAGTTGATGTATCTCTCTTACATTGATGCTTCTCTCTCTCTGTCTCCCCCCTCCCTTCTACTCTCTCTAAAAAATCAATGGAAAAATATCCTCGGGTGAGGATGAACAACAACAACAAAAGGTACTGATTCTATATAATAAAGAGGTAATATGTAAATTAACCCTCATGCCCTCACAAGATGGCTGCCTATGACCAGGCCGGCAGGGGCATTAGTGGGGGTCGACCAAATGACTGAACAAGCAGGCTGCGTGGGGCAACCAAGCTGGCAGGGGAGTTAGTGGGTGATGACCAAACGACTGAACAACAGGATGGTGGGCGACCAGGCTGGCTGGGGGGCCATGAGGGGCAACCAGGAAGGCAGGGGGGGTGAAGTTGGGGGCAACCAGGCCAGCAGGGGGGCAGTTGGGAGCGATTAGGATGGCAGGGGGGCAGTTAGGGGCGACCAGGCTGGCAAAGGGGGGGTCAGTTGGGGGCGACCAGGTCGGCTGGGGGTGGCAGTAAGGGGTGACCAGGCTGGCAGCAGGGGGCAGTTAGGAGCATCCAGGCCAGCAGGGAGGGGGAAGTTGGGCTGACCAGGCCAGCAGGGAGGACAGTTAGGGGCAATCAGGCTGGCACGCAGTCAGTGAGGGGCAGTCAGGCTGGCAGGGGTGGGCAGTTAGGGGCGACCAGGCAGGCAGGCAGGTGAGCAGTTAGGAGCCAGTGGTCCAGGATTGTGAGAGGGATGTCTGACTGCCGGTTTAGGCCCAATCCCCGGAATTGTGCCTAAATTGGCAGTCGGATATCTCCCAAGGGGTCCTGGATTGGAGAGGGTGCAGGCTAGGCTGAGGGGACCCCTCCCCCTGTGCATGAATTTCATGCACCGGGACTCTAGTAAACTAATAATAAGGCTGATCTATCAGATGTGGGTTGGGAGGAAGGGAGGCTGGTTAGGAAATATTTCAGAAAGGAGGCAACACTTGAGTTGAGTCTTGGAAGATGGCGGCCCTTTGCCAAGCAGATATAGGAAAGGGCAGTTATTCCAGGAATAGGAGAACAAGGATCAGAAGCCTGAAAGTAAAGGAAGCCATTGGAAATCCACAGAACTGAAAATTGTTCAGTTTGCCTAGAGCATAGTGGGTAGGCAGAGGGAAACCTATAGAGCTCCTCACTGAAGTGTCAGGTCCACCTTACCATGGAGTTTGCATTGCATCCTGCAGGCAATAGGGACATTTTTATGGGTTTTAAGCCAGGAAGTGACATGATTGGTTTGACTTTTGTGAAGAACATTTTGACTGCAGTAATTAACATGAGAGGACTTATAATCTGATAGATAGAGCACCTGAATTAATATAAAAATAATCATATTATTTTAAATCTTAGAACACATATACTTATGTGAATAGGGGGTTAAGTTTCTTGTATGTGAAGAGGGGGTTAAGTTTCTTGTATGTGATGAGGGGGTTAAGGTTTTCTTAAGTTTTCCTTTTCAAGGCCTCTGCTAAGCAATTGGGGAGGTCACTCAGCTGTGAATCCAGCAAGCAGAACTGATAAGCATGGTCAGACTGACCCACCAGGAGTCAAAACATCATCTCATAAACATCATTTCATCGCCTGATGACTAAGGACAATAACTGATGTCTGCGGACCTCCAGGTAGCTGCATTCTGTTTCCAGCCTCACCCTAGCCCATTCCCCTTTGTAATCCTGTCCCCTGCACCTTGCTGGAAGACAAGATTTGAATGCTTGTACGCACCCTTTCTTCTTGGTTGGAAGGCCTCAATAAATGCCTTATATGATTCAACCCTGTTTTTCTTACTAGACACAGCGACAGACAGCCTGAGCCTAACCAGGGGTTTTCCGGTAACAGAGTCAGGAAGACAAGGAAAATTCAGTGGGAGATGTGCAATGAGAGAGGCTTAATTCCAATGGCTGAATGGTAAAAGGTTAGGTCATGTTACCAGAATGCAGACTGGTCCTAAAGGAGCTTAGCTGGGAAACAAATGGGTAGGAGTGTGGGGAGCGGAGCTAGAGAGAGTTATAGGGTCAAGTGTGCTTTTTGTTTATCCATCTATCCATTTGTTACCAGATAATCAAATTCCCTCCTCACTCCTGGTATTGGGGTTCTTACTATATCTTTAGAAAATGAATTTTTTAAGATTGGCATGGGAGAATGAGATGTAGTAAACGGCTTTATTTGAATGGAGTTACATTCCTTGAGTTGCAAAGTCCCACGCCCCTTAAGCCAGCCCTGAAAAAGGTGGACTGGGCCTCTAGCAGAGCCAAAAGCAAGGCCAGTGTCCAGAACTTTCATTCTATGTTGCAGCCAGGTCCAGTCCAGCACCAGATTAATTAAAGCCCATTAGTCCATTTAATTAGAAATTTTTATGTTCAGACCATCCTCTCTGGTTACTTTCAGTCTCCGCGTTGTAGGGCCTGTTTGCTGGCCTCCCCTGAGCTTGTCAGGTTTAATATGTGGTCCCTTTGTGTCCAGAGATTTAAACCAGCAAACAAAAGGATACATGGATGGTCTTTTTTTTTTTAATTTCTTTATTGATTAAGGTATCACATATTTGTCCTCATTTCCCCGGATGTTCTTGATTACACAAAGTTTTTTAACTTTTTGTATTAGTTCCAAGTCATAAACCTGCTGAAAGACAATTGAAAACCAAGGAAGGTTACACAAAAGGTAGCAGACAAGCAGACACAAAGGATTAACAACAGTGATATATAAAGCATGCTAGCTATAGCTGGTTTATCTCAGTGGTTAGAGCTTCAACCTTCGGACTGAAGGGTTTTGGGTTTGATTCAGCCTAGGGCACGTACCTTGGTTGCAGGCAAGATCCCCGTCCCGCATTGGGATGTGTGTGGGAGGCAACCAATTGATGTGTCTCTCTCACATCGACGTTTCTCTCTCTGTCTCTACCTTTTCCTTCCACTCTCTTTAAAAAATTAATGTAAAAAATATTCTCGGATGAAGATTAACAATAAATAAATAAATATAAAGCATACTACAATCAGTATAAAAGGACTATTAATGAAAAGTGATCAAAGAGTAATAAATTGGTAGTGCCAGAAGAAATCATCCCCCCCAAACAGGCAAATACGTGTTGCCAAGATATGCTAATTAAAATAATGAGGTAACCTTTTACTTTTTGGACAAGTAGCAATGATTTGTTAGTCACCCAGTGTTGGGCAGAGCATAGGGAACAGACATTGTCATGTACTCTAGATGAGGTTATAATTTGGTAAAAGCTTTCTGGAAAGCAATTTGGCAGTTATTACTGAAACTAGAGGCCCAGTGTATGAATTTGTGCACTGGTGGGGTCCCTCGGGGTGGGATGTGGGGATTGGGCCTCAGCTTGTGCCCCCAGCCTTGCAGCCCCACAGCCCTGTCTGGCACCCCACTGTGGCCTGGTGCTGCCCCCTCACCTGCTCCAACATCCCACCTGTGGGGCAATTGATTGGGACCAGGTCCCCCGACTGGCTCCCTCAGCACCTGGGAGCTGGGCTGTGTATCCTCCCCTCACTGTCACCACTGGTCACTGTCTGTGGGGCAATCGGGCCCCTGCTCATACCTGCCTTGGCCTGGCACCACCCACTCACCTAATCCACATCCCGCTGAAGTCCTGCTCTCCTCAGGGCCCATCGGGGCTGGCAGCACCTTCAATGCCACCCTCTGCTGGTGCTGCATTGCCAATGCCTGCCATGTTCCATGCTGCCCCCTGGTGGTCAGCGCATGTTATAATGAGCAGTCAAACTCCTGGTTGAACAATTTGCATATTAGGCTTTTATTATATAGGACTAGGGGCCCAGTGCACGAATTTGTGCACCTTGAAAGTAACTGTGGGCCTCCAGGCTGCAGTGGGCACAGGGGTGGGTCTTGGCCCATCCTCCGCGCCCCCACCAGGTCCCTCCTGCTGTGGCCCCTGGTCCCCTGTCTGTTGGCAGCCTTGCTCCTGCCACTACCGTTCTCATGTGCTGATGGTGCTGGTCTCGCCTGCACCTGCTGAGGGCGTACAGTGATTGGGGCTGGTGCCAGCAGTGGGTGTCACCAGCTGCTGCTGCCCCTATCGCCCCTCAGGAGCAGGGGGAGGTGGAGAAGCCCTTAGGGGCGATTGGGGCTGGCAGCTGCTGCTCACACCTGCTGACAGCATCGAGTGATCGGGGTCAGAGCCAGGCACCAGCAAGGGTGCGAACAGCAGCTCCAGCATCAGCAGCGGTGTGAGTGGGGCTGGTGCCAGCAGCAGGTGCAAGTGCCGGGCAGGACCATGGCGTGTGGGAGCAAAGAATTTTCAGTGACCTACCAGAGGCTATCCTAGATGCAACTGGCACCCTGCCTTGGTCTGGTGCCCCACTCACCTGTTCCATCATCCCGCCGTGGCTGACGCCTGCCATGTTTCATGCTCTGCCACATGCTGCTGATGCCCACCATGTTCCGCACGCGGCCCCTTATGGTCAGTGCAAGTCATAGCGACTGGTTGTTATGCTGTTTTGTCTATCTGCATATTAGGGTTTTATATATATATATATATAGGCCTGGTGCACGAAATTCGTGCATGGGTAGGGTCCTAGCCCATGATCAGGGCCGATTGGGGCCTTCCAGCTGTTGGCTGGGGCCTTATTCTGGCTGCCAGCTGCTGGCCAGGGCCTTCCTTCATTCTGCGCTGCCCCCTGCTTGATTCAGCGCACATCATAGCGAGCGATTGAACTCCCCGGGGGCACTTTGCATATTAGCCCTTTATATGTAGAGATGATAACTGTATATACCTTCTGATTTAGCAACTGTATTTCTAAGATTCTATTCTTAGAAATGTCAATTCAAGTAAACAAAGATATGTATATAAGAGTATTCATAACAGCATTGTTTGTATAAAAAATAAAATTGATCTAAAATAGGTATAATTGGGAGATTGAAAGATATTTGCTATATTCAAATAATGGATTATGAGGTTGCCTTTTAAAAGACAGGTAGATAATAACAAATATTCATAATACATTAATAAGTGATGAAAATTAGTCACAAAATAATATGTATATTTTGATGCTATTATAAAAATACTTGTATGTGTCTTATGTGCATTTGTATATTTATATAATATATAGTTTTATATTTGTGAGTTACATAAACATGTAATCTGTATCAGTTTATGCATAGGAAAAATTTATCAGAATTTACAAACAAATTGTTAAGAAATGAAAGAATGTGATTACAGGGGACTTTTACCTTCTGCTTTATTTATGTCTCTATCATTTGTATTTTTTTATAAAACATGCTTTTTTATTTAGGAATAAAAACATAAACCTGTGAAAATGTATTTATGTTAGATGTTTAATGGATCTTAAGTGACTCCTAATTGAGCATGGTGGAACATTCTTCTCTTGGTAACAAATGACCAATCTGACTGCATGTGATGGAAAGAGTCTACCTCATTATTATTCTTGCAGGGTGGACAACACATAAGTCCTTGTGGAGTGAATAAATGATTAAGTAAAAATAAATTGATATGCTTTGGTAGCTAAGAAAGGAAAGGATCTATAAATCTCCCAGAAGGAACCAACAATTATTTCTCTAATGCTACGTGAGGAAAAAAGTGTTTAAATATCTCTGGCCATTTCTTTCTCACTTCTTTTAATTCCTGAAGGTATGCTCAGTGTCCTGACATCAATTTGGAAACTTCATATAATGCAAGCTATAAAGATAACCTATTAGGGAACTCAAGCACAATGTTTCATATTGATTAAGAGTGAATTATTTCAGGCAGAAATTCCAGAGGAAATCTCTCTGGAGTCCAACATTCTGAATTATCTGAACCAAGTGCCAGCAACTAAATCAAGTAAGATTTGGAAAGGCATTTAAAACCTCTCATTTTTTAATGTGATTATGCTTAACTGCATGGCACTATTGAAATAATATATCAACCTCGACCGTTTAAAAAAGTATTTTGGCCATTAGCTACATTATAAAAGTATGTGAGGCTGAAGATTCATATAACCAAACTCAGATGTAGAAATGAAAGCCAATGATTGAAGTGTGCTTGATATTTGAGAAGATTTGCAGAACATTAGGCCCTATAGTTGAAGTTTCAGAACTATTGTCTAGTCCAGGGGTCCTCAAACTTTTTAAACAGGGGGTCAGTTCACTATCCCTCAGACTGTCGGAGGGCCGGACTATAGTTTAAAAAAAACTATGAACAAATTCCTATGCACATTGCACATATCTTATTTTGAAGTAAAAAAACAAAACGAGAAAAACACCCGCATGTGGCCCGCGGGCCGTAGTTTGAGGACGCCCCGCAGAAAGCCCCACCCACCCCTGTCAATCTTTTTTGGCCACAGTGAACAAGGCATAGATTCCTGGTCCATTCAGTGTCTCTTTCCAGGAGAATTGGAAATGGATTCCGAGTGGCCAGTTCTCCTTAGATGTGAGTAAAATTGTAACATATAAAGTCAGAAACAGTAGTGGGTTTATATTTCTCTATGGGGATGGACAGTAGAGAAATCCTATTGGAAGGGAAGAAGGGAGGGGTGCGGAAAAGTATGAAAAAAAAAAAAAACAGGAGGAAGGGAGAAGAGGAGGAGATATGTTGAATGGAGCAGAGATGAGATAGTAAGAAGGAGAGTACTTCCTGGGTTCCCGAACAGGCCCAGTTCCTTCCTAGGCCGTGGTTATATTTGTATAACCATTTCTGCTTTTTTCCTCAAGTTACTTGGGTATAATTTCTACTGCCTGCAAGGGAAGACTCTTAAATAGCACCAGAGAGAAAATAGAGTGCCTTTTGTCCAGTATTTTTCAACTAAGTCTGGAAATCAAACTCTGTCTACGTTGCCAGAGCCTGCCTGAGCATGCCAGGTCTGTGTCTCATTTCTGAACTGTGGAGCTGAGTAACTGTGGAGTCTGCCACCCCAGCCTCTGGTCATTTTGGTTATTCTCTTCCAACACTTGGGTTTCCGCTGGAAACGGGGCAGTTGGCCGCTTTGGAGAAATCTCATCATTAACACGAGCTCTGCCTTCTCCTTCCTTCACTCCTGAGCACAAATGCAAACACCATGGAACAGAGAGGTGCAAGGGGCCTCAGAAACAATCTGGTGCACCGTACTCATGTAGTAGGTAAGAAAACAGAGATGCTATGGGATGAAAAGCTTACTCAACGGTAGGCATGAATTAGTAGCAAAACCAGGACCTGAACCTTCCAACATTATACTCCTCCCTGTGTACTGCCAACTGAAGTGAGCGTCTGTGTTGGGCCACAGTTGTTGGGCCACAGTTGGGCAGGAAGTGGTGATAAACTTCATAAAAACCAACAATTTGCATCATATTGCATCTTCTTGGGAGGCAGGCTAGCCAGCCTGTTTCCTCTGTTCTCCCACACCAGGCCTAGCATTCAACTTTCACAGCCTTTATTCCCAGGGTCAGGATAGCAAACCAGAGGAAAGCTCTGAGCTTAATTGCAACTTTTTTTTTTTTTTTTTTAAACAGAATGGAAGGGTCACTTAAATGTCAAAATATTTTCCAGTAATCTGGGCAACTTACCTTTCCCTAAAGCAGTTGCCAAGTTTTTCAGCATGACATTTTCATTGTAGAAAGGCTCGCAGGGAATTAGAAATCACACCAGGCCAGGTTATCATCCTCTGCAATGATGGTAATAGGGAATTCCCACAGAGGTTTTGCAATACTTTGTTTTTGTTCCTTTCAATATTTTTGGCCTTAAACTTGGTTTCCAAGCTATTTCATGAACCATTTTTTCCTATGTAGAAATTGCTGTCATTACATCACCTCAGAGTCCACATTTCAACAAATTGCTGCGACAAAATTATTCATCTTAAAGGAGCCCAATGAATATCCACTTAATAAAATGAATGATCAAACTAACATCAAAGCTATATTCAGGGAGATGTTTTAATGGATGGTAACTGATGCATTATTCATTTTTAAAATTTTAATTAATGGTCACTGGTATCACTTTTAATTAATCACTTCCTATCTTGTGTATTAAAAGAGGACAGTGATTAGTAGAACTCTATTTCAGGCCCTGGTTATTCAGGGCTACACCAACTTGAGATATAGAGTTTATCTTGTTTGGTAAAACAAATTTTCACAAAGTAAATTTATAGTATATACAAAGTGTCAGGGAAACCAGTTAAAATGCTTACCTCATTCTCTCATATCCTTGTCAGAGCCACCCTATATGGTGAGCATTATTACCCAGTGTTACCCTCGCTTTACAATTGAGATAAAAGGGACTCAGAGACCACACAACTACTGTCTGGCCGAGCTGGGAAGTGAATCCACATTTTTCTAACTCTGTAGCCTGTGCTCCACTCTCTGCCAAGATGCACCCAACAACCATTCAACATCAGCTTATGTATTTATTAATTAACCTCCTAGTGAAACATTTACTGAGCCTCTATAATACATGGGCCAGACAGGCTCTGGTGGTATCAAGATTAATAAGATCCAGACCCTACTGCCCTGGGGATGGGAAGTGGAGATGATTATACATGAAAACAGATGATCACCAAACAATGTGACCACCTCTGTCACAGAGCTAATAACATCTTACTGATTTCTTCAAGAAAGCCATATTATTAGCATTCTTTGAGTTGCTTTGTGCAATTCAAAAATTGTAGAATTAACTTTACTTCTTTAATTGTTTTCAGTACTTCAGATTATAATACTTATTCACCAAGTAGCCCAGCATTAGTTAGATTTACCTTGTTGATTTCTGAGCTAGAGATATTATAAAGAATAGACAATAAGCTAGGCTGATATTTCACCCAAGGGGTGACTTAGGTTCAGAGTATGAGTGAAGAGACTTTGTCTCTTCCAGGAAGCTAAAAATCAAACCCTTGCTGCATCAGTATTTTACCATGTGTTATTCTTGCAAACATTGTTCTTTTAAATTCCTTAACTTATAACTTTGAAAGTAAATATCTTCTTCAGGTATGGGCTGTCCCCCCTATCCCTACCCTAAAAATATTTGTTGAGCTCATTCTAGATTTAGGTAGAAGCATTACTATGTGCAAAGGAGAAACATTTATTTGAAGGAAGTCTGTTTTCATTCATTATAACAAGTCATTTCACCATCTCTAAATTGAAAGTAAGAGCTGCTCTTCATACTTACAGAGTTTTAAATGAGATCAAATGAGATAATATGTACAAAATTATTTTGAGAACACTATCTGATAAATACTGTAGCTCTTGTAAAAGTAAACTTATGTGCTCCAAAGTATATAGTTAATAAATTGCAAAGTATGTGAGTGTGGTTTAGGTGGACTAAAGGATTTTATTTTTCACAAGTTCTAATTGATTACACATCTCAGTGATGTGAATGACTTCCTCTAACACATTTGTTGTGTGGATTCAGGTGTTGAACTTTCTCATTGCAGGACACACTTGCCCTTCCTTTTAAGGCACATCTATTTCAATGAACCTTTATCCTATATAATCAAAGACTAATATGTTAAGTATCTGACCATTCAACCAGTTGCTATGACATGCTCTGACCACCAGGGGGTAGACACTCCGACCGGAGGTTAACTTGCCCTGGGGTCCAGCTGATCACGATTGGGTGAGATGGGCCAGATATGCCCTGGAGCCCTTCCATGGTCCCTCCCTGACCAGCCAACCTCCTGCAGTCCCTCCCAGGCTGGCCCCGATTGGCCCCAATCGAGACTGGGTGAGACGGGTCAGACATGCCTTGGAGCCCTCCCACGGTCCTTCCCAGACCCCGATTGTGCACTGGTGGGGTCCCTCAGCCTGGCCTACACCCTCTCACAATCCGGGACCCCTCTGGGGATGTCGGAGAGCCGGTTTCAGCCCAATCCCTGCAGGCCAGGCTGAGGGACCCAACAGGTGCACGAATCCATGCACCAGGCCGCTAGTTTTATATAATGCTTCTGATTCAATGCAACTAGAAACCATTTTCATCGTTGTATGATTGGTTCTTCTAGAACTACAGTATATATCAAGTGACAATAAAAACTGTAGTCTAAAAGCTTCTTAAAACCAGGAATTTAACTTTTCACAAAGATGAACCTTTGACTGTGAGAATAACACTGATCAACAGTGTTGTCATAGTCCCAGATCTGTCATACTGTACTTAAATGCTGTTAAAATTTGTTAGCAAAAGTGCACCAGAATTAAATGATTATGCCTGAGCTTTGGCTGCTGTGAAAGTTTCAGACAATCACATAAAAGAAGACAGGCTTGTGTTGGCAGCACCTACAGGTGCAGCATGCAGTGCTGAAGGAGTGGGTAATTAATGATCTTGGAGAGATTGGAGGGCTGAGCACAAAACCGTTCAGGGTGGGGCTGCATATGTGGATGGAGCTGGCTGGTGTTAGTGAAAGTTGCTGCTGGAGCCGAGAAGGCCTCTTCCTAATTCTGGTTACTATTTCCAAAGGCTATACAAGTACAGTCAATTTTGTGCTGCCTGGATAAAGAAAGTAAAACACCCCATAGGCAGTTGGTATAAAATTATCACATAGAATGCATTTAAGAATGAGGAGAAAGCAAAGAGAGAGAAAATCTATTTATTCTTCCATTTCCAGTTAAATGGCAGAGGCTAGCAATGAAGCTTCATTGAAATTGGAGTGCTTTGATATACTGTTCTAAAAGAGGCTTAGAATGCCCTGGATGGATTCTTTAAACCACAGCCACCATCCATAAGAATACATTGGGGACAGGCATTGATGAAAGGCAGGGAGAAGAATACTGGAAACTTAGGTTTGAGGATCGGCTCTACTACTCATCCTGCAAAGGTTAACTTTGCTTCCAAACCTTTTTGTTGTTGTTGAGATTTTCATTTTGCTATCATATTGTTTCTGAAGTACAAAGATCCTTTTCTCTGAATGTTCTTAGGTTTATAACCTTGTTTGTGTTTTTATTTTGTGGATTAAGTTTACTAATTTCCCCCTCAAGGTTTCAACTATAGTTTATTCTAACTTTTTATTTGCTCACTGCAATATTTCTGTTTCTCCTGAATTATGTTTACCTTTGGATATCTTAACTTCTCTTTTCATGTTGGAGAATTTTCTCAAATGACATGATCCTTTGGCTTCTACTCATTTTTAAGAACAAAGCAATAAAATGTTGGCTGATAAGTAGATATAAATATAAAGAGTTTATCAATGGATGGCTTACTTCTTGAGGGACATGTAAGTCTTTTCTCTTGGTTTGGTCAGTTTCCGACCTAAAAAATGAAAGCTTTTCTACCAGCATTCTGGATGAAGCTAACAGAGATGTCACTGTTTATTTAACGTCCATATTTTCAATACAACATGCCAATTCTCAGTTCTGCCTAGGTATTTTAGCTCAGAATCTTTCTGGTTCACTTTCTTTAGAGAGTAAACCTCGGTCTTCTGTTGAGTTGGGTGAGACTTCTGGGGCTCTAAATGCAGTTTTTTTGTTTTTTTTTACAGATTTTCAACCTTTCTTCTTGTTTTTATAGCCCATTTGCACTTCCACTCTCATATGATAAACAGGGTGCCTCCAATTCTTGAGAATCAGGAGCTTTTCTGATTCCGCTGCTGGTTAGTTACATTGCTTTCCACCAGATTTCTATTTTGCAAATTTCTATTTGCTATTATCTCCTTTCCTGTTCTCTCTCTCTCTCTCTCTCTCTCTCTCTTGTGTATTTATGCCCTTTAAAAAATCTCTTTACTGTCATCTAGGGTGGTTTTGGGAAGGAAATGATAAATACAATATTTAAGTGGTCTTAGTGTTTTCCTTTTAATGTCGCTTTAAAAATCTGGTTGTAAAAACAATGTATGTTATTGAGATAATTTGTTAATTAAATTAAGTGTAATAAAAATAATCCAGAATCCTACCTCTGTGGGTAATTAATGTTTTGGTTACTTTCTTAAAAATCATTTTTTTCTAGAATTTCGCATAGTTGACACCATTTTGTAGTTATAATTTTGTATCATTTCTTTTATTTTCATTCAACATTATAAGAATTTTTCAAGTTATTAAATAAATTTGTAAATGTTATTTTTATAAGCTCCATTATGTTGATATTCAATATACTTTCAGTTTTATTTTCTTAAAAAAACAACAATACAATTTTGGGGTAAAAATCTGTATATAAAGCCTTTTTTGTGTTTTGAAATATTTTCCCAGTCTTAATTTTTGAGTCAAAAAGTATAAACATTATTATGGCTATTAACATATTAAGACAAGTATTATTTTCATATCATTTATTAGATACTAGAGTCCCAGTGCATGAAATTCGTGCATGGGGATGGGTGGGGGTGGGGGTGTTTCTCAGCCCGGCCTGCGCCCTCTTGCAATCTGGGACCCTTGGGGTAGGGTCCTTAGGCCTGGCCATTGATCAGGGCCTTTCGGGGCTCTTCTTCCCCTGGCTGTCGGCAGCCTGCCCCGCCCCTGCTGCTGCCACTGTTTGCACTGCCCTTCCTTCCCTCCCACTGGTTGCCTCCCTCTATGGGTGGCAGGCATGGGGTGCAATCACTTGGCTGGCCTGGCCTCCCTTTACAGGGCAATTGATTGCGGGACCCCAGATTGCTCGCCACACAGAAGGAGGCCCCACCCACCTGCTGCAGTGCTGAAGGTCGCATAGCCTGGGCCTCCCTCTTGGAGGTGATTGATCACCAGGCATAGGGTAGCCTGGGTCTCCCTCTGTGGGGTGATCATAGGGCGATGGTGGGGCCCCATGACCCCTGACCAATCGCATCGCACCCGCCTTGCCTGGCCTGGCGCCAGTGCATGTCATAGTGTGGTCATCCGGAATGTTGTCCAGACGGTCGTTCTGCTGCTTGGTCATTCAGTTGATTTGCATATTATGCTTTTATTACTATACATTAAGTCAGCAGAATAGTTCTTAGCTATTCCCAAATACGTGGTGTTCTCTTGTCTCCAACCATG
This sequence comes from Eptesicus fuscus, assembly GCF_027574615.1. NCBI lineage: Eukaryota > Metazoa > Chordata > Mammalia > Chiroptera > Vespertilionidae > Eptesicus > Eptesicus fuscus. The sequence goes on along the minus strand of NC_072480.1, from coordinate 45,122,542 downwards.
TCACGAAGAAGCCAAAGGACAGATCACAGCTATGCCTGGTTTTGCCTCAATCCCTGTCCTTAAGGCCAAGTCCACACGTGTAGTGCATTGGGCCAAAGAAGGAATGAAAGGTCTCAGCCCATAGGCCTACCACCTTCACTTTTCATTCCTAGCTCTGACCTAGGATACATGTGTGCAGATGTTCCAAGCTCTTCATCCAAGTGAATCCATAGCTTATCTAGCCTAATCTTGGAGTTTCAACTATAGTTTATTCTAACTTTTTATTTGCTTACTGCAATATTTCTGTTTCTCCTGAATTATGGGCATCTTGGGCATCTCTCAGGGCTAGGAGTGCCTACACTGGCTAGCCCATGCAGTCCATCTTTGAGGGGAAAGACTTGCGGGATATTTGGGCAAGGAATTTCAAGGTTGCAGGTCCCCAGAATGTAGTCTAGAATGGGAGGAGTAGGGCATGAGCTCTAGGTAGGCCCTTCTAACCCAGGGACTTGGCCTTATGGGCAAAGGTGCAGCAGTAGAAAGGCCAGATGTAGGACTCATGGCAGGGGCACTAGTAGCCTGTGTCTAAGGATAATGTTACTTACAGCTTATGCCTAACCTGTACTCCAGAAACAGTTCCTATAAACATGGCCCAATTTAGCAGGGCATGAAGGTGGAGAGGGGGATAATAGAGAGTGGGCAGGGTGGTAGAAATATGGGGAAGAAAGTAAATAAAGGGTAGTCTGCTGTCCATTTTTCCAAGGAAGCAAAAATGGACTGATAATCTAACTACCACTACATGTACTTCTCCTGTATGTGAATAAAAAATAGGTTTCACCAAATATAGTACTATGGTATTATATATTGACTGATGACTATCCAAAGATGTTATGTCCCTATCCCTGGAATTTATAAATAGTAACTTGTGGAGAAATAAGTCTCTATAGATTCAATTAAATTAAACATTTGGAGATGACGTGTAGGAAGTGGTTATAGGGTTAAGTCTCGGACTGACCTGCTGGCAAAGTCACAAACAAGTCCCAAGCTTGGAAGGGCACAGTCCTCTAAGCATAATTAAGCTTGATCCTATAACTGCTCCCTAGATCTTTCCTGGGTAGCTAGTGGGCTGTGGGAGGGGCAACAAGTGCTGCCAAAACAAGTGAAACTTACAAGAACATTGTCAATTGCCTTGTTTGTCCCTGATCCTACCTTATAATAGAGAAACATGCAAATTGACCGCACCTCCGCTATGCCCATGATTGGGCCGGTGAGAGGCTGGGGGGCGGGACTCCGGGTGGCCTATCCGGCCGCTGAGAAGATCAAGATGGCGGCGCCCAATCCTCTTAGTTCCGGGGGTCCCCTGGGAGATCGCCAAGCTGGGGGGGCATGGCCGGGCCCAGCTGGCCGCTCCTGGGGTTCCCGGGGAGATCGGCAACCTGGCGGGCGTGGCCAGGCCCAGCCAGCTGCTCCCCGGGGTCCCCAGGGAGATCGGCACCCTGGGGAGGTGAGGCGGGACTCGCCCAGCCGCTCTCAGGGTCCCTGGGAACATTGCAGGCATGTGGTTGCTGAGACCCAGACCAGGCCTCTGGCCACAGATTCATAGCTTTGCAGAGACCTAGGGCAGGGATCTGCCTCATCTGCAGAGAGACAGAGGTTCTGCAGTGCCCCCAAGACATGGGTGGGCCCAGCCAGGGATCAAGGGGAATGGAAGGACTCCTGGCAGAGGGGCAAGGACCCTCACCCCTGAGGCGGGGGTTGAGGGGTGGTGCCATCTCAGTGGAGGGGTGCTGCACTGCAGGGTACTGGACTGACTGATGTGATTCAGAGAAGCTCCCAGTGCTAATGGGCCTTGCTCAGGTGGCCTTCACACTTCAGAGGCAGTGACTCCTGCTCCTGCCTTGACCCAAAAGCAAGCTCGGGACACCCTGCCCCATAGCAGAGCATGCCTAGGCAGTGAGTGGGAAGCCTTCCACCTGCTTCGGAGAAGGGGGGGCAGTAAAGAATGGGGGGAGAGGAAAGAATGTGGAGCATCCGCAATGAAGAGGTGCTTGAGAAAAAGGCTCGGAAGCCTGACTGGAAGGTTTGTTCTGTTTGCTGGGCCGCTGCCCCTTAGGAAGCACAAAGAGCATGGCTCTGAGGGCTTCCTGTGTACTGAGTCAAGTTCCACAGCCAACTGGAATTGGCCTCAGTTTCCTGGTCTGTAAAATGGATTAAGCGTGTCCCAGTGCCTTCGCTGAGCTTTGATAGCCAATTGAGATACTATATAAAGAAAATGAGGGAAGAAGTGAGAAAGAAAAGGAAGGACGAGCAACATAAAAGAAAGGCTGAAAGGAACCTGTAAACCCATTGTCACTTAAATAGGGAATATAGTCAATAGTGTTGTAATGATGGTATGATGCTAGGTGGGTACTAGAAATATCGGGGAACACTTTGTAAAGTATATGATTGTCTAACCACTATTCTGTAACTAATATAAAACCTGAAACCAATACAAAATAATGTTGAATGTAAAGAAATGAAAATTGGAGTGAAATTTTTATAAATTTCAAAGTTTAAATAAAAGCTGTAAAGGAAGGAAGGGGAGAATAAAAAGTGTTTTTCATTTTGCCACTTCATTAAAAAGACAGTTGTCTTTATATGGTGCTTTTATACTTTTCTAAGTCATTATCTCATTTTAATTTCCAGGCAACTTAAAGACAAGTATTCCCTCCACTATTTAAAGAAAGGAAATCTTGGTGTCTGGTCCTAATGATTCAATCGTCAAGCCCTTATTGTAAAGCAGGGTTAGTAAAATTTTCTGTGCAGGGTCATATCTATACTAATAAAAGCCTTGGGGGTGATCAGGCCAGCAGGGGAGGGTATTTGGGGGCAATCAGGCCAGCAGAGGAGCAGTTAGGGGGCAATCAGGCCAGCAAGGAAGCAGTTAGGGGGCAATCAGGCAGGTAGGTGAGCGGTTAGGAGGCAGCGGTCCCGGATTGTGAGAGGGATGTCCAACTGCAGGATTAGGCCTGCGGTTGGACATCCCCCGAGGGGTCCCATATTAGAGAGGGTGCAAGCTGGGCTGAGGGACACCCTCCCCAGTGCACGAATTTCATGCACCAGGCCTCTAGTTATAAATAAAGCCTCAGCTTTGCAGTCTGGATCGGTTCTGTGGCCTCAGCCAGGCACAGAAAGATCCACCCAGGCTCCCAGCTTCATGAATCTATTTCTGCGTCTTGTTTTCTTTATTTCTATTATTTTCTCAATCCTTGACTGCCTCCATTTAGAACCGGTTTGTTCTTCTCTCTTTCCGCGCGGGACGCGGAAAAGGGAGATCCCCGCCATGTCTGGCCCCCACCGCATCAGGCCCCCGCAATGAGGAGGTTACCCTGGATTATCTGTGTGGTTTCTAAATTCCATCACAAATACGCTTATAAGAGAGAGGCAAAGGAGATAATACAAACAGAGAAGAAAACTATGTGAAGACAGAGTAGAGAGTGATAGGCTACAAGCCAATGAATGCTGATCAGCTACCAGAAGCTGAAAGTGACAAGGAAAGGATCCTCCTCAAGAGCCTCCAGAGAGAGCTGACACCTTGATTTTGAACCTCTGTCTCCAGAACTGTGAAGAAATACATTTTTCTTGTTTTAAGCCACACAGTTTGTGGTAATCTGTTATAGCAGCCATGAGAAACTAATACCAGTATTATTAATTAAAAACTATCGTTATTATCTTTCTGTCAATGCCTAATGCATGGGTTTCAAAAACAGAAAAGGAAATCCTTAGATTGTGTTTTGCCTCACCAAGGATTTTTGCAGAACACCAGTTAACATTTTCATAGTCTGGAGTAGCTGTCATTTAGGACAAAAACATGCTATAATTCCTGGGATTGTTGCATATTACCGGAGATGAGTCCCTCATTTCTACTCCCCTAAGCAACACAATATAGGGTAAAGACTAGAGTTTTGAAATTAGACCTTGGCTTAACTCTTAGCTTTACTATTTACTAGCTGTGTGATCTTGGACATATTACCTAACCTCTTGTCTTGTTATATGGAGATAAACTTGTCCTGATACCATCTTCAGAGAAACTTCAAAGGAACCATGTATCCCTCATGAATATCTCTCCTGATCAAGTCTAAGTTTCATATATATATTACTTTAATGCAGTCCTAGATCTCAAAAATTCTGGGAGTGCAAAGATTGTAGTTTGAAGAATGGAAATTTTTAACATTTTGGTTAATTTGGTTCATATTAAAATGTGATTGGTTTAATAGAGTACTTTTTTAAACCAAAAGAATGCATCTCTAATGGTAGAAATTTATATATTATGGCCGACTAATGAGAATGATTTTTAAGTCAAAATAGCAAATTATGTGTAAATTTAAGGAATAATCTATTGATAAATCAGCACTTATAATAATTTTATTTTTGTATTTTTAAATATATTTTCACTGATTTCAGAGAGGAAAGGGAGAGGGAGAGAGAGATAGAAACATCAATGACGACAGAGAATCATTGATCGGCTGCCTCCTGCATGCTGCCTATGGGGATTGAGCCTGCAACCTGGGTGTGTGACCTGACCGGGAATTGAACTATGTGACCACCTGGTTCATACGTTAATGCTCAACCTCTGACCCACACCAGCCAGTGATAAATCAGCACTTTTATATCAGTATATCTGTCTCATTAGGCACAAAAACATGGGGGAGGAGAAAGCAAAGATAGTCAGCTATAAAAATGATGAAAAAATAGGATTCATCCTCTTACATTATAACTAGAGGCCTGGTGTACAAAAATTCATGCACTCGGGAGGGGTGCCCTCTTGCAGTCCTGGAGCCCTCAGGGGATGTCCGACCGACAGCTGCAGTCTGGCCTCCCTCTGTGGGAGGCAACCAGCAGAGTGATTCCCAATCACCCCTCTGTTGCAGCGTGTTGCCACTACCCCCTCCCCCACTTACTGGCCCTGCCCCCCACTGACCAGTTGTTCTGCTGCTCGGCTGATTTGCATATTAAGCTTTTATTATGTAGGATTGTAGTCTAGAAGGGTTTATACTTTGAACAAGGCTTATTTCCCTTTTTGTGGGAGAGAAATCAATTGAAAACCACAAGGGATAAACAATCCCTGCTAGAGATCTTAAAGAGTGGAATTGTGAACATTAAATTTTCCATGAACTGCAGCAGACCATCCCTAACTTATCAAGCTGGATTGAAGCCAACATTCACAGCTGCTCTTCTCAACTTTGCAGAGGCAGTTTGTCTGAGGAATTAGTCTTACTTTCTGTTTCTTATGGTGAATGTGCTACTTTTGACTTAGTCTGGAATTAAAATTTTTATCTCTAAATATTTTCAAATGCCCACTTTTAAAAAGCATTTTTTCCTCTGCAGGTGGCAGGTTTGGCTTGGAGAATAGTCATAGTAATAATAGGTGTTACAGCTGTAGCAGTACCGTGAGTGATGGGTACTGTGATGTGTGGACCAGATGAGTTGTTGGTGGGAGATATAGCAGCTGATTTCCACTGTTTCTTTGTTGTTCTGTGACAGAGGGAGGATAATAAAGAGGTAATTTCCAAAATGGAAAGCAATGAGAAGTTGGAACTTGGTGATCAAGAGGTAGAATATCTGATTAAAGACTAAGGACATTTTGGTTGGTGCAGTAGGGAAGGACCAGGGTTAGTGGTGTTATGGTAAGTATGTAAAACCCAGCTCTCTGGAAAAAGGAAGTTCCTGATTGGTAATATTAGCTGATGCCTGTGAAGTAATACTCGCAAGATGGCTGATTTTAAGATACAGTGTGATGCCAATTGGCCCCCAAAATCTCTGACAATTTGACATTTGGCATACCAGTTGGTATAAGCCAGATCCAGCACATCATTGGCAGGATAGGGGCTGAAATGTGCCTTCTTGTTTTTGTTTTACTAGTAGTTTTGCAGGATGGAATCTTCCGCTGTAAATGGAAGCTTTAGGTCTGAGATACAGTCTAATAGCACAGGGGCTTGGGGATATTCGGACATAGGGAGTTCAGGAAACTGTGTGAAATCTCTGGTCTACCTTTGACCGCACACAGGAATTGCTGAAGAAAGTAACGTGCTGAGCATGCATTGGTGGGTGCAAGGCCATTGTGAGTTTTGTGGATCATGTGAATGGCTCTGTGGACTGGCCAGGATGACATCATGACTTGTGTGCCTCTGTGGCCAGTGACAGTGTATGTGTTCTGTCTTTGTAGAACAGGATACCAGCTTTTTCCTTTCTTTTGTAACACAAGGCCCTCATATAAACTCTACTGTCAGTAAGCATTTGTTCGGGGGTGACATCAGTCTGCCATTATTAGCTGCTGTTCTTTTGGATCTAGACACACTTGCAGTAAGGGTTCCCCTATTTAACACGCTAGTTTTGTTTCCAAGAAAGACATCTCTATGGCAGTCTGTCAACAAATGGTAAAGTGGGACTGCCAGCACATGCTAACATTCTGAGGGTTTCTCCACTGTTTCCAGTGGAGCGGCAGGTCTTGACACATCTTCAAGGGGCACCAGGCTCCTGGGGTGATGCCCCCGTGCCTTGCAGCTATTATCATTGACCACCTGTGTTCTCTGCATGTAATTTTCTGCAGCAAGACCCTTTTTCTGGAGGAACAAGGAAGGGATGGGGTCCTTAGAGCCAGCATCCCCTCTCCCCCTGGATAGGATGTTATACACTTGCATGCTGAGTGCAAACCAAAGGAGAACCTCATCAGAAAGCATTAGGGTGTTTGCATTATCCTCTAGATAAGGGGTTGACAAACCATGGTAATCAGGTCAAATCTAATCCTTCTCATATTTTTGTAAAGTTTTATCGTAACAGGGTCTTGCCCATTTCTTTGCATATTATCTATGGTGGCTGCTTCTGTGCTACAACTTTTGACAGAGACCATGTAGCCCGCAAAGCCAACAACTTCGGCTATCTGGCCCTTTACAGAGCCATTCCAGGGCTGCTCCTGTTTCTCTACTCCACTACCCACATCTGACTTTCCTGGTGGCTGTGCTTCCATGTTGGCAACTAAGTGATGTGATAGAGGTGTTAGCTAATGCCATGATGATGATCATATTGAAATAGACAAATGTATCAAACCAACACAGTGTACGCCTTAAACTAACACAATGTTATATGTAAATTATAGTTCAACAACAACAACAACAAAATAAAAGGGGCTGAATAAAAAAACATGCCTGTCTCTTGGGTTTTATTTCAGGTTTTAGTACCTTCCATCATGCTAAGGAGAACAGAAGAATTTACAAATGATGAATGATGGTCAGTGGTAAGTACAAAATCCTTCCTGTTTTAAATTCTCTTTAGAAAGTATGAGAACTCTAGTAGAGAAAAACAAAAAGACATTTTAAAAGAACTTCAATAGTTCCATTTTTAGAAGAATTAATTTTTCTGCCTTTGGAAAATTTTCCATTTCCCCCAAATTGGAAAATAAACCATACACCTCTGACAAAAAAAAACAACAGGTACCTTCTTCCATTTTTGAGAAGATTTTTACTAGCAATAGTCACCAGATATGTCCTTTATTATTATTGTTATTATTATATTTTGTTAATCCTCACATGGGGATATTTTTTCCATTGATTTTTAGAGAAAGTGGAAGGGGGAAGGGAGGGAAGAGGAGAAGGAGGAGGGGGGAGAGAGAGAAGCATTGATGAGAAAGAGACACATGTATTGGTTGCCTCCTGTACCCTGACAAGGGCCGGGGATCAACCTGCAACCCAGGTACATGCCCTTGAAGGGGAATTGAACCCACCACCCTTTGGTGCAAGGGCTGACACTCTATCCACTGAGCCACATTGGCCAGGGCTACCAGATATGTTCTTGACAAGAGATATGGACATTGGCTACCTATCCCCACAATAAGCGTAAAAAAGTCTTCCCACAAACTCAGCCAAAGGACAAAAGTATCATTTTTGGATATATGACACCTTGGACAACTGACTAAAGTGACTGTATTAATTTTCTAGGACTGCTGTAATAAAGTACCAAAAAGCGAGTGGCTTAAAACAACACGAATGTCTTCTCTCACAGTTCTGGAGGCTAGAAGCCTACAATCAAGGTGTCAACTGGGAGCTTGTAAGGGAGGGTCCTCTTCCAGCTCTGATAGCTGTGGGCATTCCTTGGCTTGTGAAAGCAAAACTCCAATCTCTGCCTCAGGCTTCACACAGCAATCTTCCCTCTGAGGCTATGTCCAAATTTCTCTCTTCCTAAAGAGCACCAGTCATAATGGATTAAAGGCCTACCCCAAAGACTTCATCTTGATTTGCTTACATGTGCCAAGACCCTATTTCCAAATAAGGTCATATTCACAGGTATCAGAAGGGGTAGGGCATCTACATTTTTTTTTTTTTTTTTGTGGGACACAATTCAAGCTATTATAGTAACCCAATATTTATGAACCATGACTGGTTGGAATGAATTGAGCCAACCACATTCTCTATCTTGGGAATATGAAATCAAGGCAACATAAGATTTTTTTAAAGGATAAAAAAAAATCAGGACCATGATTAGCCAAAGCCATGTGTAAACTGAAATTATAAGGGAGCATAAAAATCTAAGTAGGTGGGGAAAGTAAAAAGAGAGATGATGCACATAGAGAAAAAGGGGTGAAGAGAGACAGGAGGAAAGAGAAAGAATTATTTGCAGAGCAGCTTTAATTCTTCAACTGATCCTCCTTATATTTAAACTCTTTCCCCACAGAAGAGATAAAACAAGTAGCTTTTGTTATTTGAAAACAAAAGAACCAAACTCCAACACCTGTTCTTGGTCCACAGGATTCAGGCTGGAGGCTCAGGTTGGGAGGCAAGAAGAGGGACAGAGACAAGGGAGAAGGATGAAGTGAGGAGCAAAAGCTGTCAGCTCCTTAAGGTCCTACATTGTTTGTGCTTTGCTGCTGATGTTTGTTTTCTGGTGTGGAATCTCATAGGCAGCATTTGTTGATAAAAACCACACTGACCTTCAAATCCAGCTGGAACAAAGGATGAGGAAAGGCTCTTATTGATATTATAGCCCTTGATTAAGTCATGCATCTCTCATTCTCCTGGGCTCAGCTAGATGATCAGAAAGATAAGTAGAGTGAGTACACTCATGCACACACATGCTCACACTCTTTATATGGGGAGCTTTGTCTTAGGTGTATTCTAGACTTGCTATTCAGGGTAGAGAGCCCAGCTGCAGGGTCCGGGTACACTCTTCCTCAAACTGGAGTCATTCTCTCCTAAATAATCTGCATATTGTTGTTTGCAACACTCATGGGTGCAGTCTTCTGTGCACTCATAGATGTGGCAAAATAAATCGCATGCAGCCTCGGGTTTTCTTCCCGATCAATAGAAACAATCATGTGGAGGGTTTTGGTTTTGCAAGGAAACTTTAATACTCTGTTCAATAAAGTTTCCTAAAAAAAAAAAAAAAATCCAGAAATTCTAAGAAAATTTTCTAGAAATAATTGTAATTCTCTTTAATGCCTTTTTTTTTTTTGCCACTTTTAAACCTAGATGGGAAACATCTTTTTTATTTTAAGCTTTTGTTAAAGAACAGAAATAATTCATCCACCTGGTGCTAGCAGAGCCAGGCACTAAACACTGAGAATAGCAGGGGAGAAATATTGGCTGTTTTATTGATGAACATTGCCTTCCAGGAGAACAGGAAGCAAATGCTCAAAAGTCTGAACTCTCCAATGGTGTGTAGGTTACAGGTTATATTGGGCAAAATCACAAGGCACCATGGGCTAGGGGTGTGGGTTGTGCTAGGAGCTGATTGGTCGGAGGTGAGGTAAGGGTGATAAATCATTTCTTCAGGTCTTGAGGACAGCTCTGAGGTCTGTTTCCATGTCCTTCTGTCTGGCTTTATGGGGAAGTAGTCAGGGGGTCATTTTACCTTAGGGCTCAGAACTGAAACATGACTGAGGCCCAGATGTTATTTTTAGCCTGCCAGAGATCGGGACCCTGTGATCATTAGTCAGGTCCAGGTTACTGTCTTCTGCTGCCTCGGAGGCTGCTGATTATCCAGGGAAAGGCTAGGTCTTTCTCTCTATATAGAGGAGATGACTTTTAGAGGTAGGATTTAAAACGGAATTTAATCAAATTCATAAGAACCCTCTGTTTCACTGTCAGGATGGACATTTTCATCTTTGCTCTTGTTTGTGACTTTGATTTTGAGCCATAGAGCAAAGTTGAATTATAAAGCATTTTTGCTACTTCTGACTTTGCCAATCAATTAATCAATTTCCATCCTAATGGCTTTATCTCCCAAATCTTTAAAAATAGCTATTTCAGGCATAAGGATTTCCCATTTTATTGAGAAGCCTTTTACCAATTGCCAGAGTTTCATTTCTGTGAACCTTGCCACACCTTACTAGCTTGGTTGTAAAATCTTTACAATCACGTCATCTCTCAGGATCTGAGAATGATGTATGGACACTGTCAAGCAGAAGATACATTTTATGGGAAAAACTATATTATGTGGTTGCCTGGCACATTTAAATCAGTAGTGCTTTGTATTAACTCAAGGAAAATAGTTTCTGTGTTTGATACAACCAAGCTGTATTCTATATGACACACTGTGAAAAGTTCTCTCATATTCCTGAAAATTTTACTTCAATTAGATATGAATTAAATTTTTAATCAGATAAAATTGAATAGAAACATTTAATTTTTCAAATATAAAAAAATAAAATCAGACAACATCATTAGGAAGCAGATGAATTAAACCCAATAGAAAAGTAACTGTATTAATATTTGGCTTTTATTTTGGATATTTAGTTTATCCTTTATAAATTTAGATTTTGATATATTTCTCTTTTGTTATTTAGCAAAATAAAGCCCATACTTTTCTTTCACTGTGTTTCATTTAAAAAAAAGAGAAATGAAGAGTAGTGTCTGACAATACCCTCTAAATGAAAGCTTACTGGTTTTTTAAGCTTACTGTTTTTTTGCACAGATTTGATATTGTTATGTTAACAGGGAAAGAATAATTGCTACATAATTAGATTTGCTCTCTCAGATGCCACTACCAATTTACTTTGTTTTATATTTTTAAAGTTGCAAGAAAACATACCTAGTACTTGCTTTTGAAAGACCGAACTTGAAAAATAAATTAAGTTATAAGCCAAATATATTTTCATTGTAGATCTCACTATAACTATAAGGTTTTTGTGGGTTTTTTGTTTGTTTGTTTGTTATTTTAGTTTGATTTGTATCTCTATCTAAAAAATAGATGAGCTGATTCTGGCTCTGTCATTTATTATCTTTATGGCCAAGGACAAGGATAATGTCTCTTTAACCCAGTTTTCTCACGTGTAAAATGAGATAATAATGTTACCTTTTCCTTAGGGTCAGAATAGTGCCTGGCAAAAGTTGCATGATGAATAGATAACCTGTTCTGCACAGCAAACATTTGACAAGGCATGCTTAGCTGGTAAATTCATCTATCATCTGCTCTCCATGGGGCCACCATGTTGCACAACATCCTAATTAATAAAAGGCTAATATGTAAATCAACTGAATGGCAGAACGATTGGTCGCTGTGACACACACTGACAACCAGAAGGCATACACTCAATGCAGGAGCTGCCCCCTGATGGTCAGTGTGCTCCCACAGGGGGACTGCCGCTCAGCCAGAAGCCGGGCTCATGGCTGGTGAGTGCAGCAGTGGTGGTGTGAGCGGCGATGGGGGGTGGGGGAGGGGAGCAGGCCTAAGCCAGCAGGTAGACATTCCCTGAGAAATCCCCAGACTGCAAGAGGGCACAGGCTGGACTAAGGGACCCTCCCCCACCCCCAGTGCCTTAATGTTGTGCACTGGGCCTCTAGTTCTATATAATAAAGAGCTAATATGCTAATTAGACTGAACAGCAGAATGACTGTCCAGATGACTGTCCAGATGACCTTCTGGATGAAGATGGGGCTGCGAGGGCCGAACCTCTTGCATGAATTTCATGCATCGGGCCTCTAGTCCTATATAATAAAAGCCTAATATGCTAAGTGTCCAGTCAACTGGTCGGCCATTCAACCAATCAAAGCATAATATGCTAATGATATGCTAAGGCTGCTCAATTGCTCACTATGACATGCACTAACCACCAGGGGCAGACGCTCTGACTGGTAGGTTAGCTTGCTGCTGGGGTCTGGCTGATCGGTACTGAGCAAGACGGGCTGGACATGCTCTGGAGCCCTCCCATGTTCCCTCCCCAGCTGGCCAACCTCCCATATCTCTCCCCGGCTCTGATCATGCACTGGTGGGTTCCCTTGGCCTGGCCTGTGCCCTCTTGCAATCCAGGACCCCTTGGGGGATGTCGGAGAGCCGGTTTCGGCCCTATTCCACAGGCTAGGCCGAGGAACCCCACTGGAAAACGAATTCATGCACCGGGCCTCTAGTCTCTCTCTCTCTCTCTCTCTCTCTCTCTCTCTCTATATATATATATACACACACACATATACACACACACACACATACACAAGCCTAAACAACCGAACAACTGAATGACCAAATGACCAATGACCAGCCAACTGGTTGCTATGATGTGCACTGACCACCAAGGGGCAGACACTCAATGCAGGAGCTTCCCCCTGGTGGTCAGTGTGCTCCCATAGTGGAAGCACCGCTCAGCTGACCAATGGGTGCCAGACACTGAGCACAGCTGCAGTGGCATGAGTCTTTCCTGCCTCTATGGCAGTGCTACTGAGTGATGGTGACAGGCGCAGAGGGCCGGGATGAGTGGGAGTGGCGTGGCACCTGGTCCAGGCTTGGGCTCCTCCCTGGCCCCTGCCACTTCGCACACTACTATATCCCCTGAGGGGTCCCGGATTGTGAGAGGGCGCAGGCCAGGCTGAGGGACCCCACCGGTGCACACATTCATGCACTGGGCCTCTAGTAGAATATCATGTGAATGATACCTCCTGGGACACAGTATTTTGTTTTGTAAGAATGATGCCTCCTGCTTCCATTTGATACCTATCAAAGCAGACCATCAAGGATTTTGCAGGTCTTCTAAATCATATTAAGAAGATGAATTTTTCCCTGGCAAGTGTTGCTAAACGGTTAGAGTGTTGTCCCTCACACAAAGGATCTTGAGTTCAATTCCTGGTCAAGGGCATGTACTTGGGTTGAGGTTTGATCCCCAGCCCTGGCAAGAGTGCGTGCAGGAGGCAACTAATAGGAGTGTCTCATGTCAATGTTTCTCTCTCTCTGTTTCTTTATTTCCCTCCCTCCCTTGTACCCTCTCTTAAAAAAAAAAAAAAGATTAATTTCTTCTCTGCATTCTAGAAAAGGAGAGAAAAAAAGTCTCCCACTGTAGAAGAAAACAAATTAAGCATCATATCCATAGAGATGTGACTAAATTAGACTAAGCAATGTAGTCATTTTGATATTCTGTACTTCAGCTAAAACAGGCAGATTATTCTGGGGAGACCTTAGAGTACTGTGTGTGCTGCTCAGGCATGTAAAATTGCTCTTAGGGAATTGGTATAACCAAATGTTTTTTATTCTATTATCACTGCAATGTTTCCAGTGGGTGTTCCCCAATTGATGTTGCTTTCAGAAGTGTCATTTACGGTGTAAATGGGGGTAAGATATTTTGTTTCTTATTCTGTGTTTAGGACTTGGAATATGTGATCCAAAGTCACGAAGCCACTCATCATATTAGCATTTCAGAGCTCACCCGTGAACATTAATACTCAAGAGACATTGATATTCAGTGGGACTAAATTCAAAAGAATAGTTTGAACTTTAAGGTATGGAAATATGTGTTTATTTTTTTCTGTTTCAAAATGATAACCACCTGCTGCCTTGCCAGAGTTTTGTTTCTTTCAGTCAAAATAATGTGGCTCTTAAAAATTCATTTTCTCTACTGAGGAGCAGAACATTAGGAGAAAATGTTCTTTTCTATTTCTTTAGTTTTTGTCTGTTCCCTAAGTTGATCACCAAACCCTGGGGGCAATTAAATTTAACTCAATCACCATAAATATAGTATGAAGCACATTTAGGAATCTTCTAGCTTAAAATCCAATCACATCTTTCTTTTCTGGCCAAAACGAGACTGTTGCCAACACCACAGAGAAGGCATCTGAAGTTTTCTTTTTATAACTTCACATTGATAACAACCACTTGCAAAAATAGACTGTTCAAAAAATGAAATGCTTCTTCATATTTCCTCAAAGAATTGTGAAAGTATTGTGTGCAAATGTTGAAGCTTTAATCAGCACCTTGGGATTTCACATAGAGATCTAGTATATGTAAATGGTGGACTGAAATTTGAAAAGTATTTTTTGAAACCCTTACTGTACACACTACTTTTAATTAAGGCCTAACACTGCATCCTAATTATATGATTTCTAAAGAGTCCTGTAATCCCAAATCTTAGTTTCTGCTATTCTTTTCTTTGTATAGTCTTCTTACTTCCCACTTTTCCAATTGCCTATTCTTCATCAGCTTCTCATTTTATCATGGACTGACCATGACTTCTCTGCCAGATTCTGAATTTTCTGCCTATATTTGACCACATCGTCGTTCATTTCAACAATGCTTTTCTATGCCTAACTTGACTTTCCATCATATTTTCAACTTTTTATGTACTTATTTATTTAATTTTATTCTACAACCTGAAGTTTTTATATTCTCTGCTCTTGGATTGATAAGTAAAGTTATACTGATTAGGTGCTCCAAAAATTCATGGCATATAACCTTGGATGAGGGCTCAGCAAACATTATAACATAGTCCTTATACCTGCCATTCCAAATATTTTCTTTTCTCTTCAAACCTGAAAACCCCATCACAGCCTCTTTTATCCAAGTCCAACTCATCACCTGAAAATTAACATCATCTGGAAAAAATCCAATTCATTCCCAAACTCATTTTCTCTCAGATAATCTCCACCTTACATTTTCTTTGTATTTTTATCTGTCTTCTTATTCTTAATTCTTACAAATTCTTAATTTTTGTAATGGAGAAAGAAGATCCATTTTTCCTTTTTAAAGCCAACAGTTTATTCTATGCTCACAATCCCATTCCTTTTGCAGGACTTGCCCCATTAATTATTCCCTTTATTTAGCATCTTCAAGCACTCTGTTTCCATCTTTTTCTTCCAATTAACACACTTGTATTTTCCCTTTAAACTGTTACTTTCCATATGCTTCCTTTTTTAGTAGCAGCTTTTGCCCACTAGCTCCATTTTAAATAACTTGCTGAATTCATAAACACTTATAATTTGATGTCTAGTATTTCATTGGGAGAAATACTCTCTTTGAGGCACATTCTCTTAATTGTAATAACTTGTCTTATATTTAAAATGAATCATATATGTTTACATGATTATTGTCTATAGTCTTGAATAAGAATATAAACCCATTGAAGGCAGATACTTTATCTATCTGGTTCCTATGTATCCTGTCTGGAGCAGAGTTGGCACTCATAACCACTCATTGAGCAACTAGGTAATCACCTATTCCAAGAGCCCCTTCTCATCTCTTTCCTTTTCACAGACTTATGATAATAATTCTGAATATTAATGTTATTGAGGCAACACATTCTTTGGAGGTCATCTTCATCATCTTTCATTTCCACCATCCATTTAGCCCCCGAATTTCTTGTTCTGCATATTACCATATATGTATTTCTGTTTTTATCCATTCGCATTTCAGAATTCTCAACTAGAAGATTTCAATATCATTCCATAGCCTCCTTCCATGCCTCTTGTCCAATCCATTCTGCATTGAGCTACCAGTGTAATAATCTGACACAAATTTCTGTCCCACAGCTCTCAGCAGCTTCTGTTGCTTACATACTAGAATTGCAAGAGCTCTATGATTTGGTTCTAACTGATCTTTATTGCCTTATCCCTTAAAAATTTCCTGCATGATCTTTATGCCCCAGTTAAACATTTTCCAAATACACTCTATAGTTTTTATATAAATAAATAAATAAACAAACAAACAAACAAATAAATAAATAAAGTTCCTATTCAGTTCTTGAAATTCTTTCTTCTCTTAGCTATCTAACTCACCTGCTAGGACTTGATTCAAATGTTACCTCTTTTGGTAAGGTCTGTCAGAACTCTCTAAATGGAAGTGCCCTCTTTCACCTTTACATCCTCATAACACTTTGCATTCTTTTCATGACATTCCTTACATTATGTATTTATTAAACTTATTTTGTGTCGTTTCTTCTTGTTTACAAAATTATACATCATGTGAGTACAGAGATATCGTCTTGATATCTTTTTTGTTTCCTTAGTGCTTAGCATAGCATCCTTCCCCCCTCCAGCTTTATTAAAGCATAATTTAGATACAATAACATCCATTTTTAAAATCTGGTAGTTATAGACAGTTATCATTCCATAAGCAAAATACAAAATGTTTCTAATACTGTAAAAAGTTTCCTCATGCATCTTTGGAAATCTATCCTCTTCCTTTAATCCTTAGTCCTAACTAATTATGTATCTTTCTGGAACTAGATCTTTGCCTTTTCCAGAATTTATATGAATAGAATCATACAGTGTGTAGTCTTTTGTTTTTGGCCTCATTTTAGATAATGTTTCATGTTTTAATTAATGTTATGTATGAATAGTCTATTTTATTGCTGAGTATGGATATGTCACAGTTTGTTTATCTATTCACAAACTGATGGTCGTTTTGGTTGTTTCCAGCTTTGGGGTATTGCAAATAAAGCTGCTGTGAGCATTCATGTACAAGCTTTGGTATGGACATGTGCATTCATCTCTCTTGGGTAAATACCTACGTGTGGAATAGCTAAATCATATGATAGGTTTGTGTTTAGCATTTTAACAAGCTTTGAGAATATTTGTAGAGAAGGCTTAATAAAATATGAGGCCTATAAAGGCAAAACAGAAGTGCTATTTAACATCTATGATCAGAAGAAGGTACGAAGGGGGAGCAGAGAGCTGAGAGCAATCAGTCTAATGACAAGTCACACCCCCTTGCTCAATTCCTGGACCTGAACCATTTTTCAGATCTGGAACCCACGGACTAAAAGTTGGCCTCATTTCTAGGATGCAAGTCCCAGCAACTTTCTGGCCATTGCACATTGTAACGATTTCCCAGTCCCTCCCCAAAAGGAGCTCTGTCCTTTACTCAGATGACTGTACACTGGGGAGAGGGAAATGCTCAGACATTTCAAGGACTATTAGACACAGGTAGGAGTTGAATTTGATGCTTGGAGAACCAAAGCATCATCATGGCTCCTTTGCTAGAGTGGTGGTTTATGAAGGTCAGATAATAAGTGGAGTTCTGACTAAAATCCAGTTTCCAATGGGTCCTCTGGCTCCACCAACCTATCAGATCATTTCCTGAATGTATACTGTGATTGAAATACTTGATAGTTGAAATAATCTTTTAATTTGGGTATTTGGCCTGTTAGGTAATAGATAATATAGTGAAGAAGGCTAAATAGAAACCTCTGAAACTGCCCCCGCCCATGTTGGCTAACACATTATAGGGAAAGGGTGTAATCAATGTATGGCAATGATAGTGGGGTGGTGGTCCTTTATTTCCTTATCTCCCTTTAATTTCCCAGTCTGCCTCTTCAGTTGCTGATAGACCCTAGAGAATAACTGTAGATCACTACAAGCTCAAGCACACAGGAGCACTGTTTGCAGCTGTGGTGCCAGATGTTTCATTGTTGTTAGAGGAGATATATAAAGCCTTAGTCACATGGTACTGGGCCATTAACTTGATGAATGCATTTTATTCTGATAACAAAAGATGATCATAAATAGTTCATATTTTTATTGAATGGACAAAAATATTTATTAATAGGTTTGCCCTACCTAACTCATCCTTCTCTCATAATGAAGATCTGAAGCCCACAGAATAGCCCATTAGACCATTATATTAATGACATCATGTTTATGGGGCAAGATAAACAAGAGGGGGGTAACATGCTAGAGGTTCTGGATCCTACATCTGAATCCATTCTATCCTCCTTGATTTTTGGTCTCAGTAGGGGTCTTCCCCTCCTTTCTTTAAGGCATATTCCTTTATTTGTCTATTCAGAAATCTTGTGCTATTAATTATACTTTCATTGTCTTATATATTTAACATCTTCCTCTTAAATAAATCTTTCTTATCAATTTTGGAAGCTCTCCATTAAAGTTAACCCCAGCAATCCTTTCTTTCCCCCAATTTTTTTACCTACAGGCATTCCTATCCCTTTACTCTATCCCATCCCATAATCATGTTTTTTCCAATTTAATTTTAATCTTATAATGTAATTTTAAAAATCTCTTCCTAAGATCAAGAATTTCCTCTATGTTGTTAAATCCAGATTTTTTTTTAAATAAAGTAAATCTTAATTGGCTTTTTAATAGCACTGGATATTATATTCCAACTTGGCAATCCCCTTGAGCTCCAAATTCATATAACTAACTTAAAATTTTTATTTGGGTTAATTAAAATGACCTTAAACTCAACTTATTAAGATTCAAGGTCATGCTCTATCTGCCAAGTCTAGCCTTTATCTCCAGTAGTCCTTGTCTCAGTCACTGCAGATACCCAAGAGTTAATTTGATAGTCCCCTCTCCCTTATTCTCAGTATCATTGTACCACAAGGAAGGTTCTTTTCTCTCCAAATGCTTTTCAGATTTGTCCTTTTTTATTCTCTGCTGATTATGGTACATAATACAACTAGGAATGAAAGAAACTGAATGAATGAAACAACAGTTTATTGACATCATACTGCATTTTGGATGCTAGCTTCCTCTCATGTGTACTGTGCTTTGGAATTTCATATTGCTAGGTTAAATTATTTTTAAAAAATGAGCATTGGCAGAAGTTTTTGAAATAGGTAATGGATATTTTTGTGGCCTTCAACTTAATAAATTTGGGGTCTTAAGTAGAGAGATCAGCATCTCAGAAATGTTACAGGAAGTATTTATCTTTCATTCATGTTGAAAGTGTCATGAACAAGAAAGTTTCTTGATGTTTCATTTCCTTTTCTCCAGTTAATTATGAATTCAAACTCCTTGTTAAGCTAAAGCCAAGGGATAATAAAAGAAAGTAACATTTTCCTCATTATGAAATAACACATGTTCATTACATGGAATTTTAGAAATGTGGAAGATTATTAAGAGTCTACCAAGAAAAGGAAAACCAGAATTAACATTTAAGTGCATAAATCATTTAATACTTGTACACATGTATAGATATATAAATAATGCTTAAACATGCATATGCATATGTGTGTTTATGAGTGTGTATACTTTCAAAATTACTATGTTACTTTAAATTGGTGCTTGTTTAACTCAACCTTGTATAAGAAACATACTTAACTATTATTAAGTGTTTTTCAAAAATATGGTATTTAATGTCTGGAGAATATTCATCTTATGGATAAGTCACATTTTAACATTTTTCTTATTATTTTTAGTATTTTTCTTTAAATAATAATTTAATATTTTCTTACATATAAATCACTATCCACATCTCTGAAATTTTCCTCATGACAAAGTCCCTAAAGTGAAGAGACTAAATCTTAAATGTTCTCACCACACACAAAAAATGATAATTACATGACATGATGGAGGCATTGGCTAATGCCATGGTGGTAATTATATTGTAATATATGTGTTATCAAATTAGCATGTTGTACACTTTAACCTGACACATGTTACATGTCATTTATATATCAGTAAAAAAATAAAAGCATGAACTTGTTAAATTTCTTCAGACATTTTGCTGGATTGTTTTCCAGAAAGGTTGTAGGTATCTAAACAAAAGCATGCAAGGCTAACTATCCCATTATACCATTATCAGCATTAAATATTACTCCTGGAAACAAAGTCTTTGATGATAAAAACTTTGATGACATTCTATTAATGAGAAATGAACATCCTCATATTTTGTTAACCTGTAAAATTTGCTACAAACTTCCCACAGAGGGAAATTTGGAAATTTCTGCTAATATTAAAATCATGTATCTTTGGATAGCAATTTAATTAATTTCCAGGAGTTATTTCTCTCTATATATTCAAGCTTGTTCTCAATGTTATGTGTACAGAAATATTTAGGGCCATTTTGTTTGTAACAGCAAAAGGTTGTAACTGACCCAACTATCCATCTAAAAGAAGTTGGCTATATAAATGTGGTACAGCCAAACAGAGACTACTGGATCAATTAGAGCACCGTGTTTTGAAAATAGCAGAAATCTAACTCAGAGTGGCTTACACTATAAGAAAATACATTGATAACTTGAAAGTCCAGAGGTAAAGTGGACACCAGGGTGGCTTTAACTCCTTGACTTCTATCCAATGACCCAGTTTGTCTGCTCTTCTTCCCACAGCATCTGTTACAGCACAGAGCTGGTTCCACTTGTAATTGCAAGATGCCATGTGCTTTTTCATCTCATGGATGAAGATTCCCCTTGAATCATTAATAAACATAGGCTTCATTTTTATTGGACCAAACCAAATTACATTTCATTAAGTTTTATTCCTTATTGTTCAACATGGAAACATTTAAAGCTATGTTTTAGGGCAAAATTTTTTTGGCCTAAATAATTTAAAACAAGCCAAGCTAATGTGCTAAACAACAGAAATAGAAATATCTTTTTAGATACACAAAAACTCAGGAATAACAGCTACTTGCTTGTCCTTGAAAATTTACTTGAAGACATATTACAGTCAACCAAAAATTATTCACAATTAAAATTTTAATAGTGCGGTAGTATTATAAAAATGAAGTAATGTTATTTATTGAAACTATCTAAACAGAGATTTAAAATGACATAGTCACAGGATCTGGGGATTAGGATGTTGACGCCTTGTGGGTGGGGGTATTATATCATCATGTTTCATTTATTCTGGTACTTTGTGTTCCGGAGGAGTGCTGAAGTTATTGTTTTTATTTTATTACATATGTGGTTACTTTTTAAAACTTTAAAATTTACCTTCTATCTCTTATTTTTTAAGACCTTTGAAAGAATATGGTAGTGGTGAATTTAGCTGGTAAGTTGAATTTTTGGCCCCAATTCTCTCTTTCTGTGGCCAAACTCTTTGCTCTAGACCTTTGCAGTCCCTGCCACCCACAGGCAGTGCACCTCCCAGCCCCTATCTTTGGCCTTGGCCAGTTGGCTTGCTCTCCAGCCTCATTTCATAACTCCTCACTCGTGCTGGTCCAGTGGCCACGGCCCTTCACACAAATCATTCCCTTAGCCTTGACATTTAACTCCCCTCTCTTTATCTTGGGTACATTCTCTTCATCCTCCAGGTCACTTTGTCAGGGATGCCTTCTCCGATTCCTGCACAAAGCTTTACTTCTTAGCAGCCATTGTCTGCGGTTCAGTCTCATTAAGCCAATTTCTGAGACATAAGATTCCTATGTTCAACTGTTCTTGTAAACATAATCCATTGGACAAATACGTATTGTTCACCTACTAAGTACTGCGCTTGAGAGCACTCTCAATTCAAGAAAAATGTCCCATCTCCCCAAACAGCCCCTGATGACTGAGGTGGTAGAACCTGCGCAGGAGCGTGGCAGGTGCAGCTCTGTGTTTCAGCCGTGCACACATGTACTCACACATCCGGAGCATATTCCTGTAGTTCCCCCTCTCGGGCTGGTACGGAGCTCATAGCAATGACTCTGCAGCTTAATTTAATGACTTTAGTTTAAGTTCATATACATGTAAGGGTTTTTTTGGGTCATGATTTATTTACTTTAAGCTTGTAGACTCTGACAACTGCTGAAGATATGCCTGGGTAGATGGTGACGGCCTTGACAGGAGACAGCTTGTTAGCAGCACAGACAACTGTGATGTTCTTAAAGTATCTGACACATAAATGAAATCAAAATACTTTCTTCACCATTTGTATAAAATCTTGTCTTCAGAAAGCACATTTGGTGCTGAAAGCCCCTCAGAGAACACTTCGCAGTGTACCAAGACTGAGTGATGAGCCCAGCAGCCAGCGCTCATTGGCAAGAGCTGCACCTCATTTCCCAGCCTGCCAGGCAGTATGTGATGGCCTGGGTGACAGCTGACACCATGGGGCGGCTGTGAGATTTCATTTACTTGTAACATGAGGCTGCAGAGCTTCTCATTTTGGATGTGAAAGGCACTGTTTCTAACTGTCCTGTGGGAAAGGAAGGATCCTTCAAATTGTTACCTAATTCTACTTTCACTCTTCTTAAATTCTAGTAATGCACGCTCAGTGGATCAGTTTCTTTGGCTGACACTAAGGACGTTGTGTGCCCATGTGTAAACTAATAACCCCTCTTCTCCAATCTTGGTAGGGAGGAGAGTGGAGACAGTATCTTTGATAGTTGAATTTCTAGAGAACATTCTTCCCAGTACTGTAACATCCTCCCAATTTCCCTCCATTGTGACCCTATTCATTGAGACATATCTTTTCCCCCTTATCAAGACAAGTGAGGAGGTACAGCATGATTATATGGATGTTTGATCACCGATCTTTCTGGAAATCGCACTCTTTTTGTGACATTGTACCAGTAATTTCTTTCCTGGCCTTTGGCCAGCCATAGGGAGCTTGTGATTTCTGTTGTGTTAAGCTGACACCCTTCTTGGCCTCAAGATGTGCTATAGCAATACTGCTTTTTCTCAAAGGTAACATAACACTTGACTGCAGCTCCCTGAAGAGAGGCACTGTCTGTTTTGCTCATTGCTGTGTCCTTAGCCAACCATGTACTCCTTCAACCGTGGCAGGTCTTCAGTAATGAATGAGAGAATGGTCTTTTTGGCAACCTCCCAATGTCTTCTCAGTTCCTATTTCTGATTCCTGCCTACTCTCTAATGTTTTATCTCATGGGAATTGCAAGTGGGAAGAATAGGTTATTTGTAAATGCTAGCAAGTCCTTGCATTGGGGTTTCTGACATTTCTTTGAAACTACTCTTTGTCCTGAAAGTGCAAAATTTGACATTTTATTTTTTACCTTTACCCATCTTCTTCAATTTTTGTCTGCATTTTACAAACATTTACATTTTTGTTATTAGAATTCCAGTTTGAAATAAATCGAACAAAAATGTGGAAGTTTGATGGCTCATATAATCCATGGGCCCAGTTGGACTCAGGGATAATGGAACCAGGATTCAAATGCTGCCAAGACTCTCTCTGTGCCTATGGTCTCTGCTTCTCCCCAGGGAAGCTTCTTCTGCTCGGCTTCTACCTAAGAGCAACTTTCTCCCCATTCTAAGTACCCATTTTGGAAAGTAGAACCTTGGCATCCTTGGGACCGCTCCAAAGTCTCTGGGTCTATGGCAAGAACCAGTGGGAGGAATGGTCTCTAGCCAAAAATTTGAAGTTGGCCAGGTTTTCCTCCAACGATCCTGGAGCATCAATGTCTAATTGATTCCTTCCCCTTTTCTGCCCAGAGCCTTGTGTGATCACCATCATTTATCTGTTAAAACTTATTCTTAACAAAGACTCTGATATCTATCAGTCATTTATCTGTTATGGTGACCTTATTTTTGCTTTTATTCCATCTCTTATCCTATGCAAATTCTTTTGTATAAAGACTTATTCTCTGTGAAGAATTCTGTGAAAATTCATTCATTCATTCATTCATTCATTCATCCATCCATCCATCCATCCATCCATCCATCCATCCATCCATTTGTGTTTTTGTTCACTTACCCTACAAGTTCATCAAACACTTTGGTATGCTTAGTGCTGAGGACACAGTGGGGAATACATTTCACTGCCTGTTCACATGGAGCTTGCAGAGAGTGATGTCATTGCCGCTCTGGCCAGCTGTGGGTTTGGGGTGGACCAAGGAGTTCTTCCTGAGATACCCTCTTATCTATCTGGACTATACCAAGTTCCCATTGTAAAATGTTTCTGAGGATCATATACCCTTTCTTGGAAGAACGTTTGAGTCTGAAGGCTGCAGAAGTTCTTCTAGCTCAGACATTTCAAGTAACCCTTGCAGAAAATTGTTTTCCACACAAGGAAGTGAGGGAAGGAATGTTAATTTTCCATATAAACATGCTACATGCTGCAGTTGATGGACAGTTCCTTTTCTCAGTAGACATGCCTTTGGCGCCTCAAAATAATAGGTTTGGAAATCCTGAAATATCTCCCCTTTTTCCTGAATGTGAAATTTGAAGGGGAATATTTTGATGTGATTTCCTGCACTAAATGGCACCTGAACATTAGCAGACACAATGTAATGAGAGTATTTCTTGATGCTTATGGGATATGGGTTGTCATATCCCATATGAACTAGGGTGATTCAATGTGTGTGTGGGGGAGGGCAAATCAATAAAAAATATGAGCGAAAATGCATAATGAACAAAGTTGTTAGCAAAGGTTTTTTTTCTTCTTCTCAATGCACAATTAAACATCACAAAAGAACATGGCTTTTGCTCTGAAGTTTTAAAGCCACATGTGATGGCAAGGACAGTTCTCAAAATCTAAACAGACTGTCAGCAAGGTAGGCCAGACAGACTCTTCCTCTCTTAAGCGAATTAGACTTGTGCTAATGCTCAGTGTTTTTGTTTGCAGTTGTTTTTAAAAATAATTTGGGGGCTCAATAAAGGAAGTGCAATAGCTATAACCATTGAATTATTTGAAGATTCTGAACAGTCTTAGATTATGTAAGCATGCAATTAAAATTACTTGGGGGACATTTTTAAAATTATAAAAGTAATGCATATTTATCGTTATAAATCTTGAAAATACAGATAAGCAAAGATTGCATCTCAGTCATATAGATTTTAGCCTTTTTTAAATTTGCTTGTATGCATTTGTATTAATTATATAAGGAATTCAAATTAAATTCCAGTTATAAAATATAGCAAAAAGATATAGTGCAAAAGAAGAAAGTACTTCTTTACTCAGATAATCACTGCCAAGAATTTTGTTGTCAAGCTCCACTTTTTTTCTATGCACATATATTTACCAAAAATGGGATTCTATTGTACATTCTGCTTTAGGAGCTACTGTTTGTCTAATCATATATTATTTTTATAAAATGTACTTTTACATATTCATCTCACATTTTTTATGGATTGGACTCAGTGACTTAATTTCTCATTAATCCCTTATTAATATTAGGTTATTTTAATGCTATGATCACCCTCATAGATAAGCATTTGTTATGAAACTATAATTAGTTCCTTAGGATAAGCTTCTGGAGGAGGAATGTTGGATGAAATATTTTCTGAACTTTTCAGGTTTCTCTTGAGATGAAAAGAAAAAAAAATTGTCCTCCAGGGGAGTTTTACAAATTCAGATTTCTAACAGCGGAGTATGAAAAAGCTTTTCCCCCTTATTGTTGTCAGTGCTGGGTATTATATTTTTAATCTTCTCTAATCAGATTCTAAGAATGTCCTTTTATTGTCATTTATATTTCTTTATTGCTAGTAGGATGGGAATATGCAACTTTAATAGGATAGAAGAAACAATAAAGTGAATGTATTTTAGGATGGCATTCAGGGCTTATCTGGGTAATCTGGGTCAAGGTGACTCAAAGTGGGAAAGTTGCCATAAAATGAAGTGGGGTGTGTGGCAATAACTTACTCAGAGGTCCCTTGCCATCATTTTGAGTTCAGATTTATTTCCCATAAGAAGTGACAAGAGAATGAGATGTGCTGGGAGCAAAGATGGAAGCAATGAAAGCCCTTTGGGGCCATGTTTTATTTTTCTGTGGGAGAGCTTCTTGGCCTTGGGTTCTCTGGTGTCTCTCCCTTTGACTTTCCATCAGATCTGAAAGTGAGATGATGTTCTCTAACGCTTTACTTCTTTCTGTTAGAGATGTTGACACCAAACCATTTTGGAGTGCCAGTGTATGCATGTGGACTTCATTTTCAATAAGTATCCTCTCTCCTCTGCCTAAACTCAGTAGTTCTCAACCCCGATCACACATTGGATGACCTGTGGAGCTGTCACAGCAATCCATACTTCCCTACCTTATCTATCTCCTCAGACCAATTAAGTTAGAATCTTGGACAGTGGGCTCTGGGCATGGTGGTATTTTATCAAAAGCTCCAGACATGACACTAGTGTGCACCCAAGGTAGAGAACCACTGGGCTAATCTACATCCACCCTTCAGCTGTCACAGGACCACTGCTCTTCACACCTTCCCCTTCGCTGTACATACAGGTGTACCGGTTAATAATGGCAGATTTTGTAATAATAGAAAACACAATAATTTCAAGAGAAACATCAAAAGTGCTTTATTGATTAAAATGTCCATCGCTAGCTACACATTTCCCCCATCTTTCAGGTAATTTGTGGATACCGTCCCAAGAGAACTTTTCTTGTTTTGAGGCAAACCATTCAGAGACCCAATTTTCCACTTCTTGGTATGTTTTGAAGTGCTGCTCAGAAAGTGCGTGTGCCATCCTTCGGAACAAGTGGTAATCTGAAGGAGCAAGGTCTGGTGAATATGGCAGGTGGGTTAATACTTCCCAGGCAAGATCTTTTAACATGTCCTTAACTGGTTTTGAAGTGTGTGATGGTGCGTTATCATGAAGCAAAATTCCTTTGCCATGTCTTCTGGCACATTCTGGTCGTTTCACTACCAAAGCGTGGTTCAAATTGATTATTTTTTGTCAGTAGAGATCAGTATTAATGGTTTCACCTGGTTTTAGAAGCTCATAATACACCACACCTTCCTGATCCCACCAAACGCAGAGCATTGTCTTCTTTCTGAAGCGATTTTGCCTTGCAGTTGATGTTGATGGTTGACCTGGATCAACTCATGATTTTGTGCACTTGGGATTCTCAAAATAAATCCACTTTTCTTTGCCAGTCACAATTAGATGCAAAAAAAAAAGGCTTTCTTTCGTGCTGTTGAAACAACATTTTACTGATGACTTTTCAGTTTTCCATTTGTTGTTCAATTGATGTGGCACCCATTTTCCTTCCTTTAAAATCTTTCCCATTGCTTGTAAATGATCAGAAATTGTTTGCTGAGCAACGTTTAATCTTTCTGAAAGTTGTTTTTAGTTTGACATGCATCTTCTTCCAATAATGCTTGTAATTGTTGGTCTTCAAACTTTTTCTGTTGACCTGGACGTTCTTTGTCTTTCACATTGAAATCATCACTTTTAAAGCATTTAAACCAGCATTCACAAGTATCTTGAGATGGAGCATGTTCACCATAACGTTCCCAAAGTATATGATAACTTTTTCTTCAAAATGAAGTAATGAATTAAAACTTCCCACTAATGCTCTTTTTTTGGCACTGAATTCGACATTTTTAAGTGTAAAAATACCTATGATGTTAACACCTTCAGCAAATTTGACATATGAAGTTTGCTGTCAACACAACAAAATAGCATACATATCAAATCACATGTATATCAACATATGTGTAACTCCATCTATTGAAAAAAAATCCGCATCATTAACTGGTACATCTAGTATATATCATTTCCTTATCAAGCTCTAGCTTGGATTTTATTGAGAAGAATCAGAACAATATTATGGGTGAACAATATACAGATTCATTACATATTCACAGGTAAACCTAGTTGTGATAAATATCATTAGAATGCCTTTCTGTTTAATCAGCAATCTCTCCTGCAAGGGACAGTTAGTTCAGTGTGTTGTACCTACGTGGCTAATTTCATATATGTGTTGGCACCAGCAAATACATCATCCTTTAGCTTCAAGGATATGAGTCTAGAGGTCCAGCCAGGGACTAGGAATGGATATTGGTGTTTGGAAGCAGCCCACAAGCCTAGAGAAACTGTCCTTTTTAGAGCCATGACCTGATCTCTGGCAATCAGGCCACAATCCCAAATCTCTCTCCTTTGTTTCCTGGCTGACACCTTGGCTATATAAATCACCCATCACACGGGCTAGCCTGATGCATCTTTCCCACTATAGCTTTATATCATTCTATCTTCATGTTAGTTCTGAGGCAAGACTTTGTAGTTTCCCTTTAGTCTCTTAGCCTGATCAAAATGTTTATCTTTCCCCCAGGTTCTGAGGAACTAGAGGAAAGAATAGCTCCAAGCCAAACAAGGAAGCCTGCTCCCCTAGTAACAATAGCCTCATTTTTCCAAGGTCTTCTTCAGTCCCCTCTTTGGAAAATTTCCCCACTCTCTAGTACACTGGGCAAGAGATAGAAGTGTATATTTGATATGCAAAGACTGTGATTAGTATTCAAATAGTGCTATCTGAGCAGAAAAGTTTTTCTCAGCACTTTTAAATCCAGGAACTTTTTTTTTCCTATTTAATACTGGTGGCCCTGCTTCTACTGCTGCTGCGGGAAATGGGAATACAGTGTAAAGAAAATAAAATAGTGAACAAAGATCTACAGGCACTCTAGAGACTTTAGCAAGTCACATCTCTGTGAGCTTTAATGTCCTCATTTATAGAGTCCATAATAATACCTGCCCTGCTGGTTTCAAGGGTTATTGCAAATGAGATGATTTATAGGAGGACATGATTTGAAAACTGTGAAGGAGTGAACACTTTTTTATTGATGTTTAATTCATAAACAATAAAATGTGCAAAACTCAATATGTTTTGGACAAATATTTACACCTGTAAAACCAATACCCAAAGCAAGATACACAAGCTCACGAGCACTATAGAAATCTCTCTCTTGCTCATTTATGGTTAATCCATACCACATCCTCTACTGCCACACAGGAAACCACTATTCTGATTTCTATAAAAATAGATTCATTTTCCCTGTCCTTGAATGTCAGATAAATGGAATCATACAATATGTGCTTTTGTGGTTGGCTTCTTTCTCTAACATAATATTAGTGAGCTACATGTATGTTTGTGTATCATTTATTTTTATTGCTGAGGAGTATTTCATTGCATGAGTATGCCAATACTCCTGTTAATGGATACTTAAGTTATTTCCAGTTTTATCTATTATGAATAAGACTACTGTGAATATTCTTGTACATGTTGTTTTGTGGATCTAGGATTTCATTTCATTGGATATGTACTCAAAGCACATCTCATATTTATCGTAGATTACTGTTCTCATGGAGTCATGGTCTTAGAATGCCAAGGGTGAGAGGGATCTTCAAAAATAATATGGAAAGTTGTAGATTCTGGTATATTGATTTCACTAACAGACATAATTCTTCAACCTCATGTATTTTAACCCTTTGTTGTGCCCTTTCTCTGTGACTTTGTATCAGCCATGTGACTTGCATTGTTCAGTGGGATATTAGAAGGTATGACAAAGCAGAGGCTTGATGAGTACCTGTGCATTCACATTTGCCCTTATTTGTTTCTCTATGTTCACTAGTTTCATCTCCTGGAGACACATGGCTCCATCGCCATGCTGCCAAGCCAACAGTCAGCAGACCACCAAACATGTGTGCAAGCCTGGTCAACACCAGAAGAACTGCCCTGCCCAGCCCCATCTAAATTGTGAACTAGTAAACTCACAAGCTAAATAAATACTGTTTTAAGTTGATGGGTTTTGGGGTAGTTTTTTGCATAGAATTATTGGGCCTATAGATAATGAATGATCTTCTCTTTAATGGAGGAAGGAGCTGCATAAAGGCAGCCATAAGGGTGACAAAGAAAATAATCCTCCAATTCTCCACCACCTCCCCACATGAAACCGTGGTTCCCTATGACTTTGATTAAATTTTGTTTTAAATTCTAGCTCTAGAAATCGTATGCCTCTTTCTTTCTATATCCCTCAGATACTTAGCCCTTTCCCTGGATAATCAGCAACCTTTGAGGCAGCAGGAGATAGTAGTCCATACCTAACTAATTAATGGTCACAAGCTCTGGATCTCTGGTAGGCTGAAGGTAACATCTTGCTAAATTATGTTTTAGCTCCTGAGCCCTAAGGTGGAATAACCCCTTGGCTACTTGCCCATGAGACAAGAAATAGGGATATTGAAAAAGAGCTCAGGACTCTCCTCAAGACCTGAAGAAATGATTTATTACCCTTATATACTTCCAACCAATCAGCTGCCAGCACAACCCCATAGCCCCCCTAACTCATGGTGTCTTGTGATTTTACCTGTATAATCTATAATCTATACACCATTGGGGAGTCCGTTTATTTATTTTTGTTTTGTTTTAAATATATTTTATTGATTTTTTACAGAGAGGAAGGGAGAGGGATAGTTAGAAACATCAATGAGAGAGAAACATCGATCAGCTGCTTCCTGCACACCCTCCACTGGGGATATGCCCTCAACCAAGGTACATGCCCTTGACCGGAATCGAACCTGGGACCCTTTAGTCTGCAGGCCAATGCTCTATCCACTGAGCCAAACCGGTTAGGGTGGGGAGTCAGTTTTTTAGTGCATAAGCTCACTATTTTTGTATTGGCCCATTTGGTATTAAACTATTTTTTATTTCTCTACTGTAAACTGCTGCTAGTGTATTTCTTTGGGCCTGTGCAGGCAGGCAGGCAGATTCAAGGAAAGACATTGGAGTTCTGGTAACACCCATCTCCCCCAGAACTCCAGATTTTTTGTTTCCCTTCCAGGTACTGATTTAGTCTGCCTAACGTTGGTTGCTAAAACTTCATCTGGAGACAAAAAATATATATGGATTTAAATCATAGTTCTTATTACCCTCAGCAATAAGCTCTAGCTTTCAATGTCCTCAATAGTACTACTTATGGCATGTGGTTATTGTGCAAAGGGAACTGAGCATATCAATTTCCTAATCCATCATAAATGCCCAGGAAATGGTAGATACTAAGGAAAAATGGACCAGGAAACTATAGTTTTAGTAAAAAAAGTTTGTGTTAATTTTACCTCCCTATGCAAATGCTCAGTACTTGATAATTTAGAAGACAAATACAATATATTTATTACATGTTATTAAGAGCTAGGATTTTGCTGGATATCACAGCAAAGAAAAGAGATTTTGAATGCATGCATAATCTAATATTTCTATTTTACATTTCTGAGACTCAAGGCAAAAATAGATATGGGCTATTGTAATATAGTACTCAATAGAATGAATTTTTAAAAGAATATGAACTACAGGTAAAGGAGCAACAGAAATTGCTATCAATTTCATGTCAATTTTGACTTATTTAATCTGGCTTTGTCTCTGGTATTTAATTATCCAGTAATCTAGCTCAGTTTGTGATTAATTTATTCTATAGAAATAAAGTATAGTTATTTAAAAAAATTAAAAAATATATATTTCATTGATTTTTTACAGAGAGAAAGGGAGAAGGATAGAGAGTTAGAAACATCAATGAGAGAGAAACATCGATCAGCTGCCTCCTGCACACTCCCTACTGGGGATGTGCCCGCAACCAAGGTACATGCCCTTGACTGGAATCGAACCTGGGACCTTTCAGTCTGAAGGCCAACGCTCTATCCACTGAGCCAAACCGGTTAGGGCAACTATAGTTATTTTTATTTTACCTGGTTTTATATAATTATCATTTATTTTTGTAATTTTGAAAAACAGAGTGATGACAGATGTTAGTATTCAAGATAATGTATAACAGGCTTTTTTAAAACTAGGTTCTTTCTGTTCCAGGCAGAACACTCTATTCAGATAGTTGTCCAACTTTTATTGAGGGGACAAAATATTTCACTTTTATGAGTAATCATTTTATTCATAATACTGATTCCCTAAACTCACTATCTGAGTTTGAACTGATAAATGTCTTTAAAGGATCTTCAATCTTTTCCTAAAAGTTAATTTATATACAATATCCCATTCTTGGAAGCTATATCAGCTCTACCATCTCTGTTTTCTTTAAATTGAACCACAGCTTACTTAGGTTGAAATATATAGCAACAATATTCCATTCAAAATGCTATTTAGAAAATTGTTTAACGTGGTAAGTAAGATAGACGTCTAGTGATTTTGGTCAATGGCCGAGTAAAGCAGGATGATTAAAACGACACACATTCTGTGTTACCAGAATTGATTTTCTTGTGTGCCCCTTCTATCTTATGACCTTTATTTCTGTGTGTGTTTTTTTTCAGGCTTTTAGACAATATATATTTCATGGCTTAGAAAAGACAATTACTTGTCTGTGATTCCCCAATAATAAATAAAAAACATATTGCTTTTAAAAATAGTAAAAGGGAGAAAGTGTTCTTTGTGGTTAAAATTATGGAGAGCTCTGTGTCTTGATTCTGATTCTGTTGATATATACTGAAAGTGTCTGGAATAATAAAGATTAATATGAGCTAAGAGAGCTGGACAGCAGTTTGTCTGATGTTTCATATATTATTTTCTCTCTGGGACAATTCATTCAACAACTAGGATCCTGGAGAGATCAGAAACAGGAATGGTCTATGTATGAATTGCCAGAATGCACTCAGACATTTTAAGCTGAGAAGTTGAGTAATTAACAGGTCTGCTGTTTGGCTGGTCATGTGGGCATGTTCTCAAGTATGGAAAATGAGAATATGCTCTTGGGTTATAGGTTTGGATAGACAAAGGGAAAAAATAATGAGTTTGGACTATATAAATTGCTCGCAGCAGTGTATAAAGAACAATGTTCTGAGGGGGGCAAACAACAATAATAAATAATGGATTGTAAAATGCAAATCTGGAAAAAGCAGTTTCTGCCAGGCTTTAATCTTGAAGGGTTCTTAAAGCCTTTAAAAAGTATCTAATTTTCTATAGTCATGAGCAAGAATGACAAATTAGCCTAATTGTCAATATACCATGTACAGAAGGAAGATGGGGCATAGGAGATGAATAGGTGCAATTTAACAAGAAACCAAACAAAACTTCAAGTAGACACAGAAACTGCAAAGTAGAATCCTGTTTTATTGGCCTGAGCTAAAGCTAAATCAAACAGCAATTAATAATTGATTTTTATGAAATAAATATTGGCCTTTTATTTGGCTGATGCTAAACATAAGGTGCTTTATTGGAGAGATGGTTATAGCATTGACAATAGTTATAGCTCATAAAATGAAAGTTAAAATTGCATTATCCTTTTTTCTTAACATTTTTTATTAAATTTTATTTTCAAATAGTATGAGTATCCAAATATGAACATTTATTTATTTTCTTTTTCTTATTTTCTATTTATGTAGCCCAAGCTTCTAAGCACCTGGCTGATTTATTATTATTATTATTATTATTATTATTATAAAATTTATTATCTATGGTTTGATGACTAATCTTTTGGCAATCATTAGAATTCAGATCTCTTAAAGATTAGACATATGTAACCTATATGACAGAAGGTGTAAAGAGGTAAATAATACAGCCTCAGGCTGCTGCAGTTAGAAATGTCTTGGCATCCTTTTTCTACCCAAAGAGAGATCCTTTGCAGACAAGACTAATGGGGAAAATTTTTTTTTCTGTCCCCAAAGGTAAGAATTAAAAATAAATTCCAAACTTCAAATGTCACAGTATAGCAGCCTACATGTCACCAACTAAAGTATTCAGAAATAGAGAAAGTTTTGTTGCAGGGCAAGTGGGAAGGGAAGTCAATGCAGTGGCATTTTCCAGAATCTGTTGGAGAAAGCAATCTCCTTTGCAACAGAGTTAATGAGGACTTTGCTCTTTGAAGTCTGAACTGGGAGCAATTACAGAGAGACTTGGAATTTTCTCTGTTTGGTTATAAGGGAAAGGAAATATGAATGTAATTGATTACGTGCAAAATAGACCGGGACAAGAGCAAGAAGGACACAGAGAGATCATCAAGTCAGACACACGGAAACATAAGGAAACATAGAGCAGCATTAAAAATATTCCCGCAGCCCAATTAATTATTTAATGACTAGGGGTAGGAGAGGTAGTTGATGATGGAACACCACTTTGAACCACTTACAGTTTGTTGTCAATTGTATACTAAGGTGTCTACAGTTCTAGATTTCAGAATGTAAGTCATTCTCATTTCAGTTCTTCTCTTTTTAGTCATGTGTTAAGTGACTTCGTGGATGGTGGATCTATATCTGAACCTGTTGGATCCTAACTGTCAAGATTCTGGTAGCTGAGCCTAAATAAACAGCTCCCTTTCTACTATGTTATATACTAAGACTCTCTTCCTATCTGAAGTGATGCACATTATACACAAATTTTATGAGAGATAATATTTTGACTTCAGAAATGGAAGCTATTTATTATATTTCTGGTTGTAAGATATTTGTTTTTGTAACATCACAAAAAGAATTTAAATAACTTGCCTGTTTATGATGCTATATAAGTTATAAGCACTTTAATATCTATTCTCTCTATCCTTGTAAGGTAGATACAGATTTTTAAAGATGAAAAGTCACATTGAGGTAACGTAAATAACTAAGTCATGCTTCTTCTAGTCAAAAGAGCTATAGCTAAGGTTTTCTTTCTTTAAATCTTATACTTCTGTCTCCTTGCCATTCTTTTTAAAATAAACTACTAGAGAATAGTTTCCAGGTTACAACTAAAGTCTTTCTTTCTTAGTAAGACTCTTTATAGACCACTTATCTGAACTTTTCTTTCTCATTACAATATTTTTAACCTCACTCTTATTTTAAACATTATTTAGTCACTTTTTTGTTTCATAAAAGTGTTTTTATTTTTTTTATTTATTTATTATTTTTAAAATTTCTTTATTGATTAATGTATTACATATGTGTCCTTATCCCCCCATTGCCCCTCCATCCTCCCACTCATGCCATAAAAGTGTTTTTATAAGGACATTATACCCTTTTCTTACTTCCAAGATGGCTGTGGAGTAGGTGGAAGCTACAATCACCTCCTCCTGGTGCCAAACTGGATTTACATCTAAATTATAGAGCAATTAACCTGAATAAACAAATGAAGGCTAGCTTTATATTATAACCATGGATTTACATAAAAAGCCAAACAGAGACTGGTAGGAAGGGCGGAGACACAGAAAGGGCTGGCTATTACACCCAAGTGCAGCAGATGAGGGTCCAGAGGGGTATCACAGCTACAAAAGTCCCCCCTAAGGAGCATAGAGTCTTAATCCCACACCAGGACCCCCAACCCAGAGCACTAGAGTTTGGAAGAGGAGTCCGCATAGCATCTGGCAGTGAAAATCTGTGGGGATTCAGTCCACTTGAGAGAGAAGGGAGTCTGCTGGAAATCCAGATGCTGTCTTCCCAGAGTCCAGCACCAGCTGGGGGAGTGCATTAGTCTGGTCCTCCAACTACTAGTGACACCCCCTGCTGAACTCAAGTCCTGCAGAAAGGTCTGCTGACTATACCCAGTGGGGACCTTTGGTGTATTCTTTTTCTAAAGAAGCTCTTGGAGAGACTCAGCCAGTAGTTGAGCTGTGTAGTTTTAGGATGGGGTCCATCTTCCCCACCTCCCACACACGGCCAGCACATTGATTTACTTGGCCTGTTCTTCAACTCCTGGTGATCCTGTCCTGCTGATCTAGTTCCACAGGAGGATCAAAGTGTTGCACAAAGCTGGACCTTCAGAAAGAATCTCCTGGGAGGCTCTTGTCTGGGACTCAGATGGGCACTGGGTTTTATGGCTATGGCTGTGTGTGTGTGTGTGTGTGTGTGTGTGTGTGTGTGTGTGTGTGTGATTCTTATCCCCGAAGAGACCTTAGCCTGCATCATTTTCATAAAGGAGACACATTAGACCTGTTCCTCCTCTGCTCAGAGGCCCTGCCCTACTGAGCGTGCTTCTGTGGAGGGGCCAACTGACTGCACCCAGCCTGAACCTTTCAGGTAGAAGGGATTGGCATGAAATATTTAAAGTAATGAAAAGCAAGGACTTACAATCAATTTGGTCCATTCATAAAACAAATTGGCATAATCATTTGTTTTATGAGTGGAAGAGACATAGATATTCTAGGTCACTTGTGTGAAGACAATGGTGTTTCTAGTTCAATCTCTCTAGTCAAATTATAGCACAATCACAGAATCAGGTTTATCATCAGAACTGGACAGGAAAGCCACCTGACTCTGGAAAGATCAGATAGCAATTTGAAACATCTGTATCCAAGAAGCATTAATTTGGGAAACTACTAAAAAAATGTTGGTTCCCTCAATGAAACAATCAAAGCAAAGGGCAAAAAGGACAAATGAAATGGAAAATACGTGCAACCAAAGGCTTCCCCTCAGACCAGGGAGTTTCTAAAAACAACAAGAGACCTGTCCCAGCACTAACTATCCTAATCTAGGAGTGGCCTGGGAAATGTGAGAGCAGGTATAAAACAGAGTAAACACAGATAATGCTAGACTGCCCCCTTTCAATATAAAATAAGGACTTATTCAATCACCTACATAGAACTGTACCTATATTGATACTGATATTGTTATAGAAATATATATACAGTTTCTGGTGTTTCTACTAGAATCAATTTTCTTTACCACCTCTATTGCTGAAGGGACAATTTTACTGATAGGCCTCAAAAATGTCTGATGGTATTTTGTGGTATACAGAATATTATACTCACAGATATCATTTTTTATGGATGTTACAGTCTTTTGGGAAATAAAAGCCACAGGATATACATTGATAACTGGAGTGGAATGAGAAATCAATACATAACTGCTTAATGTCTCAATGACTCTAAATTATAGGAAAATTTTTTGTTGAAGTACAGTGAAGTTATATTGTGCAATTCAATCACACATTAAATCATTCAAAGTGTTTTTGCCCTAAAATCCATCTATAGTAGCAATGATGTTTATAAGCAAATGCAATTTTGAAGACCGATGTAAACTGTCTATTTAAATAGCCATAATACCAACCAATGAAATTTTCTCATAGTCATTTCCATTTTTTTTTTTTTGGTAGACATGGTATCTTGGATAACACCTGATGATAATAGCTGTAATTCTGCAGACTTGGATTGCCTTATTTTATGACTTAGGGACTGCAGAAACATGTAAATTAGACACAAATTATTGGAATCCCTTGTCAATCCAAAAATATCTGTGAGAAAGGTAGGCCAAAAATGACTGGCTGGGGATTGTAGAATCTAATAAAATATATTTATTTCTTTAAAAATATTACTTTCCCTAATTGAATTAGGTTAGCTTCATGTAACTGATGCTTATACCAACCTGAGAAATTGATGAGCAGGGGGTGATAGCTTGAGGGTCAGGCTAAATTTGAAAAAAGATAAGGAAATCACTTAAGATTGGGTAAGATGACCTTTATGTTACCTCCCAACCAGACACTGTATGACTTTAAGAAACTGTAGTCCACTACTACATGCCTCCATCCAGCAATATCTTGCAGAATAAGTAGGAAGCTAAAATATCTGATAAGAGTGAAAGACATATGAACAAATTCCTCAACCTGGATTGTCAAATAGCTTGACCAGTATTTTTCAAACTTGTTGGGTCTTAAGAGTTACCAGATAAGCTTGTTAAAAACACCTACTCATCTCAGTTTCCTTTCCATTCCTGAGCTCTGCAGATTCTGATGGAGTGACATAATTTGATAAAAAGGGAAAACCCTTCTTATAATCCTACCTGAAATTAGATGAACGTAGCTTTGCCTTTTCACATTAACTAAATAAAATGACTCACCCAATATTTGACCAAATCTAATTATCTACATATTTGCCTGATCCAGGGGATTAGAAATTTAGATTTTAAATTATCAGGGACAGAAGTTTTATCACATCCTAATTTGATGTTTTATATATATATATTATTTTAAAATATATATATATATATATGATATATATTTGTATAAATTGTGTATGTGGTTGTTTTTTTAAAAAAACATTAAATGGAATAGAGATTGAAATTTTCTACTCCTCAATTGATGTGTTGCAACATCAATTCTCAGGAAGAGAGTACATGTCAAAGTATTAAAATAGTGTGCAATTGCCAATTAGATGTTTTAGATTGCATTCTTAACACTCTATTTATCATGGAGAAAATGATGTGAAAAGTGTGGGCACACTGATATTTATAAACAACATCATTAAAAATGAATAAGTTTTATGGCCTCATGTGTATGAACTGAGATATCATTTAATTATAGGCTCAAATAAATGACTCTCAGGATAATTTTTGGCATATTTGTATATGATTACTTTGGGGAAAACATTTATTTTTGATAACTTTAAAAATTCACTCTGTATAAAACGTAACAAAAAAAAGAAGCCCTGGGAATTAGTATGATAAAATCATTAATTAAAATATTTAACTCCCTGCTGATAGTCTGTAATGGAGTTGTCAGCAGAAAAACAGAGCATGACTATTTTTTCCTGTAAGAAGACTTTGCACTCATTACACAGCATAGTCATTGAGGGATGAATGAAGACATTTGCACTCATGCAGTTATGTGGGCCAATGGACACACACTACCTGTATAGCTACTTGTTCTTTATATTCATAGGTGAATAAACCAACACTCATTACTATATATTTAGAGCAAATAAGAGATGGACTTTCTTCCATGACATTTTAAAATGTTAAAACCAACATCAAACTATTTTTCAAAATTGCAGGGGAAAATCAGTATTCCTAGTTTAAGGTGAGACTGGGGACTAGAAGAATGGCTTAAAAGCAAAGTTAAGGTCTGGGTGTCCTGGGGCATGTGCCTATGTGCCTTAGCTTCTTCACTGGAAAAATTATAACACATTTTCTGAAGTTGAAATTACATGGTGCAGACATGTAAAGTGCTTGGAAAAGTGCCCAGCAAATAATGATGTGCAATAACAGTAGCTATATCATCATAGATCTTAGAGCAGGAAGCACACTCAAGAAAGCTCCTACTCCAGGCAGCCCTCTTCAGCAGCATTATCATCTCACATCTAAAGATGAGGTGATGTGGATTCATAAGGAGATCTAGAACCCTTCCTCATAAGCCAATTTTTCTTATGTATGTCCACTGAAATGCTGCCCTAGTTATCTGCTTCAGAAAATAATTTTAGAACATCTTCTCTCACATAGTAGGTGTTTACTGTATGAGCTATTTTTTCAAACCTTAGTTTGATACAGAATGCACCTGATTGAGGGTTTCAGCATAAAGACTCAGTGCTATTTAAAATCTTGGAGTGAGGTTTTATAATTTCTATTTTTTCAAAAGGTGATTTAGCTTAAGGGAGTTGAGATCCCAAGGTTATAAAGTGATATATTTTGGTACACACACACACACACACACACACACACACACACAAGGTTAAATTATGAAGGTGTCTCAGTTAATAAAAATAGTACTTAATTTGCCAGTTTCTTTTTGGGGATGGAATGTCCCAGTGTGAGTAGCGGTACATTTGTTTACATTGCAAAGTTCTCGGCAGCATACAGGATTTGGACCTCCCCTCCCTCCCCTGTAATTAGTAACACTATCTTGTATGTGTCTAAGATTGAACTTACCGTTTGCTATTTTTGTTTTTTAAAGGTTTTTGTAAAGTTTAGTTTCCTTCAACTGACTGTAAGTCATCTTTATTTTCAGAGTGCAGTATGGTTTTACGTACTCCTAAGTATATGTCTGCATGTGTTTTTGTATGTATATGTAAAAGGTTGGCCAACCTCTGTCCAGTTCTACTACCACCACTTTAGTCAAAGTCATCATCATCTCTCACCTGGACTTTTGAAAACCTGTTCCCCATCCAAATCATTCGTCACTCAGCAGAGTAACTTTAAAAAAAACCTAAATCAGTTAAGTCATTCTACTGCTAAAGCCCTCTTTGATTTCCATCAAACTCATGAACATCTTACTGTGACTCATGAAATCCTGAGGAACCTGGCTCCCCCATCAATCTCATTTCTCACCATATGTGACTCTCCTACACCCTATGCTAGGTTTCTCTTGATGTCTTGTCATTGCTAAGTGTTTGACTCAGGCTCTTCCGGCTGCCAGAAGTCTTTTGCCATTTGTAGGAGCCCTCATTACGTGCTCTGACCGCATCACTTTCTTTTGTAGTACTGGTCAAATTTATTTGTGTTATGTATTTATATTTTGGGTTCTTAAGTGGTGGGTATATATTTCTCTCATCAAACTCACTTCTATTTCTTTTGTTTCATTTATTTATTTATTTTTGGTTAATCCTCACCCGAGGATATTTTTCCATTGATTTTTAGAGAGAGTGGAAGGGATGGGGAGAAACAGAGAGAGAGAAACATTGATGTGAGAGAGACACATCAATTGGTTGCCTCCTGCATGAGCCTGACCAGGGCCTGGGATTGAGCCAGCAACGGAGGTACATGCCCTTGACCAGAATCAAACCCAAGACCCTTCAGTCCGTGGGCCAACACTCTATCCACTGAGCCAAAGTGGCTAGGGCACTTCTATATTTCCTTTAAATCAACCTAATTCTGATATACAAAGCTTGGTTTGTAGGAAATTCCATCTCTGTCATAATTAAGGTTGTGTTTTTTATTTCTCTTCTTGCAGAAGCACCTATGAGACTTAAGTGAGAGGGTAAGTTTCATGAAAGAAAGAACTATTGTTATCTTTACTAATATGTATTGAGCAACCAGTACAGTGTCTAGTACAAAGTAGGCATACAAAAATTTTTGTTAAATAAATGAATAAACATAACAGGAATTAAATATTTATTGTATTCCCAGTGCTGGGCACATTATTCACATAGAGCATATATATAATAAACATTGAATAAATAAACAATAAAAGGTTAACAATGAGATGCAGCATTAAAACATTGGATGTCATTTCACACAGCCTTGAGCCAGCTCAGTTAGTAAGATTCAACTAATTATGTTGAATGTGTGAAACTAACCTCTGATCCAATCATAGCTCAAATAACAAATGAAAATCAGCAAGAAAGCCTCCTACTCTCCATTATATGCACCTGATTCTTCTAGTTTAAGCTGATTATACTAAGTCTCTATCAACATTTTTGCCTGGACATGTTAGCAGTGGTTCTGACTTTATACAAAATTTCAATTTGAGATGGTGATTGGAAAAGAAGTCTATGTATGGGACTGGTTAAGAGAGTGAAATTGATTGACCTAGTTAGGTGAATGCTCCAAACAATGGTATGAACTCAAACAATGTGGAGTATTTTTATAAAGAAGAAATGGAAAGGACCGTTGTATTGAGGAGAGTTCTTTTAGAATAAACACACAACAGCAGAGACTATGCTTTGTTGTTAAACAAATGCATGACCTAGAAAATGTATTCTTTTAATTCCTCTCTGATTTGAGCAACAGAAAAATAAAATTAATTTTTATCTTATGGTTATCCTAGAAAAGGAACACAGATAAAAGCATTTTCTCTAGTTACAGAGTGCTCTGCAAATACTCTTATTAAAGTACCATATTATGAAGTAACTGTTCATTCATGTAAATGTAAGATTAGATTTTGTCTTAATATTCTATTCACAGTTTCAAATACAGGGGCCAAAACTTCACTGAAATTACATGTATTTTTTTTAGCATGGCTTAGCAAATATGCTCATCTTGTCAAATAATATTACCATCCTATTTACCTCTTTGGATTCTTTTCATTTGCTCATGTGGATTCATGTGGTATCATTTCCTTATTTCAATACAGCTTTGCTCCCACTCTCCTCCTTATTTTCAAATAAATTACATTTCCATATGTTATAGATTTAATGACACAGTTATATACATATTGTTTTGTACAGTTACTTTTTAAATAATTTAAGAGAAGAAAGGAGAAATGATCTTTCTGAATAAAGGTGTGCTTTTCTAATTTAATAGTCATAAGAAACACATTTAATCCTATCAGTCATATTCCCTGAATTTTATTTGTGCTAATCAAATGCTCAGATCCTTATGCTGTTCTGCTCAGTTATACTATGAACTTGTAGAAAGATTGAGAGTGTTCAGTGAGTAAGCAAATACATGTCTATTAAGTGTTAAGTGACCATAAAATGAGTGTGGCTTTATCTCTATAGACTTTAT
The DNA here is from genome assembly GCF_027574615.1 of Eptesicus fuscus. NCBI lineage: Eukaryota > Metazoa > Chordata > Mammalia > Chiroptera > Vespertilionidae > Eptesicus > Eptesicus fuscus. The sequence goes on along the minus strand of NC_072480.1, from coordinate 45,080,897 downwards.
AATGCTTTCTTATTAAGTGTTCTCAATAACTATGATATCATTTCCCTCACCTGAAAATAATGAGCTGCAAGTCGTATCTGAATATTATGGCAAAAGATACAGGAGAAAACTATAAGTAGAAGCAGCCTAGTATTTAGTGTAAAGTGCCACATTGCTAGCCCTACCTACCTATTCTCACTTTTTATGTTGTCATTGGCCATTCCTCACTTCCTATCTGTCCTTTCTCATTGTTATCCGGACCAGGATCTCAGAATCCTGCCATGCTGTGGCTCTTTTTTTTTTTTTTTTTAGAGAAAACAGCATTCCAAGTGACTGGTACTATTAACACCTGCAGTGAATTAAAAAGGAGTTAAGTCAATTGAGGGGGGGGAAGGGGGCGGGGAGACATATGTACTGCTATTTGTAATACTTTAAACAATAAAAAAAAGAGAAAAAAAGGAGTTAAGTGTATGCCATCCATATTTTTCATGGATAACTAGTGTGGATTTGAGATACCAGCAGGGAAAAAGTAGATTAGTGAGAAAGAATGAAATCTCGAATCTAATGTTACATATTTCTGGATTCATATGTAGATGACTCTTTAACTTGCAATGATCAAGAGACAATATCTAGTGTAAAACACTTATTTCCTTTTATTTGTTTTCAGTTATAGTCATTGAGGTATAATTTACTTACAGTAAAATTTATGCTTTTTTAGTTTATTTGTGAACAAATACAACCACCATGGCAGCCATTATAGGAACAGAGCATTTCCATCATCCCAGAATGCTCCTCCCGCTGCCTTCTGTCACCACTTATCCGATATCTGCATTTATAGTTTTACCTTTTCCAGAATGCCACAGAAATCCTTGGATCATGCAATATCTATCCTGCTGTGTCCAACATGCTGCAATTAATGCTTTGAGATGAATGTACGTTGTTGCAGGTATAAACAGTTTGTTTCTTTCTATTGTTGAGTAGTATTCCATTGTATCATATACCACAATTTCTTTATATATTCCCCAAATTTTGGCCATTTGGGCTATTTCTAATTTTTGGAAATTATGAGTAAAGCTGATATAAACTTTCATGTGTAGGAAGTAAATACTTAGGAGTGGAATTGCTGGGTTATATGGTGAATATATGTTGGATGTTATAAGAAACTGCCTGTTTTCCAAAATATCTAGCTATGCCTTTGTTACATTCCTACCAGCAATGTGTGAGTGCTCTAATTGCTTCATATCCTTGTTAGCACTTACCATTGCCATTTTAAAAATGTAGCCATTCTATTAGGTGTCTCTGCGGTTTTAGTTTGCATTTTCTTAGTGACAAATTATGTTGACCATCTTTTTATGTGCTTAGTTAACATTCATGTCTCAACTTTGTTGAAATATCTGTTTAAATTTCTTAGTCCGTTTTTCTAATTTTTAAAATTATAAATGAGGTGTAAAGTTTTTTAAAATATGTATTTTGGATACATTTGTTTATCAGATATGTGTTTTGCAAATATTTTCTCCAAGTCTGTGATGTGTCTTTTCATTTTGTTAATAGCATTCTTAAAGAGTAGAAAAATTTAACATTAATGAAGCCCAGTTTATCAAGCTTTTTTTTTTCTATAACGGCATATGATTTTTTTGGTTCTAAAAAGTTTTTCTTAACCTAATGTCATAAAGATTTCCACTAAAAGATGTATAATTTAAGGTTTTACATTTAGGTCTATGATTCATTTTGAGTTGAGTTATGCTTATGGTGTAGGATGTGAGTTGAGCTTAATTTTTTTTTTAAATCTGTACCTGAAGATATTTTTCCCATTTATTAGTATTTTTTTGTAGAGTGTGGAAGGGAGAGATGGAGAGAGGCAGGGGAGAGAGAGAAAAAGAGAGAGAGAGACAGAGAGAGAGAGAGAAACTTCGATGTGAGAGACATATCAATTGGTTGCTTCCAGCATGCCGGACCAGGGCCAGGGATTGAACCTAAAACCCAGGTAGGTACCCTTGACTGGAAATCAAACCCAAGACCCTTCAGTGCATGGGCTGATGCTCTAACCACTGAGCAACACTGGGCCAGGACAGCTTAATTTTTTTGTATGTGTGATATCCATATGCAAAAGTAACATTTGTTTAAAAAACTATCCTTTGTCCATTGATTTACTGTGACATCTTTTTTTTTAAAACAATTGACCTTATGGCTATGGTTAGGTCCATTTCTGGACTCTACTTATCCATATTTTACACTTACACTAGTCTTTGTTATTACAGCTTTATAGTTAATATGAAATCATGTCCAAGTCTTCCAACTTTTTCTTCTTTTCAAATTTGGTTTGACTACCTAAATTAAGAGTCAGCTTACAATTTCTAAAAAAAAATAACATCTTGAAATTTTGATTGGAATTGTGTTGAATCTATCTGTCTATGGAAAATTGATATATCAATATTAGTTATTTTAATCTATGGACATGATATGATTTCAATTTATTTAATTTTATTAATTTTCTCCATCATTTTATAATTTTGAGCATACAATTTTTGTAATTATTTTGTTAGATTACACATAAGAATTTCATGTTTTATGGTCCTTGTGTAAATGTCACTATTTTTTACAATTTTTATTTCTAATTATCCATTGGTAGTATATAAAAACCTTTGATTTTTGCATATGAACTTTTATCATTTAACCTTGCTAAATTCACTTATTAGTTCTAGCTAATTTTTTTTGTAGATTATTTAAGAATTATTTAGATGATCATGCTATCTGTGACTAAAAGTGATTTTTCCCTCCCATTTTTTAATTTATGTCTTTTATTTCTTGCCTTAATTCAATGATTAGGATCTCTAGTACAATATTGAGTGGAAGTAGAAGAAACAGAGATACTGGCCTTTTTTCCTTAATAAGTGTATTCAATTAAAAGTATGAAGATAATAAATAATATCAGAGTGGTGTCAAAAACTTTAAGTTTTAGTCCCAGATTTCAATGAATATCCCCAAGTGAGAAGTGTTATTTAATACCAAAAAATATCACATTTATAGTAAAAAATAGAATATCAGATTTCTTTATAGTAATTTATATTTATATGAATGAAACAGAAAAATGTCTGACAACTGATTAAGCTTCCAGATCCATAGATAACACTTAAAAATGTATCCATATAATTATACCTATTACTCAAAATTACTTAAAAATTTTATTGTTTAGTCACATATTGTTTGTACATTACAAGTATTCAGATAATTATGAATCTAAATTTTAAGAATTATGTTTTGCTGTAAAACAATAATATTTACCTAATTGCACAATTTCAGTCTTTGTGGAACCTGCCTCCTAAGATTACAGTTAGTGGGTGACAAAGAATACATGTATCACATTATAAATTATAACATTAGCTTTATATTTTAAAAATTATCTTTACATGGGTTTAAAATGTGAGAATTAGTTCATTAGGCCTGGTTGTTTTGGGGTAAACTAATACAACTAAAAATGTATTACTCTAAAGGGTTAAAAACAGCCTTTAGATTATGTGATCCTACCAGCATATACTGAATCCTCCATGGGTTTTAATACTCAATTCCTAAAACATTGGCAGTTCAGGAGAGAATTATTTTTAAAATATATATTAATGTGGGTCTTTCTTTTCATACTTGCTTGAATTTGACCTCATTTCCCCCCCTTTAAGCTGGAGGTATCTATTACCTCAGGAAGATATAGATTGTAATAAATAGAAAGGTAAAAATAGTCATTTTCAACTTTTGATTGACAAAATAGTATCTTACAGCTCATGGACAAGAAATAGTTCTGAAAGCCTTGCTATAATAGAAGAAAATACTGCCCTAAATTTTAAAAGATTTTCTTTACATATTAAGCATAAAACTTGGTGATCTGAACTGAGATTTTTTTAAGCCATGGGTAATAAGAATTCAAGATATGCCCAGATTTAAAATGAAGAGTCTTTTAAAAATTTGTTTAAATAAAACATTTTTTTTACTTTAATTTTTTAAATTTTTGTGAGAACTGTTAAGTTCTATTCTTAACAAAGGTGCACCATCAGTCTTTATAACTGAAGTTTAGAGAAGGCAGAGACCCAGAGAAAAATGCAAATTGGATGAATTTTCTTCCAGGCCCCTCAAGGAAGCAGCAGTCTTCAGACTCAGCTTCCCCTTCTCCAGTCTTTATCCTTCAGGCCTTGCACTGGGTGTGAGCCCTGAGAAAAAAGAAACTCCAGGTGGGGCCTTAGGGTTCTCAGGGAGGAGATTACCACTCAGGGAGTCCCATTCCAACATCCAACACAGAGCAGCTGCAGATGAAGGAAACCGTGTTGTGGTGTGTTTAGGCAGAAAGAAGTCCTACGATGATGTCCCTGAGTAAATCTCAACTCTCAAGTGGATTGTGTGGATTCCGCAAATTCAGTGGAGGCTGAGGTGTTATATAGGATCAGGGAGGATAACATTAAAGCTGATAGCTGCAGAGTGGACCCATAAAACAGCTGCAGCTACACAGAAGGACATCTGCAGAGCCAATGAGGAGAAGATTGGCCAATAGTGAAGAGTGGCTGATGTCTTTGGGGATAATTAGCATGCTTTGCCCAGGCTGAGGCAGCAATTCACAATGTATATCAGTCGTGGACACGTCAGCATTAAAGGCTGTAAGCAGATTCCCAGAGACAAACGGGACAAGACATTTTTTTCAGCGGAACAGCATTTGAACCTGTGATAATGCAATGCCATGAGAATATTAGCTTTTCTCTGAACCCAGGTACTGTCTTGGGAGGAGGCCCTAGAGAAAGAGAAAGTCTGGGAAGATTAAACTTTGAGCTGGCCTCATATTTATCCAAAAGAGAATGAGTTCCTTTAGTTAGAAAGTTTCAACAATTCCTTTAAGCCTGTCATCAGAGGAAAAGCACTCAGAAACAAAATGAAATATGCTTTGAATGAGAAAGAAACTGTTTTTGCACTTTGGAAGTATTATGTGTGAATTCTCATCCTATTCCACCCTTACAGATAAAAATATCAATATGTCAGAACAGAAAGTCTGCTTCATGAGTATGGTATGTGGTGCTGACCCTTTCAGCGATGGTACTAAACCAAACGCTTGACTTCTTGGCGAAGACAAAAACTGTGCCCCACCCGCCTCGCACTTCTAGTTTACCAAATTTGGAGTTAGAAACTCTGGAAATTTTTTTTTTTTTAAATAATATTTTATTGATTTTTTACAAAGAGGAAGGGAGAGGGATAGAGAGCTAGAAACATCAATGAGAAACATCAATCAGCTGCCTCCTGCACACCCCCCACTGGGGATGTGCCCGCAACCAAGGTACATGCCCTTGGCCAGAATCGAACCTGGGACCCTTCAGTCCGCAGGCCAAGGCTCTATCCTCTGAGCCAAACCAGTCAGGGCTCTGGAAAAGTTTTGAAATTGGCCTCTACTTCAGTGAAAAATACATTTTGTGTAACATGATGAATCAATCACAATGTAAATTTTTGAATCGTAAAATATTATCTTTCTAAGAAAGTAATCCATGTGTTACTGAGGGCAAATTTTAAAAGTACAGAATGGGATTTATGTGGCTTTCATTTAGATGATTGCCTGAGATGATCCAATTGTACCTGCCAACATCAGTTAAAAACAAAATACAAACACGTTTAGGGGGAATGTTCCTGAATGAATGTATTATCTGTTCAGAACAAAGCAGGACTGTTTCCTCTTGACTGTAAAGGTCTTCTTACTTCCCCTGGATGCTCACAGTTCATGTCAGAGGGCTATGTATAAGTGGGTCTGCATGGAGATATTCTATAGTTTGGGAGTACACTTTGCCACCTGACTTTCAGGCTTTCCTCACTACCCATACCAATTTTAGTTTCAATATTTCAAAAGAAATTAGCATATAGGCAAGAGTAATTCAAATGTATTATTTATCTTTAGATATACCGTAAGTATAGAGCATGAATCAGATAGACTTAGGTTTAGAATTAAGGAAGAATTTCTTGCCTCCTGACAATCATTGACCGATAGCAATGATTCTTAAATTACTGTCACTAGGCCAGCAAGCTTCACCTGGGGACATGCTATGATAACGTATTAAAAATGGAAATTCTTGAGCTCCATTCTAGAACTACTAAATCAGAAACTCTGGGGGTGGAGCTGGTATTTTAACAAGCCCCCTGCCCCCGTGATTCGAATGTTGAAGATGGACAACCACTAATCTGTATAATATTATTGAAAAAAAAAATCCATTTTATAAAATCCCTTAAAAATAAGAAAGATAACTACATATATGTTTCAGTAGAAATCTTTCCAAGAAGTACTTGGGACAATGATCTATTAGTATTACTAGATGTTTCATTTACATGAATCTAAAATGTTTAGTATAAATTTCTCAAAGTGGTTGACGTAGTGGTAGTTTCAGTTTGGTCACGCTTGAATGTAAGCATATGTGATACACAAAGGATTAGAGAGAAAAATCACAGGCCTGAAATGGACTCACTTGTACTAAAAGCCCATGGTACCAAACCTAGCTTTAAAACCTGATCTAATTGCAGTTTCAACCTCTCTCTGAAATGTATGAGTCTGGAGTTTTCTGGTCAAGCACCAGTCAGGTAATCTGTCATGTGGGCCCTCTCCAGCACCCATAGAAAGAAGAGGTCATCAGCCGGATGGAAATCCTTCCCTTTCTCTTCCACCCCCTCAAAAGAGACTCCCCAGCCCTTGGTGATGTCAGAATTAAAATAACCCTTTCTTTTCTTTTGGTAATAGCAGCCTTGCCCCACCCTTCTTTCTATAAAAACCTTGCATTTTGTAAAACCCCTCTGAGTGCCCTTCCAGTTGCCAGATGGGATGCTGCAGAATTCATAAATGGCTTAACAAAGCCCATTAGATCTTCAGCTTTACTTGGTTGAATTTTGTTTTTTAACAAAAGGATGAAGAAATTAAATCTATAAATTTATTTAGAACAGTGCTTTGTACTTAGCATACTATTGTAAAAAGTGATAACTTTCCATGAGCATCTGTTTCTTGCAGGTGTTATTAGTGGGGTGCTGTCTGTATCCCCACCTGTTACCGGTGATGTCACGAAGAAATGAATTTTCTGAGACTCACATGGGAGAATGAGTGATATTTATTTGCGTGGAGTTAAACCCCTGAGTTTCCGTGGCCCCCTCTCCCTCCGTCCCACTAAGGGAAAGTTCCATTTCATCTTCAGCAGAGCTGAGATTGAAGCCATTGCCCAGAGTTGTCCTCCACATTTGCACAATCAGTCCAGCATCAGTCAGGCGTAGCTTGTGTTCCCAGCTGCGGTCCATTGCATGTGGGGTCCGCGTGGCTATCGGCCATGAGGCTTTTACCGCCACACGGCAGGCTAGCACATGGGTGAGTGCAAAGAAGCAGCAGCAAAGCCAGGGGAACGAGAGAGAGAGAGAGAGAGAGAGAGAGAGAGAGAGAGAGAGAGAGAGAGAGAGAGAGAGAGAGAATTCCTTTGCAGATTGTAAACCTTCTAAAATTCCCCACACTTGCAGCTTGCAGTGGCTCCACCCTCTCTAGCCAATTATCTTTGTTCCCAAGTCAGATTGATAGACAAATACTTTCCCTGTGTCACCTCGACTTTACTACGCATGTCCCCATCTTCCCCTTTGTTGGACCCCTTCCTCAGTGATCTGCAGGGAATGGGGCAGTGTCTCCCTGGAGAGTGTAAACTGCAGCTTCCTGGTGAAGCTGCCCAGATGGCCATGCTTATAATACCGGGCCTTCCCTTTGCTCCTGTCCCATTATTCCTATTGTCTAGGTAATTACAACAGTAACACGGGCAACATGCTAACCAGTGTTATATACATTATTTTGTGTGAATAACTAATCTTTATAACAAATATAAAGTATCTTTTCAAATGTCACATTATTAGCAAGTGGTAAGTCAGCTGTAAGTCTGTTCTTCAAGTACAGTCTTACCTCCTGAGTTAATTTATTTAAGTGCCATTCTAACTGGGGGATTCATTAATGACTTTAGGAAGATCGTACTTTGAAATACTAGTCTCTTAGTAATAATCAATGTGTAGATAATGGCATGTATTTGGTTAATGTGGTAATACACTTTGGAATAAAGCCATTGAAGAGGCGGCTCACCGTTAGCAGCATTTATATTTATGATGTGCTTAAATATCTCTCACATCACCTATCTTTGGTATTAAATTCCTCTTCATGATGTGAGCACTTTGGTGCTATTACTTTTCCCATGGCTCTATTATATATCAGTCCTCATAACTAGACTAAGAGAGGAGCATGCTACAAGAATGCCATTTAAGTCAGTAATTTGCTAGGTCAAAATCTTATTACATTATTTCAGAAAGGATTTTCCCTTTAAAATTTGAATTATGCTACACTATGGCTATCTCAACAGAATCAAGAAAGCTGCCTCCCAAGCTTACTATGGAAAAAGGTAAGAAACAACCTGATTTACTTTTCCTAATCCCCCACCCCCCCCCGAAAATTCAGGAAATGATAATCCAAGGTATCTATGTAAATTAGGTTCCTGAACCAAATTTCAATTTGTGAGGTGTGTGTGTGTGTGTGTGTGTGTGTGTGTGTGTGTGTGTTGTGGTGTTGGGGGGGGGGGGGCTTCCACATATCGACAAGCAACTGGGTGTCCGAGAATTCAATTCAATTCAATTCATCTAAATTCTGACACTATCTACCCGGTGATAGAATCAGCTTCCATAGGTACAGGGTTCAGTCTCACAAGATCACTCTCCACTTTAGATGCCCATTGAAGCCCATGGTATCTGTGCTTCTTATGAACCTGCTACAAATTGAAGGTCCCAGTGACCCCCTCCAAATTAGGATTCCAGTCACAAGTGCTGTTATCTGTACTGCTGATCAGCTAGATATAAACCAGAGGTTCCTATGACCGCTCCTTGGGTTTGATCAATCTGCTAGAATCGCTCACAAAGCCATTTACTCACTAGATTACCAATATATTACAAAGGATATTAAAGAACATGTATCAGTAGCCAGATGAAGAGAGACATAGGCCAAGGTTCTGAAGAAAGGAGCTCCCATACCCACAGAGCTTGGGGCCTGGCATGGTGGCATGTAGGAGTGCTCTGGTTCCCCAACCTCCAAGCTCTCTGAACCCCCTCTTTTTTTATGGAGGTTTCATTAAGTGGGCATGATTGCTTAAACCATTGGCTACTAGTAATTAGTTCAAATTCCAATTCTTCTCCCCTCTCAGGAAATCAGAGGGTGGGACTGAGAGTTCCAACCCTGTATTTAGGATTGGTTCCCCGGGCAATCAGCCCCGGTCCTCAGGTGCTTTGCAAAAGTCAACTCATAACATAAACCCAGTTGTGGTGGAAAGGGCTTGTTATGAGTTAACAAGACACCTATTTTGCCTTTATGGCTCAGAAGGATTTTTTAGGAACTGAGAACAGAGACTAAATATTATAACAAAAGATGCTCGCTGAGCATTCATGAAGACCAAATATAGGAGTGTGAGGGCTGAAGGATATGTGAGTAGAGAAAGAGAAAATCAAGCCTGAGGCAATAGAATAGAAACAAGTGTCATCAGACCAGCCCTGTGGGCTTCTGAATAGAAAGACACGAGGACCTTGGAGAATTTTTTTGAGTTCCTGGAATGTAGCAGCAGGTACCAAGATTCCAAGAAATTGAAGCCAGGAATGAGGAGGGCATGGACAGATCTCTTTATATTTAAAAGTGACATTAGAATTTAAAGATGGGGCAAGGTAGGAAGAAACACCAGCCTGTCAACTATAATATTACAAAAACAATCACATCTTCACAACAGGATGATTTGACAGGTCATAAAGAAGATGAAGTCATATTGGAAGAAGCTGGGTTTCCTGTAATTGTTTTCTGGTTTAAATAAGGTTGAAGGGAGATGGGCACCCAATTGAACCCTGGCTATTGAGGAATAAGGAGGTGAAGGACAATGTGATACTTGGTTAGAACCAAGGAATTACCAGTTAGTTCACTTTATAGTAAAAAAAGAATCACTGTATTCTACCTAAATGGGGACAAATGAAAGCCTTTGAAACCAAATTTTAAGTATGAAAATCCTATTAAAATTTTAATTTTTCTGGTTTGTCAGAATTCTCTAAATGATTTAGGTTTTGCTTTTAACTGCATATGACATTAGTAAAAATCCACTTTGTATTTAAATTCTTTTTTGTGATATATTAATTTAATGAAATACTGTTACTTGAAAAACAATTGCTTGTCCTGCTATGTTTCTACCTCAAATTTGAGAAACAGTGACCCTCATAGTAGCTGTAAAATGAATGAGTGCAAATTGTATGGTGTGTTAGTGAAAAAAGGTTAACCTATTAAGTATAATCCCCTAAATGAAAATGCTCCATTGCACTTTTATAAAATACTAGAGGCCCGGTGCATGAAATCTGTGCAAGAGTAGGCCTTCACAGGCCCAGCTTCGTCCAGAAGGTCCTCCGGACAGTCAGTGGGTTGATTTTCATATTATGCTTTTATTATTATAGATAGATACTTTGTTCAATGGAAATACATATATTATTCTATGAGTCATAGAAATGTGTCTATTTCTAACTAAGTTTATATTCTTTTAAAGGTTTTTCATTGAGTAAAATTATGAAATAATTATATTGATGACTAATTTAACAAAATAGTAAAGATAGATATTAATTTTAAATTTTCCATGACTCTTTATTTTGCTCCAATAGTCTTTCAGATTCATTAAGCCAAATAATATGTTAATTAGGGCAAAGTAAATATTTCTAATTATGTATAAAGCCTGTGTAATTAGAAGGATTAAAATAATAGAAACAAAATTTAATCCCTATATTGTAGTTTAAAATTGTTTAAAATTATATATCTATTTCAGGTGTCCCAAATAAGTAATATTGTATAATTTAAATTTGACATTACATGTGTCAAAACCAAGGAAGTTCATTTTTACTGGAAAATGTGTTAAATGATCACCTCAAATTTTGAAAAGTTGGTACATGGGGAAAAAAAATCACCGTTTTGGTCATTTATTTTTTTCTTTAGAAAATAGTTCTAATGCTAACTCTTTTTGTTCACAATGTCCCATTTTCAGACTGTGTAGAATAAAAAAATGAATTTAGGTCAAGGGCTATTTTGAAAATCAAATAGGGACACTAATTCCCTCATAGAATTAAAACTAGTTGTGAAGTGAACCAGTTCACCTAAATGTTGACTGGATGGCATACATTTCTTTAATTCAGGTATTACAACATTGATGGTACTTTCAGTTGCAGATTATATACATTTCAAAAAATTTTCATTACTTCACCTCCTAATTTGATGTTGCTTTCTTTTATAACTCTCCTTTTAACTATAGAATAATTTGCATTCTTAAGAGACTAGGCTGTATACATCAGAAATTCAGACTATAATTTCTTTACAAACTATTCAGTTCAATAAAAAAATTAAACTGGTAGTTTAGTTCCAAAAGGTTTGATGAATACTTATTATATTGAAAGAATCATAATTATTGTGACAGATACAATGATACAAATATATACTCATTTGCACATATGCAAAAACATGCATCCTAAAAAGAAGAAAATAATAACTTTTCTATCAGATTTAAAAATTAGAATTGTTTACAAAATTCCTATATAATAAAGAGATAATATGCAAATTGACCATCACGCCATCACACAAGATGGCTGCCCCCATGTAGCCAAAGATGGCCACCACAAGATGGCCAGCAGGGGAGGATAGTTGTGGGCGACCAGGCCTGCAGGGGAGGGCAGTTAGGGGCAACCAGGCTGGCAGGGAAGAGCGGTTGGGCACAAACAGGCCTGCAAGGGAGGGCAGTTGGGGGGACCAGGCCTGCAGGGGAGGGTAATTGGGGTGATCCGGCCAGCAGGGGAGGGAAGTTAGGGGCAATTGGGCTGGCAGGGGAGCAGTTAGGCATCGATCAGGCTGGCAGGGGAGTGGTTAGGGGGTGATTAGGCTGGCAGGTAGGCAGGCGAGTGGTTGGGAGCCAGCAGTCCCAGATTGTGAGAGGGATGTCCGACAGCCAGTTTAAACTGGCTGTCGGACATCCCCCGAGGGGTCCCAGATTAGAGATGTGCAGGCTGGGCTGAGGGACACGCCCCCCCCCCCCCCCCCCCGTGCATGAATTTTGTGCACCTGGCCTCTAGTTTTTTTTATAAAGATAAACTAGAGGCCCGGTGCCTCTGCAGGAGGTGACCAGGATGATCAGGGGAAGGCACCAGCCCCTTCACTCTGCTGCTGCTGCTGCTGCCACTGTCACAGCTGCCAAGGTGTTTTCATCAACACAGACTCCAGTCTCTTCATCAGGAAAAAATGACAACTTTCTTTAGGCATTTTCAAGATGTGTTTTTCATAGGATATGACATTTTTTTCTTTTTTTTTTAATCCTCACTTGAGGATATGTTTCCATTGATTTTTATAGAGCTTGGAAGAGAGAGGGAAAGACAGAGAGAGACATCAATGTGAGAGGGACACTTCGATTGGTTGACTCCTGCATGAGCTCTGACCTGGGCCCCGGCCAGGGAGGAGCCTGCAACCTAGGTAAATGCCCTTAATCAGAATCGAACTTGCGTTCTGTCCACTGGGCTTCTGTCCACTGGGCTGCGTTCTGTCTGCTGGGCTGGGGGCATTCCCTGAGCCACGCGGCAGTGGCTCAGAGCACACCCCCAGCCCAACAGCCCGTGTTGTGTCCACAGCCCTCCCTCCCTCTATGGCCTGGGTGTGGGACCCATTTTTTTCCACTGGGCTTCTGTCCTCGGGGCTGTGTTCTGTCCTCTGGGCTGGGGCCATTCCCTGAGCCACGCAGCGGTGGCTCGGAGCACACCTCCAGCCCAGCAGCCCGTGTTGTGTCCATAGCCCTCCCTCCCTCTGTGGCCTAGGCGTGGGACACTGGTGCTATGGGCGCCGCCATCTTTGTTATGGAATGATGGTTCATTTGCATATTACCCTTTTATTAGATAGGATGTTTCAAAGATATATTTGTTGTTTTAATCCCTACTTGTCAAATTCTATCTTCATCAAATACAAACATACACATGTACATTTATTTTGCAAATAATGGTATGCTTCAATCCACCATCACTAAGTAGGTTCTTACATTGCTTTGGAAATGGGGATGGATTTATTCTCACCAATTTTCACACTCATTTTGGTCAGCGTTTCCTAGGTGAAGTGATTGGAGTTAAGTTGGCAGCACAGGTGCAGACTAATAATAGCTAGCACTTACATAGTCCTTACTGTGTGCCAGGCACTGTGAAGCTTTCTTCTCCTTTAATTTTTAATTTTAATTTTGAAGTACAGTTGGTGATTTTAAAGCTTGTTTCACACATGAATGCAGTTTAATTTTCAGAACAACCCAAAAAGATGTGTACTATTATTGTTCCCATTTAACAGTTACCTGGCACTCTCCTCCTTTCTGGGCATTAGCACTACAGGACGAGAATAACAAGGAGGCTTCAGTGAGTAGGACAGCCCCAGTGCTTGCTAAGGCTGCCTTGGAGCCCAGGCAGCTGTCCTGGAGATTCTGAGGCTTCATCCAAAGGAAAAGAGGCTGCAGTGAGTTAGCAACAGTGACCAGGATATATGCAATCCTGGTTAGAGGGTAAAATGTCTTAATTCCAATAATTATGAAGAATCCTCAAACTTAATATGTAGCATTAATCAAATTCTCCCTTTACCTCAATTTGCCTTTCAGAAATCATGTACTTATACTATTTTGCCTCTGTAGGTTATCAGGACACAGTATGTTCCTAATTTAAGTCTTGTAAATGAAGGTATCTACCTAATAAAAGAGTAACATGCTAATTGACCGTACCTTCATGACGCCCACCAGCCAATCAGGAGTGAGTATGCAAATTAACCCAACAAAGATGGTGGTTTAATTTGCATACGTGGGTGCCGAGTGGCCTGGGGTGGGTTGAGACACTTGTGTCGTTGCCATGGTGACAACGTAAGTGTTCTGCACCATCCTAGCCACTCTGGGCCTCTGGGCAGCATGGGAAGGTGGAAAGGCCACTCTGGGCTGGAGCACAAAGGCAGCTCTGGGCCAGAGTGAAGGCGGTGCCAGCAGCCAGGGGAAGGAAGGTCCATTCTTGCATGAATCTTCCTCCATGCATTGGGCCTCTAGTCCTATATAATAAAAGTCTAATATGCAAATCGACCAAACAGCAGAATGACCAGTGGAACGACCAGTCACTATGATGCACAATGACCATCAGGACGCAGACTCTCAATGCAGGAGCTTCCCCCAGCCCACAGGCCCCAGACCAGCCAAGGTGGCTGCCAGCAGGCTCCCCCCGATTGCCCCACTGGTCACCCTGCAGAGGGAGGCAACTGGTGGTGGTGGTGGGGCAATTGGGGGGGAGGGGACGGCAAGCTGGCGGCACCAGGCCGGCCAAGGTGGGTGCCTGTGGAGCCCCCTGATAATCTTGATGGTCATGCCACAGATCAGCTCTGATCACTGGCCAGGCCTAGGGACCCTACCTGTGCATAAATTTTGTGTACCGGGCCTCTAGTGAAAGTATAAAACATTAAAGTTACACATTTAAGGTAGTATTGTAAACCCAGTTGTAAGAATAAACAAATGAGGAAATAGACCTCAAAGGCATAATTGCTTTCTACTTTCTGTTCTGAAGAAGTTTTAGTTCTGGAGGAACTATTTCATTTCTCTCAAGAAGCATCGAATTACTTATGTGAGTGCTCAACATACACATACTTGAGAAATCACCCATTGGCATTAAAAGCACTGAGTGAATCTCACTCTGTATGCACAACAGTCAGAGTGATCACAACTGCACATTGCTATGCCTGCCACCACTATTTATACTTAGTTCCACAGTAACTGTCCCCCAAGCAGGTTTTACAGCCACAGATTGCTTCCCAAGTGTTGGTACGAGCGTAACATTAGCAATGAGTTAACTTAAAAATTATTCAGCATCTGGGCCTTAGGGTTGCCAAGAACCATGGTGTGTTTTTGACTGATGGCTAAAATTCTGGAGCCGATGACAGAGAATAAGGAAGAAAAGTCCTGTGCTGACATCAGGTGAGGCAGGTACTAAAATGACTAATGGGACAATGTCACATATAATACTTTTAACTCAGCTAACATTTCTGTTCCATGGAGATAACAGAAAAGAGGGGAGAATCCAAGCAAATTTTGAAGTCTAATCTTTAAAGGTAGGCTAGAAATTCAGAAGTTTCCTCATCTTGATACTGGTATGTGGTTGTGTGAGCATTTTAGTTTATTGCACATTTATTTTTTTAAATATATTTTATTGATTTTTTACAGAGAGGAAGGGAGAGGGATAGAGAGTTAGAAACATCGATGAGAGAGAAACATTGATAAGCTGCCTCCTGCACACCCCCTACTGGGGATGTGCCCGCAACCAAGGTACATGCTCTTGACCGGAATCAAACCTGGGACCCTTCAGTCCGCAGGCCGATGCTCTATCCACTGAGTCAAACAGATTAGGGCTGCACATTTATTAATAGGTAAGAGGAAGTTGTCTGGTCTGAACATAGGAACAGTCTCAAATTTCACTGGTTCTCAGAGGAAAACAGGACAGCAGGTATTTTTGCACTATTTGCACTAAGCGTTAGTGATTACTTTCTGTGGGGACAGATTTATAACTATTGTTCCCAGACCACCCATGGCTGGGAGGTGCTGGGCATCAAATAATGATTTCTGGGCACCTTTCATTAGTAAGGGATGCTGGTATTTACCATCCTCATTCAGCTCCCCAATGTCAACCTATCCTTTCATATTTCAACCTGTGCCTTTATATAGAATTTCCTTACCTACAAATACCCATCTTTCTTTTTAAAAATTTTTAATAAAAATGTCATTAATGATTCAAAAAGAAAGACTAATATTAAAAGGCCAACTAAAATGGAGACTTTTCTCTTAAATCTGGCAATAGCCTTCGCCTTCAAATCTCTCTGGGGGTGATGGTGAGGGGGCACTCTCCTACTATAGGGTGTCCCAAAAATGTATGCACACACTTTGAATAATTATAAAGATGGTGTTTATTAAAATACATTTCATTTTCAAAATTGAACTGTCTGCTTTAAAGTGTGTGTATACATTTTTGGGGATACCCTATGTATATATATTAATAGTATTTGGTTAAATGTTGGTCTGGTATTTGGAAACTGATTTGCTCCAAAGAACTACAGCAAAAAAGAAAGATGTAAATAGCAGAATATTTAAAAACATATTTACTAGATATAATAAGGCCACCATTTACACGAAGATTTTTATTACCTTCTACGTACAAATTGTGGTTACCTATGCTTACCACTTTTCATTAGAAAACAAAAGCTCAATTTAAAAATGGTTTGTTTTCAAATTTGATTGTTTCATGAGGCTGGAGTTTTCTTTCTTGTTGGAGAAGGGGAGAGAAGGACATTTCTGTGTGTTCTTTTGCAGTCTGTCAGGATATAGTTCTTTTTTTTTTCATGAAACCATCTTGGAAATATAGGCCAGAATTTCAGCTTTACATTATAAGGCATGACACACTTTTGTTAAGTATGTCCTTGCCTTGATTTCCTTCGGAGAATTGTTTAGAAAATTACTTTTACTGGCATATTTCCTCTGTCACAGCACCCTCGGGAATATTGCCGTATGGGGATGGGAAGGTAATGACCCAATGTCTTCTTACCATTGTTAGGAAACGATTTTAAAAGATATTTAATTACAAAGAGCATCTACTCATATACAAACAAGCATGTCCTCACTTAGAGTCCAGCCATGTGCTGTCATTGGTATCATGTTCATAACATTCCTGGACTTTGGGGACAACTGCAGAGCAGACGGTGTCTACTGGACTAGGAGCAGAGGCGCTGAGCCATCATCATCCTGACGGGCCAGACCACGCTCCTGGGGGTTCTTCATTTTCCCACTTGTAGCAGCTGGTGATTTGCTCTCAAGTCGCAAGAAACCACAGACAAGCAGCTCCTTTTCTCCCCCAGGCAAAGCAGTCTTCTCTCCTATGAAATCTTTTCCTGAGCTTTTTAAAAATTTCCATGAATACCGTATTGGAAGAAATAGAGGTTGGGATTTTATATATTACTTTACTACTTGCACAGCATATGCCCACATTTAATTCACATAACCTGTGAAAGAGATATCATTATCAGGCACTAAATTGGCTATAAAACTCCTCACACTGATTCTTCCAGTGGTCATGTCCTTACGAACCCCATTCCTCTCTTTGAAGAATTGCTTTCTCCTCCCCTCTCTAGACAAGTGTTTCCAAATAATCATGTGGGTTTTTTTTTTTTTACGATTCTGACTCTCTGGTTTAACAATTGCTAATTGTTGATTGTGTGAACCAAGCCAATCAAGGCCTCCCTGGGAGTTTTATTTTTAATATCAGCCGTGTGCATGGTTGGGCAGGTCAACAAGTGGATATGAAGTAAGGCTAGAGCTGCTGACAGCCATATCTCAACCGTGTGGCATAAGGTCCTTTCAGAGATTGAAATTGGTGTGCAGAGAGAGGCTCAGGTAAACTTGGCAGAAAGAGAGGAAGACTCCACCTGGAGTTTGGGTACATGAGCCAATTAATTACCTTTTCTATGTTGAAGCCATCAGTATAACACAAGGGAATTGATACAATATTTCTTTCCAATCTAAGCTTGAGATACTGAAACCATGTAAATATTAAGTGATTTTTCCAAGATGTTAAAATATGTTCTGTTTTCCTCCCTTTTAGTATTGTTTCTATCGAACTGTTCTTTAATGTTATGCCATTAGGGTAAACTGAAGGAAGTTACGAGAATAAAATTCTCATTATTTTGATTCAAGGCTCTTTCAACCTTCTTATTCCTAACATTGAGCATTGCTTCCACCTGTAGCTAGGGAGAGATTATTGGGAAGATGGTTTTCTCACATGTGAAGATAAGGAAACACATGGCAACATAAGGAGAAACCAGGATTATCCAGAATAATAAATTTATTTGTATCTTGATTACATTACAGTTTTATAATGGATTTTACTTTCCTCTTTGTTTGGCTGATGGAACAAAGACATAAATCTTCAGCTTACCTTTAGCAAGTGCACAGAACTGGGTAGTATCCGTTTTCTACTGTCCTTCTCACCTCTCGTTTTATTAATTTTTGTGAATTTATTTCTTTTGCCTGACCAAACATATTGATTTCATTCATTTTTTACATCACATGCCTTTTCTTTTTGTAAATAAACAATCAAATTCATAAATAAGACAAAACAATGTATAATTAAATAAATGATTTATATTGTAGTAGACTAGCTTGGTATGCTGTCTCCCAAACTTTTATGAAATACAATGAAAGCACATCAAGGCAGAACCAAGCAATGGTACCTTAAGTTAAAGATACAGAAAGATCGTATATGAGATCTCTTTCCTTCCATGGGCCAGAAGAATTTGCATTAGTAGTACGTCCTTGCGATGCATATATTGAGATTTTTAGATAATATGCCATGTGTTTTGCTCCCTCAATAAGAAATACATGAATGGTCACTATTGTGATAAGAAAGGACTTTGGCCCCTCATAGTATGTTGGCTACTATTGGAAATGGTGATTAGGAGAAACACTGATATGAAAAACAAAAGTCCATCCCCTAATTTTCTAAGCCATCATCACTAAAAGAACCTGTGTGTCCAATCTTCCTCCATCTTCCTCCCAACATATAAGATCATCAACTTTTCTCTTAACCATTCAAAGACCGCATCTACTGGTAGGTAATATGCAGAGGTATAGTGCATCTTGGGATGCTTAGATACCTAAATGAAAGTTTTATTGCATCTGTTCTCCTTTTCAGAGTAGATTTCTTCTGGTCATTGTCCAACTAAGGATGAGTAACTCTTGGATCACAAGCTTACCCCTGGACCAACTGGCCACGTGTGGAGGAAGGACATATGGGACAAGGCATCAATGAATAGCAGTAGAGCTTGTGAACAGGTAGTTCACCTCATAACAAGGTTTGGGCATAGCAAAGATCACTTAGTTCATTACTAAGGCTTAGTTCATTTATTTCCTGTTTCTTTCTTTAAATTATGAAATTTTTAAGTGTAAGATTTTACCTTTATGTGAGTTTGTCTATAACCTTTATGTTTTTATATAAAGTATTCTAATTTCCTATAGGCTATACAATTAGCACTTTAATTTTCTCTTTGACCCACAAGTTTTTAGGAGAAGATTTTTAAATCTTCAATTGATATGTTTTAAATTTAAACATTTGCAATTAATTTCTAGGTATTGTAATTAAAGCATAGTCTGAATACAATATTGAAATAACTTGCCTATATTGTGTTTTAGAAATAAACAAGAAAATAAATAAATGAAACAAAACCAATAAATTAGTAAATAAATGATTTGCATTGCAGTAGACTAGCTTGATATGCTTTCTTCTAAACTTCTGTTAAATTCAATTGAAGGCTCATAATAAAGGCAGAACCTTTATTATTTTATAATTCTTACAAATTTTGTCCCACATATCTTAATGCAATATTATGTGTTCCCTCCAAGTTTACATTTATTTTGCTATTATTGTGTATTATAAGCTTTATTTACATAAATTATTCTTTGTCCTATTTAATGCATTTTACATCAAAATTTACTTTGTTATTACTGCTAACTTTTTTTTACCTGTGTTTTATTCTTTTTATTTTTAAACTTCTGAGGCATATTCTTGTAGGTGCTTCTTTAGCATATAGTTGAAATTTTTAAGAAAACTAATCCTAATATACATTTTTAATATATATTTTATTGATTTTTTACAGAGAGGAAGGGAGAGGGATAGAGAGCTAGAAACATCGATGAGAGAGAATCATCGACCAGCTGCCTCCTGCACACCCCCTACCAGGGATGTGCCCGCAGCCAATGTACATGCCCTTGACCAGAATCGAACCTGGGACCTTTCAGTCCGCAGACCGACGCTCTATCCATTGAGCCAAACCGGTTTCAGCCCTAGTATACATTTTTAATAGTAAGTTTTAAAATTTATTTTCATAACTAAAGGAAATATTAATGAATATCCACTCATTCTTTGACTGGAGAAATAATCACTAGAGAGAAAAATGATGAAAATAATTACAAAGGAAAGGACTAATATATTAGAATGCCTAAATGTTAAAATATATACTTGGTAACAAAACAACAACAACAAAAAACGAGTTCTTTGAAAATAGAGAAACCACTGAAAAGTCTGACCAAAATAAAATGAAACTAAGTGCAAATATAAAGTATTATGATAAAATTTATAAAAGTAGAAAAATTTTACAACTGGAAATGTATAGAGGAGTGAAAAGAATTAAGGATACACAGTGGATAACTTCATGGCAACAAATTTGAAATGGAGAGATATAGAATGCTCCCATGCAATAGTGGAAAGATCTCAATAGTCCTTCAAAGTGATATAATTTTAATACAATTGCCATTGTCTCCAGTTATAAATTACGTTTAAATTTTAAATAAAAAAACAAATCAATAAAAACAATTATAAACTTTTCTATTTTTTTCTTGCTCATCAGTGTATCTGAAGTGCAAATAAGAATCTCAACGAAACTAAGTGCACAATAATTACTAGTTACATGAATGAGTGAATAAATATGACTTGCCCAACCTGGTATTAGAAATATAGTGAAAAGACACAGGAATTAAACAACATGGTGTTGGTGTTACTGATGTACCTAAATTTTAGGTATGGACATTCAATAGAATATGGAATAGGCTTATTAGAGTAAATAGAATAGAACAGAATAGGTATTTTTAAGAATAAGGCAAGTCTCTAATATTACAGGAAAGGATCTATGAATTACTGGTAAATGACAAAGCAGTTAAACAACCTTATGAAATAGATATTATTTTCTCAATTACAGATATGAAAAGAGAAACTCAGAGAGGTTAAGTTACCTATAATTTACAGATGAGATTTAAACCTGGGCAAATTGTCTCTAGACAAATGGACATGCTTTTTTTTTAAAACCACTTAGCTATATTGTCTTGCATTTGTGTGCATGTTTGAATAAAGATACTCGCATAAATATAGATGCAAACTTATAGGACATATAATAAATATTAATAGTTGTCTCTTGCAAGAGAGAGATTTTAGGGCAACACTAATTTTATTGTGTTGAATTTTGTTCAAAGATTATGTATCAGAACTAAAAGCAAATCATGTACATTTATTTTTGGGGAAAAAGAGGAGCCATTCTTTTCAATAAATGTGATTGAACAACTAAATATGCTTATGGGAGAAAATAAACTTAGAACCTTAACCTACATTATAAACAAACATAGCGTTTGGACAGTAAGAAATATAGCCGAAAGTTCAAATGTCTAGAAAGTATTGAAAAGAATGTCAGCCCAGATGCCAGGTAGGGAGGAGCCAGGATGTGAGCTAAAGGCTGTTCCCAAGAGGCAGGTGAAAGTATACTGACTAAGGCAGGTGGTTCTGGAATGGACATGAGTCTAACCATACCTGTGGGCCCTCACACAGCCACACACCTCAGTAGATGTAATATGCACCAAGTCCTACCAAACACCTCAAGTCAGCTTGAAAGGCTTAATTTCACCGTGTCCATTCACTCAACTTGTGACCCCCCCAAACCAATCCTGTCAATTTCAACACCTGGCTAGTGGTAAAATTCTAGTTACTGCACTTACTCAGATTATCTTTTTTAAAATATTGACTTTATCAGATCAAAGAAAACTTTCTGCAAATTAATTTAGGTTGGGTCTTCACAATTTGATTATAATTCAACGTAAAAATATTTCTCTACTTTCACCTTAAGTCTCTCTTCTTTCTGTACTTTCTCCAGATCTTGACAGTGTGAGATGTCTATTTGTGGATTTCAAAGGAATCATCACTGGAGCAGAAGAGATGTTTTTCTCTACCAGAGGTGGGACTCTGCACTGCTGGAAAGAGGACACCTCAGCACGATAATTTTACACTCCGTGAATAGGACACAGGGAGTCAGAAAACATCTGGAAATCTATAAATAACTGTTTAAATTTTCTACTGTTCCCTCTAGAAACCCTTTCTTTATTAGTAAATATTCATTGGCATTTATATAAAATTATAAATTGAAGCTAATAGATTTAGCTGCTGTTTAAATGAAGTCACCTCTATTCTTTTTCGTCAGTGATTGGAACTTAAAGCACCTTGAGAACCTTTTAATTTTTACTCACAATCAAGGGCTGCCAGAGATAACTGCTCTAACTCTGAGAAACATTCAAAATCCTAGAGAAGAGCTAAAGGAAGAAGAAAATGAATGAAAGTTTCAGAGTGATAGCTCGAAAACATCACAAGAGAGGAAGAACATGGAAGGACCCATCATCAGTGGAAATCAGACAATTACTGGCATTCATTAGGTTCAGTTTCTAGAACTCAACCAGTGTCCCCATAATGAAGCATTTACTCAGCTGCTCTGTGATGAACACCATGAATGATCAAGAATATGTATACATTTAAAAAATATATTTTATTGACTTTTTTACAGAGAGGAAGGGAGAGGGATAGAGAGTTAGAAATATCGATGATAGAGAAACATCGATCAGCTGCCTCCTGCACACCCCCTACTGGGGATGTGCACGCAACCAAGGTACATGCCCTTGACCGGAATTGAACCTGGGACCCTTCAGTCTGTAGGCCAACACTCTATCCACTGAGCCAAACCAGTTAGGGCAAGAATATATATAAATTTAAACACTTAAATTTGTATATGCATACATGTGCATGTAATTAAATGTATATTTGTAATAACAACTGAAAACAAATATATTCTACTAGAGGCCCGGTGCACGAAATTTGTGCACGGGTGTGTGTGGGAGGTGTCCTGCAGCCCAGCCTGCACCCTCTTCAATCTGGGACCCCTTGTGGGATATTGGACTGCCCAGTGGGATCGGGCCTAAACAGGCAGTAGGACATCCCTCTCACAATCCAGGACTGCTGGCTCCCAACCGCTCGCCTGCCTCTGCCTGATTGCTCCTAACCACTTCTGCCTGCCAGCCTGATCACCCCCTAACTACTCCCCTGCCAGCCTGATTGACGCCTAACTTCTCCCTGGCCAGCCCGATTGCCCCTAACTGCCCTCCCCTGACAGCCTGGTCCCCCCCACTGCCCTCCCCTGCTGGTCTGGTCCCCCCCAACTGCCCTCCTCTGCTGGCCTGGTCTCCCCCAACTTCCCTCCCCTGCAGGCCTGGGTCCCCCCCAAATTGTCCTCCCCTGCAGGCCTGGTTCCCCCCAACTGCCCTCCTCTGCTGTCCTGGTCTCCCCCAACTGCCCTCCTCTGCTGGCCCAGTCACCCCTAACTGCCCTCCCTGCTGGCCTGGTTGCCCACAACTGCCCTCCCCTGCAGGCCTGGTCCCCCCCAACTGCCCTCTCCTGCTAGCCTGGTCCCCACAACTGCCCTCCCTTGCAGGCCTGGGTCCCCCGCAATGGTCCTCCCCTGCAGGCCTGGTCCCTCTCAACTGCCCTCCCCTGAAGGCCTGGGTCCCCCCCCAATTGTCCTCCCCTGCAGTCCTGGTCCATCCCAACAGCCCTCCCCTGCCGACCTGGTCCCCCCCAACTGCCCTCCCTTGCTGGCCTGGTCTCCCTCAATTGCCCTCCTCTCCCGGCCTGGTCACCCCCAGCTGCCCTCCTCTGCTGGCCTGGTCACTCCTAACTGCCCACAACTGCCCTCCCCTGCTGGCCATCTTGTGGCGGCCATCTTTGACCACATGGGGGTGGCCATCTTGTGTCTTGGAGTGATGGTCAATTTGCATATTACTCTTTTATTAGATAGGATAATTTGCCAAGGCACAATCTACATATTTCACTTTCAGAGATATAGAAATCTCCACAAACAACCATGAAAGGTCTCCCCCATTTCCTAATCTGGAAATTGGTTCATGAGAATGAAATGCTTAAATGAGGACTTCTGGAAGAGGTGCATCACCATCTTAAGGAATATAGGCCTGGTACTAATACTTTCTCTTACTAGAGGGTTAAAAGATGGGAGGAAAGAAAAGAACAGAGACCTTACAGATAGTAATCTCAGAGAAGGAAACTTCACCTTCTTCACAATTTTGTACAGACCTGGACATGCATATTTCTAATTTATCTCAGCTCTAAGAGAGGAAGGCTTTTGAGAATGAAGACGGATTTTCATTACCTCTTGTTTCTCTTCTAGTTCTCTCCTGAGAATCTGGCAAAAGCTGTAAATTTGTCATCAGAAAACAAAGTACGAATACACATTTATTTAAACATTGGGGGGCAATTTCAGGGGTTCAAAGACTCTCTGAAATCTGTCCAAGATGGCAGATTGAGGACTGGTGATCAAAGGATTGTTGTCATCACTGGAATAATAGGTGTTTGTAAGGAAGCCCTGAATGTGATGAGTGCTTTCCTGTCAGTTGGAGAGAAGGCATGAGAAAGGTCTGGAAATAAAATCACTGAGTGATGTACAGAGCGAGTTGGTTTGTTTGAAGTGAAATGTGCAAATGGATAAAACAGAAGACAGAATAAAAAAACTGAAACCAGTACCCTGAACAAGTACAATTTGTGGGATGCAATTTACAGAGCAAATTTATTTCCTTCTCTCACTGGTCTGTTAGTTCTCAGTGAGCTAAATTTCCCCTGCCTGTGCATGACAAGGGGCGGTTACAGGACTTTGCAGAACATAAGCCACTTTAAGTCACAACATTGTCTCATTTTGGTACTTAAAGTACCTGGTCTCATATATAGTGGTTAATGTGTTCAACTTCTGCTGGGGTTGGGAGACCTGGGCTACCTCCTGCTTTGATTCTCTTTTTCAACTCACTAATCCTATGGTCCAATGCGCTGAGGCTGGGCTGTGGGAAGTGAGGGGGGCAGGGGGTTGGAAAGTTCTTGCTCTTACTAGTATAAGCCATCTTCATGCTAGGGTTCAAATCCACTTTTTGACTGAGAGATGGGACCCCTCCCATTGCTGGAGATCTTTTTCTGGCAATTCCTTAGATGTAGATAAGGAATGCTCCTCATTTTCCTGCTTCACCTTGAACTTCCCTCTAAGAGGCCTGTTTGTCAACATGCCTCCACTGTGGCTCTTTCTTACCTGTGGTCCCTGTCCTGACTATGGGAATCAGTTCTTTCCTTTGTACTGACACATTCTTTGAGCTCAACACAACAGCCCCTTTTCTCACTTCTGTTGTTGGTGGAGCTGGCAAGCCTGTCCTCTGCCTTTTGCAGTTTTCAGCAGGATTCAAACCCAAGTTGGTGAAATCCCTCAATACAAGGGACACACGTGAAGCTCTCCCAATGGTCCCTTGGAAGTTGAGGTGGGAGAGGCAGCTCACCCTATTCCTCCTCGTGGGTGGTGGTGGGTGGCTCCCTGCACACCAACCACACTTTCTCTAAGATCTTTCCCACCAATTCTCTCTGGAGCTCTTACATGCACAGTGGGAAGAAATATTTAATATGATCTTGAGCATCTAAATTTTTGTGTGTTCTATTGGTTGATTTATCTCATAACCCACTTTAGAATCAGATACTATCATCATATGTTAAAAATTAGACAACTCTAAGTTTACAGAAAATAAAAAAAAATATATGTTTGGTTTTATAGAAATAAAAACAGAAAATTAAACCATATGTATAATTTTAGACAGAAGAGTTGTGGATTAATATATAAAATTGAACAAATTTAACAAACAGTATTGCCACTTTTCTGAGAACTTTATAAATGAATTTATTTAATCCTTATGACAATCACCTTTATGATGCAAACACTCCTGTTTCATCCCCGTTTTCAGAAAAGGAAACTGAGGCCCAGAGTGGCTAAGCAGCCTGTCCACAGTCACACAGCTGGTAAGTGGCAGAGCCAGGATTCAAGCCTAGACAGTCTGGCCCAGTAAGATTGGTCTTGGCTACTATACTATACTTCCTTCAAGATGATTGGAATCCCTAAGGAATTCTGTAAGGAGAAAGTGTACATTCTATCAACTTGGATTCCAGAGGCTACAATTTCAACCACCACTCCCAAATGCTTTGCTTCCCTATAGCTCTCTCCTCTCACTTGGCAAATCAGATCATATCAATTTCCTACTTAAAAATCTTTAGTGTTTTTTTTTTTTTATTATTACTAACCACCAAGACCACATTTCTTAGTGATGTACAAAAAGCCTTTCATGGTCTAGTTTCTTTTAACCTCCCCAATCTCATGCCCTGTCATTTTACCGAACACTCCTCTTCATCACACGGTGCCATCACTACTTGTCAGTGCCCTGAACATGCTAATGAAAATGCGATTTCATTTCTGTATAGTATCCTATCCACAGGAAAAATCTCTCTCTCGTGTATACTTTTATAGTCTTCAATCTATAACCGGATTTCTTTTTCTTTTAGGAATCCACCCTTAACCCATCCATCCGTGCATTCATGTATCCATCCATGCATTTATTATTCACCAAGTGCCACAGGTCTCAGACTGTGTTCCAGAGGCTAGATCATAAATGGTGCTTAAAGCAGATACAAATCTGCATTTCCTTTCTGGTGCTCTCTTAATGTCTTGGAGTACATCCATTTCACTCCTTATCACATAATTTTGTAATAGTTTGTTTACATGTCTCCCTTGCACTATGGTCTGAGATCCTGCAGGGTCCCCAAACAGGTCTTTTTAACAATATTATGTTCATTTCTCTAGGCACCTAGCAGAACTCTTAACATATGTATGAGGATTAAGTGGTGGATTACTAAATAAATGTGTTAATGAGAGCTAAATGAACCTAAGAATAATATTCTTGCTCTTGTATTATTTTTGATGTAGTTCAACACTAATAAGGAAGGTGTTTCAGGAGTCTAGATGCAAGAACTTAAAGTTTGGAATGGTTTTCTAACAGCTGTGGAAATAAATGTGGTGGATACAGAAAAGATTTAGCCTCTGTTAGGAAAGGGTAAACGTAATTTTCTCTGAAGACAAGATGACTGCACCTTTTCAGCTTTAAGGCGTGCTCTGTCACCCAGAAAACTCTTGAATTGATCAATGTGGACATTTATAGCAAAGAAAGACAAAATAGCCCTGGCCAGTGTGGTGCAGTTGGTTGGGCATTGGCCCATGCACTGAAAAGTTGCTGGCTCAATTCCTGGTCATGGCACAGGCCCAGGTTTTGGGCTCAATCCCTGGTCTGGGGCAGCCCATCAATGTTTCTCTTTCCTGTTGATGTTTCTCTCTCTCCCTGTCTCTCTCTCTAAAAATCAATAAAAACATTTTTTTTTTAAAAGAAAGACAACATAATGAAAGAGATTTAAAAAGTTTTCAGGAACTCATGTTTTCATTATTTTTATATTATTAAAGGCTAGTTGCCTTGCTTCAATTTCAAGGGATTCCAACTGAGAGTTTTGATATTTAAAGACCAAAGAAGTAAAACAATCAACTAAGCCAAGTTATCTACAGTCTTCTTATGCACAGTGAATTGAATATTCGAAGAATTAAAGGGGAAGTATATTTAAGAAGTTCCTATTCTTAGTTAATATGAATCTCTGTTGACATGTGTGTTTAGTACTTGGCCTGGCTTTCCGCACATTTTCTTCAATTCATCATGTGGTCTTCCAGAGAATTATGAACAACTCAAAGAAGAAACCTGTATTTTTGTGAGATCCTTTTATGCTTATCAAGTAAAATAAAGTGTTGGTTTCTTTGATGTAACTCTATCAAGGATTAAATTTCCTCTAAGGAAATTATTCATATCCCTTTCACAATTTGGTGAAAACAACGAGTCACCTACTCTTGACCTTCACATGTTTATGTGTACTTATCTAAACTACACATCTGTTCTTTATTTTCCAATAAAGAGACTATATGCCCCTTGACTCACATATAAGAGCATGGTGTTCCAAAACAAACACACTAAAGTTAATTTAGGGGATAAAATGAACTTTGAAGAAGATTCACATTCAATGCTCTAGTTATGAAAAATAGCACAATATGTTCCTAAAATTATGAGTGGCAATTCACTTTTCTTTCATGATATTGTGGTGAACAAACAGTTTAATAAGATAAATGTTTAAGAAAGCTAAAGAGTTAACATCCATTATAGGTGTGTTTTAAGGAAACATTTCATAAAAATGGCTTTAACAATTTTTGTCCAGGTTCATACCCCAGAACAAATTTTTTAAAATTTTCTCAGACTTAATATTTTACCCTTTTAAGCTAGCCAATTGCAATCTAAGAGAAATATCAACCACAGCTCTGAAATTTACAAAGTAATAATAACAAACAAATTATATTTCATATTTGAAAATACTTTCAAACACTTTTACATTATTGGCTTTCATTTGCTCCTAATAACATTGTATTAAGAAAAGAAGGACTATTATTACCTAGGTTTTACATACAGGGAAACTAAAGATCAAAAAGTTTAAATAAACTCAAGCTAGTGTGGCTCAGTGGATAGAGCATTGGCCCATGTACCCAAGGGTCGAGGGTTCGATTCTGGCCAAAGGCACATATCTCAGTTGCAGGTTTGATCCTTGGCCCTGGTTGGGCAAGTGCAGGAGTCAACCAATTGATGTTTTTCTCTCTCTGTCTCTCCCCTCCCTCCTATTCTCTCTTAAAAAAAATCAATGGAAAAAATATCCTCATGTGAGAATTAACAAAAAAGTTTTAAAAAATAGTCTAAGGTCTTAACGATAATAGAGAAGCCATAACTCCAACCCAGGTTCACTGCTAAATATGATGCTGAAAAACACAGTGATGGTTCAGAAAAGTAGAGGGTGATAGATTAAATCATATGAAGACACATTTGTTCTCAGTAAACATAAGATGTAATCTTTGAGGTATATATCCAATGATATTATCTATCTAGATATACATTTTCTTAGATTCAACCAAACCACAGCCAGAGTGCAAGAGTTAATATATCTCTTTCAGGATTTCATGGCTGAAGTTGACAAGTATAAAAGGTACAGAGGAATTTTAATATAGATTTATTGGATTCCAAACCTAAAGAATATATATTATTTTCAAATATTCATGGAAAATATATGAAAAAGCTGATCATGTATTAGAAAACTAGAAAATTTGATAATTTCACAGTAAAACATCTTATAGGTTATAATGAGAGTCCTCTGAATATAATCACTTAGAAATAAAATATAATAAGAGCAAAGAAACTACTCTAACTCTTGAAGTGGAAATAAAAATGAAATAAAAGACATTTTGAAATGAATATCAATGAAAATGCTATATGTCAAAACCCATAAAACATTGCCAAATCTGTAACAGAAGAAAGTTCATAGTTTTAAAATTTGTATCAATGAAGAGGAAATATTTAAAAACATTGAACTAATAGTGAGATCAATAAATTAGAAAAGTTGACAAAAGAGTTGAAAAAGGGAACTAAAGGGAAAAAGATAAAGAGAAAAGCAAAAACCACCACTACTACAACAAATCCATACAGTGCTAGCTCCCTAAAGTGAACAATGTAAAAGATAAATCTTTTAACCATGCATTACTATGTGGAAAAAGAAAAAAGAAAAACATAAACACAACATTATTAATGAGAAATAAATTATAAAATCACAAAACAGACAATATTTATTTTTTTATAATATAAAGCTAGTATATAAATTAGAACTGTAGATGCTGACATAAGAGATATTTTGGTTAAGATTATCTTAGCTTAATAAAAATTTACATTGAATAAATTTTAGGAGTCAGGAGAATGTACATATGTTTTGAATAAGAAAATAATCTTAATGGCTTGATCTCTTTCCTGCCTCATATACTCAAAATATATTCTCCCAGCAGGAAAAATCAATTCAAAAAAAAACCAACTCAACAATATTGTTTATGTTTAAGAAATTCTCCATAAGAATAAAATCAAAGAATCAGTTTTCATAGCTAGAGAGTCTATACTTTTACTATTAACATATATAACTATTCTATATTTTTCCAATGGTATTCAATAATTTTCATT
This sequence comes from Eptesicus fuscus, assembly GCF_027574615.1. Taxonomy (NCBI): domain Eukaryota; kingdom Metazoa; phylum Chordata; class Mammalia; order Chiroptera; family Vespertilionidae; genus Eptesicus; species Eptesicus fuscus. The sequence continues at coordinate 45,051,006 of NC_072480.1, read as the reverse complement.
GCATTCTTGTATTTTGATGTTAAATAGGAATCAAGTACATGAAGAGCAGACTTTTATATAAAATCTGGAAGGATGCATACCAAATTATTAACAGTGCTTAGCTGTGAGACCTGTGGGATGAAATTTGAAATTACAAGAAGATTTTTTTCTTTATACATGCCTATAAATTTTTTTAATCCTCACCAGAGGATATTTTTTCCATTGATTTCTAGAAAGAGTGTAAAGGAGGGAGGAAGGAAAGAGACACATCCATTAGTTGCTTCTGGCACACACACACCTACTAGGGCTGGGGAACCTGCAACTGAGTTAGGTGCCCTTGACCAGAAATTGAACCTGCAACCCTTTGGTCCACAGGCTGACGCTCTAACCACTGAGCACCCGCCAGGGCACATGTCTATAATATTTAAACATATGAAAATATATTATTAGCCCAAATTAAAAAAAAATAATTTTACTTTTTGATCTATAATTCAAAGTATAAGAATTTATTTTAAGGAAAAAATCAGAATTGATAAAAATCCTAAATCAAAGAGTAAAATTATCACTTCACAATAGTGAAAAAATATATATACCCAAATATTCAACAATATAGTTATCTTAACTGTGGCACATTAAAACAGGAGATTATTGCCCTGGCCAGGCAGCTCACTTGGTTGGAGCTTCTTCCAACACCCAAAAGTAGTGGGTTCAATTCGTGGTCAGGGCACATACCTAGGTTAGGGGTTAGATACCCAGTAGGGGGCGGTACAGGAGGCAACCAATCAATGATTTTCTCTCTCTCTCTCTCTCTCTCTCTCGCTCTCTCACTCTCTCTCTTTCTCTCTTTCTTTCTCCCTCTCCTTTCCTCTTTCTCTAAAATCAGTGAAAACATATTCTCTGGTGAGGATTAAAAAACAAACAGAACAAAAAAAAAAAAGCCCAGTAGATTATTCTTCAAATGAAATGATTACAGAGAATGTTTAATAGCTGAGGAAATGTGTATAATTACATTTTATATTTACCTTATACTACAAAAAATAATAAATATTAAAATTTTTATCCTACATAATAAAAGGGAAGTATGCAAATTAACCATCACTCCGCTACACCCACAATTGGGCCAGCAGGAGGCCCGGGGGCGGGACTCAGGGTGGCCAATCAGGCTGGCAGGAGGATCTGGGAGCGGAGACTCTTGAGTGATCCCTGGCAAGCTGTGCTGGCTTGGGCTGGGGGATCTCAGGCCGCCAGGCCTCGCCCTCAAACCGAGCTGACTTGGGCTGGGGGTGTCTCAGGCTGCCAGGGCCTCGCCCCCAAGCCACGCGATGGCTCTCAAGCCACGCCGGTTTGGGCTGGGGTCTCAGGCCACCAGGCCACGCCCCCAATCCCTGCGAGTGATCCCTGGCAAGCCACACAGGCTTGGGCTGGGGGTCTCAGGCTGCCAGGCCTCGCCCCCAAGCGCGATGGCTCTCAAGCCGTGCCGGCTTGGGCTGGGGGGGGTCTCAGGCGGCCAGGACCTCGCCCCCAAGCCGAGCTGCTTGGGCTGGGGTCTCAGACCGCCAGGGCCCCGCACCCAAGCCGCAGGATCCCCTGGCCATGAGGACAGCTTGGGCTGGGGTCTCAGACCTGCAGGGCCTGGCACCCAAGCCGCATGATCCCTGGCCGAGGCGACTGCCGGGGCTGGGGTCTCATTCCTGTAGGCCGGGCACCCAACTGCATGATCACCCAGCCAGCAGCAGCGGCAGGGTGGTGCACCCCCACCAAGCTATCTTCAGGCCAGTGAAGGCAGCCTGGGCTGGAGACGCACACCCCCACCGGGCTATCCACAGCCAGGCTGAGATGGCAGCCTGGGCAGGGGTCTCAGCTTGGCTGGGCTGAGGCAGCAGCCTGGGCTGGGGTCTCAGCCTGGCCAGGGCCCCATCCCCTGCCAGCGGTGGCAGCCTGGGGTCCCAACCATTGAGTCACACCAGCCAGGCAGATATGGAGGAATCTTAAATGTTTCTTTTTTATATAATATACTAGTAGCCCGTTTGCACGAAGATTCGTGCAATAGACCTTCATTCACCTGGCTGCCTGCACCAGTTTTCTGCCTGCACCAGGGACCCAGGCCTTGGCTGTGGCCACCGCCTTCTGCCTTCTTTCAGGGTCTGGGCTTGGCCCTGGGCGGTGGCCTTGGGCTCGGCTGCACCCAGCGTCCCTGCTACCCAATTGCAAGAGCCGACCCCCAGTGGTCTCCTGTGATCGGCGCAGGTGCCCAAGGCCGGGAAAGCCTCGGGCGGCTTTCCCGGCCTTGGGCTCTGCCGCACCCCAGCGTCCCTGCGACCTGATCGCAGGAGCCGACCTCCAGGTCGGCTCCTGTGATCGGCGCAGGCTCCCCGCTGGCGCCCAAGGCTGGGAAAGGCCAGGAAAGCCTCAGACGGCTTTCCCAGCCTTGGGCTCCGCCACACCCCAACGTCCCTGCAACGGTTTCCTGGTGGGCATGGTGGATGGGCGTGGCTTGGTTGGTGGGCGTGGCTTGGGCATAGCGAAGGTGTGGTCAATTTGCATATCTAATCTAATAATAGACAAATATGCAAATTGACCATACCTCCGACACACCCACAAGCCACGCCCACAAGCCACGCCCACCATCCAATCAGAGCGAGTATGCAAATTAACCCAAACCAAGATGGCTACAGCCACAGAGAGCAAGGTTTCCTAGGTAACAGAGGAAGCCAAGCTTTCCGCCAGCAGTTGCAGGCCTAAGCCTCCACTCAAGCTACAAAGTTTCAATTATAGAAGGTAAACAAATTCAAACAAATGGCGGCAGAATGGAGCTTGAGAGAGCAGGCCAGGGTTGCCGCCGGCAACAGGGGAAGCAAAGCTTTCCACACACCCTGGCCGGGCCCACCCGCTTAAGGCAACATAGTTTCAATTATAATCCCAACACAATGGCTGCGGCCTCGGAGGGAGCCCCAGGCTTGGCTTGGCTCGGCTCCAGGCTACAAAGTTTCAATTGTAGAAGGAAAATAAATTCCAGATACCAGGGCCTCCGGCTTGGGTTACCAGGGGGCGTGGCCGGCCTGCAAACCACCACAGGTCCCTCGCTCAGGCCGCCCCACACCCCAAGGGAAACCCCACCTGATCCAGGACACCCTTCAGGGCAAACCAGCTGGCCCCCACCCCTGTACCAGGCCTCTATCCTATCTAATAAAAGAATAATATGAAGATTGATCATCACTGCAACACACAATATAGCTGCCCCCATGTGGTCAAAGATCCTGCCCCCATGTGGACACAAGATGGCCACCACAAGATGGCCAGCAGGAGAGGGCAGTTGGGAGGCACCCGGCCTGCAAGGGAGGGCAGTTGTGAGGGATCAGCCCTGCAAAGGGAGGGCAGTTGAGAGGGACCAGGCCTGCAAGAAAGGGCAGTTGGAGGTGATCAACCCTCCAGGAGAGGGCAGTTAGGAGTGACCAGGCCGGCAGAGGAGGGAAGTTGGGGGCAAACAGGCTGGCAGGGGAGCTGTTAGGCATCAATCAGGCTGGCAGCGGAGTGGTTAGGGGGTGATCAGGCTGGCAGGCAGAAGCGGTTAGGGCCAATCAGGAAGGCAGGCAGGCAAGCAGTTGGGAGCCAGCAGTCCTGGATTGTGAGAGGGATGTCCGACTGCCCGTTTAGGCCCGATCCCACTGGGATCGGGCCTAAACGGGCAGTCGGACATCCCTCAAGGGGTCTCATATTGGAGAGGGTACAGGCTGGGCTGAGGGAGAACCCCTCTCCATGCACGAATTTCGTGCACCGGGCTTCTAGTTTGTCTATAATAAGGTAAGATTTTTTTTGATTTTTTACAGAGAGGAAGGGAAAGGGATAGAGAGCTAGAAACATCTATGAGAGAGAAACATTGATCAGCTGCCTCTTGCACACTCCCCACTGGGTATGTGCCCCCAACCAAGGTACATGCCCTTGACCAGAATCGAACCTGGGACCCTTGATTCTGCAGGCCAATGCTTCATCCATCCACTAAGCCAAAACAGTTAGGACTGTCCAATATGCTAAAGAAAGAAACCCTATCTAATAAAGAGGGAATATGCAAGGGAGGGCATTTGGGGGTGACCGGGGTATCAGGGGCTGGCAGGGAAGTGGTTAGGAGGTGATCAGGCTGGCAGGCATAGCAGTTAGGGGCAATCAGGAAGGCAGGCAGGCGAGTAGTTGGGAGCCAGCAGTCCTAGATTGTGAAAGGGATGTCTGACAATCCTTTGGATCGGGCCTAAACAGGCAGTTGGACATCCCCCAAGGGGTCCCAGATTGGAGAGGGTGCAGGTTGGGCTGAGACACACACACACACACACACACACACACACACACACACACACACACACACACACCTGTGCACGAATTTCGTGCACCGGGCCTCTAGTATACTTTAGAAAACTCAATGGTTATAATAAACATCTGAAAAAGTGTTGAAAAGGAGGTACAGAAAAAGTTGCATTGAAATTATGGAGGATTCTTTTTCTTCTTTTAACTTTCTGTATTTTCCAAATACCCTATAATAATAGAGATCACTTGTATAATTGGAAAAATATTATTTAAAATGTATTATACCTACTAAATAATTGAATTAACATCAATTTAATCATCTTTTAGAGTTTAATCATCTCCTTGAGGGCTTATTTTAGAGATTGCTTCTTAATAGTCTTGATATTTGATATTTTAATCAACTTTATTAACAGAAAAAGACTTGAAAGAAATCTATTAGAATTTTAATAACAATAGTATTGTTACCATGAACAATTCTTTGGTTCCCCTTCATTCTTTTTATAGTTTACAAGTTAACTGTAGTGAGCATGTTACTACAGTTTTATACAAGCTATGGTAAAACTCATTTATAAGCAAAGTGTGTGTGTTTTTTTTTAAATATGTTTTTGTTTATTTTAGAGAGAAAGGGAGAGGGAGATAAAGATAGAAACATCAATGATGAGAGAGAATCATCAATCGGCTGCCTCCTGCACAACCCCCACTGGGAATAGAGCCCACAACCTGGGCATGTGCCCCTGACTGGAATCGAACCTGGGACCCCCTAGTCTGCAGGCCAATGCTCTATCTACTGAGCCAAACCAGTCAGGGCAAAGTCTGGTTATTTTTAACCTTCACTCCACCTTAATCTTCCCTTGTGTTCTATGATACAGATTAAATATATAGCTAGGATGATGGATGGACAGATAGGAAGAAAGGAAGGAAAAAGGAAGGAAGGAAGGAAGGAAGGAAGGAAGGAAGGAAGGAAGGAAGGAAGGAAGGAAGGAAGGAAGGAAGGAAAGAAGGGAGGGAGGAAGGAAGGAAGGAAGGAAGGAAGGAAGGAAAGAAGGAAAGAAGGAAGGGAGGGAAGAAGGAAGGATGGGCTCTGAAGTTTTCTGTGTATATTATGGTATCACTGAAGCACAGAGAGCTTAAGTTATTTGCCATCTTCCTCTCCATCCATGCATCCATCCATGCATCCATCCATTATCCATCCACCTGATAAATATTGATTTCATGCTATTTGTCTGGGATGGGCATAGAAACAGATAGATATGCAAGGTAGACATGTCTCTGTCCTCCAAGTATAATTAAAATACTGATTCTATACTTAACTAATTAATTGCAATTATAAAAATACATAAAAGAAGTAATAGGTAGGGTAAGAGATAAAGCAGAGGTAACGCTTAGCAAAGCAGGAATAAGAATGTCTGAGGTTTATATAATAGAACACACTCTTCTTTTGCATCCCCTCTTCCACTTTCAATGAAATTAAAAATGAAGTGCTTATTGAACTTGCACTGGATGCTAAAGAAGGAGTTATTTATAAAGTGTTGTGGTCTTCATAATACAGGTCAACCCCAGGAAGGAAACAGATGTTCTTAATAAGAATAATGCAGAGGTTGCTGTTTTATAAAGGGCAGGTCAAAGTCAGATTAATGGGAGAAATTTTCCTTTCCTCATATGAGACTTGAGTATATGGTCTCTAAGAAAAATTAATGCTCACTTGAGTGGGATGTACTTATTTTCTAATGAAGAAATAATAACTGAACAGTTCAGCCATTATTGAAGTCATAGTTCAGTTTAAACTAAACTGAAACCAGAGTGCCAATTCTTGTTTCCTCATAAAACTGCAGTTTAATTTTCCCCTTTAGGGATGAGTGAGGTCCATTAAGCTCCATTAATATTTAGTTGAAAGCATTCATCTTGAAGAATTCAAGCACAAAACAGGGAGATGTGTTTCCCAAATGAAGATGGGGCATTTGTTTGGGGGTCTTGGGAGAGGAACCTTTAAAAAAAGGAAGAGGATTGAAGAGAGAGGGTCAACAGAGAAAGAGATCCCACATGCTCCTGCTCATGTAGATATTAGTCTCTTGTCAGATTAATATGTCAGTATGCAGAGATGGATAAATTCTGAAGGCTTTGGTTGGTTGATAATTCTGGACTTGCAAACATGAGGATCCTTCATGTACTCTGATAAATCAGTCAAATTGTGACCACCTTATAAGATCCTTCCTGAGTTACTAAATGTCTTTTCTAGGTAGCATTTTTATTTTTGTGTATCCCAGCATAATGCCGGGGTGATATCCAGCATCTAGAAGGGTTCAGAAATCTGGAGAAGGGCTGCGTGTAAATTAATAAAGAGGCTAGAGATATAATATAAATTTGTAATCCATGGGGGAGCCAGAGGAAGCTTAGCTGTAGTAGCTAAATTCTCTCTATCTCCGGACCCAGGGCTCTTTTTATTCCCACATTTTTCCCTATAGCAAAGTAGATATACATATCAAAGGTAAGGTTTAGTATACAGTAGACATTATCAGATTGGGGGAAACAGCTGTTCAGCTGTTTGGCCAGCAGGAGGCAATAACATGTAAATTGAAATACCCTCAGCTGTCTGGTAACAGGCAATAATATATGCAGATTCAGGTTTGGGGAAATGCTTTCGGCCATTCCAATAGACAATAACATGTATCTTTAGCTCTTGCTGAAGGCTCAAGGTCCACCAACCTTTTGATGAACTTCTTGCATTTATGACCTGCAGGAATTAGCCTCCAGCACCAGCACACTAGTTACTACATAAAGCTAAGCAGTATTAGCAGTCTAATATTTCTTCCTCTATATTTTGTAAGTATCTGCCTTTTTTTCCTTGAGCTTTGAGGGCTTTTTATTACCAGTTTTTATTTTAGAAATGCATTTTTTAATTTAAAATTTTTGTTTTGTGATAATTGTAAATTCATATGCCATTCAGTAAATAATACAAAATATGCCACATATCCTTCACCCAGTTTTCCCCAATGATAACATCTTACTTAACTTAGAGTACAATATCATAAACAGGAAATTAGTGTTAATATGATTTTAATTTTTTCAGATTTCCTTAGTTTTACATGCACTTGTGCCTGTGCATAATTATTTCTAAACAATTTTATCACTTTTATAGATTTGTGTAATAGGATTGTATTAAAGGCTTCTTCTATATTCATTTAGATCTATATCAGACTGTTATAATTTTTGCTTCAACTATCAAATATTATTGAGGAAACCTGAGAGGAAAATGAGTACCTATTGTATTTTCCCATATTTTTACTCTCTTCCCTTTTGTTTCACGATTACTTCTTTTAGCATTTCTTCTTTGCTTAGAGATCTTCCTTTTGTCATTCTTTTATGACAAAATTCTTTGCTGATGACAAATTCTTTTTATTTTTATCTTGAATTGCTTGATTTATCCTTTATTTCTGAAGAATATATTTGCTGGATGTAGAATTCTGTGTCAATAGTACTTTTCTTTCAAATTACTTATTTTTAGCCTCTATGGTCCTAAATAGAAATATTTTTTTATTCCTGTTTTTTTTTTCTTTATAGGTAAAGTATCATTTCTCTACTGCTACTTTTTAATATATATAGTTTGGTTTTGATTGTAGGTTTTCATAAAGGTGACTAGTATTATTTGTCTTGGTATGAATTTCTATACTTTTACTCTTTGGAGTTTACTCAGTATCTTGAATTTGTAGGTTTATATCTTGGCAAATTTAGAAAGTTTTCAGTCATTATTTCTTTGAGAAATTTTTTTAACCTTTGCTTTTTTCTGGCATAAATGTTAGATCTTTTGTTATAGTATCATAGTTCCCTGAGGCTGTGTTCATTTTTTTATCAGTCTATTTTTTCTCTAATTTGCAGACTGGATAAGATATACTCTAGCTTACATTCCACTGATTTCCCCCACCCTCTTTCCCTTTTATTCTATTGTTGAACTCAAATATTCAGAGTTTTTTGTTGTTGTTGTTGTTGTTAATCCTCACCCAAGGATATATTTTTTTCCATTGATTTTCAGAAAGAGTGGAAGGAAGGGGGAGAGACAGAGAGAGAGAAACACTATGTGAGAGAGACACATAGATGCCTCCCGCATGTGCCCTGACTGGGGCCGGAGATGGCGACCAAAACCTAGGAAGTGCGCTTGACTGGAATCAAACTCGTGACCCTTCAGTCTGCAGGCCGATGCTTAACCACTGAGCCAAATTGGCTAGGGCTTAGTTTTTTATTTAGGTTATTGTATTTTTTAGTTCTTCGATTTCCATTTGATTCTTTATATTTTTTCCTTCCTAAGGCTTTCCATTTTTTATCTGTTTCAAGGGTGTTCATAATTCCTCATTGAAACATTTTTATGATGCCTGCTTTAAAATTCTTGTCAGATAATTCTAATACCTCTATTGTCTTGGTGTTGGTGTCTGTTAACCTTTCTCATTCAAGTGAAGAAATTCCTGATTCTTGGTATGAAGAATGATTCTCCATTGAAACTTGGACATTTAATGGTTTATGCTATAAGACTCGTGTCTTATTACATTTTGTGTTTTAGCAGGTTTCATTTGAAACTGCTCTGGCAGGGGTTGTAGGGTGCTGCTTCTTTACTGCAAAGTGGGGTGGAAGTCCAGATTTCCACTGTGACTCAGTGGCTTCTCATTGCTGAGTGAGGCTGGGAGTTCAGGTTCCTTCCACCCCACCAGCTCCTCCCTCATAACTCTGTCTGGGAGCTGGAGGGGCACTGCTCCCCGGGTGGCCTCACTGAAACCACAGGAGGGTATTGCCTCATTTTCTCTGACAATGAGCATTCATCATCGCATTTTCAGTGAGCAGTGGTGAAAGTCCTGCTTCCATTAGGCATCTTCTGACCCCAGCTCCAGGTGGAGTCACCTTGTTACCACCTGGATGTAAATCACAGCTCCCAACTTGGCATTTTGTGACAGTGCCTTGCAGGGTGTTGAGGTACCTTGTTACAACCTGCTGAGGGTGGAAATCTAATTTCCCCACTGGGCCACAGTTTTGTGTTTTTCCTATGGCATTTGGCTGAAGGAGAGCAGTTAATGCCTAAGACTGTTTCTGTCTTGCTAGGTTGCTGTTTCCTGATTCTTTGCCTAGAAAGTGCAGGCTTTTCCTGGTGTCTTGGTTATTTTGTTTTTGTCTCTGCCTGTAAGTGTATCTGGGTTGCAGGCTCTTCTGGAACCCAGTCTGGGGTACATGAAGCAAAGAGAAAACTCTAGGGACTTACCACCATGTTTTCTTCTCTCCAACTTTGAAAGGGTCCTTATGTTTGGTTTACATGCATTTTCAGGGTTTTTAGGAAAAGGCATGTCTGCTCTACCTTTTAAAGCAGCAGTGAAATTCATTTTTAAAATGTGGAAATGACCCTGGCTTGCAGGATGGATTGTGGAAGGAAGCAAACCTGAGGGAACCCTGCTTACTCTTCTTCCACGTGACTTCTAGACCATCTCTGGAGCTAATGATTCTTGAAGCAAGAACTGTAAGGTTCACTTACCAAGAATTTTTTAAAAATAGATTCAAGGAGAAATACAATCAATAAGAAATTATATGTTATTATTTTTTCTTAAAAAAACACACCACAATTTAATTCTAAATGTAAGAGAATAGATAGAGGGAAAAACAGATTTATCAGGAAGATACATTAGTGGAGTAATAAGAAAGAGGTATAGTAATAGTTAGAAATTAAGGTTTGGGATTTTTATATAAATGGATTTAGGGGTGGCTATTTTCAGAATCCTGAGAAAAAGGAAATCTCATCTTTGTGAGGGCATTATGAGTTTTCAAAGAGGATCTATAGAAAATGAGAGTGGCCCTAGCCAGTTTGGCTCAGTGTATAGAGTGTCGGCCTGCAGACAAAAGGGTACTGGGTTGGATTCCAGTCAAGGGCATATATCTTGGTTGCGGGCTCCTCCCAGGCCCTGGCTCCGGTTGGGGCATGTGCAGGAGGCAACCAATGGATGTGTTTCTTTTTTTTTTTTTTTTTAATTTCTTTATTGATTAAGGTATCACATATTTGTCCTCGTCCCCCCATTTCCATCCCACCCCCCTCCCCACACATGCCCCCACCCCCCTGTTGTCCTTAACCACTGGTTGGGCTCATATGTCTGCACACAAGTCCTTTGGTTGATCTCTCCCTTTATCCCCACCCTTCCCTACCCTCCCGCCGAGGCCCGACAGTCTGATCCATGCCTCCTTGTTTCTGGGTCTGTTCTTGTTCATCAGTCTATGTTGTTCATTATTTCCCCTAGATGAGTGAGATCATGTGCTCTTAGAAATACACTTATAAGAACCGAAAATGAGACAAGCAATAATGGTTATGGTGACAGACAAATGAATCAGTCTGTAGTGAGTTTCTTTCTGGGCCAACAGTTCTTTTGAGACCGAATTTCAATGTCCAACAGTTCCTTATGTGTACATGTCAGCACTGACATTTCAGTTCTGGATGGTGGACAACTGGTGGTAATGCAGGTCCGACTCTGTCTGGTTTGGTCCTGGGCAATCTGCAGTGATGCACAGCTGCTAACTGCTATTATGGGAAGGCCACATCAGCGTCTTCTGTCTCTGGACTGCTTCTCTTCTGTATTCATGGATGTGTTTCTTTCACATTGATGTTTCTGTCTTTCCCTCTTTTTTCCACTCTCTCTAAGATTAATGGAAAAATATCATCGGGTAAGCACTAACAACAACAACAAAAAGAGAGTGAAATTAATATGAAACAAATAATAAAAAGGAAGCCACAATTATGAAATATTATATTCTCCAAAACAGTTTTCTCCCTTCTTCCTAACTTCATTCTGTCCGGAATTTCAATCACAGTAATTTCTTTCAGCTATTGAAAATTTGTAAAACGATTGATCCATTTTTTTTCATTAATTTAACAGAGTATAGATTGATACTTAAAACATTATAATTAAGAGATCTTCTAGAATTCTAGGGTAATGGGTAAATCATTCAACAAAAGGACATGAATAGCAGTGGAAGGAAAAAATGAACTTCACAAATACAATTTGTAGCAATTGTAGCCATATACAAATCTGATAGCAAATTATTTCTGAGTCTCCTTTACCAGAATAGTCCATTAAGTGAAAAGAAAGTAGCAACAACAACAAAAAAATAATAGTGGAGATTAATAAATGTGTAATAGTTATGACTGGTGCAATAAAGTCTCTTTGATATTATACCATCCAGAATAGTCTTCTGAATTATCACTCATTTATTAGGCAAGTAAATTTTTGAAGTTATCTTTCATGTATTTTACCTGTTAACTAGCATGTACAAGCAGTTGTACTAGACTCTATAATAATAATTTATACAAATCAGATCCTTTCCAGATGTTGGGAAGTAACTTAGATGCCTTGAATTGCTTTTTGGAGTTGGATGGGATATTTAGTACAATATTCAACTATTATTATACCTCTTTCCATATTTTAGTCTAAGTATGTCATAATTACACTAACCAGGGTACTCTACTATCCAAGCAAGATGTTTTTGTTTTTTTTATAAATAAAATTAATTGTACTAGAATATCTTTAAAATATCAGAATGAACACAACCAACATTTCACTTTAACCAACAATGACATGATTATAACAAGAGTTTCTGCTGAAACCAGTTTGGCTCAGTGGATAGAGTGTCGGCCTGCAGACTCAAGGGTCCCAGGTTCGATTCCGGTCAAGGGCATGTACCTTGGTTGCGGGCACATCCCCAGTGGGGGGTGTGCAAGAGGCAGCTGATCGATGTTTCTAACTCTCCCTCTCTCTTCCTCTCTGTAAAAAATCAATGAAATATATATTTTTTAAAAAGAATTTCTACAGAGAGGGAAAGGTAAATAGAAAGAAAATGATATGTTAAGTGAATGAATATATTGGCTTTGAAGGTTATTAGACTTACACAAGTTTTTTAATTTCTTTCAGCCTAAACTATTAGTCTAATTTTGGAATCCTTAATTCAAATTGAATCAGGATTCTTAAAACTTCAGTGCATTTGAGAACCAAAATCATCCACACTCATACAGGTTACAATCTACCTTCACAAAATTGTGCTGTTCAGCTGTCTTCACTAATATGCCTTTACTATTCCAGGAAACTTTTGCTCAAGAGGATAAAGTTTACAAATAGCTTTTTGTTTTTCTTCAGGAAATTCCCTCCACTCATCCAAACAGACATCTAAATTAATATCAAACATTCAACTTTTCAATAGCCACTTCCCCACCCCCCCTCGTTGAAACCTTCTGAAATTCTTGCCTAAAAATCTTCCACCTCCATGTGATCACCCAACCTAACCTGTTATAGAATGGTCCTATCCAGCCCTAATTAAGCTCCCACAATGAGAGATCCACCTTAAACCACACTTCTAAAACTCATAAAAATTCCAACTTTGCCCTCCACCCTCAAAGAAGCTATTAAGATTCTATCAAGACAATGTATTCTCTCACCTTGGAAAGTAATAAAATCAGCTTTGTCTTGTCAACAGTTTGTTTTAGTGGTATTTTCAGTGAGCCAGCATTTAATACGTTCTTAAAAACTAATAGGAAAATTATATACTTTCAAAATGGAATATATGATTTCATCACATTAAAAAATAACTTCACTTGGTGACTATTGTAGCATAAGAGAAAAGGAAATGAAATTAAGCTGCGCTATGAAGACTATAGATTATGTTGTAAAATAAAATGACAACAACCCCTAGCTTTCTCTCTCTTCCTCTTTATTCCTTGGTGGTAATGGGATTGGAACGTATTTAATAAAACTGACCCCAGCCATCTTGAATGGCTAAGAGAGAGCCTTTTATACTTTTATCAGGTATGCCAGGGATAAGAAAGATTTGAGTGCTTGGGTTATGCCCTGCCCTACAAGGGATAGGGTGAAAGACATACTAGGGGGAAAGTTCCATTTACAAAAAAAAAAAAAAAAAAAGGGACTGCAGCATCTCAGGGAAAACATGAGTTATCCTTTTGTAATGTGAGCTCATTTGTAAGTGTCTTAGACAGTAATCAGCCACAGCTTTATCCGATTGAGACTGACTGCAACTGGAGCCTCCACCAGGGCCCAACCGGAGCCCAGAGCTATTCCCCATCCTCTGGAGGGAGTGTTGGCATGTGTACCTCCTCCTTCTCTGTAAAGGGTGCAATTCCAGGAGAAAAGGGGTGTGGCACAGCCTGGGTAGTATAGACAAACAGTGTGGGAAAGACACTGGAGGAGAGCGATGGAGACACCTAGAAAAAGGCAGTACTTACACAGGACAATGCCTCTTTGCAATGCCTCTCTTTGTGAGGTCGACCTCTATTTCTCACATTGTGCCCTTTAATAAAACAAAACTGTATACCTTCCCATTATTTTCCGGAGTGTGTTTGGTTTTGGAGAAAACGGTGAGGATGTCAAGAGGTAGGGACAGAAGAGACTAAGTTTTGTTCAATTATCATGTGGGGACTGAGGCTGAAAAAATAGAAAGGTATCATCTCTCTCTCTTCCATGTCAGCCCTATCATCCATGAAAGCGATACCTTTGGCCATATCATGTGTTAGAAGGTCCGAGCCTGTGAAGGGATTCGCTGTGATTGCTGGAGAGGGCAAGTTTGGAGGCTGTTCATTTGTTCATGAACAGACATGCTTTAGATGGTGAATAAATTGGTAAGTGAATAGGTATGGTTCCTGTCCTCATAGAGCAAACTCTAGTACAGAGAATGAATGTCAATCAGAGAATCCTACCTAATAAAAGGGTAATATGCAAATTGACCGAACCTTTGCTATGCCCAAACCACGCCCACCAGCCCAAGCCACGCCCACCAGCCAATCAGGGTGAGTATGCAAATAAACCCAACCAAGATGGCTACAGCCACAGAGAGCAAGGTTTCCCAGGCAACAGAGGAAGCCAAGCTTTCCACATGCCCTTGCCAGGCCTAAGCCTCCACTCAAGCTACAAAGTTTCAATTATAGAAGGTAAACAAATTCAAACAGAATGGCGGCAGCCACGGAGCTGGAGAGAGCAGGCCAGGGTTTCCCAAGGCAATGGAGAAAGCAAAGCTTTCCACAAACCCTGGCCAGGCCCAGGCCTCCACTTAAGGCTACAAAGTTTCAATTATAGAAGGTGAATTAACCCAAACAGAAATGGCTGTGGGCCGTGGAGCATGCAGGAGGCTTGGCTCTGCTCCAGGCTATAAAGTTTCAATTGTAGAAGGTAAATAAATTCCAGATACCAGGGCCTCCTCTTGGGTCGCCAGGGGGCGTGGCCAGCCTGCAAACCATCACAGGCCCCTTGCTCAGGCCGCCCCACACCCCAAAGGAACCCCCACCCTGATCAGGGACACCCTTCAGGGCAAACCAGCTGGCCCCCACCCGTGCACCAGGCCTCTATCCTATCTAATAAAAGAGTAATATGCAGATTGACCATCACTCCAACACACAATATGGCTTCCCCCATGTGGTCAAAGATCCTGCCCCCATGTGGACACAAGATGGCCACCACAAGATGGCCAGCAGGAGAGGGCAGTTGGGAGGCACCCGGCCTACAAGGGAGGGCAGTTGGAGGTGATCAACCCTGCAGGGGAGGGCAGTTAGGGGTGACCAGGCTGGCAGAGGAGGGAAGTTGGGAGCAAACAGGCTGGCAGGCGAGCAGTTAGGCATCAATCAGGCTGGCAGCGGAGTGGTTAGGGGGTAATCAGGCTGGCAGGCAGAAGCGGTTAGGGGCAATCAGGAAGGCAGGCAGGCGAGCAGTTGGGAGCCAGCAGTCCTGGATTGTGAGAGGGATGTCCAACTGCCCATTTAGGCCCGATCCCAGAGGCGTCCCAGATTGGAGAGGGTGCAGGCTGGGCTGAGGGACACCCCCCACCTCCGTGCATGAATTTCGTGCACCGGGCCTCTAGTTGTATAAATAAGTGTAAACTTATATACCAGATGAGGGCAGGCATGATATTCTTCTGGAACTTCTGTAGCTCACAACTGGGGGGTGGGGGATGGTTAGAAAAGGCTCCCCTAGGAAATATATTGAGCTGGGACCTAAAGGAAAAAAGGAAGTCCCTTTAACATATATTGCATCTTATACTCATGAATCATTGAATTTATGAATCATAAATTTGAACCCTAGCTAAGGTTTAAGAGCTTTTAAATCTGATGCTTGCTTTCACTTTAAAAAGAAACCTTGGTGGTCAAAAGGGAATGTCAGCAATACAATAATCAAGTGGAGGTTTAATGACTTGAATTTCTATCATCTAAATTCAGGTGACATTGTTTGGATTTGACAGAGATGGAGAGTAGCAATGGATCGTAAGGGTTAAAAAATTATGCTCTGTGGTCAGGTGGCCTGTGCTTGCATCCTGGTGCTACTGCTACTTACAGGATGTGGCACACTGGTCCACGAAGAGGCTCTATGATGTTCTCAAGGCCATCGGACTTAGTGTCTACTTCCAGGTGACATAAGAGCTATCCTTCTAATCTGTGCCTTGGTTCACCTTTTTATAAAATGGGCACAGGGATAGCAACTACTTCAACAGTTTGCAAAGTAGATTAAATTGGGTAAAGGATAAGGTTCTTAGCACAGTAACTAATCAAAACTGGCTATAATTATGAATGACAATGACTAGCTGGGATTTGAATTCATGTCTCTGTCTCAAGATCAGCATTCATTGTATAAACCACTTTGAGGATCATAGCCTCACCAAAGGAAAATATGTCTAAGAAATGGATTTTGAATGCACAGAAGGATATGGCATTTATTTTGAAACTCTTGGACCTTGTAAAGTACAGAAAAATAAGTGGAGACAATATGAATATATAATTTCAAATGAGATTCAACTGATTGCACGTTGAGTTAAATCTTCTTTGTGTTATTTGTTCTTTTTTGAGCGTGAAAGGGTTTTTTTTACTCCTTTTAAAAATTTCTGCATTTACAAAATTCAATTGTTAGAAACTGCTTTTAAATTTAGCACAACTTTAAATAGCCTTCTCAAGTCAACATTATTGCAAAAGGTAAAATCAAAGCAATGCCGAGGCTTTTGCGGCTCCGCCTGGGCTGCGGCCCGGGAAGCGTGGGTGGCTGGGAGCAGTCAGCCTCAGACAGGACTGTGTGGGCAGCTCTGCTGAAGGGGCAGAGACAAACAGCATCCTCGGAACTGGTCATTTCTCTCCTTTGATTCCTCGTCTGTGTAGATTCTCCCTTTCATTAGAGGCTTTTGAATCCAATGAAGAATGACAAGAGGAATGAGTGCATTTCAGATTACAAAGTTTGATTTTTCTAGTCTATTGATTTGTGGGGCCATGTGGATTTGATATCGGCTGTAATTAAACATCAATCAATAGTCCCGTGGAGTCTTCAGTTCTGTATGCTCAGTGATGGGCTACTACTGAGTTTCTCTTGCTTTCAACTGTTAACTTTGATTATGCATGAATATTAAAAGCTTGTGCCGCAAAGCTTCCATAAATAAAAGAGGAATTAAGTGGCTTGTTTGCTTAATTATATTTTTAGAGGACTCTCATGCTACGGGTTTAGGATCATGGACTTGGGCTTACTTAGGTCATTGGGCTTTGGAGCCTGCCTCTGCCACGTGTTAGTTCTGTTAACCAGACAAGTTACTCAGTTTCCCTACTTATGAAATAGAGATAATGCAGTTATTAAAAAGATTTAGACTCAGTACACGTAAAGAATTGAAACCATGCCTGGCACACATAAGTGTTAGCTATTCTTATTAAGTATATTCAATTATCTTGATAGGTGCTTTAGTGTGGAACTGAAGCAATTGAATTCAAGAATTGGATGACATCATGGATGCTTTCATGTGAAATAAAAAAATAATTTCTTCTTTTCCAAACTGTATTTTTTGTCATTAGCATTACCTTTTATCAAAAGTTATAAACACAGTCTTCTTAGAATACAGGACTGAACTCTTCCTTTTAGTTCGGACACTTATATTTCAAAACATGTCTGCATTTCTATGAGCCTTTCATCCAAGTACTTTGCCAGCTGTGTGTAGGAGTCAGGGAAAGATTGCTATAAACAATTAGATGTAGTATTCAGGAAGGACTTTCTTTAGAAAGAACAAGTTGGCATTTTTGTGGTGGTGCTATGCTAGAATTTTAAGTGAATCTAGCTCTAGCTATTAAGAACATGGAGGCAGGAATTTTAGTGAATTTGATTCTTTGTTCTTATAGAAAGTGATATCAACAACACATAAAATAGGGAGTGGTTTAAACACCAGGTAAATTCTCACAAAATGTTTTTTTATAGAGGCAAAAAAGTATACAAGCATTACCTTTAAGACAGCACAGACTGTTCAATTTCAGGTTAATCTCTTGCAGATGAGAACTCAATCATATGTTTAGGAGATCAGACATAACAACTGAGTTAAAATTATTGTTAATTTGGTACAGATGTAGGTGAAGATATCTTGGGAAAAGTCTAAATCGCAGTAGGCTCATCAGTCCAGCTTAAGTATCCCACAGCTGGAAGGAAGCACTATTGTTCCCAAACAGTCATAGACAATTGACCTGGCAAAGGGAGAGGCCCCAACATGATTGCTTATCTGCGTATCCAGCTTATCAAAACCTAGAGTTTCAGTTTGAGAATGCCTTTGATTTCATTCAGTTCCACGAGTCCTTTTAAACAGGATGAGCATTGTTGTCCTCCATAATGCCACATCTACTGTATACTTTTGGTCTTCATTTTTCATGACCTCAAAAGTATTGACTAAACCCACCACTCTCTCCTCAATATTCCTTTATCATGGCTTCCTTAACCTCTTTCTTTTTTTGTCCTTCCTCTGTGAATATTCTTTCTTAGTTTTCTTTATTAGCTCTATCCACTAGTAAATATTGGATTTTCAAAGGATGCTTATTCTTTTCTGTCTTCCTGCCTGTGATCTTATACACTTTGACACTTGAATTACCCCTTACTCACTGACAAATCCCATCTTATCCTAGGTTCTTATAAGAGCAGAGTAAGACAAAGGCTTGTATGCAGGTAGTTTATTTGGAAAGTTACCCCAGGTATTGGCAGTGGCACACATGGGAAGTAAGACAGGGCATGAAGAAAAGCCAGCAGAAGGATGTGTTATCCAGTTGACCACTTCAGTTTTATGAGCTGCAGACCCATATAACCAATTGAACTCATGTTCTTGCCCTCCTAACCTAAACATCCTCCAAACTTTTCTGTCTGGGAAATGGTATCTAGTTCCTCATGGCATAAACCTAATTATCATCCTTGACATTGCCCTCTCTTCAATCTCCATAGGAGTTGATCTCCAATTTTTCTTGTTGATCTCCATTTCCACAGCCACCCCTGTCATCTAAACCACCATCAAATCATCTTTTACTTTGGCTACAGGAACAGCTACCCCACATTTGTTCTTAATTCCTTCAAATTTGTTCTCCACTGTGACCTGGAAATAAGATTTTGTAAATGAAGTTCTAAAGGGGCCTTGTTAATCCCTTTACTGGCTTCTCATTGCTCTTAAGACAAAGTCCAAACACTTTCAAAGTGGCTCACACTTATAAGTGATTTTTCTATTATAAGTGGAATCGAATGAACAAAGTAAAGTGCTGAACAAAATAGATCCAGAGACATGGAAGCATGCAACAGACTGATGAATCTCAAAGGGAAAGGGGGAGAAGGGGTGGGTGGGAAGAGATTAACCAAAGAACATATTTGCATATATGCATAACTCATGGACACAGACAATAGTGCAGTGAAGGTCTGGAGGGGCAGGAGTGGGGTGGGGGGGTCAATCGGGGGAAGAAAGGGGACATCTGTAATACTTTCAACAATAAAGATTTTAAAATAAGTCCTATATAATAAAGAGGTAATATGCAAATTGACTCTCACACCCTCACACAAGATGGATGCCCCCATGTGGTCAAAGATGGCTGCCACAAGATGGTTGGCAGGGGAGGGTAGTTGTGGGCACTCAGGCCAGCAGAGGAGGGTAGTTAGGGGTGACCAGACTGGCAGGGGAGGGCAGTTGGGGGCAATTGGGCTGGCAGGGGAGGGCAGTTAGAGGTGACCAGACTGGCAGGGGAGGGCAGTTGGGGGCGATTGGGCCAACAGGGGAGGGAAGTTGGGGGCAATCAGGCCGGCAGGGGAGCAGTTAGGTGTCAGTCAGGCTAGCAGGGGAGTGTTTAGAGGGTGATCAGGCTGGCAGGCAGGCGAGCGGTTGGGAGCCAGCAGTCCCGGATTGTGAGAGGGATTTCCAACTGTCGGTTTAGGCCCGATCCCACAGGTTGCCCCCAAATGCCCTCCCACAGGGATCGGGCCTAAACTGGCAGTCAGACATCCTCCAAGGGGTCCCAGATTGGAGAGGGTGTAGGCTGGGCTGAGGGACACCCCCCCCCAGTGCACAAATTTCGTGCACCGGGCCTCTAGTAAATAAATAAATGAATAAATGTGGCCAACACATATGGCATGACCTGAGCCCTGCCCATCTTTGTTACTCACAAGGGTCCAGCTACTCAGAGCTTCCCTTAAAGTGTCAAATGGCACAAGCTCCTTCCTCCCTCTGAGCCTGCCCATACTCCTGTGGTAAGTATGTCCTTTTTTGTGAGTTGGTTTGGAAAACAAGGCAAGTTAATGGAGATGTTTGGACCTTAGAAAGAAGGGATGAGGCAAATGCATGGAACAATTAGAGAGGGATATGTAGTTCAGAAAAAGAGAACAGAAGTCTGATTTAAACATCAACTACTTGATCATTTTTATTCAGTGCCTTGCATCTGAACCTTCATTATTTATTTAAAAAACAGTTTTGTCAGTTACATGGCACTTAGTCTGTGTAAAGCCCAACCCAAGTACTTTGAAACATTAATTCATTTACTTAATTACAGCTATGTTTCAGAACTGAGCTAAGTTCCAAATTCTGGTTCCTTAATGTTGCCATGATCATTACAAAAAATACTCCATTCCTTGGAATTCTTGTTTTTGTTTTTGTGTATTATTTTTTTTTTTTTAGAATGAGTGATTTAAACATTGAGACTAAACTATTACACGTTATGCAATTCTGGAAATACCAGACTTTGAGAAACTTTTGTTTTTTCATTTAATTTTTCATTAATCCATTCAATATTTATGAGAACCTTCTTTATGTTAGAAATTTTCCTACCACTGGAGTGTGTCACCAGTAGCTCAGATTCTCTATCCAAATCTGACCTTTCTTCCCCTGGCTGGTATTCCCTGCCATTTGTCTCCCTTCACTTGAATAAACCTCTGCTACCTGTGTTACTATGCAATAAAAATCACATTTAATCTGTTCCAAATGTTTTAACTTGAAATGGAAAACTCTTTACTATGCACATGTAGCCCAAGCTATTTTGCTGTGAGCTAAATTCTCACCTCTTTTCACACATAGCTCCTCCAGCCATGCTGAAATTTCAGCAGGAGCATCTCAGAGCTTTCGCCATTCATGCCTATCTTTGCATTTCTCCTTCCTTCTCCTTGCAAAGTGCTCTCCTCTTTTATTGCCTGGAGACTCCACTCATTCTTAAAGATCCAGATTAAATGTTGCATTTTATTAGGAAACTTATTTTGCAGAGATGGTCATTGTCTCCTCTGAACCTTTTTGTTATTTTCTGCATATGCTTATTTTCTCAATAATATCATATTTTACATTTTTATAAGTTCCTAATTAGACTCTGAGCTTCTCAAGTTCATAAGTTATATCTCCTCCATTTTTTCTTTTATTAGCATCATCAAAACAGCAGAGATAATGATCTAAAAACAAATGCAAATTAAAGATATTCAGAAAGTACATGAAGAACATTTTAATACTTCACTAAAGGACATGAAGTAAGCCCTAAAATAATGGATGGCCATAGCCTGTTTTTGGATAAAAAACAATAACACCCTGACCTGTTTGGCTCAGTGGATAAAGCATCGGCCTGCAGACTGAGGGGCTCAAGGTTCGATTCCAGTCAAGGGCATGTACCTTGGTTGCGGGCACATCCCCAGTGGGGGGTGTGCAGGAGGCAGCTGATCTATGTTTCTTTCTCATCGATGTTTCTGACTCTCTATCCCTCTCCCTTCCTCTCTGTAAAAAGTCAATAAAATATATTAAAAAAAAAACCAATAACAATAAAAACAAAAAACAATTCCTATTGACAATTTTCTCAAAATTAAATAATAAACACATTTATATCTCAATTAAAATAACAGGTTTTTTTTAACTTTTCAGAAATAATCAGTATGTGAGAATATCTTGGAATGTTCTGATATAGAAAAGTAATTATAAGCTATGCTAAAATAATTTGGTACTATTGCATAAATAGATCAAGGAAACTAAAAGAAAGTTATAAATAAACTCATAAATATAATCAAGAAATTAGTAAAGAAGATATTTAATATTCTTAAGGATATGATACATTATTCAGAAAGTTCTATTGGCTAGTGGGCTAGATCTTTTGAGAAAAGTAAAATTAAATTTCTACTAAAAGTTTTATTCTAAAACAAAAAGCATGTAAATAAGCATTTAAATATAAAAATTATAAAAGAATCAGAAGAAATTTTATTTCCTAAAAACTTAAAGACTTTCTAACTCAGAAACTGAGAGGAAAAAAAATCAAAATTGGACTATAAAAAAGAGTTTTGCTTTTGAATTGCAAAATAATTTCATGTCACAAGAAATATAACTATGAAAATATATGCAAAATATAAATATATGCCAAACAAATGTCACAAAGAGTTTTCACAATAAAAAAAAAAAAGAGCAAATACTTGAAGCAAAATTCCAGTGAAAAAAATTACGAACAGTGAATAGCCATATGGTAAGATGCTAAAATTCTCTTATAAGTATATATGCAAATTTACATAACAATGAGACACCATTTTTTCCTATCTTATTGGAAACATGAAAATGTTTTATAATAGCCAGTATTGACTAGAATAAACAAGTACTCTCAAGTTGTGTTGAAAGACATTTTGAAAATATTTTGAAGATGTTTTGTGACCAAAAGTCCCACTCATAGGAATTTATCTAACAGTTTTACTTAAATGCAAAGATGTTCATTGAGGCCCAAATCCAGAAACAACCCAAATGTTCATCAATAGGAAAAGTACTAATAAAATCCATCTATTGCACTACCTTGCAACTATGATTAGAAATGGGTACATTTAGCTACTTAAATGGAAAGTTGACCAATATACTGGACAATAAAAAGGAAAAATTATAAAATACAAACATTTATGTAAATAAAAAGATCATTTATATATAATGTATACTTATATATTTCTGGAAATGTAGACATAAAACTGTTAGTGTGGTTAAATCTGAGGAATAACAACTGTGGAAAGGGCAATGGCAAAGGGGGAGTATCACCTTACATACTCTGTCTTGTTTGAATCATTTTATAAACCTAAGTATTGTATTTATAGATTTCTATTTTTTCCCCCCAAAATGGCAACTCTTCTTACCTCTGGCACTGAAACATTTTTTTCCCCCAGGAATAACCTGTTTGTTCTAAGACACCATGTGTCTGCTTGGTAAATGATGGGTCCAAAAATTGAAATATCCATGCTCACTGATTGTGACAAATCCCTTTGGGGGTTAATTTTTATATTTATAGTTTGCTCTGACAGGAGTATTGAAATCTGCATTTGCATGTCACAGTTGGGATAATTTTGGCACAAGCAGAGGCTCTTGCTGCTACAGCTAAGAAAGGATGAATGCCTTCAACAGCAGCGGCAGCATGCCGGGCATGAACAACCCCATCTATTTTAGCATTGAATGCATCATACTTTTTCCTCTGCTTTCTTCACTTCCCTCTGGGTTGGCAGAAAAATAGATTTCACAGTATTATTATTTTCTTTGTTGCTTCCTGGTAAAATATAAGAGAGAGAAAATGTTGACTTTCCATGCGGCCTAATTGCTGAACGTAGAAGCTTGGCTCCAAAACGTGTAACTACAGGTACAACTAATTAGGTGAGTGACTTCTTTCTCCAAGTGTAATTCTGCACCCAATTCTGAAACGTGGGTTATTTCCCACACCACCAAACAATTCTCCAACATCAGCTAGCTACAATTTATCTCAATTCTGACACTATCTACCCAGAGATGGCATTTCACAGATCTAAGATTGAAGGCTCAGTCCTAAAAGACTACAAGACTACCCCACCCTTCACTTCATAAGCCAATCACAAGTCTAAGTTGTCACCTGTGCTTCTGACTGACCAGCTATAGATTAGAAGGTCTCACAACCCTCTTTTTTTGATTCCATGATTTTGCTACAACAGCTCACAGAACTCAGGGTAACATTTTACATGCTAGATTACCCATCTATAATAATCTATAGTAATAAAAGCATAATATGCTAATTAGGCCAGACAGCCAAATGACCTTCCGGACATCATTCTGGACGTCCTTCCAGACGAAGCCGAGGTGGCGGGAGTCAAGGCAGAGGTGGTTAGTGGCAATCAGGCAAGCAGGCAAGTGGTTAGGGGTGATCAGGCAGGCAGGCAAGTGGTTAGGGGTGATCAGGCAGGCAGGCAAGTGGTTAGGGGTGATCAGGCAGGCAGGGAGCAGTTAGGGGCATCAGGCAAGCAGGTGAGTGGTTAGGAGCAATGAGGCAGGCAGGCAGAGCGGTTAGAGGTGATCAGGCAGGCAGGCAGGAGAGCGGTTAGGAGCCAGCGGTCCCGGATTGTGAGAGGGTGCAGGCCGTGCACTAGGCCTCTAGTTTACTATAAAAGGGTATCCTATATAATAATAGACAAATATGCAAATTGACCATACCTCCGACACACCCACAAGCCACGCCCACAAGCCACACCCACCACCCAATCAGAGCGAGCATGCAAATTAACCCAAACCAAGATGGCTACAGCCACAAGAGCAAGGTTTCCTAGGTAACAGAGGAAGCCAAGCTTTCTGCCAGCCGTTGCAGGCCTAAGCCTCCACTCAAGCTACAAAGTTTCAATTATAGAAGGTAAACAAATTCAAACAAATGGCGATAGAATGGAGCTTGAGAGAGCAGGCCAGGGTTGCCGCCGGCAACAGGGGAAGCAAAGCTTTCCACACACCCTGGCCAGGCCCACCCGCTTAAGGCAACAAAGTTTCAATTATAACCCCAACACAAATGGCTTTGGGCCTCGGAGGGAGCCCCAGGCTTAGCTCTGCTCCAGGCTACAAAGTTTCAATTGTAGTAGGAAAATAAATTCCAGATACCAGGGCCTCCGCTTGTGTCGCCAGGGGGCGTGGCCGGCCTGCAAACCACCACAGGCCCCTCGCTCAGGCCACCCCACGCCCCAAGGGTACCCCACCCTGATCAGGGACACCCTTCAGGGCAAACCAGCTGGCCCCCACCCCTGTACCAGGCCTCTATCCTATCTAATAAAAGAGTAATATGCAGATTGATCATCACTGCAACACACAATATAGCTGCCCCCATGTGGTCAAAGATCCTGCCCCCATGTGGACACAGGATCGCCACCACAGCAGCAGGAGAGGGCAGTTGGGAGGCACCTGGCCTGCAAGGGAGGGCAGTTGAGAGGGACCAACCCTGCAAGGGAGGGCAGTTGGAGGTGATCAACCCTGCAGGAGAGGGCAGTTAGGGGTGACCAGGCCGGCAGAGGAGGGAAGTTGGGGGCAAACAGGCTGGCAGCAGAGTGGTTAGGGGGTGATCAGGCTGGCAGGCAGAAGCGGTTAGGGGCAATCAGGAAGGCAGGCAGGCAAGCGGTTTGGAGCCAGCAGTCCTGGATTGTGAGAGGCAGGCAGAAGTGGTTAGGGGCAATCAGGAAGGCAGGCAGGCGAGCAGTTGAGAGCCAGCAGTCCTGGATTGTGAAAGTGATGTCCGACTGCCCGTTTAGGCCCGATCCCAGTACAGGATGGGCTGAAGGACAATCCCCCTCCGTGCACGAATTTCGTGCACCGGGCCTCTAGTATATCAGAAACAGCTAGATGGGAGAGATACAGGGGTTAGGTACAGGAAAAGGGCTTGGCACATCCATGCTCTCTGAGCATCCATTCTCCCTAAATCCTCATGAGTTCACCAAACTGAATGCTCTCCGAACCCTGTCCTTTTGGGTTTTTGCAGAGGCTTCATTACATCAGCATGATTGATTAAATCATTGTCAATTGGTGATTGAACTCAACCTCTAGCCCCCGTCCCCACCGCAGAGGTCAGTGGGCAGATTGTTCCAAACCTCTAATCATATGATTGGTTCCATTGGTAGCCACTGTCCTGAGTGACCTGGGGGCTTTCCAAAAGTCATCTCACTAACATAACAAAAGACACCTTTATCACTCTCATTTACTTAAGAATTTCTAAGGGTTTTAGGAGTTCTGTGTCAGGAAAAGGGTTGAAGATCAAATATCTATTCCTTATTATAAATTACTGGGAGCCCAGTGCATGATTCGAAATCACGTGGTGCCGCCCACCCTCGAGTGGCCGGTCCGGCCCTGCCTCGCTCCCTGGGCCCCGCAGCAGCTGCGGCCACTACCAGTCCAGCCCTGCCTCCCTCTCCGGCCCTTGAAGCAGCTGCAACAGCTGCTGATCAGGCCCTGCCCCAGCGCAGGCATGTGGAGGCCCCTGCCACCCCATCCCCGACACTGCACATGCAACCTCCTCCTGTCTGGTCAACCCGTTACAGCATCCCAGTTAATTAGCATATTTCTCTCTCTCTTCTATCTCTCTCTCTCTCTCTATCTCTCTCTCATCTCTCTCTCTCTCTCTCTCTGTATATCTATATATATATATATATATATATATATATATATAATATCATACCAAGTTTGGTCAGAACTTTGGAAAGTCTGGGGGTAACAAATACAAATGAGAAAAAACACACCAAAAAAACATGAAGAACTTGTCCCCTTTGTTTTTCTCTTCTCCAGGGGCACTGACCCCAGGATTTCAGTAGACTCTACTTAAGTCAAGAGTGGAGCTCAGCATCCGACTTATCCCCAGACAAGAACACAGTATATACTGATTATTTCTAGCCTAGTTTTCTATTTTGAGTTCCACATTACTAACTTGATAATAATTGTTCCCAAGTAGTGGTTGTTTTAAAAACATGATAATTTCTTAAAGCAAAATTTGGCAATAACACATGTACAAATACAGCCTTGTATGTGCAATAGCTCAACAAACTTGTTGGCTTTCATACTTTTGGTTGTTACTTAAATAAACAGAATGCAAAGGACAAAAATGTCAAATTCTAATCTTAATATTCAGTGTTTCTAATAAGTTGGAAAAACAAAAATGAGTGAAAATTAAACTATTTAAAAATAAAAATATAAAAATTTTTAGCCCCCCATCTCCGCAAATATTAAACACAATAACTCAGTACAATACATGGCACTATCAGGATTCAATTTAGTGCATTTACTAGAACTTTTTAATTTCTAGAAGTGATTTATGCATTTTTCTTTTTTTGAAATCATGTCTCATAAACCTTTTTATAAGGAAAACCACTAACTCATTTTTCATGATTTCAATGTAAAACAATTAAAAGGAATATTAGCTACTCACTAGAAAAGAAAGGAATTTTAATACTATGACATGGGAAAGCTGTTTCTCTCACTTTAAAAAAATTGAATTTAACTAATTTTATGGAGTTTGAATTTTATTATCAAAATAAATCATGTATTTGAAAATAATTCAAAGCACAGAAAGTTATAGGGTGAAAAGTTAGAATTTCTCTTCACTCCTCCTTGCTTTACCTTCCTGAGCTAAGAGCAGTGCTATATTTTTAAATATCTTTGTTGAAGATTGGATTTCTTTGCTAAGATTTTCTATTTTTTTTATTGATTTCAAGAGACTTTGTAATTAACTATTGAAACATTTTTATGAAGGCTGCTTTCAAATCATTGTCAGTTAGTTTCAGTATCTGATTCATCTTAGTGCTGGCATCGGCTGGTTGTCTTTCCTTGGTGTGGTGGATTATTTTAATTATGTCATCAATATTTTGATAATTATGTTAAGAGATTCTAGATCCTGTTTAAATCTGTTATTTTAGCAGGCTATCACGGGCTAAGGTTTGGCACAAACCTCCTGGCTTACTCTTGTGGGCTGTGGTTCCAATGACAATTCCATTTAATTAAGAGTACACTTCAGTGGTTTTTAATAGAATCACCAATATATGCAACCATTGCCACCGTCAATTTTAGAATACTTTCATCACAATAATGAGAAGCCCTGTACCCTTTAGATATCACGTTCCTATCTCCCCATCCCCCAGCCATAGGCAGCCACTAATGTACTTTTTTTTCCGTTTTATCTGTAATAGACATTTTACATAAAGTGATTTGTATAATATGTGGCCTTTTGGGGATAGCTTCTTTTACTTAGCACATTTTCAAGGTTCAGCCATGTTGTAGCATGTGAGAGTGCTTTATTCCTTCTGATGACTGAAAAAATTTTCATTGTCTGGCTATACCACATCTTGCTTATCCATTATGGCTATTCAGTAGATGGACATTTGGATTTTTTTCATGTTTTGGCTATTGTGAATAGTGCTGATATGAACATTTGCATACAAGTATTTGTTTGAACACCTGTCTTTAATTCTTTTGGGTCTATATGTAGGAGTGGAATTGCTGTGTAATTATATGTTTGTGATAGTATTTCTATGTTTAACTTTTTGGGGAGCCACCAGACTGTATTCCACAGCAGCTGCATAATTTTATACCCCCACTAGCAATATATGAGAGCTCTAATTTCTCCACATTCTTGCCCACATTTGTTATTTTCTTTTGGACAATTTAAATTTTAGAGGCTTTATTTTTAGATCTATTTTTGTCTGCTTGGTGTGTATGTTGCCGCTGGGGTTCCAGCTGGACCTTTTCTCTGTTACCTGTAAAGGAGCAAGCAGTCCCTACGCTGTCTGGTGCCTCTAGGTGGTAAGAATCTCCCATTTCCTCAGGAGACAAAGACAGCTGTGGGGAGACTCTTATTGTAGCTGGATCCCATTTGCCACTACTGCTGCTCACCCAGTCTCTTGGTGAGAGAGGGGCGTCTCAGATCTGTGGGATAAAGAGACTTCTTGGCCAGGCTCCTTGTTGTGGCCCCATCTTTGGTGTCATCTGGCTTCCCAGTTCCCTAGGTGGTAGAAGAGAGTCTCTGGCCCCATGAAGAAGACCATCCTTTTCCTGGCTTGCAATTTCAGTGTGCGTCTTGATCTCTTCCCCTTGCATGTGCTGCCTTGCTTGCCTGGCATTATTGACAGGACTCCTATCTGATCCAGGGGAGGATTTGAGCTACCTTCCATTGCTGACATGTGGGGCTTGGATAGTATTTTTCTGTTGGATAGAGTCTTCTAAGACAATTGCCCCTGAGTTTTCCTTTCAGCCTTGGGATCGCTAACCAGTTTGCCTTCTTCTTTCCACTGTTCAGATCTCCTTCCATTGCCTCTTGCATTATTTTCAGGGTTTATGGCTGTACTTGGGGAAATGTATCTCCACCCTTTTATCCAGACTGGGAATCTCTATCTCTTAAGGCGTATGTCTCTTCCACTAAACACTGAACGCAAAGGACCATGTCTTACTTTGTGTTTTCAGGGTTTAATTCAGTTTCTGACACAGCATGCACTTATGAAGTAAGTGTTAATGAATTAATATACAGAATTTGCTCTATTTCACTACAGTGAGCAGAAGATTTCTGCGCTGTGTTACTTAGCAGTGACAACAAAGCCAGGTTAGGGTTCTTCTTAAAAATATAAAAATGTGACTTTCTTCTCTGTACTCAGATAGCTGACTTCACATTTATCTTTGAGTATTATTTCCATTGCATGAAATTAAAAGATATCAGAAAAAGATATCAGCAATGCTTCGTGTCACCATGTCATAAGCATCCGATAAGCGGGCAGTTTTTTCAAAGGATTTAGAAAATGGTCTATATAGAGCTATGTTACTCAAGGTTTCTGTTAAGAAAAGGTGAAGAGAGAAATTTTAATCATCCAATAACAGGTGAGCTTATGAAACAATAAGCATCCAGCATAGTTGGTTTTATTTATCTATTTATTATTTATTAATTTGTTTATTTATTGCTATGGTTTAAATAAAGTTCTGGGGGGAGAGGGGAAAACCAAATGGAGGTTAAGAGATTTAATAGTAAAGACACCCAGCCTGGCCGGCAGGGCTCAGTGGTTGAGTATCAACCTAGGAACCAGGAGGTCATGGTACTATTCCCAGTTAGGACACATGCCCGATCCCAGTGTGGAGTGTGCAAGAGACAGGATGTTTCTATCTCTCTCCCTCTCCCTTCCTATGTGAAATCAATAAAAAATATATATATATTTAAAAAATAGTAAATACACCCTTTTTGAGTGTCTCCTGTTTAAAGACCTGAGTGAGCCACATTACTTATATTACTAATTAACTCCACAAATCTCCATTCTGTAGATGCAGAAGTTACGAATTAGATAAATTTTATTATCTGAAGTCATACCATGTACAGAGTTAGGATTCAGTCTCATGACTGTCTGACTCTAAACTCGCTATCCTTTCATTTGTAGGTCGACTCATATAATACAAAATTTCCAAAGGAGAGCATAAAAATGTAATGCATGACAAAATAAGGTTTTATGATAAAAATTTTCTTCATTTACCACAAAGTGTCAGAATAATAGCTTAGTTGATATTATATGATGTTTTGCTGCAGTGATAGTAACAACTGCCTTTTAGCAAAATAATGCATTATTATTAGCTCATTGGACTATAATGGAGAACATTGTTTCCAGAGGCAACGATGTCTTATAATACAGCGCCTTCTGCCCTGCCCCCTACTGCGTTATTTTCTTTCTACCACACTGACAAAGGCATTCTACAAAATGAGGAAATAGTGGAGGGCACAGCTGAATCAAATTTTGAAACAAACAGCCAAAGATAAGTGTGTCACATGAGAACAGCTCTTAATTGTTCTGTGATAATTCACTCAAAATATAATGATGTTGTTAGAAAGAATGAACTAGTTTTCTTGCGGATTAAGAGAAAATCGTTTGTAGAAGATGAAAGGGCATATAGCATTTGAATAGACAGAGAAAAGAACTGCAAGAACATGAAATTACTTTTTTGCCTGATAAGACATTTATCTGTGTTTCTCTATCCTCATGCTAAATGAAGTCTAGAAGATAGAGTCCTTTGAAAGCAGAAATGGTATTAGGTTAGAATTCTGTTCCAATCACTCAGAGGACAGACATAAATAAGCATTGCAGTGAGTCTGGTTGCTAATGAGGAGACTTCTTTTGCAGAATTCATCTTAACTAGCTTTTATTCTGGAAACTGCCTGGGGCTTCTGACCAAAGGCCACGGCTGAGTTCTATATGTGCAAGGAAATAAGTTGTATGAGTAGCCTCTCTTCACTGGGAGAATTTGAAAACTAAAATGTCATGCTCAAATCATGCTTCTAATGTTCTCACAGATTTCAAAGCAGATGGTCATGGTAATTTGCTTTTGAAGATAACCCTAAAATCTTACCAATTCACTCAATTTTTTAAAACAATTCATCCTCCTGCTAGAGGCAGCTTAATAATATAAAACAGACTCTGCATTGAACTATACTTGAGCTTCCCTGATCTGCCCTATTGGTTGTACCCCAACAGATGGAATCTTCACCGCACTTCAATGATGAATCCTCCAGCCATTTGTCATTCGCCCTCTAAGCTGGACAATTAATTGGTCATGTGTTTGATGGGATTGGGAAGAACCTGAGGTCTTTGCATGAAATTGTTTAAGTAGGTTTTTAAGTGTTTTCAAAGTTAGTAAATGGAAACCTCTGGGGACTTTGGGGAATAAATATCTTTAGTGAAGATCTCTCTAGAAATATGGATCTATCTGGTGTAACATGGAGGGCAAGGAACCTAGGATGGAGGACTGAAAGTAGAGGGGGTAAGTTATAAGCAATGTGCCACTGACTGATTCTAAAAGACTTACCCCCCAATTCATATGTTAAAGCCTTAACCCCCAGTGACTCAGAATGTACTATATTTGAAGATAGGGCCTTCAAAAGCTCATTAAGGTAAAGTGAGGTTTATTGGGGTGGCCCTTAATCCCATATGACTGGTGCCCTTGTAAAAAGAGGAGATTAGGGCACAGGAGGGAGAGCAAGAATGCATGCACACAGGGAAAAGGAGATTGAGGGTGCAGTGAGTGGGTGACCATCTGCAAGGCAAGGAGAGACACCTTGATCTTGGACTTGCAGCCTCCAGAACTGTGAGGAAATAAATGAATTTTATTTAAGCGACCCAATTGGAGGCACTTTGTTATGACAAACTTAGCAAACTGATGCACTGATCCTTGTCATAAATAAAAGGCAAAAAGTGAAAACAATCCAAATATCCACCTACAGGAAAATGGATAGTGCAAGGAAACCTTAGTCCTCTGTGTTTTGCTCTTCCAAGTCCCCCAAATCCAGGAGAGAGAATCAGGACACCTCCTGAAGCACAGACAATGGCTATTCCCATCTGGGTTAGCTACACGAGCTTGAACCACAGCCAACATGAGGTCTACTGATGGATGAAATGGTGGTCCCAGCTAATCGCCACTGTTACAGAAAGTAAATGTTTTGCTACTCATAAAAGCAGTATGGCTCTTTGATTAATAT
Organism: Eptesicus fuscus; assembly: GCF_027574615.1. Classification (NCBI taxonomy): domain Eukaryota; kingdom Metazoa; phylum Chordata; class Mammalia; order Chiroptera; family Vespertilionidae; genus Eptesicus; species Eptesicus fuscus. The sequence goes on along the minus strand of NC_072480.1, from coordinate 45,019,217 downwards.
TCTATGAGCCCTTTTCCTCTCCTTGTTGCATTTTCTTCCCCTGATCTTGGTTTAGGTTTCTTAATTTCCAGAAGTGGGAAGGAAGATGAGAATCAGGGTTATGTGTGTAGAATAGACAGATTTAAAAACCTGTGCTGTAGTGGAGTTTATTTTAATCTCCCTTCTGTCCTACTCCTTTTGATGAATGTGAGCCTGTAGGCAGACAAGCAAGACTTGAATGTTAGATTCCATTGCTCTGTCTCACAGGAACTTTGTAGGGTAGATAATAGTACAAACTAGCCATCAATCAAAATTTATAAGGTTTGGTACCAAGGACTTTTATCTAATAAAGAATCAGTAGAGTAAGGCAGAATTTGCTGTAGATTTGGTATCAATAAACTAATTTACCCAAGCTATTCTTTTCTATTATCTTAATCTTACACAGTTAACAAATGTTTGTACGCTTACTATAAATAAAACCCCACTTTAAGGAGATGGATTCTGAGAATTAACTTTTTAGTAAAAAACAGCAGGTTAGAAACTATTAGTTGGGGTACCAACCATAGATTTAAAAAAATCATTTTTGCTAGAATTTGACAATAGAGGCCAATATTTGCATAAACAAAATTGTTCCCAGAATTAAATGTGTAAAAGTAAGCCAGATGCTTATTTCCTTATTGCAACAATGCCTAAATGCTATAGAAATAATCTGATTTCGTATATAAAGGAAAGTGACTCTGTTTTTATGGTGTGCTCTCTATAGACATTCAACCAAAGAGTTTTTAGCTCTGGATCTGTGTCAAGCACAATTCCTGATGCTGGAGATAAAAAAAAAATTAAATGAAGTCTGAGACATCAAGTTGCTCATTAGTCTAACTGGGATGATAGAAAAGTGAACAGCTATCATCAATTAGTCCAGTCTGATCAAGTTATGCAAAATTCAATGACTAATAATTGGGCTTAGATCATTGAGCAATTCACAGCTGACAGGTGTTCCAGCTGAATCTTAGAAATGACTGGGGATTTATCAAGTGGGTGGAAGAGTGGGGGCTTGTAGGTGAACCAGGGGAGACTATAGACATCCTAGTCAGAAGGCGCTATAAGGTCATTTATTACACAAATAAAAATCCAGTCCCGAAAATATATTCTTATTAAGAGTTGGAAAATAAAAATAACAGTTAATCCATTCTGTACCTGAGGGAACTTGATCCTTAGCTTGCACAGTCAGGAGCCTGGCTGCTTTTTATTGGTCTGTGTCCGTCTCACTTACTTGCTTCCAACTCTAAGTAATTTATCTTGAGTGTTTCTATGTGCAGTACAAGCTCTATATGTTTTAATTCTTAGCAGTCACAGATATCAAGATTTCTAAAAAGTATGTAGGGCCATTTTAAAATTCCCCCAAACTTTGGAACTTTCAAGGGAGGCAATAAAATAAATTGAATTTTCCAGCATCCTAGAGACATTCATGTGTCAAAAGTACCCCTTATAGCCCAAGGTTGCACATCATAACTTCTCAGATTTCACTAGAGTTTATTACTGTGCAAAAACACCCACAAGGCCCTGCATGCATATTCAATTTCCTGGCATCAAAGGAAGACAGCTTCAAATGTGGTTTCTGTTTATAACGATAGAAACATTGTATGTTTATAATTCAGCCACACAGGGATTACCTTGTCCTACAAAACAGTTGTGGTGAAGTCTTTGACTAGAAATTATCCTAGTTTGGGAACATTTGATTAGACATTAACATAAATGAAAGGTATTATTCATTCGTTGGAAAGAGTTGAACATTTAAGAAGGCTGTTTCTATCAGTGGAAACAAAGATGGAGAACTGTCGAATAACTGTGAGTTGCTCACAACTCTGCCTGTTTTCCAGAAATTGAATTGAGAACATATGTCTGCCCACACAGTGAACATGATCTTATTAGTAAATGTTTCTTTAAATGAAACACATGATGACAAAAATGATTCTTTAGTGGACTTCAGTCAATGGAAAAAAAAAATAGATAAGTTGAAAAATATGCCATGGTCTTCAAATTTCAGAAGTAGAGACTAGCAATTTAGAGGAATTGGGGGGATGCTTAGGAAAAATCTACAGTGCCCTTATAATTTATTTTTCGGTGAACATTTTGATGAACAACAAGAAATGGTTGATGAAAAGATTAGACCCTTGAAAGAGGGCTTAGATTTCATTTTTTTAAATTCAATTTCAATTGCTAGTATATTTGCTTTTGGTTGGTTAGAAGCACCAAGCAGACTTTCACTTAAAGAATCTAAGCAATTAAAATAATATGTGGTATGTAATATCTTAATCAATAAAGAAATTTAAAAAATAAAATAGTATGTGGTTTCAAAAGAGAGAAATATTATTAATTTTTATATGAAAATAAAATAAGTTATTTTACTTTAACTATATTTGTATTGATTTTCTGTATAGCTTTTGTTTTAAACTTCTGATATTAAAAAGGCTAGTTTTGCTAACTCTGCCTTTGTAATTAAAAAATTGTGGCAGTTGATATATGTGTTTAACTAGGTATTTGGAGTTGTCTTTCAAGGAGGATGACTAGTTTTCTTGAATGTTAAAATATGAATTAAGAAACATATCATATGGCATTGTGCCACAGTTCCCTGCACAGTATTTAGCTGGTTTTCAATAAATGTTTCTTGATTTTTATTGGCTGACTCCAGAGGGGTAAGGTTCACTTAATAGTTACCACTAGGGGGCAGCAGAGGCTGTAGGATCTCAAGATCTGGCATTAGCTCTGCCAGCTAACATGGGGTACAGTCCTGCCCTCTTCCTCCATTCTTGCAGTCCGCAGCTGGGAGTGGACATCAGAATGGTCCAGGGAGTTTTGAATCACAGTCTCTGTGGGAATGGCTGGGGCACACGTAGCTTCCAAAAGCTACTGGTTATTCTCTTGCATAACAGATAAGAAGAGAGAAAGATAGGAAAGATCCCCAAGATGAGTGCCTACTTTCCCATGGGTTGACCTTGGGGAACTGTGAAAACATAAGCCATAGATATAGGGTTTTCAGTAGTTTACTGGTGATATTTGGTCTCATTCTGTAGTCACATGACAGGAAGAAGGGTGAAACAGCACAAGCTGTTTTCCCGGGGTCCCCTAAGGACTCATATTTTAATCTCCACTGAGCTAAAGTTCATTAGACTTACCCCCACTGTTGAGTTGTTCCACAAAGACCTTTGGTTAGTCTCTTTTGCTCTGGCTCTCTAACTAAACTTGTTCCCATGCTTTTAACTTAAGCCAGTAATTTCACCGTTTACTCATGTAAGAAAATGTTTCTCTCTCTAGCTCCCTCTTTACTAAGCATTTAGTATTTGCACAAAAATGATGAATGATGGTTGGAGCACATAATTCTATCCTGTGTTGGATATACTGTCTTTTTTTAGGTGAAATTTCTTTTTTTTTTTTTAATAGAGTGCTAGTTGTTTTTTTCTTTTTAATATATTTCTTAATTGATTTCAGAGAGGAAGGGAGAAGAAGAGAGAGATAGAAACATCAATGATGAGAGAGAATCATTGATCAGCTGCCTCCTGCACACCCCTTACTGGGGATTGAGCCCACAACCCAGGCATATGCCCTTGGCCGGAATCGAACCTGGGACCCTTCAGTCTGCAGGCTCTATCCACTGAGCCAAGCCAGCTAGGGCATAGGTGAAATTTCATGCAAATTTCTCTCATGGTGCTGGTCTCAGGGGTCAGTCATTTTTTCTGTTAGACTTCTAAAATCATAAGAATGCTCTTTCCATTTGTATCTTAGAGTTGAATCTACAGTGCTTAAACAAGAATTGAATAAAGACTATGGAATAATACAGGGGAAATAAACAGACATTTTTATGACTCTAGATAATATTTCTTACAAGGTAGGGTTTATTTTCTGGGTTCACAAACTTTATTTTATTTATGATAGATCCCAAGAACAAAGGAGATGCATACTCTATTTTCCTCTTGCTCTCAGTTCTTCCTTCAATTCTGCAGTATTGCAAACACCCCTCCCAACCAGATGAAGGGGTTTAAATTTTATTCTGAGTGTGTTGAGAAGCCGTTTGAAGATTTTAACCAGGAAAAATCAGGTTAAATTTGTATTTAAAAAAGGAGGATCTGACTGTTCTGTGAATAACAGACGATAAGGAAATAAGAGCAAAACCAAGAACAATTAGAAAACTAGGTGATCTCAGAGATTCTGTTGCTTGGACTGAGAGTACTGATGAAGACGGAGGAAGCAAACACATGTAGAATATACCTTGGAGACCCTAGAAAGCTTGGGTCGATTTTCGTATGGTGAGGTGGGGGCAGGGTGGGGAGGAAAAGGAATCTGGAAAGGAAGCGTTGGACAATCTATCCATTTTTCCTCTCACAGCCCTTGCATAGGTCTCCAGGTCTCCCTGTTGCTAAGAGTACTCACAGCTTACAAAGAAATTTGGTAGAGTGAGACTAAATGAGTTTGTCTCTCTCTAGTCTACATTTGAAGGGGATTCATGTGTTTTATTTTGCACAAACATGTGTTCTGAAGAAATACCTTATTGTGCAGAAAACCACACAAACATGTGTGACCTGACACTACTATGCAGAGATAGGAAACGTGCACCAGGTGGGTAAAGCATGCTGTGAGGAGCTTGCTAGCAGCACTGGTGTACCCAGGAGTTTGTTTTAACTGGGCCTGTGGCTGCCCGTCCAGTCCTGGGATCCGAGTGTCTGGATGTCAAGTGTGAGGCGCAGTTGTACTTTGTTGGACTTTGGTCACCACTACCTACAGCTTTTTCATTTTTCCTTTAGTGTTCTGTTCTTTTCAGGACTTCTCTTGCTTTACCTTTTGGCCATGTATGAAATTTTTTTTTTTTTAAAAAGTGCTGAATAGTGATACCATGAGAGTACAGCTTGAGTCTGGATCTCTGTGTGTGAGACTTGCATCTCTCACCACACAGCCCAGCAAGTCTGTCACCCTCCCTAGAGAAGTGGCTGTGATGTGGGGAGTTTGACTCAACGACTCCAATATGCCATCCAGCTCTAATAATCAATCACTCTTCTGTTTGTAATATGAGAGTAATGTCCGTTTTTTATACCAATGACCTGCCCTTTCTTTCTTTCTTTCTTTCTTTCTTTCTTTCTTTCTTTCTTTCTTTTCTTTCTTTCTTCCTTTCTTTCTTTCCTTCCTTCCTTCCTTCCTTCCTTCCTTCCTTCCTTCCTTCCTTCCTTCCTTCCTTCCTTCCTTCTTTCCTTCTTTTCTTTCTTTCTTTCTTTCTTTCTTTCTTTCTTTCTTTCTTTCTTTCTTTCTTTCTTTCTTTCTTTCTTTCTTTCTTTCTGAGAGGCTCAGCCACTGCATGGTGTATCAGCAGTCCCCAAGAAACACATACTTGGACTTTCAAGGCAAACAGGCTGTTGTTTCAATCCCATTGGAAATGTATTTATTTCTGAGTTTATTGAATCCACATTTTAGTGTCTCTTGGGATTGCAATCATCTTCTTTTAGACATCTTTTTGCTGTTGTTGAATACTGCTTATTTCTTTATGTGCCATTTGCCTGTTATTTCTTTGTTTTTCCTTCCTGAAAAATATATCAAGTTAAGCAGTTAATATATAAAAGTGAAATCGTCAAATGCCCCGGAATTAAGAGTACCCACATTCTCCGTGTTGTCCCGTGAGGCATGGACTACAAAGACCATTGGCTACCACTCAATGTGTTTGACAAGAACATAGTCCATTGCCCTGGGCTAACAGTAATGTTGTTCAGATTTCTAATTTTTCTGTAATCTAATATCTAATTCAATGGCAAGACAGATAAAAACATAGACAGTAGCCTAGCAAGAGGAATTTCTCCTAGATTGCAGCGGGCAAACAAATTCCAAGTTAGACATAGTGAGCAAGCTACATTGTCCCACTGAGCAAAGAGAGGTGGGCCGTGGGTGGTTACCCTCATGAGCCCAGGATGACCAGATCACCCTGCTGTCTCTTTCTTGATTGGTGCTTCATTGGTCATAAGATACAACAGGCTTAGGTACTGTGACAGCTCAGGGGAAGAGCCGCCATGTGCATTCAGGTATGCAAAGAGGAGGGTATTGGATGAATGTTACTTCCTACCTTGTGAATTGAAATCGAAACCAATGAACAAGCTGTTGTTTTTATTCTTCTCCATTTGGATAAACTTGAGCTCTTACAAATTTTTGAAGAACAGAGTTGGGATTCTCAGGGCCTATCCTATGGTCAAACAAGACTGTCTCTTCCATGTGCACATCTTGCTGTTAACTTGGACGAAATATGTGAACGTTTAAATTGTTTGTCTGCTTCTGTCCCTTTTTCCCCAGTTTCACGAAAAGTTATCATTCTCACATTAGTCTAACTCATCCCTGTTGGCAGTTGCCAGTTGTCATCTTTTATTATTGTTTTAGAGGCTGCTTTTATTCTTTTTTTCCCCAGCTTTATTGATATATATTCCACATATAACATTATAATAGCTTAAGGTGGCAACTGATTATCATCATGGAGTTAGTTAACACCTCCATCAAGTCACATAACTACCATCTATCTTTGGTGGTGAGAATATTTAAGATCTACTCTTTTAGCTTTCTTACTGACCATTCAGTGGCCAATACAAAGTTGATAGTGGATTCTGTAGAGGTTTTGCATGTGGGTCTGACTCGATACTAAGCACAGGCACCTCGATACTCAGCACAGGCAACCATTTAGTCTAGGCATGGTTTCTGTGCAGAACATGATAGTAGCTGTACCACGCTCCTAAACTATTGTTGTGTTTCATTTGCCTTAACTGTCAGGGACATGCACCTTAGAGTAGAGCTTAATCCGGAAGCTATTGTCTGCTTACAAAAATTGAAAGTTATCACACATCTCCTTCTACTCCCTATTCTCCTCTCCAAGGACAGTCCCAGGTAGCTACAAAAGGCATATTTGATCATGTGTGCACAGGAAAAGAACAGCACCAATCACTATAATGGCATAAAACCAGAAAATTACTAAGGCCTTGATAAATTTCAAGGACCTAAGACTTTTCTATAATGAATGTGTGATCTCTGATACAAAGAAAGGGTAACTCCATTATAAGGTATTGCAAACACAGTGCAGCATCTGCCCTGGCTTGGAGCATGGAGGAGATGTGTGGACAAAGCTGAGAACAATGCTAAAGAGCATCCTGCCAGGATGAGTTTACCGAACTTACTTAGAAGATATTAAAGTTAACATGAGAACCACACTCTAAATTTAAATAAAATACATAGTGTGGGAGTAATTCATCTTTAATTAGCCCAAAGTTGTGTAAGATCTAGAGTCCAAAAGCACCATGTAAAAGTCTGCTAAGGGAAAGTGGGTGGATTCAGCCAACAATTCAAATGAGATTTTCATGCCCAGAACGTTTCAGCCACACAGATTTGTCTCTTGCTGAATAAAGAATTTTGGTGTCTTTGTGACCACCACAGTGAACTCATGCACGTACAAAAGCCAGGTTTTGGCAAGCTTTTTATTTGCATTTCCCTTAGGAACATTTCTTGCACCAGGGCAATAATTTTGAGGTCTGAATAAAAATATTCTATAAATATAAGATTAAATTTTGCCTTTAAATATGCAGACTCAATTCAAGTTCCAGTTGTGAGTACTTCAAATGGGGAGCCACAAGGATTTGGTCAGTATATACTAAAAAATAAAAGCAGAGCAAAGATTTGTATTTTTAGAACAGGAAGAATAAAGGAGAATCACTGGGGACAAGTCAATATAGAAAAAATGGTCACATTTCCACTTGCACTTTAACTCATGTCCCACAGTCTGTCTCTCAAATGCTATTTAAAATGCAAAGGCAAAGCAAGAACATTTGGTGTACGCAATAAAGCCGTGTCACACAAATCGTGCTGTTCCCTATGCATGTTCAAAGAGAAAAAAAGGTCCCAGTGAAAATGTTAAATGCTTTAGTTACTTGAAAATATTTAATCCAGTAATGAAATGATTTATTAAGCAATTTATTAAAAATGTTTTCTGAGGATGACTCTAGAGGACATAGATGTAGGGAAATTTTAAAAATTGTATATATACAGACATCTGACTCCAAAAATTATTTTCCAGAAACAACCAAAACTTAAAATTTAATGTGTTCCCAGTGGAATGCAATTTGTAACAAATGATTCATTTTTCTCTATAAAAAAATGTTAAAATGTATTGTGTGTGTGTGTGGGGGGGGAACCTATATATTAAAAGAGATTGAAGGTAAGTATCAGCCAACTTAATATATTTACTTTATTTGAAATTTGATTCAAATGAACCAAATTGTGAACAAAGTTGCACAGAAGTTATTAGGCAATTTGGAAAATGTGAACACCTACAGGATATTGGATAATATTAAAGAATTACTGTTAATTTTGTTCCAGTGTGATAATGTTTAAAATAGATAATTCCAAACATTTGGAGGTACATGCTGAAATCTTTACAGAAAGATTAAGTTAATGGATTTGACTCAAAACTTTTGGTCTTGGAAAGAAAGCCAATGGGAAAGAAAACTTTAAAACAGCAGGGTGTTTGATTTCCCTCTCCTCAATTTAGAGACTTTTAAGAAATTCCTATTAGCAACAAATTTTTGTTTGTTTATTTCTTGGTATTTACAAGTGATTATATTCAGAAGAAAATCGTCCTTACCATTAAGAGAGTGAACAAAAAAAGGTATGCATGCAGTTTGTAGAAGAAAATCCATTTTATATATTGCTATTTTTACTTAAGGCAATCAGAATAAAGACATATAGGAGAGTAACAAATCAAAGGTAAGCCCAGCAGAATACAAAGACTTCACTGAGAAAAAAAATAAAACAAAACTAACGACAACAAAAATCAAAGGTCACAGTCAGTTGTGGCTGGGAACGAAATAGACGCAACACTGGTAGAAAGATCCAGCTAAGTAGCTGCATTTTTACATTGTAGGTCTTGGAACACAAAATAAAAAGGACTTTGAACCAGACAGAGGATGGAAGTGGGATGGAAAATAAATTGAAATGGTAGACTTCCTAGGCAGTGGAAGGTTTGTAACTGATGTTTCAGTAGTTAAGTAGAGATGAATTCTGGGTCCATTCATTAATTCCTTTAGTAAAGATTTTGAAATAGTTTCTGTGTACCACACACTCTTCTAGGCACTAGAGATGCAGTGATGAATCGGCAATGTATGCCTATAATCACCTACCTGTGGTTTGTACCCATCAATCATTTCTGCGTTCAAAAAGGATGACTTGACATTCTCTAGCAGAAAGGAAGGATTATTCTGAAGACTAGTACTAGTTATGAAGGATAGAAACAAACACGTATACTTCTTCATAGATAAAGGAAGCACCAAAAGTGGATGCTTACATGCAAAGCTGACAAAAAGAGTCCTCTCCCAATATGCTGACATAATTCCTAGGTAACTCAGGCTAATCTCACTTCCATCATAGAAAGTACAAAATAAACATTTCTAAATCTAAAGGGGAGAGGTGCAGAAAATGGATGGAAATGCTTTGCTTTCTCTCTTTTCCTTTTTGACCCATTTCTTTCTATACTTTCTCATGAAAATGAGCTTCAAGCAGTGTGAATGTCTTCTAAATAAAATTTAAAAATCAGGCACAGAAGGTACAAAAGAGACCAAACAAAGGCACAAGAGGCACATCACAGAAGATGAGCTGTACGATATATACGTTTCAAATCAACCAGCAATCTGGAAATGAAGAATATGGCACCTGTATTCCATGAAAGAAGCATCCATTTCTATTTGTTTCTACCAAGGACAAGCACATTTTCTGGTATTAATAAATATTTATTGAATGAGTGAATGACAATGACAAAGGTTTACTGATAATGAAGTATATAAAGATGGTGATCAATCTGGTAGTCTTACATACCTTATGTTATTTCCTGTTTTAGTTCAGTCTTAATTTCTACTTCCCTAGGGACTCATGATTTTTTGTGTTTTTAGTCTTATAAGATATGTTAGGCTAGAAAAAATATTTTTATCCACGACACTATCTAAGATGGTATTAGATTTATGCACTTAACATGCATATATATATATATCAGTAGTTAGTGTTCTATACATACTTGAAATATTGAATTGAGAAATTTTTCTTCCCTCCATTAGCAACAATTCAAAAATAAACCCAATGAGCATCATGTCAACTCTTAGTAATTCAAAGACTGGTTATCTCTTCAGAGAATTATCAAGAATCTGTGCTATTTTTCCTTTGACTGACTGACAGATTCTCCTGGGATCAGTAAAAAATTTAAATGGTTCATTAGTATCTAGGCACATAACACTGTAATGAAAACCTTAACTTTGTAAAGGAGTGTGAAATAAGATGATGAGGAGACAAAAAGTAAAATGCATCAGGTGACTTTTTTGATGGTTGTCACCTGTCCTTGAGTGTCTCACAAAGCAAAAGCATGTTAGAGTACCTTTATATGTCCTAATCACTTTATCCCCTTTCTGTTTATGCCCGGGGGTGGTAGTGATGGGTCATAGCATCATACATGAATGGATAGTAGATGGTCAGAAAAAAATTGTAGTATAATTTGAGAGTTTGGAATCAAATCCACATCTCCTTTATCCAGAATCTCACAAAAGGACCAGATAGAAGCACATTCATGTCAAATGAAAATCCAGCAGAGGAGCATAGTGTGGCAAAAATGTCAGAATCAGAGTTGATTCTCAAATATGCTACTTCAGCTATTTGACTTTGAGTGGGTTACTTAACCAATTTTAAAATTTATTTATTTTCTAATGAGACTAATGATGCCAAACTTATATAATGTGAGAATTAGATTTGTTACTACATTTAAAATGTTCAGTGTACAGTGCTTGGTTATTGTTTAGTGCAATAGATACTAACTGATATTATTTTTTCTTCAATAGAAGAATAATTACACACTCACGTGAAAAGTACAACTAAACTATAGAAAAAGGAGCATGCAGAACTGCCTGAAATCTGGCTGAGTGGAAATCCTATAACTAGGGAATTAAAGAAGCCAAACTGAGACTGCTAGGAGGGGTGGAGACTTGGAACAAGCTGGTGACACACCAACACGGGGCAGATAAAAATTGGGGTGGATATCTTGGCTGTGGAGGTCCACCCTGAGGAGCAAGGGGTCCTAGCCCCACACCAGGCCTCCCTGGCCCAAGATTCCAATGCCAGAAAAAGAAGTCCCCATAACTTCTGGCTGTAAAAACCAGAGAGGATTAAGGCTGAGGGACACCAAGGATTGCTGGAGTCCCAGGCAGTTCCTCTTAAACAGCCAGCATAGGGGCTTATTTAGACTCATTCCCTCGGAGCTACAGGGCTGGGGAAACAGCTTGAAAGACACCAGAGATGTAGGGGGAGAAATTAAATTGTCATCATCAAGGAAAGAGATGGGCAGCACCTTTCTCCCAGACAGAAATGCTGGCAGAGGCCATTGTTACTTTTCTGAACCCTTTCCCCACAGATCCCACAGGTGGGCATAATTTCTGAGACTCTGTAAAACTGGCTCACACTGTTTTCCCCACTCTGGAGATTCCCTGAGGCTCCACCACACCCAACTTTCAGGCCCACCCAAGCTGTTTCCAGTGGCTTTTCCATATAAATAGCCTCTTTTGGATCATGCTTCAGATTGTCCTAAAATCTCTCACTAAGTTGCTCTAGGCCCAGCACTAACAGAAGCCAGCTTTGGTTTTCAGTTTGGCCTTGCTGGTCACCTGCAAGCCCAGCACAAGTAGCAGCCATCTGCAACTCACTTTGTAGCTCATGGCAGGTGGCCCCAGGCAGGACACAAGCAGTGGCTGACCTTGGCTTACACCTCCTGGAAAGCCCAAAGCCAGCATACCCAGTGGACAGCTTCAGACCATGTCGAAGCATCATCACCCAACCATCTTCACAAGTGACACACTCAAGGGGCAGGCTCAGTGAGCACCACTGAAGTAAGTCCTGCTCTGTGGGATTGGCCCCTGCACAGATGACCCTCCATGGTAGTTGAAGGTTGGTGGTTGGAGGTTGCAGCCAGTCCTTGTGTTTCCTAAAGGGACCAGGCCTGGAATAGGTCTTCCTCTGGTGGGCCTGTAGTGTGTGGGTTCTTGACTTTGTGCAGGAAAGATCTCACAAGATGAGATCAGGTGATTTTGAGAGTACATTTATTAAAGCTGGGGACAGTAATATAGGATGTGCTTAGGATAGAAGAAGCAATAGGAAAGAGCTTAGGTGGAGCTGCTTTGACTCTCTGGGAAGTGAGAGAAAAGGGGGCCTGGGAGACAGGTTCATGGGGTTAGCCTGGGAGGAGCTCTTGTTGCTCATTGCTTCCCTGGTTGCAAGTCTTGTGGACCCTTAGGAGATGCATGCCTGAAAGGCAAGAAAGATGTGGGTGTGCTCCTTGGAGAGAAAGGTACTCTGGGTCTTTCATCTTGAGAGTTTTAAGGCTGGGAGTTTAGGGGAAGTCTTAGAGGAGTGCCAGGACTAATCAGCAGACACCGAGCAATGGATGAATGGATTACTCTGACACACATTTATGTGAAAGAGAAGACTAAGGGGCTGCTTGGCGGTTGGAGGCACCAAACAGCCCTGATTGCCTGCCACCTCAGGTTTTTATTGTAATAACAGCTTGAACTAAAATTAACCTCTAGATACAATCAGTAGGGTAAGTATCCTTGAGAAAGCACATGCTTGCACAAGGACGTGTTTAAAGACTAAACATAGAGATTCCAGCAAAATACCCGGAGGCTCGGACTTGTTTGGAAAAGTCCAGGCAGGGGCTGCCACCTTTGGCAAGGTTCCCCTAGAGGCCCGCGAACTTTTGGGGAATCCTCCTTACAGACATCCCAACCAAGTCCTGTGTTCCCCACAGGGGAGGATATCAATATAATTTTCATCAGCTTTATGCTGATGCACCAAAATGAGATTTATTTATTTAACTTCATCTGTCCTTGGGTGTGATTGGCACAGATGGCACTAATTGGATTTCTGCTATCTATCTCTCCAAGTAGGATGATTTATCCTCTGGTTAGGAAGAAGTGCAAGCCATCTACTCCTAAGTGTCCTTGGCTAAGGAAGATAGGAATTTTTTTTTTTATTTACTAGAGGGTTGCAAACTGCTTGGCTATTCAAACCTCTGTGTCACTTTTTCTATTTCACTTGTCCTGGCTTACTATCCTGTCTCATTTCAGCTGATTGGCTTGGAATAAACCTCTCCCAATGATGTGCCAAGAGTAATCAAAGCTCAACTGTAAGAAGAGAGTGTACACAGCCCACATGGGGGTACATCTTGAGTGCCCAGCTTGGGTGATCAGGGATGCTGTGCCCCTGGACCCTACAAAACACTTATTACATTAGGCCACTCTACCAAACCTGGGAGATGTAGCAGCTCTACCTAATATATAGAAACAAACACAGGGAGGCTGCCAAAATGAGGAGACAAAGACATATTAGTATGTCCCAAATGAAATAATAGAACAAAACTCCAGAAAAAAAAAATGAAGGCAAGCAATCTACTCAATGCAGAGTTCAAAACACTGATTATAAGGATGCTTAATAAACTTAGTAAGAACCTTAACTACATAAAAAAGGAGCGGTCAGAAATGAAGGATAAACTTACTGAAATAAAGAATAATTTACAGGGAATCAACAGTAAAGTAGATGAAACCAAGAATCAAATCAGCAATTTGGAATACAAGGAAGCAAAAACAAACAAACAACCCCCCCTCCCAAACACTGAATTAGAACAGAAAAAGAAAAGAGAATTTTAAAAAAAGGAGGACACTGTAAGGAGCCTCTGGAGTAACTTCTAGCATACAAACATTCAGATCATGGGGATGCTGGAAGGAGAAGAGAGAGAGCAAGAAATTGAAAACCTATTTGAAAAAATAATGAAAGAAAACTTACTTAACTTGGTGAAAGAAATAGATTTACAAGTCTAGGAAGCACAGAGTCCCAAATAAGATGAATCCAAAGCGGCCCACACCAAGACACATCACAATTAAAATGACAAAGATTAAAGACAAAGAAAGAGTCTTTAATGCAGCAAGAGAAAACCAACCCTTGTTATCAAAAAGGGAGCTGCCATAAGACTGTCGGCTGATTTCTCAACAGAAACTCTGCAGGCTAGAAAGGATTGGCAAGTGATGAAAAGCAAAGACATACAACCAAGATTCCTCTACCCAGAAAAGTTATCATTTGGATCAAAGGACAAATAAAGAGCTTCCCAGACAAGAAAAAGCTAAATGAGTTCATCACCACCAAATCAATATCATGTGAAATGTTAAAGGGTCTTCTTTAAGAATAAGAAGAAGGCTCTAGCTCAGTGATGGCAAACCTATGACACGCGTGTCAGCACTGACACGCGTAGCCATTTCTGATGACACATGGCCGCTGAGGCGGCCACATGCCGAGGATGAAACATTTGCTGCTCCTGAGGATGAAACATTTGCAAAATAATGTTTTTTCCTCAAAGTGACACACTACCGGAGTTATGCTCAGTTTTTTGGCGAAGTTTGACACACCAAGCTCAAAAGGTTGCCCATCATTGCTCTAGCTGGTTTGGCTCGGTGGATAGAGCATCGGCCTGTGGACTGAAGGGTCCCAGGTTCGATTCCAGTCGAGGGCATGTACCTTGGTTGCGGGCACATCCCTGGAAGGGGTTGTGCAGGAGGCAGCTGATCGATGTTTCTCTCTCATTGATGTTTCTAACTTTCTATCCCTCTCCCTTCCTGTCTGTAAAGATCAATAAAATATATTTAATAAAAAAAAAGAATAAGAAGAAGGAGAAGAAAAGATAAAAAAAATCTGAACAATAAAATGTCAATAAATACATGTCTATCAATAATTGAATCTAAAAAAAAAACACCTCAAAATAAACAAACAAGCAGAACAAAAATAGACTTATAAATACAGAGAACATTTTGATGGTTGCCAGATGGGAGGGAGTTTGGGAGATGGGTGCAAAAGGTGAAAGGATGAAGAAATACAAATTGGTTGTAACATAATAGTCATGGGAATGTAAGGTACAGCATAGGGAATATAGTCAATAATATTCTAATAACTATGGTGTCAGATGGGTGGGAGACTTATTAGGATAATCACTTAATAAATTATATAATGTCTAATCCCAAGGTGTACATCTGAAAATAATATAAAAATGCATGTCAACTGTAATTGAAAAATAAAAATAATTTATAAAGAAAAATAATTAAATATTTTTATAATAAAATAATGCAATGATACATTATGCTTATGATTATTCTTCAGTTTTGTCAGATTATTTTTTAAGCTAACAATTGAATTTGCCTTTATTGAAATCTTGTAGCATACAAATGTAATGTTCATTATCACTGGCCTGGAAAATATTCTTTTAAGATAAATTATTGTGGGTGCTTAAAATATTGACTTCAATGGATTTTTAGATGTAATCTATCCTAACATGTTGATTCTACAGGTGAAATTATGCTAAAGCAATGAGGCTAGATGAATGGTATGCAGGTGTAGGTAACAGTTATAACTCTGGTGACTACTCTAGTCTCTACCACTGTGCCCAGTTATTTCCAGAGTAACTAAAGCCTCATTTAATGAAGTCCTGATTGGACTATGAGGCAGACCGTTGACTCAAAGTGGACTCAGGTGCTTCTCTTTCCTTTTAAAATTAATTTGTAGCTCAGAAATGTTACAATTTTAGGATGATGTTAGAAATAAGAGGGCTTGTTAGCGGCAGGAGCAGAGCTGTACCACCCAAGCTCACATAGTGGCAGAGAAAACTAGTCAACATAGGAAACTGTGGAATTGCAACCCTTGTCTCTCCCAAAACTGTTCTTTTTTTGTTTTTGCTTCTGCTAGTTGGAGTAGGTTTCTGCTACCATAACTTAAAAAGCCTTGATGAGGACTAAATCAATAACCATTTTGTACAGATCAAATAAGTATTTAACTAAAATTTTATACCTTATTAACAGACATTAATTAATGCAACTTAGAGTTGGATTTTACAATGTGTTGACATTTTAGATGTACTCTTGTCTTTCATAAAATAGAGCCATCTGCTAAAAGCTCTGATCAAAACATAAACCATTACTTAAACTAGCATAGAGCTTTGAAATTAAAGTATGTATAGAAAGATTCTTTAATTTTCTAATTGCTCTTCCCTGCTATTAAAATTAGGCAGCATTTTATCTTTAATGGGAACAATTATGAAGAGAAACATGTGCCAGCTAATTTAAAGGTTAGCCACTATGACATGACTAATGCCTTTCGGAAAAGAATCAGCAAATTGCTAAGTTGTTACAATCAGTATAATTGATTGTCTTAATGAATACCTGGGATATTTAACTCCTCATTTTCTTCAATGGATCACAACTTTATCTGAACAAAGTAGGAGTTAGACACAATAAATGTTAGTTTCCTGCTTTTGCCTGTTCAAATATATGTTTATAATAATAAAAAAGGCTTTATCTTTCTTTTAAAACATTTTACTTTTAACAAAGAACAGTTTTCACTTTCAGTTTGATATGTCAGTGACTCTCATTGGCAGGTGTGGGAGCAAAGGAGCTCAATGTACTCAGGATGGTAATAACATTAGAATTGCGTCATCACAGCACTGCGTTCCCTGGGAACTGAGTCTGGGAGAATTCTTCACTGCCATTTACCAGTGACCTTCAGCTTAGTCCTCGTCATCACTCATCTCTTTTCCATGGTAGTGCCATGTTGACAAGGGGAATGAGAGAAGTGGTTTTTAAAAATGCACATTTTCGCTTGGAAATCTTGAAGAAATTAAGACTTTACTTCTTATGTAACTAATGTTTCCTAAATAAGATGGCTAGTAATGTCAGGCTGAAAAATAAATGATCTGAAAAAAAAAAAAAAAAAGCCCAGTGGGATTTGTATGGCTTACAGTGTTCTTACTATGGCCACATAACTGAAAATTGTCTGCCCAGTGTTTCTCAAGCCCAAGTACACATCTGTGCCCCCTGGGTGTCCTGATGCAGATGCTAATTCCAATAGGATATAATAAAATGTAGGAAGTCCTCAAAAGGTTGATGGGCTTCTATATTCAGCAGGGCTGAATCAGATTGCCTGCTGGAATAGCGAACTCATTTCTCCAAACCTGAAAAGATGCATATATTATTGCCTTGTACTGGAACAGCTGAGGACAGTTCCCCTGACAATGCTTACTGTATACCAAATATTGCCTTTGATATGTATATCTGTTTTGCCTTAGGGCCGTAGTCGGCGCAGCTCGTGAGCCACAGGAGGCTCTTTGGCCCCTTGAGTGTGGCTCTTCCACAAATTACTACGGCCTGGGAGAGTCTATTTTGAAGAAGTGGTGTTAGAAGAAGTTTAAGTTTAAAAAATTTGGCTCTCAAAAGGAATTTCAATCTTTGTACTGTTGATATTTGGCTCTATTGACTAATGAGTTTGCCGACCACTGCCTTAGGGCAACTTGTGTTAAAAAGCTAGGGGTCCAGAGATTCAGAGTGAACTTTGTTAATGAAGCTAGGTCTCCTCTGGCTCCCCAAAATGCCTTCCAAATTTATATTTCATGACTAGTCACTTTATTAATTTACATGCAGTCCCTTCTCAGATTCCTGAACCCTTCTAGATGCTGGAGAAACACCCTGGCAATCCTTTTCCTGCCAAGTAGTGTGGTCTACCCTTTGGTATAATAAAGCCCCTTGAGAAGCACTATGAACTTGACTGGCTGGCTATGTACTCACCTCTGCCAACTTGTGGTGATTAGTTTATTTTTACAAATTGCTTATTGAATTTGGTGTTTACCTTTGCTCTTCAAAATTGCAACCCCACCTTATGAAAAAAGAATGTTGTGCTCAGCTGCATTGTATGGTACCTTATTATAACAATTCTGTCCTTTGATAGCATATATAGCCCTATCAACCAAAGGACTTGTATGCATGCATATAAGCACAACTAATGGACACAAGACACTGGGGGGGGGGCGGGGGGGTGATGAGGGCATGCAATAGGGGGTAGGGGAGACTGGGGGAAGGTCAATGGGGGGAAAAAAGGAGATATATGTACTACTATGTGTAATACTTTAAACAATAAAAAAATTTTTAAAAAATGTCTAGACTACTGAACTAGAATCTCTTGGCAGTAGGAACCTACTGATTTTATTTTTAAACTAGTTTCCAGGTGGTTCTTAACCAATGTGAAGTTTGACAAAGTGAAGTCCACTGACTTAGAGGGCTTCCACCTAAAGTTCTCTCCCAATTGAACTGGTTTATTGAACTCTCTGGTTGCCCCTTAGGTGTGGCTGCCTTGCTGAGCATGCACTAAGTCTGCTTGCTCTCCAGTGCAGTGTTATGTGTCCTTTGTGGCCATCCAAGTCCTCTAACATGTCTTCACCTCATTTTCTTGGCTTCCTTCAGTAGACCTAAACATGTGTTGAAAAAAAGAATATTATTTATTGGACAACTTCAAACCATCAAGTATAAATCAGTACTATTATTTTATTTTATTTTATTTTATTTTAGCTCAGGAGAAGGCTTATACCAGCTCATACTGCATCAGTATCCATTATCAATTCTTGTCTATATATCCTTTCTTGAATACAAAATTACTGAATATCTATAATGAGCATCATTAGGAACACCAAGGTGCATCAAACACATCATCAAAGGAGGTTACAGACACCTGATACCAAAGAAACAGGTGTATGTCGTCAGAGACACCTGGTTTAGCACTGAAGTGATTCTAACATGAGCAGAGTATGGCACTAGGAAATCTTGAAGTTCTAAACTTGGACACCAGCGAAGTTTTGAGAGGTCACACATGAATCACTACACCGTCCTGTGTGGCATTGTAAAGCCTTACTGGGGCTTAGGGGACAAGAGAGCTGGCATGAGGAGGGAAACACTCTCTGTCAGGGGTGAGATTGTGTTACCATGGGAGAATAGCTGAGTGAATTTATAGCAGCAGAGTTCTTGTTTTTTAGTTCCATTATCCTTTTTCCTATTTGGATGCAGTCCGAGTTAGTGGTTCTCCCCACTGAAAATGAGATGACAACTGTAACAGACGATGGAAGGAACACCAGACCGAATACTTGCCAATTGGTGCGGTGGAGCTCTTTCTTTTCAA
This sequence comes from Eptesicus fuscus, assembly GCF_027574615.1. Lineage (NCBI taxonomy): Eukaryota > Metazoa > Chordata > Mammalia > Chiroptera > Vespertilionidae > Eptesicus > Eptesicus fuscus. The sequence continues at coordinate 45,000,167 of NC_072480.1, read as the reverse complement.
CTTGGAAATTTAGAGCAAGGAGGGATTTATGTGGGTTGAAGCGGTCCCCTTAGGATCTATAAGAGTCCACCTCTCATTCCTACTATTTTAGGCAGGTCTCCATCAAATTCTCCAGTCAGAACCCTCTCCATTTTTATCCTAAGGCAAAACAAATAGCAAACTTCCAATGAAATATACAGGACCTCTTAGCTATAAACTGAGTTTCCATTTTATTATAAAGTAATACATATACATTGCAAAACATTAGAAAATATCTCATACAAGAAGAAAAGATTTTTTTTCCCTTCACCACGTTAACTGTTTTTGGTGTTTAATCCTTTATTTTTTTGTGATAAATACCATGCATATATATTTGTATTTTTTTTCACAAAAATGGGATCCTTTTGCACAAAGTTTTAGTAATTGAATTAAAAATTTAATCTCATATTTTAAGCATTTTCCCTACCATTTAATATTCATCTTTGGTATTATTTTAATGGCTGGTAATGCCTTATTACATATGAGTGTAACATACTTTATACAAACATTTCTCTATTGCTGGACATATAGCATATTTCATGTTTTGTGTGAGAACAACTATGTACTAGTAGATGACTGTAACTACATATATTTCAAAGTGTTAACATTTCCAGTCAAAAGATCAAAGTGATCCTTTTGAGACAGAGCTATAGGCTATGCGTTGGCTAATAGACTTTATGTATTGGCACCTCAATGGTTAAGATCTTATAAAACTGGGCAGAATCTTAGAGAAAACAGTTCTGAGTTTTCAGTTGATGGCAAAACTTGTACTGCTCTTTAAACAGAGGGGATTATTCCAGTCTGCGCAATGAACTATGTAAATAAGAAACCAGGCAGATGAATGGTTTGCAGACAGAGCAGTTCCGGGGAATCTGGCTTCACTGTGACTGATGGCCTCCGAGTGGAAAGCAATAACATGGCTGGCAAATGTTAACAACCTTTTTTAAAAAATGTATTTCTTCTGTTCAGTGAGTAAAACTTTTTAAAATCCCTTGTTTTAACTTTTTGTGTGTGTGTCAAATCATGTTATTTTTATTTAGAAATATTTCTAAGGCTTTGACAAGATACATTTGATAAAACCTCGTTGGAGAAAGCATAGTCAGCATTTCTAACCAAAGAACAATTGTGGGAGGGAAAATTCTTTTCAGAAATGCAAAGAATGCCAAGTTGCTGATTTTCAAAGGAGTTGTTAAATAAGGCACAGAAATAAACCAGGGCGGGGGGGGGGGGGGGCAAGTTATGAAATATTCTCAAGTTTCTGTGAAGTCAAAGAAAGTGTATTGCAGAGTTTGATAGCATAAGATCAGGTTTGCATTTTTAAGATATGTTTTTTGAGTAAGATTAGAAAACTTCATAAATCTTATTTATAGTATGAGCCTCTTAAAATATTTCATTTAACTCTGGGGGCCATCCTATATAACAAAGAGCTAATATGCTAATTAGACTGGATGGGGGAACCAGCTTCCAGGACGACCTTCCAGAATGATCAGTGGGCAGGGGGCAGGGCCACCAGGCAGCCAGGGCTGCTGCAAGGGCCTAGCCCCTTGCATGAATTTCGTGTATTGGGCCTCTAGTGTTTAGATAATCAGAATAAAGTCTTATGTGTATGCAACTCTAATGTCATTAGAAATCATTACAGACTCAATATTACAGTTGAAGAAAAGAAAAATGAAAAACTCTCCACTAACCTTCTGATATACAAACATGCCTCCTACAAGTGAAAACTAAAACTATCTTAAGAATAAAACTATTTCAATATCTCTGATTTAAAATTATTTTATCAAATCATGTTATTTTTATTTTGGAATATTTTAAGACTAATAAAAAGATACATTAATTAAACCTCTTTAGAGAAGTCATAATTGTAGTTCTAACCAAAGAACAATTTAGCCTATATGTTAAATAGAACTTACACTTATATATGTAGATGGATCCTCCAACAATTTGGAAATAAGGGAAATAGCAACATCTGTGAATTATATTAATTAAGATTTGACTGTGATTGATCTATAATAATGATGAATGTGTTTAAAAGAAGAAGGTATCAACAGAGGGAAAATAATTAATAAACAAAGGAGTCAAATGAGCGACCTTTGAGAGTGCGTATGTCTATCTCTCTTCAGAAAGACACTGCATTTGGAGCATAGGAATATGCCTGTTCCTCAGAGAGGTGTTCTGAACTCTTCGTTGGGGAGGGGTCATTTTTCTGGGCTTGTCATTTAGAAATAAGAAAAGTATAACTACTCCTTAAATAAGAAATGTTACAGCTCTGCACTCACAATTTTATCTATCTTAAACAGAGCCATTCAGTGAGTAGCTTCTACTTCCCTTGCCTAAGAACACTTTTTATCTTTGTCCAAGTGTGAATGTGGTCTCTACATAAATCACTTCCAACATAGTTGGGAGAAATACCTAAGTGTTAAGATGACTACTAAAGTTCAGTTCCTTAAGCGAGAGCATAGTATGAATTATAAGGTTCCAAGAGTGTAGAAGACCAGGATGGAAGGCAAAGGATGAATGATTTCAGGGGCAAGCTAATGTGTCCGAAACCTCTGTAAAGTGTTTCCTGAATATGAACAGTGATTGCATTTTGTTTAGAAGGCTCTGCATATAAGAGAGGCCAGTCCAATGCTGTGTTCACAGAAGGGCTACTGGAGATCTGTAGACACCTTAAGCCAAAAGGTAGCTTTTGAGCAGCTTATTTCACATGTGACTGAGTGATTTCAAGATGCTGCCAGTCAGTGTATATTTGTTTTTCTTTCATAGTACCCACAGGGCTCCCAAAATCCAAGACAAGTAAAAAACAAAACAAACAACAACAAAAAAACACCTACAACAAAAAACCTGCTAGGACACTAGAAAGAGTACCACGCCGGGTTAGCAAATTCAATCAACATTCAGGATAACATATTTTTCTCTTCTATTGTTCATCTGCCTTTTTCTGCTACTTATGCAAGTTCTTTAACTTTACTAGTATCTTTCACTCCTTTAAATTTTTAAAAAAATTCCCATCTATTATAGGTAGTTTTTCCATATTGTTAACTATTCACCATTATTTAAAAAAAATGTCCTCATGTTTATTTCATGAATTTAATATTGTCTCTTTATAAGAATAATAATTTTAGTATTTTAAAGTTGCTCTTGCTTCCCGCTTTGGCTCTTTTTGTTTGAGACATTGTCTTTTTTACTGTGTATGGATGGTGGTGTCTTTTATTGAGTTTCAGTCTTCTCTTTAGAGTTAGAGGTTTCCTCAAGTGTCTGCTGATTTCTGAGTGGCTTAAAAATGAGCCAGTAAGGCTGTGTGTCTGTCAGGTAAGCTATAATATCTGTAGTTTTTATTTTCTCCAGAGTGGTTCTCCAATCTGCCTTGATGGGCCGACGAGCATCCAGGTCAGGATGGGTGAAGAGGACTCATTCTGGCATGTGTGCTGTCCCTCACTCCTGCCCTCATCTGTGTCTGGGGTCCCTACCAGGACCTTTCTGGCAAAATTTCTGCAGGGAAGACACCTCCCACCTTTTGCAGGGGCAAAGGAGGGAATATTGCTTTGTTTTGATTGAATAGGAATCAGACCCTTCCATTGTTCCAAACATAACATGTCAGCCAATCCTTGTCTCAGTCTCTCAAGCCTTACCCTACTTTCCATCTCACTTTCAGGAGTCCTGGTTCCCAGGAGTGAATCATCCTATCAGCATGCACTGCTTAAGACCTGGGGTCTCTGCCCGGCTGGAGTGGCTCAGGTGGTTTAGTGTCCTCCTGTGCACCAAAAGGTTGTCAGTTTGATTCCTGGTCAGAGCACATACCTGGATTGCAGGTTCAATCCACAGTTGGAGCACGTGTGGAAGGCAACCCATCGATGTTTCTCTCTGACATCTCTATCTCATTCCCTTCCTCTCTCTAAGCATGTCCTCAGGTGAGGATAAACACACACACACACACACACACACACACACATACACACACACACACGATATGGGTCTTAGCTTTCTACACTCTGTTAGGTCACTTCCATCTGCTTGTCATCTTCAAAGATTTATTGCCAGCTCTTATCACTGCTATGTTAAGTACTGATCTCTTTGTTCTTGTGTGTTTATCACTTTTATTCTATTTGTCTCATGTTTCTCAGCTGATTTCATGCCTATTTATTCTATGATCTCTATTCTTATGGGTATGGCAACCCTTTTTCCTTTTAGTCCAGGAAATCTTTCTTACTGATGGAAACCATTCCATGGGATTTGGATGGAGTGACCCCTCTCCCCAGCTCCCTATCCCAATTAGCAAGGGAGAACAGTGTTTGAGGCTTCAGCCCCGATTGTGCATACACCCAGACTTGAACTTCTAGGGGAGTGCCTTAAAACAGAAGGGAAAGTTGACAACCAGGCTTGCGAGGATCATTTGGGCCACTCTTCTCTTTGATGAACCTGCTTCATCCCAACCCATCTCTAACATCAGGAGTACCCTACCAAGTCTATGCCTTGTTATCCATGGCCCAGAAAAAGGAGGGCCATGTTTGCTTCCCCCATATGCTTATTTTCTGCCCTGCTATTACTTCCACTCCACAAAGAAGGACACGATGGGGCCATGTGGTCCCAAAGTTATACAATTGTCTGGCTTCACCACATGTCTCGGATGTGGAGTTATTAAGTCATACCACATGTGGGAGATCAGCAGCCCTGGACACACTGCTCCAAGCTCTACTGTTTCTTTTCAGCGTCTTCTTGGCGATGGTTTAGAAATCTTGTGGTCATAGCTAACACAGGGTCTCCCTTGTCAAAGACAAATAATAAGACAAAGGGTGACAGTGACAATCAATGCAATAGAAGTGACATCAATTACTTGTGGAGCTGAGACAACTATTTCAGCGAGAAAACTGGGAAAAGCACTCTCTCCTTTTTTTCTTTCTTTCTTTTTTTTTTTTCTTTTTTCTTTTTAGACCATGACTAATAAAGAGTTCCCAGCCTTCTCTTGGAAGAATTCTGTGGTGTGACAATTCTGATAGCCAAGAAGTTCTTCATTATGTCCAACCTAAATTGCCTCTGACTTAATTTAATGCTACTTTATTTCATTCAATTTACCATGGAAAGGGGAAAAGTAATATGTTTCAATTTCATAGGGACGCTTCATACACTTGAGAACAGTTATTAAGCCACTCCAAGTTTTATAAAAAAAAACCCAAAAAACCAACCCTGACAAATATCCTTCTGAAATGACTTTTAGATTGGGTTCCATGGATGATGTTTCTCTCCACAAAACATGATCTGACTGAGCTTCCAGAATTCTTTAATCTCTTCTGATGTTTTGGCTACACATTTTTTTTTCAACTAGGCATGTACTTCAATCACACTTTATAAACTTCCTTTACAACATTTAGCACTTACATACTCAAAATATATAGGTCTTTAAAAAAAATAGAACTTTATTCTATATGAACTAAAGCAGATATCATGGTAATTCAAAAGTGATTACTGGCTAACTTTGGTCTTATGAAAACATAAACATTGGTCTCCTGGGCTGAATTTCTTCTTTCATATGGTCACAATTTGGAAAACCGCTGTGTAGACAGGAGTGTTGTTGCCGGAGATACTGCTGGGAAGCAGCCCTAAGTGTGCCAGTGCAGTTTGTTTGAGATAAACAAATGCACAGTGAAAGCACAGTGTTAATCAAGTGCAGAACACAGTGTTGGGGACTGTGTCTGGGATAAAAATACAGAGCAACTTTCTAAAATTTCTCTAAAAGCACATAGGCACCTCAGGGTCTCTGTTTTCAGTTCGAAAACATCACACCATAAAATAATTAATGGCTGCCCCTGGTATTTTGACATGATTGACCTTTACAGCTGAGATATGGAGACCTAACAGAGAAGGATGACTTAATAAGGATGATTTAGTAGGTGCTAAGTATTGAAGACAGGACTAAGTATTTAATCATCTTTAAAATATGGAAGACTATTCATTCTATAATCCCTGTAATGGATATTGGCTATTTTTATTACCCAGCATCCCTTTCTCCTTTTAGGTAAGAAAATCTTTTTTCTGGTACAGGCCTTGCCTCACTTAAGACTGCATGCCCCTGGCCACAGTGACTGTGGACAGACATGGGGTAGGTATTTTGGGGATTTCTCAGCCAGTTCCAGATAAGGAAAAGGGACTTCTGGGTACTAGAAGCCTCTGCTATACAGAGAAGCAAGAACTCCTGTGTCAATTAATTCTGCTCCCAACCACTTGATTTTTTTGTTTCATTTGAATTTTGGTTACAGTTAAAAGAGTCAATGAATTGGATCTATCAGAAGCACTCCACTTTACAACCAAGGAAAATGAGGAATGATTGTTAAGTGATTTGTCCAAGATAATACACAGCTTTGGAGCTAAACTTGATATCCAGCTCTCTTAACCTTTGTTCTTTGAATGCTTATTTCCTGGGGACTTGCAGTGTGTCGGACCCTAGTGGTAGAGTGGCGGGCCTCCCCTCATGGAGCTTACAGTCCATTTCTCTTTAATTTTCCATATCAGTCTGAAGAGTGTTTTGATGATGCTCTGTATTTTTAAACAGTTTAAAGTCTCTGAGAGAGTATTTCTAGAAACAACATTTTGTTATAATAAATTAAATTGCAAAGAAGAATGTGAAAAAATTCTGTAGAATTATGAATATTAAATTTAGAAATATGAAATGTTACATTAAATCTTAAACCCCCATTTGTAGCTGTTGTAAACCTCATTTTGTAGCTGAAATAATATAAGCACTAGGACAATTAAGTCACTTTGTCAAGTTCATACTCCTTTTAGTCTGTTCTTAAAAAGAGGTTTATTGTTTGTTGTTTAATTCATTATGAAGATTGTGTTATAGTGAAGTTAAATACTTTATTCTTGTCTACACTTATATGCATGATATCTTTTCTTAAACACTTATAATCCCTATAATATTACGTTAAATATCCTAAAGGCTAAATGAAGACTCTTAATGGAATGATTATTATTGAAATATCTCATTGCCAATTGCTTACATTGTGGGAAGAGATATAACAGACCCATGGTTCCTCCTGTTCTTTCATCCTGCCCAGAAGTTGCAATGACCCTTCATCTTCTGTCGATCTCAAATGCCCCATACATATAATCTCCAAAACCTCCCTTTAAGACAAAGGAACTCAAGAAAATCTAACATGACTAGAAGAAAAATGGTAAGTGTAAAGTACACCTAACTTCTTTATCTCTTAGATGCAAATGTTCTTGTCATATTCAAGTGTATTGTCACAGACCAATTTATTTAGGCAGAGGGCACAGAATTTAATTATTGAGATAAGTCAATTGATTATTTAAAAAATAAGTTTGTGAAATTTTTTTAAATGTGTGCAGTTTATTTTATGTTAGTTATATCTCAATAAAGCTGTTAAAAAAAATCAAAGATGCGATAAATCTATGTGAGTCAATTCACACTCACAAAGAAGTGTGTCCATAAAGTACCAAGTGCCAAAAAAATGTGAAACAGTAGGCATGATATCTTTTGTGAAATACTTATAAGCAGAAAATGTTAACTTTGAGAGATACAAAGAGCTTTCATTTCTCATTTAAATATTACCCTAGTCTACAATGAGCATTTGTCATAGCCAGGCTCCCAGGTGGCTCCCAATGACTCCTACTTCCTGGATTTCTGCTTTTTTTTTTGTAGTCGTCTCCCACATGGCATGAGGGTTAGTCTGTGTGACCAATAGAATACGTCAGGAGTGATGGAATGTAACTTACCAGACTATTCTTAGATTGTTTGCTCCAGAGGATACAAGAGCAGCTTTATGGTGAGATTCAAGCAGAGAGGAGCTGAGACCATCTGCCAACAGCCCGTGTAGTGAGCCAGCTTGGAAGAGCATCCTCCAGGCACAGGCAAGCCTTCGGATGACCACAGTCTTGTCTACCATCCTGATTGCAACCTCATGGAATCCCTGAGAGAAAACTATTCAGCTAAGCCATTTCCTGATTTTCAATACCCAGAAACTGTGTGTGGGAATAAACATTTGCTCTTTTAAGATATTAAGATTTGAAGAAGTTTGTAACCTAGTAATAGAGAACTAACACAGTAAGAAAATGTTTTTGGCGGGGTATACATATATAACAATATATCCAGGTTAACTATTTATAGTTAACACTAGAGGCCCGATGCACGAAATTTGTGCAAGGGGCTTGGCACTCGCAGCTGCGGCAACTTGCCTCAGCCCTCGCAGCCCCGGCTTCCTGTGGAAGGTCGTCCAGAAAGACGTCCAGAAGGTCATTCGGCTGTCCAGTCTAATTAGCATATTAGGCTTTTATTATTATAGATAATAAAATGCACATACTTAAAGTATACAATATTATAACTTTTGAGATGTATATATGATATATTTATATCTGTAAACTATCACTAAAAATAAGATACACACATGCACCATCTTTCCAAAAGTTTCTCATAACTTTTGGTTATCCTTTCTTCTTGGCCCTTCCGTATATCCCAAGCTCACATATCCCAAGGCAACCACTGTCTGCTTTCTGTTGCTATATATAACATTTAGATTAATTTGCATTTTCTAGGATTATGTGTAAGTAGAATTGCATAGTATGTGTTTTTTTATTTGGCTTCATTTATTCAGCATAATTATTTTGAGATTCATTCATGTTGTCACATGCACTTATCAATGGTTCATCCCATTTTATTGCTAAGTAGTAATCCATTTTACAGTATAGACAGTACTGGATGTTCTACAGTTTGTTTATCTATTCACCTGTTGACAAGCATTTCAGTTTTTTATAGTTTTGAGCTATTACAAATAAAGCTTCTATAAATATTTGAGTACAAACACTTGAGCAGATATATACTTTCATTTCTCTTTAGTGAATAACTGGCAGGAGAAATGGCTGGGTTATATGATAACTATATGTATGTTTAACATTGTAAGATGTTGCGACACTGGTTTTCTAAAATGTTTGTGTCATTTTACGTTCCCAGAGAGTTTCCGCTTTTTTGCATTCTTGCCAAAACTTGGTATGATAAGGCTTTTTAATTTTAATAATTTTAATAGATTTGTAGTTGCTGACTATTATACTATTATAGTTTACATTTTCCTAATGATTAATAATGTTGAATATCTTTGCATATCCTTAGTTGTTATCCATATATCTTTTATTCTGGAATTTTTGTTCAATATGTTGCCCAGTTTTTTGTTTTGTTGTTTTTGTTGTTGTTGTTAGAGTTTTAAGAGTTCTTTATATGTTGTCTATCAGATACATATGTTGATTTGCAAATATTCCCTTCTCATCTGTGACTTGGCTTTTCATTCCTTTAATGGTGCCTTTAATAAGCAAAGTTGTAAAATTTGATGCAGTCCTACTTATCAATTTGGTTTTTATAGTGGATTATCTTTTGCTACCATATCAAAGAAATTTTTGCCTAACCAAGGCAAATATTTTTTCCCCAATGTTGTCTTCTAGGAGTATTATAATTTTACACTTAACATCTAAAATTTATTTTTAATTAATCTTTATGGAGTATAAAGTATTAATCAAAGTTCATTTTTTGCCAATGTATATGCAATTGTTACAGCATAATTTGTGGAAAGATGATCCCTTTCCACAGAAATGTCATTGTGCTTTTGCAAAAAAATCAGTTTTAATATGTAAATTTAAGGGGAGAGAAATGTTTGATCTTCTGGAAAAACTTACAAATGAAGACTGTTCTTTAAATTTGAAAACAAATATGTTTAAAAACAAAAGTAAAATAGAAAAAGGCAGAAAACAGACATAAATATTAGAATCAATCATAATATTACTGGCCAGAAATAGCTAATGGTTTTCTAAAATACAATTTATCCTTTTACCTTTTTAATAAAAATTGGGTCTGAATATATTCTTTAAAATATATATATATATTTGTATTGATTTCAGAGAAGAAATGAGAGGGAAAGAGAGATAGAAACATCAATGATGAGAAAGAATCATTGATTGGCTGCCTTCTGCACACCCCCCCCACTGAGGATCAAGCCAGCAATCTGGGCATGTGCCCTGAACGGGGATCGAACCATGACCTCTTGGTTCATAGGTCAATGCTCAACCACTGAGCTAAGCCAGTCAGGCTGAATATATTCTTTTGAAATCTGCTTTACATATCACTTTATCACAAATGATTCTTGGAATCATTAACACCTTCTCTAATATGGTTTTTAATGAAACCATAGTTTTGACCACAGAGTTCAGATACAGACAGAATATATTCTTGTGTATCACCAAATTCAGAAAATCATTATTCGAGGAAATTAAAAACTGGATAATTGATGATTCAATTAGAAGTTTTCTTTAAATTATTAAAAATACATTAACATTGTGACTTTTTTCTTTCAGTTTATGTCAGCATTTCTGGATTTTCCATGCCAGCAATTTGCCTAAATTGTTCACTTTTCTTTCCAATATAAAGGAGAAAAAAATAACCTGGGGACAATGTTTTTATTATAATGCAGATTTTAATGTTAACAATATTAGAATTCATATGAAGACACTTTTAGGAGCTCGCAGCTAAAAATTAGGGGGGTATAAATGAAAATTTGCTGCCTAAAGTTTTTGGATCTTGATTCTCATAGTCACTTATAATGATGTTGCTGAAACCCATTACAAAAACTTCCAGGATTACAAAAACTTCCAGGCTCATTGAAATGCAGACGGATAATGTGTTTCAAAAACCACATGAAGTCCATCCGCAAATAGTCAAATTAGCATTTAAAGATAGAGAGTACTCTACAAGATTCAAATCAATTCCATGAACGATTCAATAAAACTGACAGTTTCAGTTATCCCAAACTACCTAGCCAGGCTTGAACACACGTTAATCTTCTTGTACAGAAATGTGACCCGAGAGAAATGAGGCTGTATTAATTGGCTTGTGCTAGTCAAGTTTTGTTACTTGTTCTCCCACTATCATAATAGAAGAAATGAAAGTAGAAAGGATATAAATCAGCTCTGCTAGGCCAGTTCTGATAGGATTTTTAACACCATTTTCTAAGTCCAAAAGGGTAATGCCAACAGGGGCTTCCTATTGAGGAAGCATTAATTTAGGATTTTGTAAGAAGGATATTAGGACATCTAGATGAGCGTAGATCAAGCTGAAAACCATAGAGCATTGACCAAACCTGAAATAAGTTTGTGTATTATAGGTCTCCAATGGGAAGCTACAACCTTGGGATTCATGCTATGATTCATGCTAAGGTCCTCCCTTGTCTCATGGTCAAGGACTGAAAACTACATTTCCCAGATGTCTTCGCTGCATAATTTAAATTTAATTCCAAGAAGGTCAGTCAGGAGAAATTTGAACAATAGAATTGAAGTCTTTTCTTTTTTCTTCTTCTTCTGGTAGCAGCATCTGAGATGTTTGGCAAACTATAGACATAAGGTTTGCAGCATCTTCTGGATGAGTTTCTGTGTCATCTGCCTAAATGCTGAAGGAGATTAAGAGCTTCATAGACACCTTCCTGAATTTCCACACTTTCTGATTTCCTAAAAGCCAGCAGTGGTATAACCTGACCTGTATCCCCCAGATAGCAAACAGTATTTTAAGTATACATTTCCTTCTATTTAAGCCCTTTCTGTTAAAACAAGTAGAATGGTTTTTGTTTTTCCACCAAAATGTGACTAATAGACCATTTAAATGCTAAGGTTATGCAGTAGAATTCTTGGTACCTCTGTACAGTGTACACATTTAGAGCTTCATATATAAGTCAAGTTTCTTTTATAACTTGTTTCCTGTATTGATGGTTGACAAGAAGCATGAGCAGTGGCACAGTTCCAGCTGATTCATAACACAATGTCTTCCAAGGAGTAAGATATTGGGAATAAACATTTCATATAAACACAATATATTGTGATGAAAATTATCTGAAATAATTATCTAGATTATTAGATTATTTCAGATAATTATCTAGATTATCTGGATTTTCCAGGGAAGGGAGGTACAAGAAGAAAAAACTTTGTCTAGGATTGTAGTTACTTCTTTCTGCTCTAGTCAAGATATTTCAGACAAATTTTCCACAGCAACAATCCAGAGGCTAGAAATAGGCCCAATTGGGGGGAGAGGGAGAGAATCTTGCCACAAACTGAGATGAATGACCACTTTCTTTCTCTAAGTAAGAGAAACAACAATAAAAAATACAGATTAAAAAAAATAGACCAATTTTTATCAGTGTCCTGTCTGACATATGGATACTTACTTCATTAAGAAGACTCAACTTAAAAGAAATATTTAGGACTTCTAACACTGGCAAGGAAACTTTGTTTCATGGAATCAATTCAGGATAAAAACTGTACATATATTAGGTGACACATTTTATTCAAAAATGTAATAGCTTTATTGAGCCTCCCAGGGGAAAAATACATTCTTAAGAATTTGTTCTTTAAAACTTAGATTATTTGAATTATTGAATGTATTATTGGCAATGAAAAGTTGGTGTCACTTTGAAGCTATATTGGGCTAAGTCACAAAACTTCCTGGGATATATGTTAGCACCTATTTATCCTTGTTTATGTCTGACAATTAAAGAAAAACTACAAAACTTTATTGAGGGACACAAAGTCAATCAAACAAACAACTTGAACATAAATAAACGCAAAAGCATGTCATGATCCTGAATAAAAAGACAATATTTTATCATGCTAATTTATCCTCAAATTTACATATCTTATAATGCCAGTTTCAGTGGGACATTTATTTTTCTTTGACTTTCAAAAACTACTCTAAAGTTTATGTGCAAAAATAAAGACAACATAGGAAAAACATTTTGAAAAAGATGTGCTCATCACAGATCACATGCTATCAAAGACTGGAAAACTGTGGTGGAGATTGGGGAGGCTTGGCAAGCATAGTTTAGATGAGCAATTTTCAACCTTTTCATCTCAGGGTACAAGACTCATTACTAAAGTTCTGCAGCACACCAAAAGTATAATACATTTTTTGCTGATATGACCAAAAATGTAGGTATGATTTTTGTTCATTCACACGGATGGCTGTTGTCATTTTTTTATTTGACAATCTAAGAGAAAAGAGGTCAGTGCCCCTGACTAAATAGTCAGGTATTGCATGCTTTAAAAATTCCTGCCAGGGCACACTAGTTGAAAATTGCTGGCCTAGATCAATTATACTACAGTCTTGAAAATGAACACTGTAGCCACAAAAACAAAAAGGTGTATATACGGCCCAAGATGTTGGGAATATATTTTTAATGGGTAAAACAACAACTTGCAGACCAATATCTTTTACTTGATTTTATATAAAACTGCATACATGCTTATATGCAGGTATGTAAACGTCTGCGTTAACCTAGAAAACCTTAACAATACGCCACGCTCCTAAAGTTGTCAGGTCTAAGACATAGTGGGTGCTGAGGCAGACATTTTTGTATTTCAGTATCATTCTAATTAAAATGCAAGAATATCCATTATGTACTGCTTTCTGCTAATGTAAATAGACATGTACACACACACACACACACACACATATATATATATATACATTTATGCAAGAAAAGAACTTTGATATAAACATGACTGCTTACTTTTAAGGATGGATCTTTTTTATAGAAATAGCCTTTATTGTGCTGAGAAATTTTGATCTTATGTAGGCAAATTTGGGAGCTGGAGTCAGAGAAACCGGCAATGCTTTGCATATAGAGAAAGGTTTGTGTACTGCGCACACGGTGGTTTGAGTTGGTACTGTCAGGGGTCTGATTTAATATTGACTCTCCTACCCCTATAAAATCCTGAATAAAGGCTACTTGGTTCACTAATGTTTTGTATGATTGAATTCTCTTGGCACAACTCAGAGTCAATTAGAGTGCAGTTCAAGGGCCGATGCAATGGCAATGGGCTTGGAGAAGGGGATATGGAAAGTAAGACGCCAGGAATTTTCAAGAATCTAGAATATAGTTGACGTCTTCCCTGGGGTGTGGATTTGGATGGGGCTTCAAGGAGAACATTCAAACAGCTTTACTTGTGTTACTTGGAGTCTGCACAGCAAGAAGGCTGGTCCTATGCCTAACAAAGCTTAAAAGTGAGATATAGTAGTTATCCAGTTATTCTGAAAGCTGAGCAGGAGTCATTAAAAAGAGGGTTCCAGAGGGCTGCTGAGAGGGGAGATAAGATCCCAGTTTAGATGACATTCTAGGAGGAGTGGAGCAAGGGAACAGGGGCTGGGATGGCAGAGATTTGTAAGCAGCCATCAGGGGAAGCTCTGCCTGAGTTAAGTGTCTGCAGAGAGAGATCCCCTGCAATGAAGGAGTTGTGATTGAAGAAACCACAACCATTCCCTAAGAAACAGAGTTAGTCTGAAACACCCCCAAGTCCAGAAGTATCAATGCCAAGGCCAGGTCAATGCTAGAGTTAAGCAAGATGCTTTTGTGCTGCAGCCATTTTCTTTTCTGCCCTGAAACCTTGGAAGTGCCAGAAGCAGCCTGCACGCGTGGGAAGGGAAAGACTGCTAAATGGGAATATCAGGTTTCTGATTTCTGCACTAGTCCTAATAAATTAAAGGACACACTCCCTTCCCCCAACATAGACATACTTGAGAATGAAAATAAAGAACATACTAATATTCAAGATCCAGTGGTTTAAAACAAATACTGACTAGTTAAAAATATTTTTTAATGGAATAGATTTTTTTCTCTATAATAAATAAGATTTATTTACTTAACATTTACTGAGTGCCAATTTTGTGCCAGGCACTGTTCTGGCTGGGCATGGAGAAAATAAGAAACAAAATGACAAAATCTGGCCTTCAGGGATTATAATTCCCAATGGGGTGATCAGAGTAAAAATATAATGCCAAATAGCAACAAGTTCTATTATGAAAAATAATAGCCAAGGTGATAGAGTGACAGGATGCCAATTAACATAGAGACATCAGGTTACTTTTAGAGTGTGAACTTTAGGTAATTTGAAATTAATGAGGAAATCAATCATGTGACTATCTTAGGTAAGACCCATCTGGCCAGAGAGAAGACGGGTTGCAAAAGACTGAAGTGGGAACAATCTTGGCTGGGTTGAAAAAGTACAAGGAACTTTTGTAGTTAAGACAAATGCACGATGAACTTCTTATTTCAGATGAAATAACTCTTAGGGAGAGGGAATTTTAGAAGCTATCCTTGCTATGGAAAGGAAACACTCTGGACCCTGGCCGGGAAAGGGGCTGTTATAACCCACACCATGCATGCTTAAATCGTACTCTGAGACTCACCGCCACCTGTGGTTTACCCATAAGCATTAGCATGTGACTGAAGTGGAAGTCCTGCAACAGTCAAGTTTTGCCATAGTAAGTTCATTCAAGTCAATATTGCATTGACCTGGGGAAGAATATCTGGTCTAAAGGAAACTTCTCCCTTGTGACTATGGTGGAGATGGGAAAGGGGACTGCTTAACTCTCTCTCTCATTTTTAATCTACTACATGTAATAAATAGGTCTTTTCCTTTTCTTCTGACTGCAGTCAAAGTGTGCATGATTCTATTGAACAAAGTGGATTAGCTCATGAACATTGATATAAGTTGTCAAGAAATTAAGTTAGTCCTGAACCCTTACCCCCCGTAAAGACATTGATTATAGGGCTCTTTTATACGTGAGATTCATGAAGCTCTTGTTACAGTGCTTGGCACAGAGCATGCTCAATAAATGACAATTATTACTATGTGGTAATCATAATAGTCTGAGATTATTCAAATGAGTAGGTAGTGACTAATCAATCTAATCAATGTAAGATAATGGAGTTTCTACCAGTCTTAAGAACATGGCTGGATATGTTGCCTCACATATTTATATCTACACCAATCTGGGCTAGGGGAATGCACCCATCTGGATTGCCTTGGGATAGACAACGGGACACTACCTCTTCCTTCATAAGCAGTCCCTGGGGATATGCAGTCCCTGAAGCACAGGACTAAATCAGGGGAACTTCTGAACTCAGTTCTCTTAGGAGGGAGGCAGGAATAGCTGCTTGACAGCAACCAACAATGTCTGTTACAGTCAATGGCTTTTCCACCTCTTTGTCTGCTGCATCTTAGTGAACCCCATAACCATACGGTTCTGAATTTAGTACACTGTGACGAAGTGAGCATTATGTCTCTATATGGAAATGCTTTCTCTCTGTTTACCCCATGCTCTATTATGCTGTCAGAGTTTCAGATATGCTCCTGCTTCTGCTTGTCATTCCATTATGTTTCTCATCCTATTCAGTTTTCAGGTTTTAGCCAAAGTCTCCTTTTACTCATTTATTCATTTAATCTACACGTGAAAAATACATGTAGATTGTCTAAATCAGGCAGGAAGAAGATTTGACTTTGGGTGGTAGGCACACAGCACAGTATACAGATCTTGTGTCATAGAAATCTACACCTAAAACCTATATGATCCTATTAACCTATGTCATCCCAATAAATTTAATTTAAAAATTAAGTAATTAATTTAAAAAGAAATTATTTCAGAAAGTATAGACATAACCTATGATGGAAGAAATAGAGATATAAATCAGTAATTCAAACAGAGCATAGTATGTACTGATTTGGAGGTCTGAATCTGAGCTTCCAGTAACCAACTCCACCTAAGATGGGAGGCTGATCTTGTTGGAGGAGATAATATTCAAATAGTATCTGGAAGGAGTCACATAGGCAGGAGGGAAGAGTAGCCCTTCCAATATGTACAAGTTTCTGGTAGAACATGCTTCCTTCAGGAACATCAAATGGTAAAGCTAGAGTACTACACAATGGTTGGAGGGGAACATTCTAACCACCTCACAGAAATTTTCTATCAGTCTAAATAGATTTGTTATATAAAAGAGCTAAATAAGCCACTCTATACAAATTATTGAGTTATTAATTCTTAGAAGAAAAAGCGAGGGATTGGAGTTATTCAGATTTGGATCTGGATTTAAATCCTGATCCATCCACACACTAGCTGTGTGACTTTGGGCAAGATATTCATCTCCTTTGAGCACCTTTCATATCTGTACAATGGGAATAATGTTCTAATATGATAAGGGCCAAAATGTTAGTAGTTGCAAAATTCCATAATGAGTTTTAACAAATATTATCTTCCTCGTGTACCACTGTTAATTAGCTTTGTTATTAATATCCTTCTTGAAATTCTCTCCTCATGATACACTCTCTCCTAATTCTCAACCTCAACTCTAGAACTATTCCTTTTGGCCTCCACCAGGGATTTCTCTTCTTCTGATGGATCTTATTTTCCTTAAATAATGATTATCTCCAAGGATTTGTCTTACCATCTTTTCTACTCAATCACCATGTAAATGCATCAAATTTAAGCCAGAATCTATTTTTTGAAGCCTCCTAATTTTAGTGCTTTCTCTTAAGCCTTAGACCTGTATTTCAACAGCTCTAATTTTAGTGCTTTCTCTTAAGCTTTAAACCTGTATTTCAACAGCTGTATTTCAACAGTGATATCTATATATATAAAAGGCTAAGTGACCGACCATACATATGTCCAACTGTCCAACTGACCAACCGGCCAGTACATATGACACACACTGGCAATTTAAAAATAAATGTTGACTCGCGCATTCGTGATACATATAAAGCTCTTGCTGGTGCCAATTTGAATGTCGCATTTGGTGAGAAAGTTCTCCAAGGGATTTTTGACAATGTCTCAGTGTTGTACCACATGCTATGCGATCGGCCACAGTACAAATGAGTTTAAAGTACTGTAGTGTTTGGGGATGTTTCAGACAGTTGTCTCTTAAAACAAATATGAGATCAGAGGATTCTGCTTATCGAAAATGGTTAGTAAAACTTGGCAATGGCAAACTTGATAGCAGTTTTTATTTAGGAGTGGATATTATTGAAATCCCCCATGAAATGATTTGTAACAGATCTATTATTGAAGCTACCTTTGGAAATAGTATATCTATAGATAATATTAAAATATATATCTAAATGTGCTATTCTTTGTCCTAAAAATGAGCACGTTCGTAAATTAAATGAAGAAATTTTGGATATACTCAATGGAGATTTTCACACCTATTTGAGTGATGATTCTATCAATTCAATGGATGATGCTGAAAAGGAAAATTTCCCATTGGATTTCTCAATAGTATTACTCCTTCGGGAATGCCATGCCATAAATTAAAATTGAAAGTAGGTGCAATCATCATGCTACTGAGAAATCTTAATAGTAAGTGGGGACTTGGCAGCTGCGGTTCTCGGGTGATGCATCCGGAACCAGAGAGGAGGGAGCCCAATTCTGGGGCGCGTCACCCGAGAACTGTCCTCTAGCAATCCAGGACCCCTGAGGGGATGTCAGAGAGCTGGTTTTGATTTGATCCCCACAGGCCAGGCCAAGGGACTGACCCCACGGGTGAAGGAATCCATACACTGGGCCTCTAGTCCTTACATAAAATCAAATATTAAAGAGAATGTGCTTATTATTATTTTCAACTCTCTGGTGTTAGACATTCAGAATTACTATTTTAAAAAGTCATCCAGAATGACATGATGTATCTTCTGTTATTTCCCTGGATACTTCCTTTACTTTGCTAGAACTTGGTCATGACGATTGAATGATAATACACAGTGTTGGGCCAATTTACTAAAATCTTGTGGAAATCAACATCTAATCAATCAATGACAATTTAAAACTTGGCCTACATCAAAGTCCACTTTTCACATGTCCACAGGTTTAGGTTTTATTCTTTGTGATAAGAGTTTACTAGGAGTAAGTGAATGTCTCACTCCACAAAGTTGTGGCATTGTATTCTAGTTATTCAGAGTTCTCTCTGAACCAGTGGTTTCATGAGGAGACATTCTGAATATTATGAAAGTCATGTTTTAGCTCCTTTTGGCCTGACTTTAGGTGGTCACATCTTATCATCAAACAAACTTTGTAAAAGGTGTGTACAAATAGTCACATGATATAAGTTTTGAAAGCTTCTCTAAATAATTTGATCTTGTTGGAACCAAGAGAGACTCCTATCAGCAAAAAATACTCTTTCAGGAGAATGATGCTGTAGGCTAGTGGAAAGCCCATCATAATGTGTTCTCAGTTATATATCATCTGGCACTATCATTATACATCTCATTGGATAGCCAGTGAAATCTCCTTAGTGTATTTTCTTATGTGTAATATAAGAAAGTGAACTATATTATTAATATCCTTTGGGTCTAAAATTTCTGTAAATCAATGAAGCAAAGCAAAAATGAACAAAACATCAAGTTGTGTTCCAGCTAATATAGCCTTTAGGCATCTACATTTACATATCCATATTTGATGTCACATCCATTACATAAAAATGAGAGAGAAAAATTAGGGCCATTCGAATTAAAGTAGATTTATGGAGAAGCCCAATAGTAACACAAATGTAAAGGTATAAAGGCACTTCTATAGGAATAATAAAAATAAAAACTAACACTGATGAGGCTTAGGGCAGGCCACCCCAAAATATGCCCAAATGACATATTGATTATTTTGCATTAAAGTTACTCAAAGAAACAGCCAGTGCAGAAAGGACATTCTGACCTTCCTCTCTGTCCCCCTGAAGGCAGGACATAAATCTCTCATGTGGAAGGAATCCTCTCTGTAGCAGGAGGTGAAAAGGCAGAGGGAGGGCTAAAAAGGCTATGTAAACAAACTCTGCTTACTTTCTTCACTAATTAGGACCCAAGTCTAAGTTCTTTGTCTTGTCAATTCCTCACAAAGTTATTGTTTCTTTGTCTAAAAGGTAGAAAACTGCATGGGGTTAGTCACTTCAGGGAATCTCCTATTTCTGTGAGCTCCCATACCTACAAAATTAAAATTTGGTTTTCTCCTGTTAATCTAGTTTATGTTAATTTAATTTTAGACCAGCCAGAAGAACCTAGAAATGTAGGGGAAAAATGTTTCCTCTCTGACACACAAAACATTGAGAATTTAACCTTAATGATATTTCTGCTCAGGAAAGGGCTTATTTAGTATTTCTAATTTAAGTCCGACTTGAAGGCCCACATTATTTCTCCAAACTAGGACAGGGTATATCTGGGTTTTCACTGAGGAATCACATCTAAATGCAAATGGAAAGGCTGTTCCGTGTGATCTACAGCGGAGTCAGGGAGAGGCTGGGAGGTATATTCAGATTCCATGGACTTCAATTCAGTTCCTTATATACTCGGGGTGTTTTCTAACCAAAAGTATTCTTCAAGTCATTTCACAGTTTGAAGAATAAAAGGTAAAATTATCTTTTAAAGGTATCTAATGGCTAATTGTTTGTAACTATCAAATTTCTGTGCGATGGCCCTGATAAATGAAATAAAAATAGATCTTGGCTGATCCTCAGTTTCTGCAATGCAAAACATCATAATATCATTTATCACAGCCTTTCTATGCCTTTCAGGTTCTTAAAATTTCAACTTAGTTGCTCCCTTTGCAAAAAAGCATAGTTTTACTTCCTTAGTGAAATGGTTTTAACAATTTTAGTGCTTTCTACAGAGATGTGAATCAGTAGCCTACGTAGTAAACATCAAAACATGATGGAAATGAAGAAAATAATCCTGTAATTTAAACTTGGAGTATCTTGTTAGTACTAATATAGATCAAGTTCCTATTGAGGTTTTTATAGACAACTAGAGGCCTGGTGCATGAAATTTGTGCATGGGGGAGGGTGTCCCTCAGTCTGGCCTGTGCCCTCTCACAATCTGGGACCCCTCTGGCTGGCAATCAGGGCCTATTGGGGCTTTTCTTCCCCTGGCTGCCAGCAGCTGGACCCGCCCCCACTACTGCCACTGCTTGCCATCTATGCAGCACTACTTCCCCTCTCCCACCACCAGTCACCTCTCTCTGCAAGCAACAGGTGTGGGGTGTAATCGCTTGTCTGGCCTGGGCCTCCCTCTGTGGGGCAATCGCTGGCCAGCCCTGCATATCTGCTACAGCATCGCTGGCTGGTGGCCTGGGCCTCCCTCTGTGGGGCAATCAATCGAGGGGCCCCCAGATAGATCACTGTGCAGAGGGAGGCCCCGCCCACTTGCCACAGCACTGCCAGCTGGGTGGCCTGGGCCTCGCTCTGTGGCTCCTGGCTGGGTGGCCTGGGCCTCCCTCTGCAGGGCATTCGTGGGGCAATGGCAGGGCCCCCCGACTAATCACATCACACCCACCTTGGCTGGCCTGGTGCCAGTGCATGTCATAGAATGGTTGTCCAGAAGGTCTTCTGGATGGTTATTCTGCTGTTCAGTCATTCGGTCAATTTGCATATTATGCTTTTATTATTATAGATAGCTCAGGACACTGTCATATGGAACTCTTTTCTCTGATGTCAACATGCATTTTGTCAAAAATGCTTCCAAGAATGATGTGTTTTTTCATATTTTTTATTTTATTAGCAAACATGCTAACCATTTTAATCCTCTTTTATGAATAGCAAGTGATAATTAAAATGCAATGAGTAACCCACCACTACACAGCTGGTTTCTATCTTAGAGAGTCAGTCAAGCAGCCCTTTCATTTATAATCAATATGACATAAATGGTCAAAAGTCAGCCTGTTTACAATCCTTTCATTATATGTTAGACTTGTTTTTCTTCTTCCCTCCTCTCTTTCTCCTTCTTCTCTTCCTCTCTTTCTCTCCCTTTCTTTCTTTCTTTCTTCTCTTTCTTTCTTTCTTTCTTTCTTTCTTTCTTTCTTTCTTTCTTCCTTCCTTCCTTCCTTCCTTCCTTCCTTCCTTCCTTCCTTCCTTCCTTCCTTCCTTCCTTCCTTCCTTCCTTCCTTTTTTGTCCTGACTAAGGATCTAACACACAATCTTACAACCTTGGTGTACTGGACAACACTCCAACTAACTGAGCTACCCAGCCAGGGCTGCCTTGTCATTTCTAAGTGGGAAATTGTGAAATACTTTCTGTTTAAGTGAGAAATAAAGTTCTGTTTTTGTGTTCAACATATGAAAAGAAGTTAATTCATTTGTGTTCAGAAAAGGGAAATTATAATAATAATTTTGGGCTAGCATTTTAAATACCTATATATGTGTATATACACCATATATAGTCCTTTGTGTGTATATATAATCATTTATATTATACATAATTATGTAGATGTAAATGAATATATATAATTATTTTTGTATAAAATTTATTTCCCCTGCTCACACATTTCATTTAGTACTATTTATCTCTATTGATGAAAATCCTATTCTACCAGAAAAGTGACATTTAATATAGGTATGTTAAAATATTTGATAAAATGCTTAGTGAAAGTCTATTTGCCTTCATGGCAAAATTTCCAAGAGTTCTATACTCTTTGGTTTTTTTTTTCTTTAGTAAAATCATGATATTAGTTGCTTGTGGTGGCAAATACTTGCATTGCATCATGTACCAGTATACCCTCACATAGCAATGTGATTTGCCAAACTGCAAACTCCTGAAACTTACAGCTACAGCTTTCCAAATCACTTCCTTGCATTCATGCACCAGGACAAATAGAAGTGAGAAAGCAGGCCGGCTGACATTGAGAACCATCTATATATATAAAGAGGTAATATGCAAATTGTCCGGGAAACCGTAACATCACAACTGCTCAGGAGGAGGCTGCGTGCGCAGGTGGGCAGGAGGGGACTGCGTGCGTGGTGAGGCAAGCCACGGATGGCGCAGGCCTGCAGAGAAGAGGGCCTGCCAGCTGCCATGGCTGCAAGGAGGCCCGGAGAGAAGAGGGCCTGCCAGCCACGGCACGCCGGCAGTCCCACCTCTGCGTGTGAGCTTCAGAGGAAACACCTTTTCTGACCGCTCATTGGCCAAGCTCCCGGTATGCCATTCTCAGTGTGCTTGGTAACTTGGGTGATAAGAATCCAAGAAGGTGATCTAGGGTTTTTCCACCTCACTCCTGGAGGCAAAAATGAAGGTCCACTGCTGGAGGGGCTAAGAAAGGTCATATCCTGCCCTAGCTGGTTTGGCTCAGTGGATAGAGCCTCGATCTGCAGACCACAGGGTCTGGGTTCGATTCTGGTTAAGGGCATGTACCTAGGTTGCAGGCTCCTCCCTGGCTGGGGCCCAGGTCAGGCCTGATGTAGGAGGCAACAAATCAAAGTGTCCCTCTCACATTGATGTTTCTTTCTGTCTTTCCCTCTCTCTTCCACACTCTCTAAAAATCAATGGAAAAATATCCTCAGGTGAGAATAAAAAAAAAGAAAGAAATGTCATATCCTATGAAAGAGACATCTTGAAAATGCCTAAAGAGAGTTGTCATTTTTTCGTGGTGAATGGACTGTAGTCCATGTTGATGAAAACACCTTGGCGGCTGTGGTGGCTGGAAGTGGCAGCAGCAGTGGGGTGATGGGGGCAGTGCCTTCCCCTGATCAGCCTGGTCACCTCCTGCAGAGGGAGGCCAGACTGCCTAAGCCGTCAGGAGGACGTCCCCTAAGGGCTCCTGGACTGTGAGAGAGGGCAGGCTGGGCTGAGGGACTCCCCCCACAGTGCATGAATTTTCATGCACCAGGACTCTAGTGAAAAATATAAAAGAAACAGAAGAACAAGGAGATACTAATAATTCATATACAGGAGCAAAAAAAATAATGGACTTTTAAGAGCATTCACAATGACCCTATATCATCATGGTTCCCTCAGCTGAGAATGGCATTCAGAATTTCTGCTTTCTGAACTTTTCTTGTTCTTTTAAGTCTAGCTCAGGAATCCCTTCTTTCCTGAAGCTGTAGCTTCCACCAAAGTATGATTTATCCCAATATTTAATCCTGATACCAAATTATTCACTGACAAGAATAATATTAAAGTCTGAGATTATTTTACTTCAGAAAAATCATAAAATACACATATTGTTGTGATAATTTCCTCCTTATCAATGTTGACAGTTATTGAATATTCAATTAAGGTACACTTCTTTAAAAAGATGAGAAAAGTATTAAGAAAATATCCTCTGCACCTCTAGAGAATTATTGTTGACTATTTTAAATGGGCTTGGTTTTGAATTGGTTCTGACGAGATTCTGTAAAAAGAGCTATAATTATTAAGAAAGATAACCCTCATTAACATCAGAACGAGGAGTCATTTTAAGTTGCAACACATAATGCTTTTCTAAACATAAGGAGAGAAATATCC
Source organism: Eptesicus fuscus (assembly GCF_027574615.1). Classification (NCBI taxonomy): domain Eukaryota; kingdom Metazoa; phylum Chordata; class Mammalia; order Chiroptera; family Vespertilionidae; genus Eptesicus; species Eptesicus fuscus. The sequence continues at coordinate 44,976,089 of NC_072480.1, read as the reverse complement.
TAACTGTGAGTGAGTCTCAGGAGCAGCAGAGGAAAAGTGATTGCATAATTACCACTTCTGAAGATGTTTAAGAATATTTATAGCATAAATTAAGATTATAATTGTCATTTGCATAGAAGCATTTAAATTAAGCAATATGTTTAAAATGGGGGAAGAGATCAGATAACCTTTTAAAATTCTTTTTGGTGTTAGTTGGTATTGATTAAAGTTTGATTAAGTGAGTTGGAAAAAAATATTTGTTTTCCTTTCTACAATTCAAAGTTTACTTACTCTTTAAATTTCTTCAGAAGTCCAAACAAGTAACATAGACCAAGCCTCATTTGTCTTTTGTCCTGAAAACTCTCCTGGCATTTCCTGATATTACCACAGCCATTGGATCTATAATTAGGATTCTGACTCTGGGCAGCTTTCCAAGTACATCTCCAAAATTAGGCTAGTGTATAGGCATTCTGAACAATTGCCAGACAGTGAATTCAACTGAAAGGGAATGGCGTTACCTTGGATAATTGAATGTGCACACAATCGCTGACACGTTTTCTCTTTTTCCTGATTCTAAACTTATTTATGAGAGTATTGATCATTTTACAATGATATTGAGTTAGAGAATTAAAAATGACCTTAGAGGATATTCAAGGCTCACTTTTTAGGTAGCCAATATTGCCATCATGTGAATTTTATGAAAGTTATTTTGGAATAAACATCTTTCCATCTTCAAATCTTCAGGCAGGCTTGGCAGGCAGGAAGGACAAAATGAAATGAAGGGGGGGAAGAAAGGAAGGAAGGAAGGAAGGAAGGAAGGAAGGAAGGAAGGAAGGAAGGAAGGAAGGAAGAAGGAAGGAAAGAAGGGGAGACAAGGAAAGAGAGGGAGATAAATCTACCACAACACCTCATTCTAATGAGTTATTTGGTTCTTGATGGAACTAAAACTGGATTTCACAGTTTTTCAGTTAGAATCCAAGGATGGAGAGAAGAGAATAAATCATTAAAGAAAATAGACTAGGAATATTTCTTTCCTGGATTGTTATGATAAATATTATGTAATAGCTCCTTGCCAATCTATTTTACTTAACAGAAAAGACCAAACAAAAACCTGCTATAAACCTAAGATTGTGAGGGAGGATAAGAGTGGAAAACAATATCCTTTATTGGGGCTATTATATTTTATTACACATATTATCAGATTTCTACAGTTGGAATAAAGCTGTTTTTATATTACAGCCATAAGGCCTTCAGCTTTTGATGGTTTCTAGCAGCATATTTCACCAAATGTACTCCCAAAGATGCACATAAATTGGTCTTTTGTTTTGGTCCTTAAACTTTAAGGCAGGATTGCCATTTGGCTATTATTATATAACAAAATCTACCAATTGCTTTATAAGATGAAGTGCAAAAAGAGAAAATTCCATTTCCTGACTTGCTGTACAATTAACTGTATTTGTTGTTGTTGCTTTTTACATTTTATTTTTACAAAAAGTCTAATATACATATATTAGAGGCCTGGTGCATGACATTTGTGCACAGATAGGGTCCCTAGGCCTGGCCAGTGATTAGGGCCAATCTGTGGGGTGTCCAGCAGGGTGATTGGGGGGCCCCCCACTCACACCTGCTTTGGCTGGTCTAGTGCTGCCCACTCACTAGCCCCACCCCCTGCCTCCACCAGTCAGAGCCTGCAGTCTTGGGACAGCTCCTGTGTTGAGCATCTGCCCCAGGTGGTCAGTGTGCATCATAGCAACAGGTTGTTCCACTGGTCATTCTGCCGGTTGGTCAATTTGCATATTAGGGTTTTATATAGATAGATAATATATAAAGTAGTATTTATTGTATTTTAAAATTAACTAGAAGACTGGTGCACAAAATTAGTGCATGGGGCGGGGGTCCCTCAGCCTGGCCTGCACGCTCTTACAATCTGGGACCACTGGCTCCTAACTGCTCACCTGCCTGCCTGCCTATTGCCCCTAACCCCTCTGCCTGCCTGCCTGATTGCCCCTAACCTCTCTGCCTGCCTGCCTGATCGCCCCTAACTGCTCTGCCTGCCTGCCTGCCTGATCGCCCCTAACCACTCTGCCTGTCTGCTGATCACCCCTAATCACTCTGCCAGCCTGCCTGATTGCCCCTAACCGCTCTGCCTGCCTGCCTGATCGCCCCTAACCGCTCGCCTGCCTGCCTGATCTCCCCTAACTGCTTGCCTGCCTGATCACCACTTACTGCCTCTGCCTTGGCCCCCACCGCTGTGGCTTCATGTGGAAGGATGTCTGGAATGATGTCCAGAAGGTCGTCCAGCTGTCCGGTCTAATTAGCATATTACACTTTTATTATTATAGATTAGTGCAATCATCACATTTGCTAAAAAGAATGAGAAAAATCTTCGTTCTTTTTTCCCCACACTACTCTCATCTTTACTTTACCAAGTTTCCATATATCTGTACCATCTTTGTCTTCTGCCCTACTTTATGGCAAAGTGAAGCCCTACTCATGTCGAATGCTGACACCTTTTATGTTTTGACTTTTATTATTTGGATCCCCTCTCTCCCTGCATATTCATTCCATTTTATCAGCAGTATCTTCCCCAACAGCTTAAAAACTCTGATAATTCATACCTATTTAAAAGGACAAAAACAAAACTTTGATGTCACATCTCTTTTTAGCCATACTCTGTTGTGTTTTTTTTCCCTCTGTATAACCCAGAATCTCATAAGCATCACTTGCTATACTGTTTCTACATTTTATTTACCTTTTACTCTTTAAATCACACCGTTGGGATTCTCCTCTTACTTTCCCAAAGAAATAGCTCTTTCTAAAGCTGCAGAGCCTCTATGCAACCAAAACAGAACAGTCCTCTCAGCCATTAGTGTACTAAGTCTCTCCTTTCTGGTTTTCCAGGCACCACACTTTCTGTCCACTGTTATCTTCTGACCTCTAAGTGCTCCTCCCTTGTTCTGTTAGTTGTTGCTTCCTGCTCTAAGCAACTGCTAAATGTAGGTGTTCTATAGAAGATGCCCTTGGATGTACAGTGTTTGCTCTAGATTTTCTCACTAGATGATCATATCTATTTACTTGATGTTCATGAACATGTATATGGCAGTGACTCACAAATTTGTGCTCCTAACTCAGGTCACTCTTGTATTTCTAGACTTTTATAGTCAGTTTCTTATTGATATCTCATGTATATCAGACAGGCAACTTAAATTCCTTAATATATCTAAAACTAAACTCAGTCTTTGGATCAAACTTAACCTTCCTGTGGTTCTCCTATTATAAGCATGTAAGCAATTAGCATTAAACTACCCAGTTACTTGAGCCAAAAAACTAGAATATTTTTGAGATATCCCTTTGCCTCTCTTTACTTGCTACATCAAATTTAAAAATGGTTCCTCTTTTTTGTTTTGTTGTTTTCACTGCTTCCTCAAAAATATATCTAAATTGATATACTTTGCCCACATCAACGCCACAACTCTCCCATCTTGAAGTACCTGCTTCCTCTTTTATTTTTTACCAACCATCCCTTTTAAAAGAGTTAAGTTAACCATATTCCAAACTTATTATATATACTGTTAAAATTAATATCCATTATATTAAAACTCCAAATGTAAACAGGCCTGACAATGTCTTACATTGTTATACCCCTATGTTACTCTTCAACCTAATCTCATCACGCTTGATCATCACATTCCAGCCATGTTGTCCTTTAATTATTTGAATATATCAAGTTCTTTCTTGTGTCCATGTATTCTTCATCCTTTCCTTTTCTCTACCTGAAATAACCTTCCTTTTATTTATTCCTGGTAAATGCCCACTCATTCCTCAGGTACTAGCTTAAAGTTTTCTCTTGAGATAACCCTTACCATATCTCTCAATCTGAATTAAGTTACTTCTGTTTTAATATAGACCATTATTATTTTCATTAATAATTAGTAGAATATATATATGTGTGTGTGTGTATATATACATATATATATATATATGTATATATAAGCCTAACTGACCATTATGACCGAACAACCAGAACAACCAGTCGCTATGATGCGCACTGACCATCAAGGGGCAGACGCTCAATGCAGGAGCTGCCCCCTGGTGGTCAGTGCGCTCCCACAGGGGGAGTGCTGCTTAGCCAGAAGTCGGGCTCATGGCTGGTGAGTGCAGCTGCAGCAGCGGGAGCCTCTCCCAACTCCGCAACAGCAGACGCAGTGGGCCGGGATGAGCGAGAGTGGCGTGGCACCTACTCGGGCTTCTCCCTGGCCACACTGCTACATCCCCTGAAGGGTCCCAGATTGTGAGAGGGCGCAGGCCAGGCTGAGGCCCTCCCCCCCAACACACACCAGTCTGTACACCAGGCCTCTAGTGTGTGTATGTGTGTGTGTGTGTGTATATATATATATATATATATATACATATATATATATATACAGTATCCCCAAAAATGTATACACACACTTTGAATAATTATAACGACAGTGTTTATTATAATACATTTCATTTTTCAAAATTGAGCTATTAGCTGTTAAGGTTTGTATACATTTCTTGGGGGGGGGGAACGCCATGTATATATTTTTGCTAATGCTTGTTTTTGACTAGATTTTAAGAGTCAGAGAAATTTTAATTCAGGTCCCCTTTTCACCACTCTATAGTTAATACCTAGCACAGTACTTGGCATAGAATAGTTACTAAATATTGTTGAAAGAACAATTTCAATTATGTTTGGCCACCTAATTTTCTTCAGCCTCCATCAATACACTGAAAATTATTATGGGGTTTAAAGTAAACAGGGACGTTAAAAGATCATATCTGAGAAAGTTACCATTTTGCCACTCCCATCCCTTATATTCCTACCTCCAGTCCAAAGATTAACACTTTTATTAGTATCCAGTTACAAATTTTTATGTAAATCATTTCTTGGTAGCTCTATGTATCAGAAATTTGTACAAATTAAGATATTTTTAAATTCCATTTCAGTTCATACCTAGACCCTGACACACCTACAGAAATGTGAATGGTAATAATCAGTGAATATGCAGTTATTAGAATTACTCTGATTTCCCTTGTGTGCTAATATTTTAGAGACATTAAGACAAATCCTCTTTAAAATAACACTTTATGATGGATTTCACTTCAACTTAAGAAAGGTATACTAGTACATACTACACTTGCTGATGGAGTTCATTTCCTTTTAGGAAAAGCACACATGCTATTCAAACATTTACCTGTAAAAGCAGCTTAAAAATGGATACAAATTAAACAAGCCAAAAAAGGTTCATGTAGGAAAAAAGGTCAATGGACAATTGAAATGGAAAACATTGATCTAATCCAGAGCAGGAGCAGAGGGAGACCAAAGGGATCGTAGAAGGAGAACTGCAAAATGCTATAATAAATTTTAAAACTTAGGAGAATGAGTATTTATACCTAAAATATTTTGATTTGTAATACTTTATTATGGTCAAATACAAGTTGCTTTACTCAATTATTTAAATTTTCTTGTAAGTTCTTTAAATTTTTGTGCAAAAATGCCTATTTAATATATAATTTGTCGATGTTACAACCCTTCTAGAATCAATTTGGAAACATGTAATGGAATTTAAATATGTTTATTATGGGTTGTATTGTATCCAGTCAAAATTCATATGTTGAAGCCCTAATCCCTAGTACCTCAGAATGTGAACTTACTGGAAAATAGAGTCATTGCAGAGGTGTTAATTAAGATGAGGTCATATGGAGCAGAGTGGGCCCCTAATTCAGTATGCCCATTGTCCTTATTAAAGGGGAAATTTGGATAAAGACATGTACATATGGAGGATGCCATGTAAAGATGAAGGCAGAGATCCTTCAAGAAATGCCAAAGATTGACAGAAAACTACCAGAAACTTGGAAAGATGGATGAAAAAGATTTTCCCTCATCCCTCCAGAAGAATCAATCTTGCTGAAACCTTGATTTCAGACTTCTAGCCTCCAACACTTTGAAACAATAAAATATGTTGTTTAAGTCACACAGTTTGTGGTATTTTGTTAAGGCAGCTCTAGAAAGCTAATACAATGTTCATTTTTTTGGACTTCATTATTCCATTTCTATAAATATATTCCAGATAAGTAATCCAATGCCAATGAAGGTATAGTAAAGAAAACTTTGTAGAAACATTATTCATAATAACACATTTTTTTAAAACTATGCTATTTCCACACAGTAAAATATTACAAATACCTTTACATATACTTTTTACAATTATTAATGAAAAGCAAAAGCTTATTGTATAATGTTAAATTAAAAAAATAACCCCTTTTACCGAGACTTCCACTTTTACTCAAGACAGAGTAACATGACCTTGATTTATTTCCTGCCTGAAACAACTAAAACACCCAACAAAGTATATGAAACTGTGACATGCAAGATATAGGATAGCAGGCAATGAGAAATAGTGATCCTTGAGAGAAAGAAAGCAAAAGAGGTGAGCCTGATGATTTTCTCAACTTACTGCCTGGCCAAAGTTTTCAAGCTGTGGCTGAGGAAGGAAAAAACCGAGGTTGAACCTGGAGGTTTCTGAGTAGATGAAAACAAGAGGGAAGTTTTAGAAAGTCGAGGCAGGCTGAGTTCACAGTGCCATGGAGTGCCATAGAGGAGAAAGCTACACAGAGTCAACGCTGAGACTTACAGGCGGGCTCTATCAGTATTCAGGTGAGTCCTAATTAGCTCATGTACCTGAGGAAACTTCTAAGTAGCTAGGGAAAAGAACCACCTGAAAGGATTTTAAAAAATAGTACTCAGACCTAACATGGCTGGGGCAATATCTGTTCTTTGCAAAATTTGAAAAATTTAGAGTTCATCGATACCAAGTTAGAGTACTAAACAGTGTTTTATCTTAGTAATGGAAAAACATGAATCTTAGATGAAATTTAACAAGGGTCTACATAACAAAGCTTAATAGAAGACCTGAAAATATAAACTGTGTCCAAGTAACTTGAGGATATACTAGAACAAAGCTCACAAATATTGATAGAAATACAAAAAATATTCAGCACTCAACAGGAGTGAATAACAATGTCTGATATCTAATCAGAAATTACTAAGCATTCAAATAAGCAGAAAATAAAACTTATATTGAAAAGAGAAAAGAATCAAACCTGACACAGAAATGACACACATGAGATTGAGATCATTAGTAAAGACATTAATACAGTTATTATGACTATATTCCATAAGTTCAAGAACAAAGTTTCAACTTTTTACATAGAAACATGGGAGGTATCTATAATAATAAAAGGGTAATATGCTAATTAGACCAGACATCCTTCCAGACGCCCTTCCTTCCAGACAAAGCCGTAGTGGGCAGGGGCCAAGGCAGAGGAGGCAGAGGCCCCTGGCCACGGCAGTGGTGGGTGGGGGCCAGGGCCAAGGTCCTTGCATGAATTTTGTGCATTGGGCCTCTAGTATATACATATAAACAATCCAAATGAGCTTATAGAGATGAAAACTACAATATCTGACATGAAGAATACACTGGCTAGGATGAAGGATAGATTATATATTTCAGGAAAAAATTAATGAGCTTAAAGATATAACAATGGTAAACAACATGAAACAGTGAAAAAACTGAAAAAATGAACAGAGAACAAATAAAATTTAAAATAAATTCAATAAGCTAAATATACATGCAACTGGAGTCCTAAAAAGGAGAATAGAAAGTACAGGAGGAGAAAGTATATTCAAAGAAATAAAGACTAAATATCTTCCTAATTCAATTAAAGGTGGGAAAATGCATAGATCCAAGAATCAATATGAACCCCAAGCACAAGAAAAATGAAGAAAATCACACCAAGGTGCGTAAGAATCTAATTGCTTAAGACCAGTGATAAAGAGATAAAAACATGGAGAGCAAATCAACAGTAAGTACAGTGAGAAAACATATGGTGATAGCAAGTTTCTACTTGGAAACAGAGAGAGGTATTTTAAAAATATTTTTAAAAATATCTGCAAACCTGGAAATCCACACACAGCAAAAATATCTTTCAGAAACAAAGGCAAAACTACTTACTCAAACATAAACTGAAAGAATTCATCATCAGCAGAAATGTGCTATAATGCTAAAGAAAGTCATTCACACAGAAGAAAAATTGCACTGGATGAAAATGTGAATCTATATCATGGAGTAGAGAGGAGTAAAAATGGTAATTGCTGTGATCATAATTAACCATATTTTCTTATTATTTAAATATTTAACATTTTGCATTGTTTAAAGCAAAAATAATGTATTACGTATTTGTAACACATAGGAATAAAATGTCTGATAATAATATTATAGAGTCTTGGAAACAAAAATGAAAGTATATTTTTACAAGGTTCTTCTACTGTATATAAAGTGGTATAGTGAACGGGAAGGTAGACAGTGATAAATTGAATATATGTATGCTATAAAAAATAAAGTACTTAACAACTAAAATAACATCCAAGTGATTTATAGCTAGCTAATAAGCCAGCAAAGGGAATCAAATGGTACCATAAAATATACTCAATTCATCCCATAGAAGTAAAAAGTGAGGAAATACAAAAATAGCATATGGGATTTTTTTTTTAAGTAAAAATAGTGTGATTCTAGATTTAAACCCAACAATAGCAATACTTTTCTTAGATATATATATATTATATATAATATATATATTAAGTGGTAATGGTGGTGTCAAAACAGAGAACTAGATCAACCGAATGGAATAGAGAATGAAGAAATAGAGTCATATTTATGGACAACTGGTTTTGAGCAAAGGTGCAAAGGAAATTCAGTGAGGAAAAGGATAGCCTTTCAACAAGTGGCATTATAACAATTGAATATCTATACTCCAAAAAATAAGAAGAAATGCAATCCATATTTTGTACCAAATACTAAAATTAACCCCAAATTGGTCATAGACCAAAAGTCTAATGTTATGAAACTTTTAGAAGAAAATACATGAGAGAAATTTTTACCTTGGTTTAGGTAAAGATTTCTTAGATACAACACCAAAAGCACAATCTATAAACTTAAAAAAACCTGCTAAATTAAACTTCAACAAAATTAAGAGCTACTGCTCTTTTAAAGACTGTGTTCAAAGAATGAAAAGATAAACTAGATACGCGGAAAAGATATTGAAAATCACATGTCTGTAAAAGGCCTTATACCCAAAATATAAAATGAACCTTCAAATCTCAGTAATAAGAAAACAATCTAATACAAAATGGAAAATTTGAACAAACACTTCATTCAAGGAGGTAAATGCATGAAATAAAAGCACAGGCTTAATATCTTTAGCCATTAGGAAAATTCAAATAAGAACAACATTAAGATAATACTATGTATTTACTAGAATGTCTGAACAAAAGAATCCAGACCCACCACTCCCTAAAAAGAGCATGTAGTACATAATTCTGTTTATACTAAATTCTAGAAAATACAAGATAAGCTGGAGTGACAGAAAGTAGATCACTTGTCTTGTGATGGGAGAGAGTAAGGAAGTTGGCAGAAGGAATACAAAGGGGCATGTGGAATTTGGGGAGGTGATGTATATGCTCATTCTGTTTCTCCACCCCCCACCTTTTAAACTCTGTCATTTTTAGGATTATAGGTAATGGTTGTTGAATTATGGAGTACTTCACCTAGGTATACATTGCTTATTATTAGTAGATAACCTTTAGAATTTGAAGTATGGTTGTGTTGCCACTGCTTAGTTTCACTATATATGCAGCAGTATATATTCAATTTGAGGTTGTTTTTCTTTTTTCAAAGAGGTGTTTTCTTTTTGGTAACAAATTATTAGACAATAGTAAGCTACTTACTGGTGTTGCTCAGTAATGCATTGTACTTATTTCTTTTTCTTTTTACCTTTTGTTTCCATTCACCTATTTCTCCTATCCCCACCCCCAACTCTGACAAACCCCAATCTGCTCATTATCTTGACTGTGGTGATCATTTGTCAATGTACGTATCGATCAAAATATTTCAATTGTACAAATTAAAAGTGTAGTTTATTGTACGTTTATTTTATGTGTCTAAATAAAGCTATTTTAAAAAGTAAAACACAAAATGTTGGTAATTTTATTCTAGTCATATAAAATGCATATATATACATATATATATAATGCAAATGCAATGTATAAGCTAATGACAAATATAAATATATATTTGATTTTTAATGCCATCATGAGTGATTTTTTTCATTACATTATTAAAATATTTGAAAAAAGACATGTAACTTTAATCTTCCGAAAAGTATGTTTTTTACAAGTAAAAAGTGCCAAGATTTAACTGTGAACTAACTCTTTTCTCAAGTTTAAAGTACAACTAACTTTACTATTCACTTTAAAATACACCTTCCTCTCTCTTCCTTTCTTTCTTTTAAAATAGAAAGTCAGCAGTTATACATTTTATCTGTAAGGCAGCTCCCTGAAAACTCTCAAAGAGTGCTCAAAGTAGACATTTTCTCTTAGATTTGGAAAACAAATAAAGACCCTGGTATAAAACAATAACTCAACATGCTTAAGATTATGCCTGATCCTATATGGTGGAAAGGAAGCAGTTCTGTTGGCCTTCAAGAGCTGTGAAGAAATGCAGGTTCTCATTGTGTAGGCAGAACTACAAGAAAAAAGAAATTAGTCAAAGGAGGAAAAGAAAAGAAAATGGGACAGACATGAGAAAACAGAAAAGGAAGCAGTAGAAGAAGCAGCAGGAACTAGAACTTGGAAACTGAAGGTGAAACCGAGATGGAGGAAACAGAAGGCTGACTTTCTGCCTGGCTGATGTCTCATCCATCTTCCCTCCCCTTCTCCCCTGAGTGCCACTGGGATAGAATGTAAGACCTACATCTGCTCTCACAATTGTGTATTTAAATTGTATTTTGATATTTCTTCTTTTTGAAACTTTTGTCACATTTTTATACATATTTGTTTCTCCTACTACATATTTAGTTTTTCTAAAAACAAGGATCATGTCTTTTTCTTCTTTGTAACCTGTCCTCCTCACCTCCTACTTTTCACGTATGAGTGCCTAGAAAAGTATTTTTCAAATAGTTGGGCTACTTAACAGATATTCAGAGTGCTCAATATAAAAAATATAAAAATTTTGTGTTTTTATGTAATGGGCCTCTGATTCCTCTGCATAGTCTCTCAACTCTTCAGATAAGGGGCAGATACACTGACCACATTATTAGTGTGTTGAAAGCCAGGGGCATTTTTGCCTTTCCATGTCACACAATCACCACATTCATAAAGGCTCAAGGATATTCCTCATTTTCTGCTTAAGAAATTTAGTGAATATCTTTGGTTAAAAAAAGTTCAAATGCATAAGATGGAGATGGGAGAAATATGTAGTTCAGATAATGTTTAACACTGCAGCGTTATTGGACTCTTTCAAAAACAGAGATCCAATTGTTATGACTCAGTTGGGAGGATGTGCAGGGCACTTTTATCCTTTAATACCAGCTCTTATTAGCCAAGAGAAGCCCAGTGTTACAACCCTTTGTCTTTGTATGTCTACTGTGAGCTCTGAGAACTCTTTCAGATGTCTGAGTGTCAATGAGACACAGTCTGAGGAAACTGCAGCTTTCTATTTTATCAATCTAGACATCTGAATAGAGGCCATATGGTTCATCTTTCTAACAGTTAAGAAAAAATAAAGCATTGAAGAAGTCACAATTTATATCCCCAATACTCTGATGTCACTCTTATTTAGTGATGACTATCTACTAGGGAAAATGTAAAACACTATTAATGGTAAATACTCTCTCTTGTTAGACATACATGTGGTTACAGAAATCAACCAGAACACATCTCAGAAAACAGAACACTCTTGGCAGGCAATTTTTGATTACCAGTCTAATCTTTGAAACACAGCAATAGTAGACATCTCTTGCTTGGAGTTTTTTTTCTTTTTTCAATTATAATGTGAAAATTATAAAAAGTAGAATGACTCATTTAGATTCAAAATATCACTGAACAAATGTGGAAAACATTTTAATTCAGTTGTTCAGCTAAAAACTGAAGAACAAATAAATTAAGATTCATTCCGAACATTATTTTCAGAGCCCTATTGAATGTGCTTCACTGTGACACATGTTCAAGGACATCTTATGACATTTTGATGGTTATGTAAAAGATTAAGTTGCCAAGGGCAACAATGTTTGAAATGACTGGAGGATAACTGGAATAACTAGATTCCTATCATGAGGTGATGCAGGCTTCTGGAGTTGGAGAAGATATGCCGAGGAAGTAGGAACAAATAGAAGTCATGATAAGAATTAAATTACTATAAAAGGGAAAATATTGAGGAGTTATAAATGCTGTAGAAGTATAATAGAGAGAACATTTTGGAGATAATACCATACCAAAAGTTAGCTTCATAAAAGAAAGGGTCTTACTTTTGTTGAAATACACCTGCAGAAATTACTAGAACCAAAATATATAAGCTGAGTTATATTTTCTGAGCAATGAGCCCCATTTTTACTTATAAGGATAATTGTTGACAATGTGAACCTCATAGAAAGACTGATTTTTGTTAAAGGTGTCTAATAACATCTTTTAAATTTGATTTTCAAACCATACATAAGATAAAAAGCCCCACTCTTGCCAATTTGTTGAATAGGCAGAAATTGATTGCATTCAAAATATAGCATTTATCAGCCCTGGCCAGTGTGGTTCAGTTGGCTAGGCATCATCCCGTGCACCAAATGGTAGTCAGTTTGATCCTTGATCAGGGCCCATGCCTGGGTTGTGGGCTTGATCCCAATCAATGATCCACTCTTTCATCAATGTTTCTGTCTCTCTTCCTCCCCCTCCCCCTCTCAGTAAAAATATATTTTTTTAAAAATACAGCATTTATCACAGCCTAGTTTGCATTATACTGTACATATTTGCCTCTTCCATATATATAAGCTTCTAAAGGTTTGGCTGTGGATATTGAGCATCTTGTGTCTCTGCAGTTCCTTGCATTTATGTAGGATATTGAATAGTGTTTTGGTTAACACATTGCTGAATAGTCCACTGACTGTCTGAAGAAAGTTCCTCTGGGTGTCAATATATAGTCAATTCTTGTTTTTATGGTAGTTAATATTCCATAGAGAGGCCACAAACACTGAATTAGTGAATACTGAACCATATCGGGACATATAGAATAGGTTCCTGCAAGCCTCTGGTAACATTTTCATTAACTGAGAAATCCATAACATTGTTTTATGTGTGTTTCTGTTTAAATATACTTTATTAAATATATATTGATTCAATAACATTGAAGTCATGGCCAAACAAATCTCAAAACATGCTTGAACAAAGCTTATCCAACATATTTTCTCTATAAGGAACATTGTAGCCCTTTTTTACTTAGGAACACCAGGCAGCACTTCAGCACTATTCTTGGAGCCATATTAAACAGTAAGATCACCAACAAAAATGAGAAATGAAGTGGCAATGCACAGACTGTGAAAAGGACAGCTGTTTACAGTATGACAGCTGAAACCGGAAGGCCAAGCATCACCTTGCTCAAAATCAGGTGAGAACATGTAAGTCAGGCAACAAAAATGTTTTGCTGCTCTGAACATGTCTGTGGATGGCTATGAAAGCACTATGATTATTGGTTTTGTAGTTGCAAGTAAATGTTAGCAATTAGATTAATTTGCAAATATGAAATATGTGGATAAAGAGGGTCATCTCTCTGAGGAAGTGAATGATGAGATCAAATGAATGTAGGCAGGGGCCACAGAACAAAATGGACCCAGTTCAACATCTAAGTCTAAATTCAACTGAACATTTATTTTTCTATTCTGCTCAAGTGCTACTTTATCAGGTTGTGAAATTTGTAATATACTTGTGGTTTCCAGCACAAGTCCAAAATATAAATAGTTTTCTGGATTTGACACCTGCTGCTCTGCCATGCATTAACCTGTAATTCTCATCTGAAAAGGGTGTTGACATTTATGAGAACTGAGCACACAGTTAGTTGTCTCCTCGCCACTTCTTCACTAAAAAACTCTGATTTGTTGGGGGAGGATAACAATGTGCTCAATAAAAAAAAAAAAAAAAGCGCACGCGCGCACACACACACACACACACACACACACACACACACACACACACCAGAAAACAACAACAACAAAATGACATTCCCAGACCGCCTTGTAGATAGGATGATTAAATAACCAAGATCTGGTCGATGAGAAACAGGTAAAAATTGGCTTGGTTTTCAGGGAAAATTTAAAAAAGGGGGAAGATTCAACTAGCATTGACCTCATTGCCACTTTATTCCCTCTATTCAGCCTGAAATAAAGATGCCAAGGCCGCTGCATCAGTAATCATGTGACTTTGAATGACCTTGGCTTTGAATGACAATCCCTCAATAAGTGTAGTAGAGCAGAAGAATAAAAAAATAAAAAGCCTGGATTTCTGAGGATGTAATGGAGGTGCCATACCAGCCTTACATTCAGATTTCCCACTGGAAAAATATAAAACTGAGTATTTCTATTTTTGTTTGTTTTTCAATTCTATACTCATTGCTGAAAATAATTGCTTTCTTTCCTCTATTTTTTCCCCTCCTCTTATGTCTTTTCTGAGCATTGTCAACTCTCCTTATGATTCTCTTGTTTAAAAAATCTCATCCTCAAGCTTTTCAGTTCATGATTAATATTATATTATTTCAAAGCTTGTATACTTCCCTGTGTTTCTGTTTATTCTTTGACTGGTGAAAATTCACTCACCGGGACTCCTCTTCTTCTAGGCTACTTGTTGGCTATATCTGGATTCAGAGCTCTTGATATCTATACTAATAAAAGTGTAATATGATAATTACACCGGGTCAATTGGACATCTTCCGGACGTCCGACTTCCTTCCGGACAAAGCCACTGTGGCGGGGGACAAGGCAGAGGCAGTTAGGGGCAATCAGGCCGGCAAGGGAGCAAGCAGTTAGGGGTGAGATCAGGCCAGCGCTGGGGAGCAAGCAGTTAGGGGGTGATCAGGTCAGCTGGGGAGAGCAATTAGGGGGCGATCAGGCCAGCATGGGAGGGCAGTTGGGGCAATGAGGCCAGCAGGGGAGGGCAGTTGGGGGTGATCAGACAGGCAGGCAGAGGAGGTTAGGGGTGATCAGGCAGGCAGACAGGTGAGCAGTTAGGAGCCAGCAGTCCCAGATTGTGAGAGGGATGTCGGACATCCCCTGAGGGGTCCCAGATTGGAGAGAGTGAAGGCCTGGCTAAAAGACATTCCCCTCCCATGCACAAATTTCATGCACCAGGCCTCTAGATAAAAAATAAAAAACAAACAAACCACCACAACTAAAAATTGTTTTTCCTCCTCTGGTAGTTGCTAAACCCACTCAAGTAGTTTGCTTTCACCAATTGATACTAAGGGATTTGGGCCACTTTTGCACCTACTTTTGTTGAAAATGCAGTCCATAGATATTTTCCTTTGCTATCCTAGTTGCTCCATCTGTTTTAATGAAACTACTTGAGCAGGTTAAAATGTGATAGCCTCTCTCATGTCCCTCCCAAAAGCTTAACTTACATCCTGTCTCTGATGGTAGTGTTCGCCACAAGCAGGTGCTTTCACATGTATTCCTTTATCTCTCCTTCAGAAACCCTTCAAGATAAGTATTATCATTAGTCACAGTTTCAGGTGACAAAATGAAACCCAGAGAGGTTAAGTAATTTGCTGAAAGTCACCTAGATAGAAATGGATATAACCCACATTTGAAGTTGGCTCTGTTTAGGTCATCCTAAGTGTCCTGTAAACCCTTTAAAAAACAATTGAAAGCACTATTTCCCAATTGTGCTCTCACAGAAGATTCTGTGCCTGGCCTCAGAAAGGTCCTGGGGATCTTCATGAATTTTGACTAACCCAGGGTTCACTCATTCTAACACATGGCTGAAAGTTTCTAGGCGGAAAGGAATGTGGTGTAAGTTTAAAAGAGAAATGCAAGCTTTGTTTGGAAAAGTCTAGGCACACTCTAGTTAGGACATCCTTCCCCATGCCTATTCCCTCATCACTAACATAAATATCTTTGGAGATAAAGAGAACACCTAGCCCTTCTCTGTCTAATAGTCTCATAATCGCTTGACAGCATAATTCAGTGTTCTGTTTACAAGGTTAACAACTCTAGTTTCTTTATTTCTCTACACAGGACTATTAAAAACACAAATGCTGTACCTCTTCTTTAAACTTTTCCCAGATCCCCTTTCCACAGCTGTGTGCTCTCCTGTAACAGTTTTACATTTCCATTGGTACCTGCATGTGGAAAATAATGTTTCCTCTTTTCCTCAGTTTCCTCTTATTATTTTCCTTGAATGTTATTTTCCCCTTTGAACTAAGAGACCTGAGAAATACAGGATGTGGGTTAGAGAGGAGATAAAATAGTATGCACCATGTGTCAGTTCCTAGGCTACGTGATTTCCATTAATATGTAAGTTAATCCTTGAATGGCTTTGTCCTCCACTTCACTATAGTCTTAGTTTAAATGGCACCTCTTTAGACTTTCTGTGATTCCCATAGCTAAATCCACAAGCCCACTTCTTATGTCCCTACTCTCTAGTGATTTCTTTTATTTTCTTTATAGCATTTTTTTCATTCTCTGAAATTATCTTCTACTTCCCATGTTTATTTTCTCTTTTCTCACATTAGGAAGTAAATTTGTCAAACAGAGTTCGGGTCTATACTCTCAATTACTGGATCCAGAGCTCCTAGACATTGCTGGACACATAGTATTTGCTCAATAAATATTTATTAAATGGATAGATGATTAGATAAATGAAAGTACAAGGAATCCTGTATAAGCAGGGGCCAAGATCTCAATAGAACCAAAATATTTATAAGGATAAAATTTTGAGCAAGAGAAGAAAGAAGAATGGCAAGAGAAACTTAGAAAATAGAGATAGAGCCTATTTCTTTCATTCCTCCAGGGAAATGTACAATGGGTTGTAAAGTTGAAATAAATAGGTCTACAACTGGATTAAACATATAATCTATTTTATATTTTCTGTAGTGTAACCTCTGCTATGTTGTCTCTTCTCAGCAGACTGTTTTTATTACTAAATTGATAGGAAGCTTGTTCTATTGAGACACACTTTCTGGATAAAGTCCCATCACAAGCTGAATAGTGATTATGAATATCCCCATGCAGGGCAAGGCTCATTGCTACCTCATTTACTGTCTGATAAGCATAATTTATCTAGTGAACTTTTCTTTCTCAACTCATACTGATTGAGGTTAATTCTTTCACACTTGGATCCAGATATAGTATTCTTATCTAGTAATTATTGTTATGAGAGAATTCACATTTATATGTTAAATTTTGCTTAAATATGTGCTTATCTAAGCATATTGTGTGGTGGACTAAGAGCTTAAAGTTTTTATTAGTCAGTATTTCTTTTGTGGGATATCTGAAATACTTTCTTTGCTCAATTGCACTAGTTGGTTTTTGTTTAAGAAATATTTGCTGTAGTAGGAAGGACACTTCCTTCTATCAATTTAGATTATAACTCTGTCTATACGATATAAGTAATGGTATAAGAATTATGATATTTTAAATATCTAAATAATCAATTGGGTGCTCATAAACTTAAGTATTGTGATTTCTTTGCTAGATAGCTAAAAATAACAAATCTCGTTTGTTTGATAATCTTGATGTGGCCTATACCAAACACTTTAAAGCACCTAGAAAATTAATGTAAAATGTCTATAACAATTCAATGTATATTACTTTAAAATTAGTCTGTATCATATTAACTTTATGTCGGTATTCAAAATTCCCTTTTCAATCTTATTATTAGCTAGTTTGTTTAGACAAAGTATCTCACTGGAAATGAGTACAAATGTTTTATGAAATGTATTTTTTAAATATTTTTAAAGAGTTGAAGAGCTGATAATAGAGTAAGAAATTATTGAGCCAAAATCTAAATTAAATCAGAACATGGACAGGTAAGCAGGATTTTGAAATTATTTTGTGCTGAGGGCATGTTGGCAAACTTTATGAACTTGATAGTATTTGGGTCATAAAGGAAAGACTTTTTGACACTGAACAGAGCTTACCAGGGTGTAGGGTGAGGGGATATCATCACTGGAAAGTCGTAATCACTAGAAATTCTTCCTATGGATACACAGCCCAAATCTACAAGGAAGCAAAGCACCATATGTGAGAAGAAACAGTAACCAAAACAGACCAAAAGACCAAATATTGGAAGTATCAACAAAAGATAAGACAGATATTCTATGTTCAAAAACTAAAAGCAAGGAACATGTATCTATAACAAAAGATGATAAATTATTTTTCTAAAAATAGAAATTGTAGAAATAAAAATATACTTAATATTAAAAACAAAGTAGTTAAATATAATATTGAAATACCTAAAAAGAAAATTCATGAGCTGGAAAGTAGGTCAAAAGGAACTACCCAGAATGCCAAGCAAAGTGATAGAAATACAAAAGTTAAAAGGTATCGAGTTTAAGGTGCATATAATCAGAGTTTCAGAAGGATGGTTAAGTCCAAGGATTGCAGAAGCCTACTGAATCTCAAGGAATTCTTTCAGAAAAAAAAAAAAATTCCAGAGTGAATAGAAAAAAGGAATAAAGATAAAAGGTTGTATTAAAAATAAAATTGTGTCTCATGGGATTAAAAAGAGAGAAAAAATATCCAGCAACATCATATAAGTCTGGAAGTGCATAAATGAATAAGTGTGTTAGTTTAGATCCTCATAATGTATATATTGAATAAGATTATATGTACCAGGGATTGACTGGAGGAAACACCCTAAAGAATAAAGTAGAAAGAACTAAGAAGGTGGGAGAACAGTTAGAACACAATATGTGAAAAGACAGGAGGAAGAAGCAGCATTGGGTAGGAGGGGACTCGAAGGCAGCATAGATTCAGTCAGGCCAATGGGGAGTTCTTAAGCAAGAGTTATCCACCAGCCCGCTGGCGTGGCTCAGTTGGCTGAACCTTGTCATGTGCACTGAAAGGTTGCTGGTTTGATTCCTGGTCAGAGCACACACCTGCGTTTTGGGTTCAGTCCCTGGTTGGAGCAGGTACTGAAGGCAATGGCGATGGATGGATTTTTCTCTCCCTCTCTCTCCCTTTTTGTCTCTAAGCATGCCCTCAGGTTAGGATTGAAAAAAAAAAAAGAGTGGGCCAAGTTTTTAACCCATAGTGTGTCATGCTAAGGTAAGCATGAGTTCAAGCAGCCTAGGAGATGTATGGGGGTGCATGGCCTTGACACCCTCTTGGTGGAGGATTCAGAAAGGCAGTAAGGGGCTGAGTCAACTATGCTCCCCATGGCAGAAATGTGAGAAGCATTTCTATGACTGCCACCTAGAGCTAAATTTTCTAATATCTTTACATTTTGGAGAAAAAAAGAAGATCAAAATATGGATAAGTGTAGATTTTAGTAGATTAGGTATGCACATTATAATTTCTAGAGTATGCACTAAAGTAATAAACACAGCATATTACTTCCAAACCAACAGTAGAAAGAAAATGGAATAATAAAAGGATTTCAGAAGAAGGCAAGAAAAAGGGAAGAGAATAAACAAAATAAGACAGGTGAAGTAAGTAGAAACCATAAAGTAATATGGCTGTTATAAATAAAATATATAGCTTTTATATTAACTGTAATAAATTACATACTCCAGTTAAAAACAATGATTGTCCAACTGAATCTTAAAAAATCAAACTATACTTTTATAAGAGACAGTCTTTATGCTAGATTCTGGTTCTCTTGAAATTCTCTTTTACTTCAAAAACATTGTTTAGCACCTTCTTGCTCTGAAAATAAATACAAAAACACCTAAATTTCATAGGAAAAAGTCAACTTAGAATTTGAAATTTATTGGAAGATATATGTAGAACACCAGAGACTTTTCTTTAGTAAATTTAGGTGGGTAGGGAAAGGTTAGATACCCCGAATTTTCATGATGAAACAATAATAACTGGTTAAACTGTTTTTGTTTCTGCAAAAAATTGAGATAACTTATAATTGTAGGCATATTTAATTAGATCATTCAAACTAAACCAGAAGTTTAAAATTTTATTTGATTACAATGGATATAGTAAAACTAAATCATTGTTATGTCTATAATTAATAGGAACCTGAACAAGCAATAAAAAGAAATGTGAAGGATAGTATATTTCTTTTTCCAATAAAAGGGAGAATAACTTTCCCTTAGGAGTGATATACTTTTAAAAATATATATTTTTGGCATAGATAATGGATGCATATTCAAGAAATACAAATAATCTGATTGAACTTGTCATAGCTGTTTATTAGAAGATGAAGAAAATATCTTAATACATTTTTATTGACAAGTCAATGGATTCTTTAAAATGCAAAAGCTAATGTACATTTAGATCAGCCCAGTTTAATTTTCGTGGAGCAGCAAGGAAAGTTTAATGTACTCCAAAGCACACTTTGCTTCTCTGCACGCACATCATTTTAACTGTGATTTCTGTCTTCAGTTCTCAAATGTTTAAAACTCAGCTTCAAATCAGGATTCATTTCTGATTTTTCTCTAGGATAGCTTTCCCCACTGCCGTGGCCAGTCTTCACCGACCCCGGGCTGGCCACTGACCACACTGATGCCTGCTGTGGACTGAACCTGCCACCCTTCCCCTCAGTAAAGCCAGACATCCTGAGGAGTTGATAGATTATTTATACATTCCTACAAACAAGAAGCAGGTTTCAAACACTTCCTTCATTGTGGAGCTCTAAATGGCTATTGTTTTCTATTAAGAAAGATTGTGCACATAAATGTTGTGTACACAAATCGTGACCGTGCAGCACTTTCAGTCATAGCTTATTTCTTTGTGTCCATATGCCAGGGAGTACTGTGTTGGAAGGTATGTTAGGAACTTTCTGGTAATACTTTCCTTTGACCAGTGGTTCCTGTGTGTCTAAAGACAGGAGATAAAGCCAGACAGCATTGCTCTGTCTCCTCTTTTCCTCTCCTTGTCCTTCTCCTGTCCTTCTCTTTCTTCTCTCCCCTCCCTCGTTTCCGTTCTCTCTCTCTCTCTCTCTCTCTCTCTCTCTCTCTCTCTCTCTCTCTCTCTCTCTCTCTCTCTCTCTCTCTTTCTCCCCAGACATCAGCAAAGCAAAGAAAGCTTAAAATAGAGTAGTGGTGTGTTTTCTTTTTCTTTTACTGAGGTGAATAAAATTCTGACTCAGGATATAAAGTTTTAGAAGTGTTTTTATTAAGCCCTTTCTGTGAGGCTATGTTTAGACAGCGTTCTGACAGCTGCCAAGGGAGATATCTTGACTCTGAGGGCTTTCCATGTCACTGAGGCTGGCCTAGGATCCTTACTGATTTTCCGTTTTGAAGGCTCCCATTTATTAAAAGGGTACAACTTGTTTTTGTGTGATATTGAAACTCCATTAACTGTCCAAAGAATTAGTTGGGAATTATCTAATCCATCCTTCTAAACAGGTCATAAGATCCTTTTAGTCCTTTCAGAGAAATTAAACAGTATAATATTGAACCATGAATCAGACATTTACAATGGTGAAACTTAAAAGAATATGGATCATTTAAAGTAGAATTAAGAAAAGATAAGGATTACTAACTCAAACTAAATTAAATACTGTATATGAATGGGTTATCTCATAGTTTATTCATTGGAGTAATTAATACTTGTTTAACCTTTGAATGAAATATTTTTCCTCATCTGGTTTAATAATTAAGTGGGTACACACCACCGTTATCTATTTACTCTGCCATATCTGTTTCTAAAGGTTGGGAAGTATTGTTGCTGCTTCTCTTAAATGGAACCCACAGGAAAGTTTCTACCAGCCTTGACCAGTCTTCTACCAATGCATTGTTTCATACGGTGGAGGTAGGACCCAAGGCCAAGAGGGCCTTTTACAGGAGCAGATAGAACCTCTGATATGTTTGTGCTGAGTTCTGTTTAACTAGCCCCAACACACTGTAGAAGTGCTCTGCAATTATTTATTTATTTATTTATTTATTTACTTATTTATATTGGAGAGGGATGGAGGAAGAGAGAGAGAGAGAGAGAGAGAGAGAGAGAGAGAGAGATTTTGGTGTTCCTCTTATTTATGCATTCATTTGGTTGATTCTTGTATGTGCCCTGTATGGGAATCAAACCCCAACCCTTGGCATATCAGGGACAATGCTCTAACCAACTGAGTGCCCGGGCCAGGGCCTGCAATTTTAACAAAGTTATCTATAACCTGACAGCTTTATAATTAAAAATACCAGTTATAAAAAATAGATTTAAATGACATGAATCATGCATCCCCATCTTGGGTAGGTGATTAGGACTTGTGTATCTTGCACTGTCGTTTTATATTTGAGTTTTCATCAGTTCAACAATCTACTCATTTTTCATAGAAATATTGTTTGACTTGGGAACATCGGTAATAGTCTTGAGTTTATTTATCTCAGGTTTTGACTTAGCGCTCACTCTGCCCATCAGAGCTTCTTTTTGTGACATAACTGAGAATTCAGTTACCCTTGTGCCTTGAGAAGAGACCATCTAAGGTGACTAGTTGTCAGGTTTTACTAATATCGCTAAGAATGTCTGTATTAACCTATCAATACTGACTGTTCTCAGTCATATAAGGGATCATTTTTATTGAATAATTTATTTCTTTTAAATTATATTGCATAATTCTGTACTTTTTTCTTTAAGTCTTAAAAATTGCCTTAGCTAAATATTTCAAGGCATTTTCAAATTAGTTGTGTTTCCAACAAAATAAACAATAGTAATTATAATGAGACTAATGTCATGTTCACAAGTGTAGTCTTTATATTAATTTTATGTCTTTTTCATATCATTTTCATTAATTAACTTGCAGTGACATTTTAACTGGATGTATTTAATGGCTAATATTAATTATACAAATTTTTATAAGTTTCTTTCTTAAATAATACTGTTCTTATATTTATGACACATTTTTTGGTCTTTTACTTCCTTTGGAGGTTGATACTTAAATAATTTAGAGAACTGTGAAATTGTCTGTTCTTTTTCTCTGAATCACCCAAAGATTCATGTGACTATGGGTTATATATATCAATTCTGTTTCATTCTCTGTCTTTGTGGATTTTGTTTGGATGCAGTTCAACTAGTGTGGCTAGCCACATTTGGGCTCAGTAATACTTTGTCTTCCTTAAGTGATCAATTTCAGTTAAATCACTGCTGCTTTAAAAGGGGGCCTTATGCTTTTTCATGTTTGCAATGACTGATTGTGAAATAAACATTGAGGGCTTTTTCAGGCTGTCACATATCAACTTAACATGTCCTGTCTTTCTCTGTAGCTTCTGATTTTGCTTCAAAAGCATTCACAGGAAAAGAATGTGAATGGCTTCAAGTCTATCACACCATACTTCTTTGTCTTCCATTTATTTTTATTTTATTTTAAAAGGCCTATTCACTATTCTTGGGTTCAGTCAAAAAAAACCTGATTCCCATTTAGGCTTACTACTTTTCCTCCAATTTTATGTTACAGCATCTTCATGAGCAATCACCATGGCTAATTCATTGTGTGTATCTCCACAGGTCTAGTACAGTGTCTGTCAAGTAACAGCTGGTCAGCTAAGTATTTCTTGGTGTTTAGGACTATTGTTATGTGTACTATCTAGGTGAGCCACTAGGATAGTTACCAGCCAGGAGTAAACACTTGACACATAGTTTCCTCTATAAAGAGATCTGTGAGGATAAGAACAGACTGTTTTGTAAATCATCTGGTATCTGGTCACATATTAAGCACTCGGTGAGTGTGTACTGAATAAAGGATTGTCATGATTCAGTCTTAGGCTTTGTTACTTCATCTTCCTGTTAGTATTGCCCTGCATTTCTATATTGCATACCCATAATTAACTCAGTAATTTGTGCTAAAGAGTATCATTGTGTGGCATATCCACAACTTTAATTTCTACTAATAGATGAAGAATTGAAGGAAGATGGGTTAAAAATAATACTCTGGCTCTGCCTCTCTCTTATGATTGGTAGGTTTACATTACTTCCTATGGACTGAATCCTTGTATTCTCCCCCAATTCAAACATTGACTCCCTAATCCCCAATGTGGTTGTATAGGGAGGTGGGGGCTTTGGGAGGTGGAGCCTCATGATGGGATTAGTGTCCTTGTTAGAAGAGACATGGGGGAGTTTGCATTGCCTCTGCCAGCTCTTCACCATGTGATGAGAAAATGCCATTGGAAAGCAAGGAAGAGTTCTCTCGCTAGACACCGAGTCTGCAGCCTCCTTGGACTCCCTCGACTCCAGAACTGTGAGAATATATGTTTGTTCAAGCCGCCCAGTTTGTGGTATTCTGTTATAGCATCCTGAGCTAACTGGACATCCCCTCAGCTTATGTAAGCTGTCCTCTGCATTCCAGCTAAACTTCATCATACCAGGGAAGGCACGCTGCCTGTCCTAGAGTTTCACGTGGTCTAGCTAAGCTCAAGGTAAATGGCTGCTTCTGCGGCTGCTACAAAACGGTGTCCCAAAAGATACACATGGGGCTTTTGCTCTTTCCTGAAGGATATGATCTATATATCTCACAGTCAAATTGCAGTGTGTTTTTTTAAGCAAAAAATATAGAAGAAACAGAATTTGATTCATTAAATGTGAGTAGCTAAAAGCAAACTCTAAAAATAAGATGTAGCATCTTGCACCAGTAGACCCTCGTATTCCAAACTACAATTCTTTTTTTTAAACCAAGATTATTTACTTTTTATTTTTTTTTTTAATTTAATAAATATTTATTGTTCAGATTATTACAATTGTTCCTCTTTTTCGCCCATAGCTCCCCTCCACCCAGTTCCCACCCCACTCTCTGGCCTTACCCACCCCACCACTGTCCTCATCCATAGGTGTACAATTTTTGTCCAGTCTCTTCCCGCACCCCCCATGCCCCTTTCCCCCTGAGAATTGCCAGTCCACTCCCTTTCTATGCTCCTGATTCTATTATATTCACCAGTTTATTCTGTTCATCAGATTTTTTTATTCACTTGATTTTTAGATTCACTTGTTGATAGATATGTATTTGTTGTTCATAATTTTTATCTTTACCTTTTTCTTCTTCCTCCTCTTCTTAAAGAATACCTTTCAGCATTTCACATAATACTGGTTTGGTGGTGATGAACTCCTTTAGCTTTTTCTTATCTGTGAAGCTCTTTATCTGCCCTTCAATTCTGAATGATAGCTTTGCTGGGT
This sequence comes from Eptesicus fuscus, assembly GCF_027574615.1. NCBI lineage: Eukaryota > Metazoa > Chordata > Mammalia > Chiroptera > Vespertilionidae > Eptesicus > Eptesicus fuscus. Next base: position 44,950,940 of record NC_072480.1, on the reverse strand, counting down.
AGAGTAATCTTGGTTGTAGGTTCTTGCTAATTCATCACTTTGAATATTTCTTGCCACTCCCATCTAGCCTGCATAGTTTCTGTTGAGAAATCCGCTGACAGTCGTATGGGTGCTCCCTTGTAGGTAACTAACTGTTTTTCTCTTGCTGCTTTAAATATTCTCTCTTTTTCTTTTGCTCTTGGCATTTTAATTATGATGTGTCTTGGTGTGGTACTCTTTAGATTCCTTTTGTTTGGGGTTCTCTGCACTTCCTGGACTTGTAAGTCTATTTCTTTCACCAGGTGGGGGAAAGTTTTCAGTCATTATTTCTTCAAATAGGTTTTCAGTATCTTGTGCTCTCTCTCTTCTTCTGGCACCCCCATAATTCTGATGTTGGTACGCTTGAAGTTGCCCCAGAGGCTCCTTACACTATCTTCATATTTTTGGATTCTTTTTTCTTTTTGCTTTTCTGGTTGAGTGTTTTTTGCTTCTTTGTATTTCAAATCTTTGACTTGATTCTTGCGATCCTCTAGTCTGCTGTTAGATCTCTGTATAATATTTTTTATTTCAGTCAGTGTATGCTTAATTTCTAGTTGGTTCTTTTCATATTCTTGAGGGTCTCACTAAATTTATCTGCCTTTTCTAGAAAATTCTTGAAAAACCTTATAACCATGGTTTTGAACTCTATATCCAGTTGTTTGCTTTCCTCCATTTCTTTCATTTGTGATCTGTTTCTTTGTCTCTGCATTTTGGCTGCTTCCCTGAGTTGATAGAGTGGCTTTGTGTGCTAGGTGTCCTATAGGGCCCAGAGACTCAGCCTCCCCAGTTACCTGAGGTGGACACTCTTGGTGCACCCCTTTGTGGGCTGTGTGCACAGTCTTGTTGTTGTTGGTATCACTGGGAGGAATTGACCTCCAGGCCAATTGGCTGTGAGGATCAGCTGTGTCTACACTGAGAGAACTTCTGTGCTGGAGACACCCTTATGGGAGAAGACTTGCAAAAGCCTCTGTGCTCAGCTTGAATGGGGCGGAGTCTCAGGGTGGAGTAGACAGCATTGGTTTCCCATCAGTCCTGCCCTAATAGGCCCCTATGTCTCAGTGTCCCATGGTAATCACTGCAAGCACCTCTGAGAGAAAGCCACCCTCGAGTTCCACCCACTGCCAGACAGTCCAGTTTCTCCCCAAATGAGTCTGGGTCTCCAGCGTCTCACCCGGAATTGGAGTTCAGCACAGTCGGGAGCTTTTGTCTCCCTCCCACTTGAGAAAGCCAGCCGTGCACTCAGTTGCCAGTCCTCTCCACATGCACGTCTCAGTACCTCTGCCTCTTGCAGATCCTCTGAGTCTCAGTGTGCTTTTCTCTTTCCTTCTAGTTGTAGAATTTCCACTCAGCCAGCCTTCCTGTGGTTCTAGATGATGTCCGTTTTGTCTTTTAGTTTTAGTTTTAAAATTGTTGTGCGAGGCAGCAGTTTATGTGTTTACCTATGCCACCATCTTGGTTTGACACTCCCAAACTACAATTCTTATCCTACTGTTGTGGAGATAGCATAGCTTAAACACCAAAGGAAATATTTTCATCCTGCGTCCTTGAATCTTCAGCCACACAGTGACTATTTGGCAGTATGCAAAGAAAAATGGTTTCACCGTGTGAGGAGTGTCCTCTCATTTTCTTGGACAGCATTTGCTAACCCAAAGTGTGCCATCAAAAAACATGAACTAGCACTAAACTTTTCAGATGGGCCTTGGTCAACAATTTAGGAGTGGGATAATTATTTAAACAAAAATAAAAGAAATTCCCCTTCAAAAAATAAAAACCACTAAAACTTAAATATAGAAGCTCAAGTAAAAAAAAAAAAAAATACAACTTCCCATTACAGTGAAGTTAAGAATAAACCCTCTTCCACCACACACACATAAAAAAAAAAAAAAAAGAAGAATAGGATTTCAGTAGGCCAAGTAGCCAGGTTAAATAAATGCAGAAAATTGTACATTTATTAAGGAATTCAAGCTGGCCTGACTACTATTTCCTTTCCCCTCTGTTCTTGCAGCTGAAGTCCAGAATTCACATTACCCTCCTCAAGGCTATTGGGAAGTATTAGTTCCTTCTGTGTAGTATGAGAAAGGCAGTCATCTTACAGGGAGAAGGCCTAGTTACTGGTTTCCTTCATCAGATGAGACCAGCCCTCACCCGCCTTACTTTCCCATTCATATTATGCTTTCAAGAGTGATTCTTTATAAGGATCCTGTCAAGTTATGCAAAGGATATGTTCTCATTCAACTGAGTACTTCATGGAAAGTTCCCAAATCTGTATGAGCAGAAGTAATAATGTTAAAACAGCTCCCCAATATAGGGACTGTCAAATTATAAGCCAAAATATTCACATGAAGACAGCAATAATATGTCCTTAAATAGCCTGATGAATCATGTTCTGTGTCAGCAGAGAAAGAGATTTTCAAGGATGTCTATTTCCAAAGTCAGTTATAAGAGATTTAGGATTTAGAAAGACAGAGCAGAATTCTTTTTGAGTGAGGTGAAAGTTGACCTGGCTCATGAATCAGTGGTCATGAGAGCTATCCCCCTGCCATCCTACTGTTGGTGCTAAAAGCACCATGTTGCCTAAGGTCAGCTAACAATAATTGTTTTCTTGGCATGCAATGTCTATATCATACCCAGGACACCATGGCTTATATTGCTGCTGGAGAGTTTCCCAGGAGTAAGCTGGGCTGTAGCATGAACCAGAGGTAGGTCTTGAGAACCTGTATCTTTCTGCAGAACTTTTTCACTAGGGTCCTGATTTAGTTTGGAAGAGCCCTCTAAATTCAGAAGACTAAGATGGAGTTGCAATAGTCCCTGGACCTCTACTCTGGTCCCTAAATGATACAAAATATACAATGTAAGATTGTTTAACTAGATAGTCAGGTTGTGCCACAGGACAGAATATAACATGAGTGAGGTCAAGGTCAAAAGGTAGGTATCATTCAGAGAAGACACCACTGCACAATTCAAGGTCATTAAGACAGCATGTGATGAAGTGGTATAGCATTTGCTTACAGCAAGACCAGAGAAAGAGCACACAAGATGCAGCCCCTTGCAATACATTAGTCCTCCATGTCTAATGGATCAATTCCATAGTCAAGGTGGTCATATGGCTCCATGAACCCCACAATGTGCTATAGTAGAAGGACCCTGGCCCTTGCCCTGGGTGCTCAGAAATACAGAGAGTTGCGGATATGCTTGAGAGCCAAGGAGGCATGCATAACTAAGAAGTTCCAAGCAAAGTTTACATGTGCCTGATATGGAAGAAACAGGGACATACTGGCTATGCTCTGAGTCTCTGCAGGTAGTGTGATTTGTGAGCTTGCCACCATGCCCTGTATAGAGCACAAGATTCTTGGGAACCAGGGGAGGTGTTTGGCTGCATTGCACCATTCCCTCACAATTACTAATCGAACTTACCTTTTTAATTGTATGTTGCTTTTTTATCTAAACTTGAAGAGATAAGAGCAAGAAATAGTCACAGGTCTATCAGAAACTTTTCACTACAAGCATTAACTCTTGGCAATGTATATCAAATGCTAAATACAGTCCTTGGCACAAGTAAGCACTTAATAAATGTAAAGCTATCACATTTTAGAGAAAAAGAAAATATGGAGATTGTAGTAATCTCTATTGCAATCTCAGTAGGCTAATAGCTTGCCTTTAGAAATAGTTTAAATTAACCTGCTAAGGGAAGTTGAGTTACCTATGTAGTATTTAACTATAATATACTGTATTAGAGCAAGTTATATTTGTCTTGTTCTATTTCTGATGCTGTACTTAACTAATGGGACTCCAGGCATTTAATTATTTATCTCTGATTTAACATTTTATTATGAATAATTTCAATCACATACAAAACTAGAGAAAATTGCCATGAATCACCAGGTACTAATTACCATGCTTCCCAAATTATTAACTCACATATTTCCATCTACATTTTGAGACACAAATTATTTAAAAGCAACTATTAGCATCATAAAATCTCATCATCAATATTTTACTATATACCTCATGCCAATAAAGAAGCTTTAAAATTATAACCATAACATTATTATGACACCTAAAAATCAGTAAAGCAAAATAAAAATAAAAATAAGGAATTCTGGCAGCATAAATGGCAGCATAAATGAATTGGCAAATTCTCTTCACAAAAAAAAAATATTAAAAGAAAATGAAAACAAGTATAAAACTGAACAAAGTTGTCAAAAACAATTTCAAGCTGTGGAAGTCAACCAAATGCAGACAACCAACTGAGAAGCATTCATTCTTTGAACACTGTTAGGGCTTTAGTAAAGAACAGCAGGATTGTGTGTTCTTGCCTAAGATTACTCCCATCTTCCTCTTACTTGGTGATTGAGAACTGTAGTTTTCAAGCATGGCTCTGACCATGTAAAGCAACTCATTGTGGCTAGTGAGAGGGATCTATGTTTGGAGCCCAGGCTTTGTCAACTAAGTGTATAAATTGTTAGGAAATAAATGGGGAAAACCATCAGCTTTGAAAGTTGAGATTGTGGTCCCAAGAGATCCTGAAAATGAGAGAGCCATAAAAGTGCTGAGATAGAGCTCTGCATGCATCCCTGGCAGAATGGGACATTATATGCATGCCTGAGGGAGATCCCAGAGAGCCCAGGGAAATGTAAAAGCCAAGACTGACTTGAGAAGTGGATGAAAAGTTTAATGCACACACCAAACTCCACACAGATGGATCTACAGGGAATTGAAAGGCTTATGGGTACAAGGTGTTCAATCACAAATTCTCCCTGTATCGTGGACTGACCACTCTGACCACTTGGTTATACAGACAGAAGTTTCAATCATAAGGAATTAGACTAAAAATATAAGTAGGAATTCTTAAAAATTGTGTAGAGACATCAGTGGCCAAACACTGGAAGGAAGACAGATTCCAAAGATGAAATGCAGACAAGTTAAGCAAAAAAGAATGAGAGAAGGGGGAGGGAGGAGGGGGAGAGAGAGAGAGAGAGAGAGAGAGAGAGAGAGGAAGAGAGAAGAAGAAAGAAGAAGAAGAAGAAGAAGAAGAAGAAGAAGAAGAAGAAGAAGAAGAAGAAGAAGAAAGAGGAGTAGGAGGAGGAGGAAGAGGAAGAGGAAGGAAGAAGAGGAAGAAAGAAAGAAAGAAAGAAAGAAAGAAAGAAAGAGAGAGAGAGAGAGAGAGAAAGAGGGAGAGGGAGGGAGAGAGGGAGGGAGGGAGGGAGAGAGGGACGAAAGAAGGAAGGAAGGAAGGAAGGAAGGAAGGAAGGAAGGAAGGAAGAAAGAAGGAAGGAAGGAAGAAGGAAGGAAGGAAGGAAGGAAGGAAGGAAGGAAGGAAGGAAGGAAGGAAGGAAGGAGAGGGAGAAATATCAAACATCAGAAAAATAAAAGCAGAATCCAAGATTACTACAATATAGTCTCCAAAGTTCCTAGTTTTGAATCAAACATTATGAGACATGTAAAAGGACAGGAAAGAACACAGTCAATACAAACCAACTCTGCATGGGTCCAGAAGTTAAATTTAGCAGACAAAGACTCCAAAGCAGCCATTTTAAATGTTCAAGGCATTTTTTTTTTTTTAATGGTGGCAAATGGCTTAACAAATAGGGAATCTTAAAAGAGAACAATAAACTAAGAAAAGAACCAAATAAAATTTTAGAGTTGAAAAGCACAATAACTAAAACAACCATTTCAATAAGTGGCCTCAATAGCAGTTTCGAGATGCAGACTGGGTGTCCAGAGGAAATAAGCCTTTACCAGTAATGTGGGAAACTTGAGGTAAAAAGGCCACTAGGAACAGGCCCTGTGTGCTCAGATGCAGGGTGGTGGTCTAGAGAAGTCCTTTACCCATGTGTTCTAGCCCTGTTCTTTGAGTGATGCCCTGAGAACAAATCCTATTCTATCTCTTTCCTAGTCCCCATCCTTGCCATAGAACAGAGTTCTGCCAGCTTTTATTGTAAGGGCCACACATTTTAGGCTTTGTGGGCTCAAGTCTCTATTGTAATTACTCAGTTACTTAACTGCTGTTGAGCTGAAGAAACGCCACACACAAAGTGCAAAAGGACTGGCCTGCCCTTGTTCCAGTAAAACTCCCTTCAAATAAACAGGTGTCAGGCCAGAGATGGTCTGCAGGAAACTTTATTAACTCTTGCTCCAGAACAAGATCATATTGGAGGGTGAGGCCTAGCCACGCCATGACACAAAAGGGACATTTAATAAAAATCCCATTATTGACAACCTCCATCTTAAGAGGGGAAATGCCATTCACAGAGGAGTAGCTTGGATTGGGACCAATGCAATTGAAAGGCATCAAAGGGAGAGGGAGGAAGTTATTAGCAGCATTCTTTCCTTGTATTCTTATTAAGTTCTTTCCCTTCTTTATACCTTTGTATTGTAAAATAAAACTACATGGGTATATCAGAGAGAAATATGAGGGCTCTTCTAGATAGCTAATATGTAATAAATCCTAAATAAGGATACCAAGGGGTACTTGAAGTAAACCCCATAATCTACACTATTAAAAGAGAAACATGCAAATTAACCATCACTCCACTATGCTAAGCTATGCCCACCAGCCAATCAGGAGCGAGTATGCAAATTAACCCAACCAAGATGGCGGCCGGCCATAGAGCTGGAGCAAGCAGGAGGTTTGGGTTGCCCTGGCAATGGAGGAAGCCAAGCTTCCCACATACCCTGGCTGGCCCTGGCCTTCGTTCAAGGCTACAAAGTTTCAATTATAGAAGATAAATAAATCCTAGATACTTGCTTCCAGCCAGCCCTGGCCTCCACTCAAGGAGGCACTAAAAAAAAAAAAAAAGAAAAGAAAAAATGGAGGGGCTGGGACCTTGGGTTGCCGGGGGGTGATCAGGCCAGGATGGGACGGCAGGGGCCGTTGTGGGTAAGCAGACAAGCAGAGGGCCAGTTGGGGGTGAGCAGGCCGTCAGTGGGGGTCAGTTGGAGGTGATCAGGACAGTGGGGGGGCAGTTTGGAGTGAGCAGGCCAGAAGGGGGGCAGTTGGGGGTGAGCAGACCAGTGGTGAGGGAAGTTGAGGGCGAGCAGGCCAGCAGGCAGAGTGGTTAGGGGCAATCAGGCAGGCAGGCAGGCAGGCAGGTGAGTGGCTGGAGCCAGCAGTCCCGGATTGTGAGAGGGATGTCCGACTGCTGGTTTAGGCCCAATCCCGGTAAACTGGCAGTAGGACATCCTTCAAAGGGTCCCAGATTGGAGAGGGTGCAGGCCAGGCTGAGGAACACCCACCCACCCCCCCCCGTGCATGAATTTCATGCACCGGGCCACTAGTAGAGGTATAAGAGGGTAAGATATCAGATCATTTTTGGTGATTTTTATGCATGAGAAATCCAAGATGTCTTGTGAATTCAACCCATATGTTGTGAATATGTAAGCCTCGTAAACAGATTTTAATTCTGTATCACCTTATCAAGGAAATAAGTTTGGTGATTGAAGATTAATTTTAAAACAATTATAACTCTCATATTGAAGCAAAAGGTCTAATTATTAGTTTGGGAATAGCCTGCTTTATTTGGTGCATGCATTCCCATTTTACCCTTGGAAATATCCTATATAATAAAACGTTAATATGCAAATAGACCAAATGGCAGAACAACTGAACAACTGGTCACTATGACATGTGCTGATCACCAGGGGGCACACGCAGAACATGGCAGGCATTGGCTGCAGCAGGATGGTGGAGCAGGTGAGCGGGAGCACCAGACCAAGGCAGGGCGCCAGTTGCTGTCATTGGGGTGAGCCTCCGGTGGTTACTTAAAATTCCTTGCTCCTGCATGCCACAGTCCCTCCCAGTACTCACACCTGCTGCTGGTGCCAGAGCCGCCGCTCACACCCGCTGCTGGTGCCCGGCACTGGCCCGATCGCTCCATGCCATCAGTGGGTGCGAGCGGCAGCTGCTGGCCCCAATCACCCCTCAGGGCCTCTCCACCTCCCCCTGCTCCCGAGGGGTGATTGGGGTGGCAGCCACCTCTCGCACCTGCTGCAGGCAATGGCCCCGCTCGTACCAGCAGCCAGCGCCAGAGCCGCTGCTCACACTCGCTGCCAGTGCCCAGCACCAGTCCTTATTGCTCAATGCTGTCAGTGGGTGCATGAGTTCTTCTCCACCTCCCCCTGCTCCTGAGGGGCGAATGGGGCAGCAGTGGCAGCTCGCACCTGCTGATGGCACGAGCCCCACTCGCACCTGCTGCTGGCGCTGGCCCCAATTGCTCCATGCCATTAGCAGGTGTGAGCGGGGTTGGCGCCTTCAGCATGTGGGAGCAGCGGCTGCCGGCAGACAGGGGTCTGGGGACCGTGGCTGGAGGGGTCGTGTGGGGTGTGGAGAATGGGCTGAAACCTGCCCCTGTGCCCACCGCAGCCTCACGGCTCACCACAGCCTCAGGGGAGGGCAGTTGTGGGTGATCAGGCCAGCAGGGGAGGGCAGCTGGGGGGAACCAGGCCTGGAGGGGAGAGCAGTTAGGGGTGACCAGGCCAGCAGGGGAGGGCAGTTGGGGGTGACCAGGCCTGCACGGGAGGACAGTTGGGGGTGACCAGGTCGGCAGGGGAGGATAGTTAGGGGCTACCGGTCCAGCAAGGGAGGGCAGTTGGGGGCAATTGGGCTAGCAGGGGAGCAGTTAGGCATTAATCAGGCCGGCAGGGGAGCAGTTAGGCATTAATCAGGCTGGCAGGCAGAAGTGGTTAGGGGCAATCAGGCAGGCAGGCAGGTGAGAGGTGGGGTGCCAGCAGTCCTGGATTGTGAGAGGGATGTCTGACTGCCCATTTAGGCCCGATCCCAGTGGGATAAGAAATATTTCTCTCCACATATACTTTACTTACAGAAATCATATATATATATAATAGCTAGAAACCCAATTAACAGAATATAAGGAAGCACTTGTTGGGAAATGTATTAGTTTGCTAGGCCACCATAATAAAACAGCACAGACTGGGAGGCTTGAATAACAGAAATTACTTTTCTCACTGTTCTAGAGTTCTAGAGGCTGGAACTCTAAGATGCAGGTGTTGGCACATTTAGTTTCTCCTGAGGCCTCTTTCTATGGCTTACCGATGGCTGTCTTCTTGTGTTTTTTTTTTTTTTTTTTTTTTCAAATGGCCCTTTCTCTGTATGCTGGCACCCTTGGGGTCTCTTTCTCTCATAAGGATACCAGTTCTGTTGGATTAGGGCCCTCCCTTATTACCTCATTTAATATTAATTACCTGTTGAAAGACCCTATCTCACATATAGTCCTTTGGTGTTTAGGGCTTCAACATAAGAATTTTCAGGGAACACAGATCAGTTCAGGGCCAATGGCATATAGAAGTTGAAAGTGCTTGTGCTGCCAAGATTTTAATTGTTGGACCAAATGCCTACCATTTTGAAATGGTAATTGGGATTTCAGATTACATAGTCATGTAGAGAAATATTTCTCCATGAATAACCACTAATAAGCAAGTAGCTTTGTGAACAATTTCATTTTAACATTTTTAAAGTTGATTATCTTGAATAATAAAGTATTGTTTTCATAAAATATGTTAATTCCAGTATAGTTCTAAAAGAAACCATCATTGCATAAAACTAAAGCAGAGCAGAAGATTTTAAACTTATAATTAAAAGTCGGAAATTTAAATAGGTTATTATATGAAGAAAATACGATGTAAAAGTTTTATTACTAAGTTTGGAAAATACTTATTCCTATCCAAACGGATATTGCAATTTTTTTCCTCTAAGAACAGAGAGCCTTTCAGGATAGATAAATATAAATTGGTTACCAATTTCTACTTGATATCCTCAATTCCAGACCACTGACTCTCTTTTGCCTTTGCAGTAGGAATTGCTTTTTTTTTTTAATCTGCAACACAAAGTAGAAAATGAAATTCTGTGCAGATGTAGAGATTGGTCAGGACAACACAATATATAATAACTCTCAAAAGCAAAGAGCATTATTGATCACTTTCTAGGATGAAGCCAAACTTTGCATAATTCCTGCAAGAGTCAAAGATATAAAATCTTATTTGCATGAAGACTATAAAAATTTTATACACATCTGATTATTACTTAACCTACATTTTCATTCTGCTTAACGCACCCAGAAATCTGAATATGACTTATATAATATTCTGATGAAGTAAGATAAAAATGTGAAATATTTTAGAAATCTTCTTCCTTTAGATGTTTCTTTCAAATAAAACAATTTTAGATTTAGAAAGAAAAGTCAGAAAGTATAATTCCTTCAGTGCCCTGTCATAAATTGTTTTAAATATTCATTAGTGTTCTAAGATTATAAAACAGTACAAAAATTTTCAATTTTAAAGAAAATTCATAGTTTTATTTTGAAGTTCCTCAGAAAGAATTTTACTAGCATTGGAACTTAACATGTGCTGAACATTTTTTAAAGAAAAAATAATTTCCAATTTGGAAATCAAATTCAGAAATTGTTCAATGCACTGGCTACCTGTGTAACTTAATTATTCATTTGATTCTACTTCCAATATTTTAATATCATCAAAAAATTTTTAGACAGGGCTCCAGTGTTGTTAACATGCAGTCCAACCTATTTTTATGAGCCACCTTGTTTCCTCAATATAATCTATTTGTCTGGTTTATAATCTTTTGAAATATTGACAATTTTTTGCAGATGCTTGAATACTGTTATCAAAGAATTATCAATAGTCAGAGAATTTTAGAGTTTCATTTGCTGACAGAATGTCATCCAAATTAACACTAAATGGTGATCATGACAGTACATACATAAAGGTCTTCCCTCTCTCTCCCTAAACTTTGGGGAAATTACTAAACATTCCACACATACTAGTATTATCAGCACTGTTATATTTCTGCCAGCTCAATTATGTTAAAATAAATTCTGATTTGCTGCAAATAAATTGTTCTCAGTCATCTTTTCAACATAATGAAAATCAAAATGCTCTCTTGAATGAAGATAATCTTTGATGCTCTGTGAGAGCACTTTACAGTAATGGCAGTCAGGCCACTATTGCCCCATCGTTTGGTGCATGGCAGTCTGTTAATGGAAACAATGTTCACACACTCTGCATCATTTGGATGTCATTTTTCTGGCTAGAGAATTGTTCAAAATCTGTGAGCTCATAAATAAAAGCATTTCTGTCTTACCTTTCTTATTTCCAACAACTGGAAAAAAAATGCTTTTCTTTTCTTTTTTAAAATATATTTTTATTGATTTCAGAGAGCAAGGGAGAGGGAGAGAGAGATAGAAATATCAAGGATGAGAGATAATCCTCGATCGGCTGCCTCCTGCACACCCCACACTGGGAATCAAGCCGCAACCTGGGCCTGTGCCCTGACAGGGAATCAAACCATGACTTCCTGGTTCATAGGTCGACACTCAACCACTGAGCCATGCCGGCTGGGCAAAAATGCTTTTCTTTACAAATAAAAGTGAGTCATCACATTCCTTTAACAGTAAATTATATTTCCCAACAAATAAATATTTTCAACTCTGAATTTCAGGTTTCTTTCATTTCTTTCAAAATTTTTTTGCAATAAGTTCATTTATCTGAAACAGTTCCACAACAAAATCTATTTGACTCCTAATACAATAGCTTTAAATATATATTATTTGTTCATGTGTTCTAATTTTCTACGAATTTTTTATTAGAAGCTTCTGGTTTTGTTTCCAAATAATAGCTGCCTAGAAAAATACATCACAGTTACAAATAAGCTAAACAAAATATTAAAGGAAAGAGGAAAGCAAACACAAAGTATTCCTAAACTATATACTGTTGAAATGAATAAACAGATTTATGTGGATGGATCATTGATAGTTAAGGTGCGAGTACCCCACGTTGGGCTCCAGTTACGAGTGCCCCCACGATATCCCACGTGGTTCAGGGTTCAGGTTCAGGGTTTGGGCTCTGAGGAGGCTGCACACAAATGAAAGAGACTAGACAAGAAAATATTAATTTGGAAATATTGGGGGCCAGGCGGGAGCCCAGCTCAAGAGGAAGGACTCCACTTTGCTCCGGCCTAGGGATCCCTTTTATTCAGGTTTTGGGATACACCCATAGCCCTTAGGCAGGCAATTCCAATAACAGCTCAATGATAGCCCATCAGTAAGGATTTACATAAGACTAAAAGGTGGAAGTTGCTTCAGCTACCATTGTCTCAACTAGACAGTGAGTGCATAGCTCTGACCTTTCAGAGCTTCAAGGTTGACCAGCCTTCCGGGTTCCTTGTCCACCTCTTTCTGCTAGTGAAGGCAATGGGCAGCTTCCAGCACCAAGGAACAAAATAATTGCTGAATCACAATGTATAGAACTATTAATTTGTAACATTTAAATATTTTCCCCCAATGGAGATAAAAAGCAGCAAATGTTCGGACTGTAGAGAACACAGTTATGATTTTAAAAGTCATATCATCATTCATTTGGTGATGAGGTATGAAGTCCACCTGTTAGAGCCCCAAACACTTCTGTGTTGTGACCTCAGGTTAGCCACCTTTCTAAGTTTTCAATCTCACCCAGGTCCTCATGGTTTTGTCTGTCTCCAAATAGTAGCTACATTAATTTTATCACCTCTATCAAGTCCATCACACTGTGTTTAAATTCTGCCATTAATTTGAAACATATAGTACACTAGGGAATTGACCACAACCTTATTAAAATAGGAAGGGGAAATTCTAATGTTCTACGCTTTAGCTTTACAATCGCATCCTTGCTATTTCTCATCTTGTTCTCATGGCTTAAAATAAAACAAAATAAAAATGTTTTCATTGACCTAGATTACCAGCAAAATATTCCTTATTACCCCCAATTTGATTCAAAAGTTTTATAATAACAGACTAGAGGCTTCTGCTTGAAATCTAGGGTAACGGGAACCAGATTGACCCACCCACCTGAAATAACCAAGACACAGATAAAACAAATGACACAATGATTTTGAAGACACTGGATATCACAGACAGGAAAGATAAGAATTGCTTAGAGATCAGAAACAAACTCAGCAAGCCCTACATGTGCACCAGCTTTCTGTCTGGAGAGAGTTTTCAGGCCTTGGTGCAGGAAGGGGAAATCTAGGCAGAGCCCAGGGGACACCAGGAGTCAAGGAGATAGAGCTGTAGTCCAAAGAGACAAAAGCAGAGGTAGTTTGTAAGGCAGAGCACTGCCCAGGAGAGGGCTACAGAGATAGATTTCTGTAGGTCAGCAGACGGCAAGACGTGGGAGACAAATACAGACTAAAACACGAACTGGTATCTCCCTGAGCAAGGTTCTAAATATATAGTCTGAACATGCAGGTATCTGTGTGTGTTCCTTTTAATTAAGGTCCTACGTGCTCAGGAAGGCCCTCCAAAATGCTTTGAGAAGTAGCTGAGGACAGAGTGCAATTAATAGCCTTACAGACTTACTAGTATGCTAGACTGGGTTCCCAAAGAAGAGGCTAAGGACTCAGGGATCAGGAAAGCACTCAACATCTTAAAGCCCTAACATTACGAATGGTCTTTCCTTGCATATATAAATGATGCCTTTAATGACACCTTTACTGTGACATAGACACTAGGGGAAATACAGCTTTAGAAGATTTCATTGCCTTAAAATGTCTTTCTCTAGAGACTAACATTTACTCAAGTTGTCATTAATTCCCAGTGTAGCAAGTTAATGCAAGCAGTGCTGTAAATACTTCCAAGTTCTGCTAAAAGAAACAGAGTATGTGTAAATACAACTAATAGTAACAAGCAAACTGCAGGAAACAATGCCAGCATCAGCAGCATCTTGGACTACAAAGAATAGCTATATGGCACTAAGCTCAATGTAAGGCTTCACTCCCACATCCGTAGTCGTGCATAACAGATGATCAAAGCCATCAACTTGAAGGAGGATCTAATAATAACAGGGACTTGGGTATAAGGACCTACATTTCTTTATTAAATCATTTCTATTACTTAAGTCTTGAATAAAACAGAGTTGTAGCACATTGTTAACAGCTTCAACAGGCTGGAGAAAAGGAATGAGAGATTTCGAAGTTTTGAGAGGTTCTGAGCTGTTTGTTGTTCCTGGAACCTGTCCTCAGTCTTTGTGTAGCTGTAGGGACTTGTCATGCTGACTATACACCATATTTCCAATCATTGGTCTTGTGAAAGGGTTTGCTTACTGCCCTTACCCCGCTAGCACATATTTCTATGAGCAGGATTTCTTTCTTTCCTTGAAAAGAAAATATTAGCCGAAACTGGTTTGGCTCAGTGGATAGAGCATTGGCCTGCGGACTCAAGGGTCCCAGGTTAGATTCCGGTCAAGGGCATGTACCTTGGTTGCAGGCACATCCCCAGTAGGGGGTGTGCAAGAGGCAGCTGATCGATGTTTCTAACTCTCTATCCCTCTCTCTTCCTCTCTGTAAAAAATCAATAAAATATATTTTAAAAAAAAAAGAAAAGAAAATATTTAAAGCACCCTGGACATGCCATCACTGTGCCTATGGAAGAAGTGAAGGGGATTGGGAGCCACAGGCAGGTTGAATACAGGGTGGGAGATTAGTTTTGTGATTTATGTGTTTGTACACATGCAGGGGTATACACACTACTTGGCAGAAGGAGGGGACTGTTGTAAAATCACAGAGAATTCAGAATTCAAACTAAGTTCTTTCGAACATTACATGTGATGTCTTTCAGATTCCACCTTGCTACTCTTGATATGCAGATAATTTTGCCTTTCACATATCAGTGCTATTGAGTTAGCTGACTGTATAAGCCACTAGTTCAGGAAAGCAGAAGCCACTCTAAGAGAACATAAGTATAATAAGCACAGTGGGCTGAGAATTGTGAACTCTGAATTACCTTTTTAACCTTAAATCACTTAAATGAGGTTAGTCTCAGTTTCCTTATAATTTAAAGGGAGGATTAGACTATAAGTCATGATAGAGAGGTCCCTGTGTTGAATGGGATTCATTGATTAACAAGGGCCCTTCCATCTTCATATTGCTGGGATTTAACATGCTTAAAGCTATACACAATTTTAGCTATTATTTGTCCGGAGCCAAGAGTTGATTAAAGGGTTAACTCTGACCTTACTTTAGCAAGTTATCTAAACAGAAACTCACAGAAACCAGGCCCACCTCCTCTCTCTGAGAACAAAGCATTCTTTCCTTAGTTAGCCTTTAACTGCCAAATTCTTTATCTAGTCACCTCCCTTTACAACCTTAGTTAATTGCCTAAGTCCACATGATCCCTTCAGCCCCCATCTCCCCTAAGACATCCCCCCTTCTAGAAACCACATATAAGGAACGCTGTAAAAATAAAATTTCGAGGCTTGATCAGAAACCCGTTTGTCTTGCCTCCTTTCTCTGCATCCCTTGTCTGTTTTCATTCCCTTAGGTGCGCTGCCTCGGTACCCCCGTTAGAAGACCCCGCAGGTCGGGGAAAATTATTTATACTAACACTCAGCCTGTGTGTATATCACACAAGCACAAATAATAAATCAACAAGGCAATTCCATAAAAAAATCCAGCCAACTCAATTAACTGACTGAAATGTCTAGCTAATCGAAAAAATTTTTCCTTCCATTTCTTGAAATTTGGGCATGTCACGTCACATTTTAATCTAGAATGCAGTGATTGAGATAGCCCCCATCTGACTCTCTCATTTGCTAAATAAATTCATTCCCCAACAATTTTTTGCAAGTAACTTTTACCATACAAAAATATGATCTTTTTTAAATTTTTTTATTGATTAAGGTGTTACATATGTGTCCTTATTCCCCCATTCCCCCCCTTCCCCCCAACTCATGCCCTCACCCCCTGTTGTCTGTGTCCATTGGTTAGGCTTATATGCATGCATACAAGTCCTTTGGTTGATCTCTCCTCCTTACCCCCACCCTCCTCTATCTTCCCTCTGAGGTTTGATGGTCTGATCAATGTTTCTCTGTCTCTGGATCTGTTTTTGTGAGCATTATGCTAAGTGAAATAAGCCAGTCAGAGAAAGATAAATATCACATGATCTCACTCATTTATGGAATATAATGAACAACATAATGAACAATAAAAAATAATGATCTTTTTTAAAAAATCACTACCCATTTTCTACTAATATTCAAAGACACAGGGTAAACTGAACACACGTAAAAGCAATATTGGTTTTCTATGAGCATGAAGTACAACAAGCACATTTTTGCCTTTGGGATGGCCTTGTTGGGCTTAAATACTTAACATGAAATGTTTTTCATAATTCAGAGCCTGGAATCCGGTTAGAGAGAGAGAGAGGAGTCAAAAGCCTGGAGAGTGAATTCCACCTCTGTCACTCACAAGCTTTTGACTTTGTTCAAAATGTTAATCACTCTGAGCCTTGATTTTCTTACCCATAAAATGGTACAATAATCCCATTATAATGCAATGAGAGTTAAAATAGTTAATCTACTTAAGGCTCTTAGAATATTTCCTGACATATAGCAAATATTCAAAACACACTAGTTTATAAAATTTAAATTTCTGAATTTTTATGACCTGTGAAATAGTCATTACTATTACTGTCCCTCAAGTGTGTCCTCTGAGTGTTGTAGAAAACTGAAGAAACCCAAGTGGCACTTAGAGAAATGGAGTTACACAGCTTTATTATGCTGGTGGTCTCAGTGGAGTCACCTCCAAAATCTAAGCAAACCAATATGGTGGAAGCCCCTCTTTGATCCCCTTTTGGTATGTTTGTCCCCCAAATATGGATTATACTTCCGGACTGTAATGCCCAGTGTTCAGAATCCCCAAAAACCCCCCAGGAAGGAGCCAAGACCCGCTGTAACTGCAAGAGAACCTTTATTCGTGCTAGCACGAGCTCTCATCTCCAGCGCTCACCTGGGACCAAGAGAAATTCTCTCGCCAACACAAAGGCTTTAAGGGGGTCTCAAGCAGTGGGCAGGGAGAGTGTTTATGATTGGTCAGGGGTAGGGTGAGGGGTCCAGTTACACAAAGGCACACTGGGTAGCTTGCTTAAGGTGGACTGAGTCCATCTCTCTACATTCCTATTGGCAGGTTCATGCAATTGTTACATTCTCGCGGTTTTCTAAGAAAAAGGAGTTATATACATAGTTACACAGGGTGGAGGGTACAGTACATTTTGTGCTGTCCTGCTCTGCCCTTTCATTCCCCCCTTGTCTTGGGACACCCGGCTCAATCATGAGACGGTTTGCATTTTTACTTTGTCTTTTACTTCTGGTTAAGGCCTTTAGTACTACAGTCCCCAACAGTACTGTCCACAGTGAATTCCAGTTCTTCTCCTGCAGGTGTCGAGTTTCCTCCTGGCCTGCGTGGAGCCCAGGCTAGGGATCTCACGGGTTAGGCCGCTGGTTGCCAGGATCTAGGCCGTTTCCTGGTGCAGGAGCTGAGAGTGGTGTAGCCAGGTCTGGACGCCGTCTACTTCAACAGCCGTGGGCGTGCTCAGGATAACAGTGTAGCATCCCTTCCAGGTTGGGGTGAGTCCTTGGGCAGTGAACTTCTTTACCTATACCGAGTCCTTGGGCTGGAAGGGTTGTACAGGAACAAGCTTATGGGTGGCTTTCTGGGTATACTGCACAGCCTGTAAGGACTTGAGTAAGGGAATGGTTATGAATTCCAGCTTTCAGTTTCTTCCTGTCCCTGGAAAGGAAGCGGCAGGGGGAGGTCTATCATATATGATCTCTAAAAGGGGGAAACCCCTACTAGTAGGGGGTACACCTGGCCCATAAGAGGGTGAAGGGTAGGAGGTTGGTCCAGTTTTCACCGGTTTCTAGGGTAAATTCAGTTAAATTCTTTTTTTTTTTTTTTTTTTTTTGAGTCTCGCGCATGGTTGTCCTAAGGCTTGAGCTATATTTTGAGATATCTTGGCTACAAAGGCGGGGCTGTTATCTGATCCTATGACTACTGGCAGCCTGAATCTAGGTATAATCTCCTGGAGTAATCTCTTGACAATTATAGAGGCAGTTTCTGTCCTAGTGGGGTATGCTTCAACCCAACCCGAGAAGGTGTCTATGAGAGCTAGCAGATACTTATACCCTGACGCTAGTGGCTTAATCTCTGTGAAATCCACCTCCCATGCTCTCCTGGGGAATTTCCGTGGGGCCCGAATTCTCAGGGGGACCCTCTTACCTTGCTTAGCATTTACCTGTGCACAGTCATTACTTCTAGTGACTATGCTTTTAATTATTTTATCTAAGAGTACCTGCCTTGTAGAACTTCAGAAGTCTTGGTGACGCCAAGTGGGTAGCCTGGTATAACTGGGTAACTAATGTCCAACCTATAGCCTCTGAGACCAACAGTCTGTCATCTGGTAGGGTACACCAACCATCCGGTTCTTTAATGGCTTGCTTCTGTTCTGCCAATTCCTCCTCTTGTTTGGTGTAGGAGGGGGTCTGCAGAGGTCCAGGTACGGCAGGGTTACTAAAACTTGTAAAGGCCCCACTGGTTTTTGGGCGGCTTCCTTGGCAGTTTGGTCTGCGGCTCTATTTCCTCTGGCTTCAATTGTCTTCCCTTTCTGATGTCCTTTGCAGTGCACTATTGCAACTGCCCTTGAGAGCCAGATGACCTTTAATGTGGCTAAAATGTTTTCCTTATTTTTAATTTCCTTTTTTACTGCAGTTGGTAACCCTCTTTTCTGGTGGATGGCACTGTGTTCCTATTGGAGGGCCTGGATTAAGGCCAAAAGCTCGACCTTTTGTGCTATGGTTCCCCTATTTAGGGACTGCGCCCAAATGGTGCGGTTCAGGGTGACTACTGCTGCCCCTGCACATCGGATGCCATCCTGAACATAACTGCTCCCAACCGTGAACAGTACCTTGTCTGGTGATGATAGTGGGGCATCTTTCAGGTCTGGACGAGCCGTTTGTACTGCGTCTGTTACCTCTGTGCAGTCATGAATGGGTTCCTCTGGCTCATTATCTGGAAGCTCTGGAAGCAGGCTGGCAGGGTTGATGGCCAGTGTCTTATGGAACCGGATGCAGGGCTGGTCCAGGAGAAGAGCTTGGCACTGGGTGATCCTGGTGTTTGATATCTATCTCTCCAGGGTACCTCGAAGGAGGGCCTCCACACCATGGGGTATTATTAGGGCTAGTTCCTGGCCCAGAGTTTGCTTATCTGCCTTCTTTACCAACGATGCTGTGGTGGCTACTGCCCAGAGGCACGCTGGCCACCCTGCTTCCACGGGGTCTAGTCTCTTAGACAGACAGGCTACAGGTCTCTTCCAGGGACCTAGAGTCTGAGTGAGAACCCCTTTGGCAATGCCTCTTACCTCACTCACGTGGAGGTGGAAGGGCTTCGTGAGGTCTGGCAAGGCTAGGGCAGGTGCTGAGATGAGAGCTTTCTTTAGCTCCTCAAAGGCCCATTGTTCTACTTCGGTCTAGTTCAGTGGCTGCGTTCCCCCAGTACTTGAGTCTAGAGGTTTAGCAATCCCTATGAGCCCCAGTATCCATAGGTTGTAGTATCCAACTGCCCCTAATAATTCCCGCTTCATCCCCCGCAATGGATATGATGGCAGTCCAAATAGTTTCTGTAGGAGGTCACATCTACATAGGGGGTACGGGCATTCTGGCATGACCAGAAATGAATGAGTTACCGTGTTCTTTCCGAGGTCCATAGTCCTTTTTGATGTCTAAGGAAAACAGGCAATTTGTCCGGTGGCTTCCTGGACTGCTGTCTTCTTAGAGGTTACGGGTCCCATAGGCCCTGTCAAGACTGAATAGGCTGTTTCAGTGTCCACCAGGAAACTAACAGGTTTGCCCCCCACTTGTAAGGTTACCCTGGAGGCTTAATAGAAAGGAACCCCGGTCCTGTCAGTCCTTTTCTTCTAAGTTAAAGACCCTTGGAGTCTGAGTCTCCCCTTTCTGCTTCTCTAGCTAACCTGCCAGGACATTTTCTCTTCCTGTGCCTCTGCTTCTTACAATAGGCATACTAATTCCTTCCTATTTGCTGCTGGCTTTTTCTTCTTTCTAATATTTCTCTGTTCTTCTTCTTACTATATATAAACTTTTACAAATTTTATAATTTTAAATTGGTCTTTAAACTTTCTTCTATGTCTTAAAAAAAATGCATAACTATGCCTCAAATCTTTTATTACTTTAAAATATTTAGAAAAGGCAGAGGGAGAAGGGAGCAGGCTCAGCCGCTTGAATTTCAAACTGTCATTTTTTTCCTATAGATAAGAATCTCAGATTCTGATAAGCCTGGAATGGGGAATTTCTAGCTGCCGCCTTTAAGCCCCCTAACAGAACACGGTGAAAAGTGTCCAAGGAGTTGCTGAGGGTTCTTGGGTCTCATTGGGGCGGAGGGGGTCACAAGGGAATTTCCCTCCTCGTTGCTGCCTCTAGCCACTTAAAACAATCCCTGGAGGGGAGGGACACCGGGTGGGCGGAGGCAGGGAGCGCGGCGCGGGTCCCACCGAGGCGTTTTCATCTGGCAGTCCACTCTCTGTTCCCACTGGGAAAAGTGCTTGCCTCCTGCTAACGAAGGTGGTGTGGGGGAACTGGTGACCCCTACACTGTAATCAGACTCCCTGACCTTTCTGAAAAGCCACTCTGCTTGAGTGTGTTTCTATTAAAAATTACTGATTTCAAAATTATAACTTAAGAGTTGCCACACACACACAAGGACCAAGTGGCCTATACAATATTTTCCTTTTCTTTTAAAGGTTTTACAATGTACAATAATCATATCAAACTTAATGGCCAATTGAGACAAACACTTCTGAGACCGTTCCTCCACCACTGATTAAGACTGGGTGGTGGCGGGTGTCAGAAATAAGATTCACTTAGGTTTTGAGCTTGATGGGCAGACTTGGTGACTTTGCCAGCTCCAGCTTCCTTCTTATAGTTAATTTTAGAATGTGGTCCCTGCTTTAAATCTCTTTGGATTACAATTGTTATAACTTTATATCTTCAAATTAATAAATATAGACAGAAATGTTGTTAGGCAGGCCGATTCCCCCTCTGACAGAGAGAAAACACCCCTGGGAAAAAAGAATCCCAGTGGCCACTCGGGGGGATTGCTACCTGTCAGAGCACTCAGCCTTAAACAAATTAAATGTGTTGTTGTTTTTTTCTTCTATATATGAACAAATAATTATAACCAGGCAGACAACAAAATATCAAACAAACATCTGTCCTTATATCATTTTAGTAAATAAGTATTCTTATATTCTTGGGATCTAAGCAGATAACAGGAACACTGCCTCTAAGTCCCCTGATGGGGGCCTCCCTTTCCTATCGTCGCTTTTTCTGGCTTCTGCCATAGGCCAGTGGGCGGGACCAGTGTGTTGAAGGAAAAATCATCCTGCAGTCCGGCTCAGGGAGGGACAGGTTACACATGGAGCGTTGTTTCAGGAGAGGCAAAACCTTGATAAAAGCTCCGTAATTCAATCACACAGTCAAAGGTTAAACTGGAAGGGAAGAACCACTCAATGTCCTCTAAGAGGATTTTAAAAAACTGATAACAAACTGACAAAACCTTGACAAATCAAAATTCAATAAATAATATATACATATAGGGCCCAATTATGACAGAAAATATAAGACAAAAAGACAAAACAAACAGTCCTGATACCAACATGACAAAACACAAAACAAACACCTGTTGAGAGGGAGAGCCTCCAGCCCCTTCCGGGGGGTCCCTCTCTCCTCTCGCAGGAGGGAGAGCCTCCAGCCCCTTCCGGGGGGTCCCTCTCTCCTCCTGCAGGAGGGAGAGCCTCCAGCCCCTTCCGGGGGGTCCCTCTCTCCTCCCGCAGGAGAAGATTTCTTGTGAGCTTAAAGCCTGGGTGGCCTCCTGAAAGAAAAGATTTTTAATCCAGTTACAGGTGCTGTTAGAATCAGGATGAGAGAGGAAGGGAAAGTCCAGGTTATGTCCTCTCTGAGGATCCTAATAACTGAAAACAGTAAGTTAAACAAACGGTCAACGGGGTCTATAAAGAGTTAATAGTAACTTCAGCCTTAGTTCCACGTTGGACTATGATGTCACAGGCCTGTAAATCTTTCCGCCCTGTGAAGTTGTTAGCTGGGAGTCTCCGAGCACCAAAAGAGATAAGGAAGCTGTAAATAAAAGTTCCTTTGTTCTTTGAAATGTTATAAATGGATACTTTTAAATCAACCTTAGAACTTTAAAATTCAATTTAATACAGTAAATTCACAAATCAGAGCAAACTGAAACCTTCATTTATACAAACAGAGGAATTTTTATCATCTAAGTGGGCTGATTCCCTCTCTGACGGAGAACAAAGACTCTGAAAAAGGTGTCTCAGCAGCTGCTAAAGACCTTTGTATCCCGCCACAGCAGGTCCGCCCTATCTTTAAATAAATTAAACAGCAGAAAGAGATAACAAATATTTTCACATTTATATTTATATACCAAACAGTCCGAGTTTTTGACTCCTACTAGATATTTACCAGAGTTTAAACAGACACCTGATTAATTTGCCTGAGGAAGCTTTATGGCCTTCGGGGGGGGGGGGGGGGAGATTAAGCTCCCCTTTCCACTCACTTGGAGTGGACTGAGTCTGTCCCATAATGTCCGTCAAGAGAGTCCACAAAACAAAACAAAAACAAATCAACACACACAAACAGAGGATCCTTAAGAAAATCTTTCCAACGCGAGTCCGTTGGAGCAGAACCAGAAGCGTGGACGACGGCCTCACGCCGACCGGCGGGAGCGACCCACCTCGTCCCAGAAACTGAGGGGCATACACATCCCTCCTGAAAGAGGATCGAGACGTCTCCCGATGCCTCTAGCCCGTGGTCCTCCAGCACGTCTGCCTAGACCGCTTCGGGCACTGCCAGAAATTCAGATTTGAGCTCACACAAGAGACAAAGGACAAACAGACACCTACCGTGGCCAGTCAGGTTCTCCGGGTTTGGGGGTCCCTCGGAGGGCTTGGGGATCCCGGACGCGCCCCCAAATGTAATGCCCAGTGTTCAGAATCCCCAAAAACCCCCCAGGAAGGAGCCAAGACCCGCTGTAACTGCAAGAGAACCTTTATTCGTGCTAGCACGAGCTCTCATCTCCAGCGCTCACCTGGGACCAAGAGAAATTCTCTCGCCAACACAAAAGCTTTAAGGGGGTCTCAAGCAGTGGGCAGGGAGAGTGTTTATGATTGGTCAGGGGTAGGGTGAGGGGTCCAGTTACACAAAGGCACACTGGGTAGCTTGCTTAAGGTGGACTGAGTCCATCTCTCTACATTCCTATTGGCAGGTTCATGCAATTGTTACATTCTCGCGGTTTTCTAAGAAAAAGGAGTTATATACATAGTTACACAGGGTGGAGGGTACAGTACATTTTGTGCTGTCCTGCTCTGCCCTTTCCGGACCTTTTGCAGGCTTTGCAAAAAGCCCCAGGTGTTGGGCGTCTTGAGACCACAACTAAAGGCCTGGCCTGGTACCAGCGCTGATAACCCCCCTCCGAAGCCTGTGCACTGTTCATGGTTTATGGCCTCTGTAAAATGAGAGCATTTAGGTAACAGGTCTTGCAAGACCAGTTTGTGGAGAAAGGAGCAATGACTTAATTATAGGCTATCAAAAATGTACATTAGATTACTGGCATAAATTCAGATTGCTAGCCCCCACCCCCCCCAAAAAAAATGTCTTATTTTCCCCATCATGAGATCTTGCCTAACATTATTTTAAACTATATTGACTATATATTTTCCTTTGTATGTTAGCACTCACTTTTGTATGCTGTCAAATTAAGAAAGTATCTGTAAGATGAAACAAATAAATATTTATTTTTATGTAATTAATTTAAAACATATCGTTCTTCAAAGATTCAAGTTTCTCAGTTTTAAGTGGTTGAAGTTTTCCCATCTTTTAAATTCTTAAAGTCTTGCTTTCACCCTGGTTGCACAGACTTACACTGTGTCTACACACACACATACACATGCCAAATTAAAGCAACATACATTAAATCATTCTGGCACATAATTAGTTACATCTGAATCCCACCTCTGTCACTTACATAATTAGTTAAACTATAAAGCATTTATACATTTTCCCTGAATCTTCTCATCTTATATTTCCTCTCTCTGTGTTGTTTATACAACCCTTTTAAACTTCCAGAACTGAATCTTGTACAAACAGATTTGCACATAGTGCAATATTTCAATGGAGATGTGTTGCAGGGCCCTGTGAGTTGCTTTAGTGTCTATCAAGCAATCCTATTCTAAACACAGATTCTTACACAGCTGCTTTCCGCCTGTCTACGGACTAGCTTACCTTTAGCCAAACAGGAAGGCATAGCAGGCTCCAGGCATTGCATTTCTATGCATAGAACTTTGCCAGGGTTTTGTTGCCTGCAGGAACTCAAACAAAGCGAAAGCTGACAGATAGAACAAACCTTTTGTAGACATGGAAAAAAAAGGGACCTTCTGCAGATCTTAACCAGCTGTTTTATAACGTTTATTTATTTCCCCCTTTTCCTCTTTTAGCAAAACAGTTTAAATTTAATAGATTCATTATACACAACTAAGTGTTGTCATGTGAGCCCTTGAACATTTTACTTAAGAGCCAAGAGGTTAGGCAATTGTTTGAGTTTCATAAGGAAAAACAGATGTGGTTTCAAGGTCTCACACTAATGGAATTCAGGCTTGGGGGAGGAATTGGAAGACTTGCCTTTCTCTGAAGCTGCCACTCTTAAGGTTTTTTCACCAAACCAAAGGGCTCAGGCTGGGTGGGCTTGGAAAGATAAGTCAAAGTCATTCATGCTTTTTTTTTTTAAAAAAAAAAAAAAAGATGTCACAAACATCTACCCACATGCAAATCAGGTTAGTGAACTTATAACAAATTGAATAGATCAATTTTCTTGTTTATTTAGTAAATTCTATTTTGGTAATATTATGCTAGTAAGAGTAAAACAAAAAGCTAGTAAGAGTAATTATAAATACTGGACAAGATATTTTTCATGAAATATTTTTGTTTTTAATACAGTGTATCAAGTAGTTGAATTGATTTATTCAACTAAAGATTAAAAAAACCACCATAGAATCTGGAATGGAAGGGAACAGATCCTACCTCATATCTCTCACAATTATCTCATGAGACATCATCACCACAGTGTTAAAGTCAACCTCTGGTTGACTTTATTCTCAAACATATCTGATTATTTGTAACTTGGGATATTTTATAGAAACTCAAGTTCTCTGGAGCCACCTTAAATTTATGAAATCATTATATACAAGGGCAAGGTCTGAGAATTTGTATTTTTAATAAATCTCAAATGGTTTTGATGATCAACACAATTTTGGAATTACTGATACACATAGGAGATTTGTCAATTACCTGGCTAACTGTATCAGGGAGAACTGTTACTAGATGCTCCATAGCAAAAAACCAACAGTTGAGTTTGGGTGCCTAGAATTTTGTCCTGGGAACACACATTCAGATTAGGTCTGAAGAATTCACTGCACTGGTGATAGGCAAAGTTGGAACTCCCAGTTATCCAGAAAATTAGTTCAAGCATTTATTTTCTACATCAGGATTCTGAGGCCCAGATTGATGATGGAACATTAGGCCTAAGCTCATCTGGACTTGATTTTCAGAACACAGCATGAGCTACATTTGCGGTCTCCAACGCCTCCTAGTGATTGCCAACCTTATAATTATAAACCTGTGTGGTGAAACAACTACCCACATGCAAGTCAGGTGACCAAAACAGCAGTAACATTTGCTTCAGCTTGCCTAAACTTTAGACAGGCATCTCCTTGTGTCTAGGCCCCTGACCTCCTTTTCCTTAGAGGTGTTAGAAAACTTGTAATTGTAAATTATTTTTCTGTCTCTTTGAGTTGTAAATCCTTGTGACATCGTTTTGCCAATTTTACAACCAACCCTGAAATCCCATGGTCTTATCAAGGACATGGGAGCCATCCCTTTGAAAAGAAATCATCAAGAAACACAGTGCCCCCGTTTTCCATTCTCTGTGGGAGGGTGGGAACCTAACTTCTGAGGGTACCTTGCTCCAAGTTATAAAACTAAATCCCATCATAAAGATACAGAAAAGTTTGGTCTTACTCTGGGCAAGGCCAATTACTAAACACAGGTGTTCTATGGTTCCTTTCCTAGCCCAGCTCTTAAACACCCTCAAGCCCTTTGTTTCGGTGGAGTTGAGCTTGAATTAAGTGCTGATTTCTCCCCACCCCTCCACCCCCCATTGCAAAAGCTTTAAATAAAATCCTCCTTAACTATTTAATGTTGTCTAGAGCAATTTTTGTTTGACAAAATTTGCTGGGTACTTTACAGGAATAGTCACTCATGCTGTGTTCTATTATATTTCATCTTTTATCAAATAAGGAATCAGATTAAGAAAGACCTCCTGTTAGTCTTGATGTCTCTTTCTGAGAGGGCAGTACATCCAATATGTGTTATATATCTAAAAGAGAAATAAGTATTCTAACTATAATTATAGAAATATATATTAATTATATAATGCAGTAATGTACACTAGCTATATGTTATAATAGACCTGATGACGGACAGGGCTCCAGACATCGTGCCAAATAACTAGATAGGAGGGCAAGAAACTAAGAAGATATGAAAATGGCAGTGACAGATGCAGAAGTGTGAGCTCTCTAGTCTGCTTTTCTGATCAGAGGAGGAGAAAAGGTAGGAAATAAAACAAAGCCCTTAGGCTTGTTAAATAGATATCGATATACATATCTAGAAGATGACACCGTTGGTGAGTTCTTTATCAGTTTGAAATACTTGGGGGAAAGTAACAGTGGGGATACACGTTTTTTTTTTTTTTATTTTCAGCTTCACTTTCCTCTTGAGGTCCATAAAGTCACAACAGTAGGTCTATTCAAGTTGGAAAGAACAGAATACCATTCATTGGTCTTTCTTGGTGCCCCGAGGACTGGATTCCCCAGACATTAGCTCATGAAGGCAAAAGCATGCCAATGATAGTAAAATAAAGCTCTGAGTTGAGGGAGTGTGCACCTTAGGAACCTCTCATTAACCACAATCAATCAAGGATGACACATGCTGCAACATTCCTTCCAAAGAGGCATATAGTCTTTCTACATTAGTGTGCTGGGGTTGCTGTAACAAATACCACTAACAGAGTGGCTTATATGACAGGAATTTTTGTCTCACAGTCTGAATGCTATAAGTCCAAGACCAGGTGTTGGCATAGTCGGTTCCTTCTGAGGGCAATAGGAGAAAATCTGGGTTATGTTCTCCCTTAGCTTCCAGTGGTTTGTTGGCAATTCTTGGTATTCCCTAGCTTGTGGAAAGATTATTCCCATCTTTGTCTTATCATCACACGGTGTTCTCCCTGTGTGCATATCTCTGCATCCAAATTTCCCTTTTTTATAAGAACACAAGTTATGTTAGGGCCACCCTAGTGACTTAACCTTAATTAATTACATCTGCAATGACCTTGTTTTCAAATAAGGTCACATATGAATTTTGGGGGTGGAACACAATTCAACCCATGACATTCAGAGAAAAAAAATAGAGTCCTTTTTTCATGTTAAATTTTCAATTATTCGGCTATGAATGTAGCTCTTTTCTACCTAAAGTGTAGTCTGCATCATCCAGGAACTTGTTAAAAATGCAGAGCTTCTGGCCCCACTTTAATCCTACTGAATCAGATTCTGCGGTTGAGCAAGATCTCCAGCTGATTCACATGCACTTTCCAGTTGGAGGAGTGCTGCTATAGTCCATCCTGATTCTTCATCTAGCTGGGCTTCCAGGGAGGTCTGAACTGAGTTTTACTCTCACTTGCAGCAATTTCTCTTTCTAAATCCTTATGTCACAATTTTTCTCTTCTCATTCCTATTTCCTTTCTGGTATGTGAAACCAGATTGTTTTTATTTTAAAAATTAGCTTTATGGTTTATCATATCTCTTTTGAAATTTATTATATCTGTTCTTTTTTATTTGAAAACATCTTCAATCACTCTTAGGATGTATGAAGATTATAGTCTACCTTTCTACATC
This sequence comes from Eptesicus fuscus, assembly GCF_027574615.1. Lineage (NCBI taxonomy): Eukaryota > Metazoa > Chordata > Mammalia > Chiroptera > Vespertilionidae > Eptesicus > Eptesicus fuscus. The sequence goes on along the minus strand of NC_072480.1, from coordinate 44,923,047 downwards.
AGTTATCTAATAATAAAAGTATCTCCCTTTACAAGGCCTCTCTGATCACTCCTAAAATTAGTGCTATTCCTGGGCTGGGAGCTCCATACCACAGCACAAAGTTGGAATGGAAACTTAAACAGACATTGCTCTTGTCTCCTTGGTGTTTTGAAATAATCTATTTGACTGTGGAATGAAGAATTTGGCTTGAAAAAGGTATACTCTCTGGTAGTCTGGTGATAAAGAATGTGAGGATGGTTACATCTGTGTCTGGAGTTTTGATCCAGCAAGGAGTTTGTACTGCTGCATTCATTAAACATGGTAGAATTCATTAAACCTACTGGGTGGCAGAATTTTTTGGTTCCAAGAAATAGATGTTGGAGTGAGAAAGATCAAGGCTTGAATAAGAATGGTTCCATTCACTCTGTGCATGACCTCAGATGAGCTATACAACCCATCTAAACCTCAAATTCCTCACCTGTGAAAAAGGAAATGATATCTATCAATGAAGAATACTTGTAATGGAAACATTAAATTAAATAATTGGGTGAAATCACCTGGAAATAGTCCTTGGTACATAAAAAAATGACAGAAATGATTTTTTGTTTGTTACTTAATGATGTATAAGTTTTCTAGTGCTTTTTATTCTTGAAAATCAGGTAGCCAGGTCAGAGCCATTGCATATATATGACAAATTTCTCTGGAACTCATCAAACACTATGAAAAAAAAAAGTATAATTGGCCTAGAGTAATCTCCTGAGATAAAATAAGCTTTAAGGAATCTGTGGCTTTGGCATAGCAACAATATAGTAGAGATCATATGTGTGGGGGAAACCTGGGTTGTGACGTGGACCAAAAAAGGTCCCACACTAAGTAAGCCTGACAAGTTCAGGAGAGGTCTGCATGGTGAGCTTACAGACTCAGAGACTGAAAGTAACCACATAGAATGGTCGGGATATAAAAATTCCCAACTAAAAGTAGTCATGGTGGGTAGTCATATCCTAGGCCTGTAGCTCCCTTGACATAATCTGTCTTTACCTTAAGTGAGCCTGTCTGTTGTCTTTTTGCATCTGAGATAGTATACCTTTGCAATGTTAGAGTATTCACCTTTTCCAGACCCTCAAAGCAACCCACCTCACCAAACGTGAGACCACAGACCCCCTCATTGTTTTCTTATTCCCCGAATACCATCTCTATGTGCTCTAAATGTCAATTTCTAACTACCCTGTACCTATTAATGTGGAAGAAGTATGTTTCTCTTTATTTTATCCAATCCCAGAGATTTCTCCCTGCTTTGCTTTTTCCTGTCCCTTAATCCACCACTAATGGATTTCATGTAACCCTCCTTACGTCTCCTCCTTTGGTTCTAATATATAAAATAAGCTACAAAACTGCATTCTCCAGAGCATTTTCTCAATTTGTTGAGATTTTGCTCCCTGGCAATTGTCATTAGTTTGCCTCAAACTCTTATAAGACTTTTCTTAGGCTGCATGTTCTTTCATTGACAATGGCTTAACCAGAGTAAAATGAAAATTGGAATTATAATGCATAAGTGGGAGGAATGTGATGAGAGTTAGAACATGAAGCAATAGAAACCTCAAGGTAGAATTCTAATTTAGAATGCTTATATTTAAAGGAGCCTCTGCAATTTACAGGTGAGGAAATGGAGATGCAGAGAGTCAGTGGTGGATAAAGTGAGTGAGGAAGGCTTTGGCACTTCCTCTATTCTCCAATATAAGTACACCATAAAGTATCCTGCCAGTAACTCTTTAATTCCTCCTTAACCGCCAGACTGCTGTCCTCTCAAGGCCAGACATCCCATGGCCAAGGTGACCATTGAAGAGCTGGGTCTAAAAATCAAGTGTTTTGACTCTACCTACTGATTTTCCTCCATGCCATTTCATTTTGAAGTAAACAGAGGTAGGTAAAAAGAAGTTATAAAATGCATCCTACTTATTTAAGAATCATCTTTAATCAGATAATGGATGACTCTTGGCATAAAGCACTATATTAGAATGATCTGGAATTGCTATCTTTCTGGCCCATGGGGTATATTAGATTACTAAAGTGCATTTTTGATGTTACTGAGAGACTTCATGAGGGCATAAAGAGGATGGCAAAAAAATCTGAAAATTCATCTTAAAAGATGAAATATTTTTCTTTCATATGTAAACCGTTATTTCTCTAAATGATACAGAATTCTACCAATGCATTCTCTTTGAAGGAGTGGCTCTCTAAACTTTGGGAGAAAACTGAGATACCTAATTTAATGATTACATGGAGTTAAGCAAAGGTAGTTTTACAGTTGTTTGTATGGAAAATAATACAACAATTCATAAATAAGAATATAAGAATATACGTTGTGTTTTGTGTACTCACAGGTATAAACCTACTTTTGCCCCACCCTGTAGTTAGTAGTTCAAGTTGCCATAAAAGTCAGAGACATCTGATTCCAAGCCCAAACTTTATTTCAGTGAATGAATTGAGAATAAATAAACCACAGTCCCTCATACTGCCTATAGTATTGAATTACGGGTGGCAAAAAATGAACAACCAATATCATCTCAGAACAATTAAAAAAATCTAGGATGCATGCCAATGTCCCCTGGCGACCGACCAACAGCCTAACTTTTTGATGGGCAGTTCTTGTTAAAAGTAAGAAAATAAGCAAACATATCAACCAGGAAGGATTTTTACTTCAAGTGACAGAATGTAAATCTACCACTAGCTTAAAAAGACAAGGGCTTCTCTCCCCTCAGAATAAGATGTGGCCGCTTAGGTGTTATGAAACTGCTCAAGGACGTCCTTCAGAACACAGGCTCTCTGTGTGCTTTCTGCTTTACTAGCCCCAGTGGGTGGTTTTCATTATGATGCTTGCAATGTTTGCTGTCCCTCTAGGCATCGTGCCTACCTGTCAGGAAGAAGGAGACAAAGTCCAAGAATATGTTGCTAGAGTCGTCTTCTTCATTTAAAAAGCTTCCGGAAGACTTTACCCAGTGACTGCTGCTTCTGTCTCACTGACTACAATGGTGGCACATGGCAATGCCTAGCTGGAAGAGAATCTGGATAAGCAAGTATTTGAGGTTCCCAGACTTTATAGTAGAAAGTGGAAAGAGAGAATGAATGAACTCATGGATGGTTTTGATAAGTGGAATGGAGTCTGGGGAGCGCACTTTCTTCCTTGTGGGTTCTTGCCTCACGAAGTTGAAGAATAAATTCTCAGACTAAAAAGACTTGTTAATATAAGTGTGGAAATTTATTGGAAACAAACACAAACTCCCATGTAAGGAGGGGTTTCCAAGGGGAATACTAACTAAGCCAATTTTTCTAAGGTTTTTAAAGGCTGGAAATTCTTTGTCTATCTATGCTTCTTTCTAATTGGTCCCCTTCCCCATTTTATGACCCCATGCTTTCCTAATTGGTCACTCTTTTGCAGGGTATCAGTTTCAAAGTCTAAAGCCCACCTGGTGCCCCCTTTCCTTCTCCCCATATCTTGTGACTTTTCTCTATCCACTGTAAAAGTAAGATAAGCATTTGAGCCTGTTATATATGCATTCCTTTCCCATGGACCCCCCCTTTTCCCTAAAACTGCCTGTCTATAAAATTCCTTTCAGTTTGGAAAAGCCAAACCATATACTGTTCTAGCAAGTAATCACATCTTAATGAGGTGATGATGCTGAAATTGCAAATGGTTTATCTTCTAAGATTTTAAACTTTACTTCATGGTCTTTCTTCCCAAATACATATATCAAGTAATCTTAATATAGAAAAACCCTGAGTCCATTACATCTGCAACAACCTGGAGATTTGACCGAGTGCTAGGCTGCATGTGCAGCAGGCAAGCAGGCTGAGCTGCTGACCTCTCAGAGAGAGAGAGAGAGAGAGAGAGAGAGAGAGAGAGAGAGAGACGGGGCTGATCAGCAGTGGCAGTGCTGACTGGCATAGAAACTGTCCAATCAAAACCAAATCTGGGTCAACTGTGAGGAGCCAATGGTTTCCTAGGAGGTGGGGCTTTTGACACTGACTGGCATAGAAACCGACCAATCAGAACTAAATTGGCTGGTAGAGGAGAGCAGTTGTGGGTGAGAGCAGGCCTGCAGGAGAGGGCAGTTGGGGTTGAGATCAGGCCGGCAAGGAACAGCAGTTGGGCGCGAGATCAGGCCAGCAGGGGAGGCAATTGTGGGCGACCAGGCCAGCAGGGGAGCAGTTAGGTGATAGTCAGGCCGACAGGGGAGCAGTTAGGGGGTGATCAGGCTGGTAGGCAGAAGCAGTTAGGGGCAATCAGGCAGGCAGGCAGGTGAGTAGTTAGGAGCCAGCAGTCCCGGATTGTGAGAGGGATGTTTGACTACCGAATCGGGCCTAAACTGGCAGTCAGACATCCCCTGAGGGGTCCCAGATTAGAGAGGGTGCAGGATGGGCTGAGGGACACCTCCCTCCCCACAATGAATGAATTTCGTGCACTAGGCCTCAGTCTATTAATAAATTCTTTGAGACTCCCACCTATGTTCTAGGGCAGTGATGGGCAACCTTTTGAGCTTGGTATGTCAAACTTCGCCAAAAAACTGAGCATAACTTGGGTAGTGTGTCACTTTGAGGAAAAAACTAACTCCAAGACTCTAGTTGCAAATGTTTCATCCTCAGGAGCAGCAAATATTTCATCCTCGGTATGCAGCCGCGTGTCATCAGAAATGGCTACGTGTGTCAGTGCTGACACGCGTGTCATAGGTTCGCCATCACTGTTCTAGGGGGAAAAACACAAAACACCAAAAATGTCTCTCAGCCTGATCTTTTACTGAGCTCCAACTGCCTCAAGGGTATGTCCAACATCCTCTTATTAGTTGTCTAAAATAAATTCAGCCAATTTCCCCAGAACATACTTTCTTGCATTCCTGATCTCAATGAAAAGACCAAGACAGAAATCTAGGTTATTCACCCAAATCTTAGAATACTCTCCTAATAGTCCATCAGTTTCTAAGCTCTATAAATTCTATATCCACAGCATCACTTATATCCGAGTCTTACTCTGTATTTTTCTGTTGCTTTAGTTGTGATGTTCAGCATTTCTTTTATTTATTTCCCTACAGGCTATTTTTCCTCTCCTTTCACACTCCTCCTATCTATCCATATTCTTGCCAAAGTGACATTCTAAAGCCCCAAATTGCATCTTCTCTTGTTTAAAATCTTTTATTACACATTTTACCATGGATAAAATTTATATTTCTCGGCATGGCATCAAAGGCCCTCTTACCCTTTCCTACTCCTCTGTCTTCTCTGTTACTGCATTATTTCTCGGACCCTTTATTTTAATCACACAGAATTGCTTGCAGCACGTCTGACAAGCCAGCCCATTCACAGCTCTATGCTTCTGCTCACTTTGCCTAGAATGCCCTCCTGTTTCCCTCTGACTGATGCATGGAAAACTCTATTGAATGAGGATTGACTCCCCTTTAAGGATAAAGATCCTTTGCCAAGTACTCTGGAAGGCTTCCTTTTCCACTTCAGCACTCTACACGTGGCACCAATCTGCACCTGTAACAATTCAGCACATTTATTTATTTCCATTCCATACTAATTCCCCAAAGGTTTATGTTCACTAACTCTAGATGAAAACAAGGAGCAGAGCTTTTCCTAGGAGGGGATTAGTTAGTACTACAGAAAATTTAAAGAAGAAATAATATTTTATACATATTTAATAGTTCTAACTGTGTATGCAGTCATATAAACAACTAGAGGCCCGGTGCACAAAATTCGTGTACTCAGCGGTGGGGGTGGGGGGTTCCTTAGCCAGTCTGTGCCCTCTCGCAGTCCAGGAGCCCTCGGACTAACGGCTTAGGCCCACTCCCCTAAGCCGGCATTCGGACATCCTTAGCCCTGCCGTGAAGGTGGGAGAGACTCTGCCACCCGCTGCACTCGCCAACTGTGAGCCTGGCTTCTGGCACACTGACCACCAGGGGGCAGCTCCTGCGCTGAGCATCTGCCCCCTGGTGGTCAGTGCATGTCATAGTGACCGGTTGTTCTGCTGTTCAGTTGATTTGCATATTAGTCTCTTCTTATATAGGATTTCTAACAGTGCATTACGTTATATTAAACTGTTAAGCTGTGACTATAATGTTGACATGCTTTCTACACAACTTAGACAAAACATCTTTCTAATGGAACATATGATGCTAAGAATTCTCACAGACTGACAGTATGTGTATATATGATACCAGCATGGGGGCATCATTCATAATATTTTTATTATTTAGTGTCTTGTTGTTTTCAATCTTATCCAATTTGTTTTATTACTTGATCACATCCCTTTTTTGATAACTCATTTAAATTATTCTTTATTTTTCCCATTATGTTAAAGTGGAACTTGGAATCATGCTGTCGTAGCAATAAGATTATGATTCTAGAAAATTTAAAAAAAAAACAACTCAATGTTCAAAACAGCATTAAATAGGATATAATCATTTTAGTTTGCTTTTGACAGATGTGTAAAACAATTTCATGCTATGTCATTTCCTTCAATCTGCATTTTAAGAGAGCGAGCTCTGCCAGTATTAGTAACCATTTGTATTTATCTCATAATTTTCTTCCAAATGATGTAGATGCTCCCATCAAGCACCTTATCTAATTGTTATCATATATACCCCGACTCTTCCTTACTAAAGTATGGATAGATTATAACTCATTTTCCATAATGGAATTCATAGTCAACTATGAATATGATATGATGACCCTGATTTATTCTGTGCTATTTGGTTGAAGTTATATAAGACAAATCATTTTTGCACCATTTATTTCTTTCTGCTCTTATATTACCTTTCAGGGCACTAAGCCCCTCTAAAACCTTCCAGTATCTCCCTATGGGAAGAATGAGGGAGGGAGGGAAGGACAGAAGGAGGGGTAGAGGGAGATAGAGGGAGATGGAGGGAGATGAAGGGAGATGAAGGGAGGGAGGAGAGGAAGAGAAAGGATGATGAGGAGGAAGTGGGGGAGGGAGATGATAGATAGATAATTATGTATTTGGTGTGTATCAAACTAGCCCTTTATTATTGAGGTTTGTTTGCTAGTTTGCTTTTAAGATTGAATGTTAAACCCTGGCTGGGTGGATCAGTTGGTTAGAGCAGCATCCCATAGCTCAAAAGTTTGCAGGTTCTATTCCCAGTGAGGGCACATACCTAGGTTGTGAGTTTGATCCCCTGTTGGAAACTTTACTTTTTGTCACAGCTCTATTCTTGATTAATAACTTGAAATCCTTTTGTTCTCTCCCTGGTTCTTCACAATGAGAAAAACACAATACTTACACTATTGTCCTTTCTTTGTTAATTTTAATTATACATAATGTATGACATTATCTCTGTATCCAGAGGGAGGAGGAAAGATAGAGTTGAAGGAAAAATTACTATAGAGGTTTACCAGCTTACATTGGTGATAGGAAGCTATGATGCAACCCAACTCAAAGCCAAGTTTCAAGGAAACGCTGAAGAGAATCACACAATGGGGAATCTGGCTTTCCCTTTTCTAGTTGGCCATTTGCTTCGGCAGCAGAGGAAAATGGTGGCATAACAGATGGATTTGTGGGACAGCTGACTGCTCTCTCTCCACTAGATGTGACAAGAAGAATATCCAGTGTGTCTAGTACTCTGGATAGTAGCTGTGTTTGAGCTGTTTGGGTAGTATCTTCCCTCCAAGACAGCTGTCTTGCGGTTGAAAAATGCTGTTAAATGTTATGAAGAAGTGGTAGAAGTTGAGCCAAAGTCAAATTTGAGCCTCATGTATCACTCATTATGAGTGATACAGCATTTATATTTCTGAGACACAAAAGATATTGATAACCACACAGTATTAGCCAACAAAGAAATGAGAATTACATTTATCTTCCAATAAATAAAAGAAAATGCCCTTTGCCCTCTTCCCTTCTGTCTATGGCCCATGCTAGAGTAGTTGGATCCAGGAGAGGGAGAGGAGGGGTAGAGGAGTGCTCTTTGTTCCCACCTAACACATTTCAGCTCCCTCCATCTTATGTCTGATCTACTTTGGATGGGAGAAAAGTTTAATTCAAGTGTCTGATTGAAATATTGATATTAGACAAAAGTATTAGTGACCAAAGATGACTGGAATGTGTGGAATCTCTCCAGGGTGTCCTTAAGGACCTGGAAAAGCAATTTGATATAGCAAAGCTGCAGGCATAAATTGAAGAAAAAAAAATCTGGTCACATTTTACCCCAAAGTACTGAGATCCCTCAAAACACTAGTTATTGGGTCTTTGTATGGATAGTGTATTAGTTTCTTTGTTTTGATTAAATGCAGTAAAATTGCTCTTGGTAGAAGTTAATATTCAGATTGGGCAAGGGGATGAGTCTGGGATTAGATTTTCTTCCTGGTATAAGAGGAATTTCTTTGGTATAACCCAGAATGTGTGTGAGAGTCTGAGTTGTTGTTTTTTTCTTCTCCACATTCAACAAAAAGTAATAGAGCTGAGCTTATTCTCCCTCCTCCACCCAGCAAAGGTAGCCTCTGAGTGTCTTTATTCATCTAGTCCTTCCCTACCCTCTTTAGTGATACAAAAGGCCTGAGAAACTTCCACCTGTCAGTCTATGAATCCTGTTCCTTGTTTCAAGTAAATAGATTTCATACTACCTCCATTATTTCATTTTTTTTTATTTTGCAAAACAATTTGAAACTACAGAAAATTAGCAAGAAGTAAACTGGTATATACTTCCCACCTAGATTCACCATATAATATTTTGTAACCCTTACTCTCTATATATTATAAGTATATATTATATGTACTTAAAACGTACACACATATTATTATTACTGAACCAGTTGCAGACTTCATGATTTTTTACCCATAAATACTTTATGCGGATCTCAAGAACAAAAACATTTCTTGAGATAATGACAGCATAATTTTTAAATTCAGGAAATTTAACTTTGATATAAAATAACTAAAATATATCATTCATATTCAAAATTCACCAGTTGTCTCAATAATATATTTTAGACCATTATTTTCTGACCCAGAAAAGATCACACATTGAATTTAGTTGTCATGTCTCTTTAATCATCTTTGATATGTAAGAATTTTTTTGCTTTTACAACTTGATATTGACATTTTAGAGGAGCATCAGCCAATTTTTTTGCAAAATGCTCCATTGTAATAAAATCTTACTCTACTTTTTGGTGTTTAATGTCAACATTTCAGTCTCTCTCTACCTCTTCCCTTTCTGCCCCAACATCTGGGCAAGCTGATAAGAAAACCCAGGTATTCCCTTTTGCATTCATTTGAAGGATCAAACCATACAAGTTTCTGCCCATGTAAGTTTCTCCCCACTGCTCGGCCCCAATTCCTAGTCACAATGAAAATCCCAAGCCAGTCTCCTGTTTCTCTCTTTCAACTATTTATTTTTATCTACTTCACTTTACCCAGAAAGCTTTTTATGTGAGTAATAAATCTTTACATTTCATCTTTTTCAATATTGGATCCCAATTTGGGGTGAGGATCCATTTCATTCTGCTGGATGTCCATAACACCCTCAGGTTAGGTTGTATAATTGTTTCTTCACAATTCATTTCAGACTGTGCTTTTTACGGGGCGAGAACAGGAATAAGTGATGTTGTGCCTTTCTTTAACTTTCGTCATTATTGTTGACATTAACTCTGATCACTTGGTTAAACTCATAAAAACTGCTTGAAGAACTAGGTTCTGCTTATTGCTTGAAATTGTAGCTTTAAGCATGCCTTCTCAGCATCTCCCCTCATCTCTGTTTGACCGTCACTACATTTGGCAGTCTTTCTCTATATAATTTAGTTCTGGTTCCCAATGTCTCCGGTTTTATTGAAGTGTGAGTTTGTACTTCTGTTTCTTACTCTCCTTGTTATTTTAGAGAGCAGAAGAAGACAAGAACATGAGACCACCATTTAAAAAATACCCTAATTTATATTGTTAAGCCTTTGCAAGACATAATCTATGAGATAATTGGAATAAAACTAAAATTAAATCTGTTCTTATCATTACCACAGGAATAATCAAACCAACGCTAATTTTATTACTATAAAGAGACGGCAATATCAGTCATAATTACTATACTCCAAAAAAGAGAACACTTCTAAAAAAGCAATCCAGGTGGTTGAACCTTATTAAAATCCCCAATTCAGAACTTGAAAATGGAATGAATGTTTGATTAGCAATCCCTCTCTGGATAGCTTGCAGCCTTATGGAATATTTTGATTATTTAGGAGAAGTTGCCATGCTTCATAAATTGAATGTTTCCATCTTTGTAAAGACGCTTTGATGAAATCAATACGGTTGGCTTTCTTCCTGCAGCCGGGTGCAGATTGCTTCCCTGGAGATATTTTTTGCTTTCAGAGATATGCGACTGATTTGTTTATTTTTTTCTTCTCACTGTAATATGATGAAAATTACTTCCCATCAAACACTACTATAACCTGCAGGGAATGAGGAGGTATTGGTAAAAGGGTACAAACTTTTCGTTATAAGTTGAATAAGGTCTGGAAACCTAATGTATAGCATGGTGACCATAGTTACTTGAAACTTACACACACACACACACACACACACACACACACACACACACAGAAAGGTAACTAGATGAGGTGACAGACATGTTAATTAGCTTGACTGTGGTAATCATTTCACAGTGTATACATATATCAAAGCATTGCATTGTACCACGTAAGTATATATAATTTTCATTTGTCAATCATACCTCAATAAAGCTGCAAAGCCGGCTGGTGTGGCTCAGTGGTTGAGCATGAACACATGAACCAGGAAGTCACGGTTCTGTTACCAGTCGGGGCACATGCCTGGGTTTTAGGCTGGATCCCCCGTAGAGGGAGTGCAGGAGGCAGTAGATCAATGATTCTCTCTCATCATTGATGTTTCTATCTCCCTCTCCCTTCCTCTCTCTGAAATCAATAAAAACATTTTAAAAAATTAATAATAAAGCTGGAAAAGAATAAAAAGACTACCGCACTTTTAAAGACAAAGCTGGAAAGCCTTTCACTAAAATTATGCTAATTTTACCAACTTTGTCTTTATAGGGTGCTATTTCTGTGATTTTTATTCATATTTCTCTATTTTGAAATATGAATAAATTGAGGCAAAGTCAGAAACTTGGATTTTCTCAGTCCTGATGGGAGGCTCTCACTAAAGAAAAGTGATCCTTTTTTATGCACAAGTGGTTTCATTTTAAAATCTCAGTTTTCCTGATTTTGCAGCTTCCTAAACCTTGGGAAGATGAGAGAGCATTGAAGTTATTTTTCTCTTATTTTCTGTTACTCAAAAGGGAATGGTTCAGAGAAGCTGCAACACTCTTATTTCTATCTACGGCAGGAAAAAAACAACACTGACATAAAATATTAAAAAGGATTATATTTTTCATTTTAAAATCTCATTAAAAGGCTATACTTAAAAGGAGAACCTCAGTTAGATGGTGACTTTTTGTTTTTTAATGGCCCTACCAACCATTACATTAGGGTAGCATGGAAGGTGAGAAACATAATTGAAAGCAGGCCATATTGTGCCTGTTGCTGTATAGGAATCCAGCAATGACGAAAGGTTACAATGTTTTCAACCAAGATGCCTCCGCATCTTCTCACTGTGGGCCCTTGACTTTGCTAATAGGAACAAGCCTAACGTTAGCCACCAGGATGTCCCTCCCTCACTGTGGTTGTAACCTTTTCATGTGGCTTTTTTTTTTTTTTTAACATTTAGGCAGAAGTTTTCAAACAAAATCTCATTTTAGCAAATATCTCACAGACGGTCTGAGACCCAGTCTTTTGATGGGTGGAAGACAGATGCCGTCATTTTCTAAGTTCATTTTAATGTCAGGAAAATGAATGAAGTACATAGGGAAATAAAAAGACTTTCCAAAGCCAGCTCGGTAGGCGGTCTGAAGTATTCATGATGCTTTTTATAACTACCTTATCTCAGTGCACCTTAGCAAGACTTCTGAACTTTATTAAGAAACCTGGGCAACCAGAATTGTAATAATCACAAATTCTATTTATGTGGCAACTTCCTCAGAATTGAATTGTAAGCATGAAAAGCACATTATCAATCATCCTCCCAATTTTATTTGGTGGGAAGAGAGAATCGAGTTTCCTTTTTAACAGATTCAAGAGAAGAGAGATTATGACATTTGCAAATATCATTTGATGAAATGGCGGGGGGCATATTTTACTACATTGCTAAATTTTCCTCCTGCTCTTCACTCCTTGACCCAATTTCATGTGCCCCATTAACCTCTCCTTGGTACCATGGTGCATCTAGCAAGGGGGTGGGGTGGGCGTGATCCTCAATGGGCCTGAATTTCTAGAAGGCCTCCCCCTCTCTCTCATGAGCAGATCTCCTTGTCTATGGTATATACACTCTTTAAAGCTAACAGCTAGTCCTTCCTGTCCTTTCCACTCCTTCTTCAACAGAAGTGATTTCATATTGCCTAGTGTTGTGGAGACTGCATTTGGGATTTGTGGTAGAAAGCAGGCAGAGAGAATTGTTTTGCTGAAATGACTCAAAACCCACTCATGAGCCAGGCTATATTTTTTCTTATTGTGAATCTATAGGAGACTGTCCTGCTAGTTGCTTCTCTTGCTATAGCCCTTTTGGCACTTCAAGGCTGGAAAGCTGTCTCCCATATGATTCTAGATAATTCTTATCACAAGGAACACCAACTCCCATCATCCTTTTCTTATTTGATTTTGTTACTCCAAACTCCCTTTCTTTATTGATCTAAATATAAGAATATTTTGCCGCTTAATATCTGTTTCTCTTCTTTTTGGTAATGCCCATAGTGATTATATTTTACTAGAGACCCGGTGCATGAAAATTTGTGCACTGGGTGGGGGGTTCCTCAGCCTGGCCTGCCCCCTCTCACAGTCCAGGAGCCCTCAGAGGAGGTCCTACTGACAGCTTAGGCCCGCTCCCCTGGGGAGCGGGCCTAAGCTGCAGTCTGGCCTCCCTCTGCGGGAGGCGACTGGGCCGATCAGGGGAAGGCGCTGCCCCCATCACCCCACTGCTGCTGCCACTGCTGGCTGCTGCAGCTGCCTGCCCTTGTCCCTTGCAGCCGCCACAGCTTTGTCTGGAAGGACGTCAGGTCTATCTGGTCTAATTAGCATATTACCCTTTTATTAGTATAGATGCTTGATTTCACAGAAAATTATCCAAAGAAAATGTTTCTTGGCTCTGTTTTATTCTTAAGCCAGTGGAAATAGGAAAGTAATTGGTGTTCTTTGGGGTTGCCTAAAACTAACTTTTATTTTTCTCACATGTTTTCTGCTCTAGAGAATTGCCTTTCATGTATTATTAATGATTAATTACTCAGGGTTCTCCATGATGGAATTTCTGCAGAGAATCATCATTCCCATAGCAACAAAAGAAAATACCATCTTCTTTTTCTGGTGGACAAGGTTATAGTGAGTTCAGTACAGTAAATCTTAAACTCTTAAATATTTTACAGGAAACTTCTAATCATTCCACATATATTCTCTATGGCTGCAAGTACATTTATTTTAGTAAAAAAAATGATATGTGCTCATGATCGGGTTTATTGACAGTAATATATAACCAGATTACTTGTTTATCATTAGCCCTTCATCCCACTGGTATTTTATAATATAGTTAGTAGAATTTTGTGTATATACTTCCTAGATGCATTTTATGATAAAAAACAAAACATTAAAAGCTATTTTGAAGACTTTAGATTTTAATTTAGAAAAGCATATAATTTACATGAATCATTAAGGTTTTTTGCATGAATAATTGGTGGAAAATTATTTGGTCAATTTATGTGTTTGACGTTCTACAGATTTAGGACTCAATTATTAATGACAATTTACTATTTTATATACTTCTGATACAAATGGGATCTTTGTACTCAAGAGTTTGGTCATTAGTTCAAAATGGGCCTTGAATGTAAAAGAAGAAAAATAAGTAGAACACTTAGATGTATCCCTGATTTCTACCCTCACTATCCACACACTCTCTCTCTGCCTCCTTGTCTCTCTCTCTCTCTCTCTCTCTCTCTCTCTCTCTCTCTCTCACTCACACTCACACACACACACACACACACACACACTCACGTGTGTACATGCACAAAAACACATATATGTTTTGGCATCATAAACTTTTGACCACTTTGGAAGACTTGATTCAGGACAGAAACAATGGCAAACAGAATTCATCTGTTGGAAAATGTTGGTGGAGCCTTTGAAATTTGATGGGAGGTCATATTTGCTTGTAGACCATGGCCTCCAGTTCTATAATGAGGATGAAGTTGTGGTTGACAATTTAGGTTATTGATGGAGTAAGATTCTTATGGAGATGAGATGTGAAACTTCCAACACAGGTGGGAGAACTGACTCTGGTTATAAGTGTGGATCTCTTTCTCTGAGACATTAGGAAAGGAAATTAAGATAGATGAGTTATCCAGTCCTGGGGTCGGGGGAGAGGCAGTGTGACAACTAAAAATGAGTAAGGCAAAGGTAGAGTTGAAGGCTTGAAAGGAACAGTAAAGGTCAGAAATAGCTGCTGTGAAGAATGGGACAAGTTATTTACCAAAGGCTAAGGATGAAGATGATAAATTAGTAGTTGTAGTCAGTCATGCTGCGCTCAGCTTTTCCCTGTTAGCAGTGAAGATGTAGGGAAAGAGGAGCTGGATGTTGGTTTTAATCCAGAGTAGAGATTTTGTGGAGTGGGCTAAAGTGATCAGACCAGAAGCTAAGTAATATAAGGTGGTTAGACAGAGGTATTTAAAGAATGAAAAAGTTGGATTATATAGCCTAGTTGGATGGAGAAGGAAAAGAGGTAGGAATGAGTTGGGAATATGAGGTGGAAAGAAATGACTGGGGATTGGGAATGGCCTTGGGAAAAAGGGAAAGAGTAAGGAGCTCGTTTTTTTGTTTGCTTGTTTTTTGTTTGTTTTTGTGTGTGTGGGGGTGGAGGAGTGGGGGGCAGGTAAATGAGCCAATATAGTGGGGATAAGGTAAATAAAGTTGGAAAGGTAGAAAGCTATGGCTAAGATTTGAAATTAAGGAAATGCATGTAACAAGGTCCAGATTTAGGTTAGCGAAGGATGGCTAAAATTGAAAAGATCAGGAAACTTTGCGGACTGGGTTGTTTGACTTCAATTGAGATCTTGAGTCCTCAAGGATGTAGGGAGAAGTGGGAAAGAGAAAGTGACTGTGAACCAGGTGTCAAATATGTGATAATCTTGAAATCAGAAAGGAAAAGGGAAGAAAAGGAGTAGCTATGAAAATTGAGAGCCCCCACCAAAACAAAACACAATTACTGAAGGAAGCAACCAGAGTGCAAAAAAAAAAACACAGACTGAGCCCCAGAAACCTTCTTCCATAAGGAAAAGTAGGAGGAAAAATTTGCCTGAAAAACAATTCAGCGGTTAACAGTAAAAAGATGTACGTCTAGGTTACTTTCTAATGAAATTCAAATAAATATGTAGATGCCATATCCCAGTCCTCTAGTTCTACCCACGGCCTTATTCCATTACTCCTGGTTTCCTGAGACTGAACTCCATCAAGGCAAGATAGTTTCTGTTCAATGACCTGAAGCATTAATGAATATTTAGTAACACTGTTGGAACTTTCTTCTGTCTTTTTAGTGCTGAATGATAAAGGTACTCCTCTCTGGTTTTGGTTCTCCTATTGGTCTCTGGATTTGAATCCCAGCTCTATTGGTTACTGAAAAATTACTTAACTTCTCAAAACTGAGACTGCAGAAAGTAATTTGTTCAAGGACAAATATGTAAGAAAGAGCAGAGTCAGCACCTGAAATCATATCTTCCAACTCCAGGTTCAATACATTTCCATCATCTACCCTGAAGTGAGATATTCATGTAATGGATTCCTAAGGGCCCCAAATTTATTGCACATTATTAATTTAGTTATGATTATGTCTAATAGCATTTTTCAAAGGTCATAGGTACTTTATGATATTTAGTCAAACATCATAGCACTTTAGTTCTCTGCCAATTCATATAAGATAAAATGTAATAAGGAGGTAAAACAATTACTCAAGGAAATCTTGTTCAACAATAGCAGCTGATGTTTATTGAGTGATTGAGTGATACATGCCAGTCTCCATTCTGTGTTCTTGATCTGCAGAAACATGCTGTGAAGTGAATACTATCATTATTTTTTCAAAATATATCTTTATTTGTTTCAGAGAGAGGAAGGAAGAAGGAGAGAGAGAAACACCAATGATGAGAGAGAATCATTGATTGGCTGCCTCCTGGATTCCCCCTACTGGGGATCGAGCCAGCAACCCAGGTATGTGCCTTGACAAGGAACTGACCCCTGACTGCCAGGTTCATGAGTCCATGCTCAACCACTGAGCCACACTGGCCAGGCAGTAAATACTATTATTTCACATATTTTGAAGGTGAGGAAACTGAGGTTTTGAGAAGATGATGCTGATATAAAGAAAACTACTGTGCTGCCAGCATATAAAAATATTGGACATATAGATCTTGGAGCCCTGGCAGGGTGGGCGGGGCCTCCATCTGCTGGGCAATCGATGGTGGAGCCCTGTGATCAATCACTCCAAAGAGGGAGGCCCAGGCCACCCAGCCAGTGGTCACAGAGGGAGGCCCAGGTCACCCTGCTGGCAGCGCTGCAGCGGGTGGGTGGGACCTCCCTCTGTGGGGTGATTCATGTGGGGGCCCTGTGAACAATCGCCCCACAGAGGGAGACCCAGGCCATTGGCCAGCAATGCTGTGGCGGATGTGCGGGCCGGCCAGCGATTGTCCTGCAGTGGGTAGCCCAGGCCAGCCAAGCAATCGCACCCCACGCCTGTCACCCACAGAGGGAGGTGACTGGTGGCAGGGGAGGGGGGGCAGCGCCACACAGATGGCAAGCAGTAGCAGCGGTGGGAGCAGGGCCAGCTGCCGGCAGCTGGAAGAAGGAAAGCCCTGACAGGCCCTGATCGCTGACCAGGCCTAGGGACCCTACCTGAGGGGTCTTAGATTGCGAGAGGGCACAGGCTGAGCTGAGGGATACCCCAGCAGTGCATGAATTTTGTGCACTGTGCCTCTAGTGAGGTAAATATTTTTACCCTACTTTATAGAGTAGAAAACAGAGGTATAGAAAAACTAAGTAATATGTCAAGTTCATATATCAAAGAGGGTGGTCTATCTTTTGTAAAAGGTTTTTTCCTGTTCCATATATAAAAAAATCTAAAGTTCTTAAGTTCTTAAAGAGCATCTAAAGTTCTTAAGTTTGAGAGTATGATTACAATCTAAAATAATTAATTAATATAGGACCGCTTTTTTTAGTTACTGCAAAAGGAGAGAATAAAATATGCATCAATGTAGAGGTAAAATATTTATAAACTCAACAGACTAAAATTAGCTCACACAGAGGAAAGAAAAGAACATAATTGTGAGTGACATAAACAATTTTTTTGAGGTTCCTAAAAACAATTTTACATGTCAAGAAGCATTTAACAGGTATTGAAAACATAAAAAAAAAAAAATGAAACAGATAATAGTGTTAAAAGTACCTGCCATAAGTCTGTTATCAGATAAATTGTGTTCCCCCAACTTCATATGTTAAAGTCCCAACCCCAGTACCTCAGAATGTAATGAAGACCTTTAAAGAGGTGATTACTATGTTAAAATGAGGCCATTGGTAAGGAGCCCTAATCCAATAGGACTGGTGTCCTTATAAGGAAGAAGGAGATACCAAAAGTGCACTTATGTACACACAGGAGTCATCTGCAAGCCAAGGAGAGAGGCCTTAGGAGAAACAAAGCTTGTTAACACTTTGATCTTGGACTTGCAGCCTCCCTGTCTGTGAGAAAATAAATTTGTGTTGTTTAAGTATCTCAATCTACGCTATCCTGTTATGGCGCCCTAGCACACTGCAGTACTGAGAAGTGAAATGCTGCTGTAACAAATACCTAAAACTGCAGAAGCAGCTTTAGAACTGGGTAATGCGTAGAGGCTTGAACAACTTCCAGGTGCATGTTAGAAAAAGCCGAGATGGCCGTGAAGAGACTGTTGGCAGAAATATGAATGTGAAAGGTGATGCTGGCCAGGTCTCAGATGAAAATCAGAAATCCATTATTGGAAACTGGGAAAAAGTGATCCTTATAATGAAGTGTCGGAGAACTTAGCTGAATTGTGTTCCTGTGTCTTGTGAAAGGTCCAACTTGTGGATGATTATGTTGGATATTTATTTGAAGAAACTTCTAAGCAAAGAGTTGAAGGTGCAGCCTGGTGTCTCTTGCCTGCTTACAGTAAAGGGTGAGAGGAGAAGGAGAAATGGAGGGAGGAATTGTTAAACAACAGGGAACCAGAACTTAAAGATTTGGAACATTCTCTGCCTGACCATCTTGTAAAAAATGAGAAATTATGTTCTAGAGAGGGCAAGGCTGGTCAATCACTGCATGAAGAGATTATGGGTATTCATAAATTTAAGCCGTAGTCTCAGCAGAGGCCATGGACGGAGAGAGGTCATTCCAGTAGAAACACTGCCAGGTTGGCCTGAAGAGGATAGAGATGGCAAAGTGAAGGAAGACTCTTGGACTTCTGGGATTTCACAGGACAGGTCATTAAAGCTATCTAGCTGCAAACGTGTATTATCCTTCAGGAAAAGGTAGGAACAACCCCAATTCAGGGATTGGCAGGGCTGACACTCCTACCACAGGTTTGGGGGTCAAGGCTACCTCTTCCTAGGTTTCAGAGGTTTAAGCCACCAGGCCGCTGCCATCCAGGGCCAAGGAGTTGAGACAGCTGCCCATGGCCGAGGAGGCAATGCTGCCTCTGCAATGGACTCAGAAGGTGGGGCCATCACCCCAGTGGGTCCAGAGGACAGAGCTTTGAGCCAAATAAGATTATTCTCAAGCATCAAAATCATATGCAGTTTGCCCTGCTAGGTTTTAAACTTGCTTGAACTTGTAATTCATTTCCTCTTATTTCTCCATTTTGGAATGGGAGTGTCTATTCTATGCCTGTCTCACCATTGTGTTTTGGAAGCAGATAATTTACCTGGTTTCACGGGTTCACAACTGGAAAAGGAATTTTGCCTCAGGATAGGTCAAGTCTCACCCACACTTGATTTAGATGATATTTATAGGAGATGTAGACTTGGAGTTGATGCAGGAATGGATTAAGCTTTGGGGGCTGTTGGGATGGGGAAAATGTATTTTGCATGTGAGAAGGACATGAATTTTGGAGGACAGAGTGAAGAATGTTATGGTCTAAAGTGTGTTCCCCAAAATTCATATGTTGAAGTCTCAACCTCTAGTACCTCATAATGTAGCCATACTCAGAGATAAGGTCTTAAAAGAGTCAATTAAGTTAAAATGAGGCCATTAGGCTGGGGCCCTAACCCAATAGAACTGGTTTCCTTATAAGAAGAGGGAGAGACACCGGGAGGCTGTATATGCAAAAAAGGACAAATGAAGACATAGCAAGAAGGCAGTCACCTGCAAGCCAAGCAGAGAGGCCTCAGGAAAAACTAAACCTACATCAATCTTCGACTTCTAGCCTCCAGAACTGTGAGAAAATAAATTTCTGTTGTTTAAGCCATTCATCCTGATATGTGAGTCTTTCCAAACTAAAATAAACCCTTTCCTGGGTGGTAATAATATACATAGATTAATAATTTTGTTATAACCATTTGCAAAGTTTATAAATAATGAACATTAAAATAATGATGAGTGTGAATTATCCTCTGTACTGAGCTATCACGGGAAAAAGAATTGATGTTATATATCACCATAGATCTCATTACATAGGAATTATATTCTCTGTACTGATTTATGATTTTAAATGTTAACCCTAGTATAGCACATATTAAATTTATTAATTTCAATATATGTATAATGAGAATTTAACTTGTAATTAAAACATTGTGGCTCTATTTATCCTCCCCATATCACCTAATAAGTCTCATGATTATTGCCTTGAATCATTTTCCAGATAGAAATTTGCTTCTGCTAATATTAGAAACATGCTAATCTAGGCCTTACCCTTCCTGTACCTAGATATCCATTGTTACCATTAGAGCACCCTGCCCATGTTGCCAAATTAATCTACTTTTTATTACCACCCTCTTGTTCAAAAATGAACTATAGCTTTTTATGCAAACTTAATATCAATTACTCTATAGCAACCTTAATATAATCTAACTTCTACTTTTTCTACTCATCTTTAATTATCACCCACCCTTTAAGAGTTTCAATCAGGTCTCACCATTCTCTGAATTAGCCATGCTCAGTGTTTTGTCTTCACATTGTTGTTTAATTTGTTCCGCCACCCTATCCAGAATGAAGAAACTGATGCATATTGTTAAGACCACTCCAAGCCTTAAAAAGTTATCCAACTACTCAAACCTATATTAATTTTACACTTCTCAGAACAGTTGACTCCTTGAAGGTGTCACCAATTGGAATTTTATCTCCCTAGTAGGTCCCCCTCACACCCTGTAATAGCACATAATACAGTATTGGTTACTTAGAGTAAAGGGCGGAGGCTTGTCAAAGTATTCACCATCCTCATAAACACTTTCAAAGTATTGTATTTTTTCATAATTTTCAAATACATTAATTCATTTATCTCAACTACACATAATGGTTAATATCTATTGTTTGCCTAGTACTGGGTTATAAGTTGGGCATAGAAACTAGTTACTGGGCACAGAAATGTGAAAAAAGTGCGACCATTGCTCTAAAGAGCCTGATAAACTGTGAGCAGAGACTGATGCAAACAGAAAGATGCTGAGTGATGAGTGAATCCACAGAGGCAACTGCAGTGTTGATGCAAGTGTTAGACTCTGCCTTCTGGATGAGAGAAGAGGCACAGGTGGGGAGACACTTGAGCTCAGCCTTGAAGGATGATGGCTCATAAGGAAAACAGTGTCACAGAGTGGAAAACAGTAATTTATTTACAAATAACACACATAAGGTATTGGATCGGTGCTTGTCTGTATTCAGTACTCATTGACTTCCTTAATAAAGAAAAAAAGGGTTGAAAGCATCTTATAAAAACATGAAAATAAAATTAAGTGAAAGAAGTTGAAGATGGGGAGAAGGACAAGGAAGAAATCAAGTCTGCAGGAAAGATAAAAGCTAAGGTGGAAAATAAGAAAAAATGCAGCTACTGAATTCTACTATAAAATTTAGCATTGCATAACTGGCAGATATAAGGAAGAGAAAAATGTAAAAAGTTACTCAAGTCTTATAGGATAGGAATGAATACAAATATATATTTATTCCAAACTCAAAGAAAATATCTCTCATTGAATATTATATATAGAGAGATCTGGGTGATATAATGAAAAATGTTCTGACAAATATGTTTAATAGCTAACACAAAACAATGCACATAAATATTTCTCACTTTTTCTTACATATCTAACTTAAATTTTTATTTATAAAAAATGCATTGAATCATTTTAGAAGAAAATCATATAAGTTCCTAATTAGAAAGAAAATAAGATCAGATATATGAAACTCTCCTTGAAGAATATACTTTTTTAGTCAGTAAAGTTTCCAACTGGATCTTTAACACTAAGGCATCTCCTCAAAATTCTTCTTAGATGCCTGACATACCCCAAAAGATGAGAAATTTCCTGCTGTGAATAAACTTAATAGTTTTACACATTAAGACAGCTCCCCTTTATTTTTCTCAATAATTTAGTTGTTTCTGGTGCTATAAAGAGATCTTAAATTATAGCTTAAAATGTCATCAGTTGAGCATTTCAGGAATAAGCTTACTAATCTACAATAATAAAAGGGTAATATGCTAATTAGACTGGACATCACATCATTCCGAACAACCTTTCTGACAAAGCCGGGGCCAGAGGGAAGCCAATGCCAGCAGCCGGCGGGAGGAAGGCCTACTCTTGCACGAATTTTTGTGCATTGGGCTTCTAGTATATTCATAAAGGCACATTTATTCAGAGACATTTCACAGTTCTCTTTCTGCTACAGAAAGTTTTCCAAGTAAAAATTTTTGTATGTTTATTTTTCCCTAAAACTTAAGCAGAGAGCTATTCATTTTGTAATGTTCTATAAACATTTATTCCCACTTGTTTACTCTTGCTTTCTTAGTTAGTTCACAGCAGCTATTATGTATGAGTTACATTTTAAGTAAGGAGCATAGAGTAAAAAAAAGCCAAACAAACAAACAAAACCAGCCAGCCCTGACATCATGGTTTGGACTGACCCACATCCAAGGACTCTGAGCATCATCCTCTCATCTGCTATTTGTATTTAAGAGATTGTCTTATTGGTCTTCCTATGGGCCTTGATCTAAGTAATTTAATCAAGAGAGAAAATTTGGGGAACAAAATTTGAGCTGCCTTTACCATGTTCCCAGAATAGGAAAAAATTCTTAATTCTATTGCGGTTTGCTGTTCCTATCACCTGCTTATGGATTTCCAAGTAAGAAAATATCACCTTATTTCTTCTCTATATCTTAGTTCACTAATTATGTCAATTTTCTCTAGTTTTTGCTTAGATTTTTGTTTAGATAATTGTGGAAGAAACAGTAAGAAACTGAATGTGATCCTGCTGACAATGACAGCTTGCAGGGCATCCTGGTGTGCAAGCGGACATCAGGCAGCCAATTCACTGAAACCAAAGGAGAATAAATTTCTTTAAACTATAAATGAAAAGCATCCTTTGTGTAGGAGATAAAAAATTTCAGATATTAGTGCAATATGCTTTTAAACATAAAGTTCCCATGATTATATACAGAGACAAAAGGAGTCTAAAGTTTTGGCTTGTAAAGGAAAAAAAAAAAGGAAACTTGTTTATTAACTACAGTAAGATTCTTTTTTTAAAAAAATTCTCACCCAAGGATATGTTTTTATTGATTTTTAGAGAGAGAGAAAGGGAGAGACAGAGAAACAGAGAAATATCAATGTGAGAAACATCGATCAACTGCCTCCTATTTGTGCCCCAACCGGGGATCAAACCTGCAACGTAGGTATGTGTCCTGATGGTGAATCGAACCTGCCACGTTTTGGTGTATGGGACAATGCTCCCACCAACTGGGCAACCCGGCCAGGGCTGCAGGAAGATTCTTTTATTATTGTCCTCTTTATAAAACTAAGTTCAAAGAACAATAGTGTTGTATTGGGCTTGTGCTGGTGATTTAAATGATCTGATTTTAATTCGCCATGATTTGCTCATAATTCCAGACTAGAGGTCAGCAACCTTTATCTGAAAGGCCAGTTATTAAATATTTTTGGTTTTTCACACTACCCAGAATTGTTTACAACTGATGAATTTTGCCATTATAAGGCAAAAGTAGCCATGGACAATATGTAAACTAATGAATGTGACTGTGCTCCAATAAAACATTATTTACAAAAATAGATGTGTCAAATTTGGCCTGAAATTTTCTCACTCTTGCACTGACACTATAAATGAGTGGTGTAACTCAGTTTAGTAATATCTGTTGCAAATTTTTTTAAAAAAAGCTATATTTAAATTTAAATGGTATCAGTATAGAAAAGAAGGAAGTTTCTTCTTTCATTCAACAAATATTTACAGAGTACTTGCTATGTGTCAAAAACAAGGTTAAGTGTTAAGAAACCAATCCTATATAATAAAAGGGTAATATACAAATCGCCCGAATGGCGGAATGACCAGTTGCTATGTCACACACTGATCACCAGGGGACAGACACTCAATGCAGGAGCTGCTCCCTGGTGGTCAGTGTGTTCCCACAGCAGGAGCGCTGTATGGCTGGTGAGTGCAGCGGCAATGTCAGGAG
Source organism: Eptesicus fuscus (assembly GCF_027574615.1). NCBI lineage: Eukaryota > Metazoa > Chordata > Mammalia > Chiroptera > Vespertilionidae > Eptesicus > Eptesicus fuscus. The sequence goes on along the minus strand of NC_072480.1, from coordinate 44,899,312 downwards.
CCTTCCCCTCTCCCCCGAGGGCTCTTGGACTGCGAAAGGGCACAGGCCAGGCTGAAGGACACCCATCCCTCCCCTGCCCCCACCCCAGTGCACAAATGTCATGCACCAGGCCTCTAGTAATGAATAAGATGTAATGTTCCCACACCCTTAGTTCCTGGCCCCCAACAGATTATAGAAGAGAGGAGATAAGCAGGTAAAAAAAATCAAAATATAGAATGTGATCAATTCTATGATGTGGGTAAATAAGGGGTGTCACAGAAGCATACAGAAAGAAAAGTCATAATCCTATATAATAAAAGCCTAATATGCTAAGTTTTCGGTTGTCCAGTCGGCCATTCAACCAAAGTGTAATATGCTAATAATATGCTAAGGCCACTCAACTGTTCGCTATGATGTGCACTGATCACCACGGGGCAGACAGTTGACCAGTCGCTATGACGTGCACTGACCACCCGGGGTCAGATGCTCCAACCAGTAGGTTAGCTTGCTGCTGGGGTCCAGCCAACCAGGACTGAGCAAAACAGGCTGAACACACCCTGAAGCCCTCCCACAGTCCCTCCCTGGTTGGCCAACTTCCTGCGTCCCTCCCTGGCCCCAATTGTGCACTGGTGGGGTCTCTCGGCCTGGTCCCTCTCACAATCCAGGCTGAGGGAACCCCCCCCCCCCCCACCGAGTGCACAAATTTTGTGCACTGGGCCTCTAGTTGTCATATAAAAAGCTTTTTTCTATTTCTTCCAAGGACTTTAGAAAAATAGTTCATGATTTTATGAAATCATTTCTAACCATATAATTATTTCATTCTTATATTTTCTTTGTCCTACTCTCATTCTCCCCAATTTCTTCTTTTAGTCAATGATTATTGTCAACCCACTTTTGTCAAATTTAGTTTATAGGAAATGCTTCCTCTTAAAATCATAAATCAATAGAGTGGAAAGGGAACCTTACACATTACCAAATAGAGTTCCCATACCCTCCAGTTGACACATAATGAGATTTGATCAAGGACCTTTGGAAGAATTAGAATTAGAATCTGGATTTTCAGCCCTAGAGCAGTACTAACTCTTATACAATATCTTAAAGACAGAAGCAGCTTTGTGACTAGTAAATAAAAAATAAGAATATAATACCTAAATTAAGAAAATATGGTAGTTGGTATACAACTTTTAGTTATAAAATGAGTAAGGTCTGAGGATATAATGTTCAGCATGATGACTATGTGTGATAATACTATATTGTACAATTGAAATTTGCTAAGAGAGTAGAACTTAAATGTTCTCACCCCAAAAAAGAAATTTTTAAGGGTTAATATGTTGGATGATGAATATGTCAACTAACTTGATGAAAGGAATTCTTTCACAATACATATGCATATCAAATAATCACATTGTACACTTTAAATATTAAAATGTTATTTGTCAATTATACCTCAATAAAGCTGAAAAAATTTAAAAGAAAATATGGCAATTGATATAAAGATGGCATAAAAAATGTTTTATTTTTCCTGTTTTCTGAGCTACAAAAAACATTTTAATCAGATTCTCTAAAAGTTCATTGGTTTTCTTGCCAGGCAGGTATTCTTACACATTCAATGTTCTAATGATAATTGTGTGGCATGCTATTCCTTTATTTCAAAATCTTAATCTATATTTAGGTAAATAAGTTATAAGTAAAATCACTCAACATAATTCCATGTCTCCCCTTGTCAGTCATTTCTAGTTAAATTCTTTTACTTTGTTTCCTAAAATATCCCCAATAAGTAAATGCTTGGTTGTAGTGGAATAAATATGGGCTTTAGTGTCTAAAACTGAAGAGTGCGAGGTTAATCAGTGGAGAATTGGGCCCAATGAGATCATTTGGCCTGTAACCATCAAGAGGAGTTGGTAAGTTTAGGAGAAATTAGGCTAGGTCATTCAAAATCTTGTGAGGAGAGAGAGAGAGAAGGCAGGGAGAGAGGCTGCAATTGTAAGATATGTGGTTCAACTCTCTGTTCTGTAAATTTATCACCTCATGGGTGTCAGCTGTCCTTTTCCAATATTCATTCCACTGCTTTCAGTATAAAGATCATTCACCTTGAAATACATGCAATGTGTCTTTGTTTGTGTCATCCATCATTATTATATACTAGAGGCCTGGGGCACAAAATCGTGCACAAAATCGTGCATGGTTGGGGTCTGGCTGGCTACCCTCATCAGGGCCGATTGAGCTGGGCCAGTGGGGGGAGAGGCTGCGGGCGGTTGGCCGGACAGCCCTGCTCCCTGGTTGAACTCCCGGTTGAACTCCTGGTCAAGGGGACAATTTGCATATTAGCCTTTTATTATATAGGATTTTGTGTGTCCCTTTGATTGCTTGTTCCAAATTAATTAAAGCTCCATTAGGGATTTAGGTTTTACTTGAATATATCCAGTCAATCAATCAATCAATATTGTGTGTGAGATACTACTTTAGGCAGCAGTGGATCCAGATTTGGGGGCCTTCAAGCTTATATAGTTGGTAGTGGTAGTAAGACTTCTTTAAGAACAAAAATACCAAATTAGGTATGTAAATAAGTATATAACAAGAATACAAATTTTTAAAATCTGGACACTATCATAAAATTCAGGAAAAAACTATGTTCATAAAGTGACTGCCTAACACCTCCAAAACATTTTTTCCTGCAGTTTTGACCAAAGATGCTTTAGTTATCTTGTAATGGTGATGATTTTATAATTATTAGAAAGAACACAAAAACATAATATTTCTTCTAACATGTTTAATGCTAATTTGTTTTATTTTTATTGATTGTTAAAATATATAAAACATGAGACTTTAGATATAGGTTTATTTGTTGTGAGAAATATTATAGGGACTTTTTAAGACTTTTTATTGATTTTTAGAGGCGGGAGGATAGAGAGAAACATTATTGTGAGAGCGAAACATAGATTGGCTGCCTCCTGCATCCCCCTCCTCCCCACTGGGGACCAAGCCTACAACCTAGGCATGTGCCCTGACTGGGAATCAAATTAGTAACCTTTAGGGATGACACCCAACCAACTGAGCCACACAAGCCAGGGTTTATTATAGGTTTATGCCATATAAATACAGGCATTCTGAAAAAATTAATTCACCTAATTTTTATCATTACAATCTATATATCTCTATCTCTATCTCTATCTATATCTATATCTATATCTATATCTATATCTATATCTATATCTATATCTATACCAGATAGTTTCATTAGATTCCACTAGTCCATCTCTAGTACTAGGTGCTAACATACAAAGGACAACCAGACAGACACTGTAAGTACTTTTCTGTAGTTTTCATTCTAAGAAAGAAAGGAGAATACCCAGAGAAACAAATAAATTAAAAACTAAAGGTTGTGATTTTATATTTTTCATGAGCAAATTATTAAAGTGTGGTCCTATGCAATTTGAGGGTTGCTGAGAGACTCTTAGGGGGTCTATGAGGCCATATTTATTTCCTTTCATAATACTAAGACATTTGCTTTTGTACTGTGTTGACCTTTGCACTAATGATACAAAGCAATGATGAGAAAAACTTTTGGTACCTTTGCATGAATCAAGGAACTACCCAGCTGTCCTAGTATAGTAGTCCTCATGTAATCATAGTAAAAAAAAAAAAGAGAGAGAGAGAGAGAGAGAGAGAGAGAGAGAGAGAAAGCCAATTTAACTTAAGAATACCCTTGATGAAGCAGTAAGGTTGTTAATTTAATTAAATCTGAATGTCTGTACACATTTTAAAGTAAGCTGATGAAATGTAAAGTACGCATAAAGTGATACTGTTATATACTCAAGAACGATATTTATTACCATGTCAGTGTGGCTCAGAATCAGGAGGTCATGTTCGATTTCTGGTCAGGGCACATGCCTGGGTCGTGGGCTCAATCCCAAGTAGGGGTTCTGTAGGAGGCAGCCAACAAATGATTCACTCTCATCATTGATGTTTCTATCTCTCTCTCCCTCTCCTTTCCTCTCTGAAATCAATAAAAATATATTTTAAAGCAAAAAAAACAACAAAAACACAATGCTATGGTGAAATCACTTGTTCATACATTCCTGTTGCAAGTTGAACTAGCCGCTTTTTTCATAAACATCATCTTTACTTTAAAGAGCAACTGAAAAACTAAGGCTATTGACTTGGGAATTTGGAATATATTTTCCCCAAAATGCAAAAGTGTGCATGTTACTTGAAGAAAACAACTCAGAATTTGTTGGAAATAATAAATAACATTAAGTGTTTCAGGCAAAAAAAAATTAAAATTTGGAAAACTTTTATCTTGCCACCATGAACTTGCAAGCTTCCTAGTACTGAAAGACTTTTATAGTGAGATAGGTGGTAATATTAACAAATTTAACTAATATTTCCCACTTTTTTATATGACCAATGCAGAACATCACAAAATCACCCAATTATAAAAGATCCATTCAAAGTGGAGTGAATAATTAATTTAATGTAACAGAGTATGTAAAGTTCATCAATAATATTTCAGACTCTACATCACAACCTTTATAATACTACCACTTGTCAAATTTTGTTGTAAATCAAGAAAATATATCCACAATTATCTGAAAAAGCTCTTATAATAATTGTCCTTTCCTATCTACATATCTGTGTGTGGCCCAATTTTCTTCAAATACTTCAAACAACATGTTACAAGAAATTAAGTACATAGGTAGATATGAAAATACAATAATCATCCATTAAGCCAGATATTAATTTTTAAAAATGCAACACAGTTCTCCTCTATTAGTTTTAGTTATTTTAAAATATAGTTATGTTTTCATATAAGTGTACTTACGTCATTTTTATTATTTTTTATTTTTAAATAGGTTAATAAACATGGACAAGTTTTCAGTTTTAATTTCTAATATATTAAATAACAATAGCTATAATACACATATAAGAAAGCTCTTTGGAGTTCTCAATTTTTAGGAGTATAAAAGATTTATGAGATAAAAAGTTTGCTCAATAAAATGAAAACTGATTAAAAAAATAAAGTCTATTAATTTTTTTTAAAATAACACTATAGTAAATTATGCCCAGTCTCAAAAAATGTTTCAAAGTCTCTGAAAATATTCTGAATACCAGAACCTAGTTCTATCTTTTGTTATTCCCTCCACAGAGTTTCAGATTAATCAAACATGTAAATAATGAATTAGAGCTTGTCTACAGTTTCAGTTTTTAATATTTATCTGAATGAAGAAGTATGTGTTTGCAATATCATTTTTTTAATGACTACGACATTCCATTAAAAAAAGGAAAGGAAAACAAAGACATTCCTCCAGGTAGTTGTCAAAAGCAGATTGTTTGTAAACTAATAAGAAGCCTACTACAAGTAATTATTTTACTGAGATTAAGTCAGGTAAGTGATGGAGATATTTATTATATCTTTTCTTTAAATTTATAACCACACAGAGAACATTCAATATGACCACCTGAATCTTACTGCACTCATTTTAGGTTTCTTCTCTCCTCCTCTCTCACCATCTTTGTTTTCTCAGTACTTTCTCCCTTATGACCTAACATTTAAAGGAAGATTTCCAAAGAGACTCCCAACTGTCGGTGTCAGACTCTATTTTTATGCTGGCTTAAATCCAGATAATCCTATGCTTTGATTCACAGTTTTGGGAATGGTGCCTAGTGGTAAAACAGAATTCATATTTTGGATTCTCTAACTTTAAATTTTTCTGTTGTTCTTGAAGAGACCTAAACATCCAAACAACTGCTACTACTACTAATAATAAAAACAAAAAAAATGACAATATTTGTGTAACATGAACATGCAACTTGATTCATTTGAAAAGACTGTCTATTAGTCACCGGTTTCATTTATCTTTACTTCGTGCTGAAAAGATTTCATGATAGATGATCCTGGAGTACTCAGAATAGCAATTTTTCACTCTCTGTTTATTTTACATCAATCTTGGTATCTGGAAAATCAAAGTACTTTTTTTCTGATATATGTTAATAAGAAGGTATTTATTTGAAAATACTAGGACCTTGGAAATACATGTAGTTTGCAACACAAGATTTCATTGCCTAGAGGTAAGTAAATCAAAAGTAACTTCAAAAAAACTACTCTGGATCTAGGTGGTATCTCGAAAACATACACACATACCGTGTCTAAGAAAGCAATGAGGTTCTGTAATGCAGCTCACCTCTCCACTGTAAATTCATACACATTGAGTATATCTTTTTAATCTTTATAGAATCACAACCTATAGTAGAAACATATAACTTAAATGGAAAACCCTAGGGCATTTGGTTGGATAATCACACATTCAGAGCTTAGATTTTTCTTTTCTTTTTTCTGGAGGGGAGGGGTATGTGGAGCAACTTCTAAACACACAAATGCACATATCATTAAAATCTTTATCTAGGTCTGAAATGTGAATTTATGAATCCTCCCAGAATGCTCTGAAAATGATATGGTGCAGCCTTTGGAAGTCACTAAGGATCCAATAACCTTGCACACTTGTGACAGAGTGTAGGCAGTGCCTCAGTAGGGGAAGCCACTCCAGACTCAGGACAACTTCACAGAGGAAAAGTGCCACCAAGAACCTGGCAGGCCGAAGCCCCACTCTTCTCCCTCCCACAGGCCATGATTACTGTGCCCGGAGAATCATTTGTAAAACTCCCATGTAGGGTGATGGATGAATCTGAGGCCATTGCAGAGCACCAGCACCGAGATTTGTCATTCTCAGATTCACGTTAGCGAAAATGAATTCCCGTCAGCGCTCAGAGAGCAGCGTCCTCCAAGTGGCTCAGAAACTTCTGGCCCTCTGGCTGCCATCATCTCTTCACTTTTTATCATAGACTAATCAGACATTCTCTTTTTTCTCCCCTTTATATTGAAAGAAAAATGCATGTCATGTAAAAATAAAAAAAATATCTTCGCCTCCGGGTTATGCTTTCTGCCCTCTCGCCTTGCTCATGTTTTCAATTCCTCTTCCATTTTCTCTTTGTTGTTACATCTAGAATTCTCTCTGTAATGCCTTAGTTCTTTAGTTCTTTTTCTATACCTCTGTCCAGAGTCATGTCTTTATTTCAGTTGGATTCTGAATCTTTCCCTGTTTTATAATCTCTCTTAAGTTTTCAGCCTCCAAAGATTTCTTATCTTTCTTTTATTCCCATCATTCTCCCATATTTTCCTGTTTACATTGTTTCAATTACATGTTCTCTTCCTTTCTTTCACTCTTTTTTATCCCTTCCCTCTGTTTTATACTTCAAAAAAAAAAAATTCCCAGTTTCTATTGCAATCGACTGTGATTCTAGAGAAGATTTTTGGAAAGAATTCAAAATGTTTTTAATAATTCCTTTTCTTTGACAGGTTTGCCAAATGTCACACTCAATTCTCTCTAAATGCAGTGAATTTAAATGTATGCTTTCCTACATACTTACATTTGAATGGGCGAGGTCTCAATATATTTACAATAAAGTATATATTAACTGTATGAATTATAGGATAACCATGAAGTAAAATACAAACATCCAGTGTGGATGAGCATAGCTTGAGTATGGAGACAACCATATCAGAATTGTAAATATTCCCCTGGTTGCCAGTTGGGTACTGGAAATATCAGAGGGAACACCTTGTGAAGTATATGATTGTCTAACTACTATGCTGTACACCTGAAACTAATACAAAATAACATTGAATGTAAACTGTAATTTAAAAAAAATTTAAAATAATAAAAATTATTTCCCCCTGGTTCAAGAAAAGGAGTAGGTTTTAAGCAAACACTATATAAAGAGCATTAGTTATTTTCTTTCTCTTTTGGTTTACCAATGGAGAGGCAATAAACAGTGTGTGTGTGTGTGTGTGTGTGTGTGTGTGTATTTTCAGGGATAGGCCGGGAGTACAGGAAATTTTTGATGTATGGTGCTTCTAGGACTGTATCCTATAACTAAAACTTGTTCTTTGAAATTGAATTTTTATAATTTTAGCACACACTTATGCATAAAATAGCAGAATAAGTCTGCTTTTGACATTAGATATTAAGGTAACCTTAATATCTGTTGAGCATTTGTTTTGTTGAGAAGTTGATGCTTAATGCAGGATTGCTTTATAAAGAACACTGATGGAACTGCTCAACTGCTCTGCTATTCACAGTACTTTCACTCTGCCTTAGGTCTTTCAAAAGTTCAACAACCCTCTCCTTAGAAGGCAGCTCAGCAACCATGCTCTCCGCAGAGTCACATCACCTACATGTCCCCAAACTAGCCACATCTGGGACTCTTTCTGAGAGTTTTAGCAAATAATTTCTCCCTGTGGCGGGCAGAAAAAATGGCTCTGCAAAGACATCTACATTATAATTCCTGGAATCTGCTCATGTTATGTTACATGGCAAAGGTGAATCTAGGTAACAGATGGCATTAGGTTGCTAATCAGCTGAACTTCAAATAGTGAGATTATACTGGGTTTTCTGTTTGGGCCCAGTGTAATCACAAGGGCCCTTAAATGTGAAAGACAGAGTCAGAAGGGGGGGTAAGGATGATGTGCTATAAGGTAAGATGGATGGACTTTACTGACAATAGTTGACTGCTATAGTTTGACTTGTGTCCACCCCAAATATGTTAAAGTCCCAACCTCAGTACCTCAGAATATGACCTTATTTAGAAATAGGGTCTTTAAAACAGTAATCAAGTTATAATGAAGTCACTAGGGTGGCCTCTAATGCAATCTGACTGGTGTCTTAATAAAAAGAGGAAATTTGGACATAAACATGGACAATGAGAAGACTGTGAAGAGACACAGGGAGAACACCATATGAATGTGGAGGACTGAAATAATGCTTATGCAAGCCAATAAATGACAAAAATCACCAACAAACCATGAGAAGCCAGGAGAGAGGCATGGAACTAATTTTCTCTAATAGCCCTCAGCAGGAATCAACCCTGCCCACATTTTTATTTCAGACTTCTAGCCTTCAGGATTGTAAAATTAGATACTTCTGTTATTTTAAAGCATCTTTTTTGGGGTACTTTGTTATGGCTGCCCCAGGAAACTAATACGCTGGTTTTCAAGAAGGAAGGGAGCCATGAATCAATGAATGTGGGCACCCTAAGCTGGAAAAGGCAAGGAAATAGATTATCCTCTAGAGACTGCAGAAAGGAATGCAGTCCTGCTTGACACCTTGATTTTAATCTTGTGTTATGGACTAAATGCTTAGGTACCCCTAAATATATCTGTTGAAGTTTAAACCCTCAATGTAACTGTGTTTGGAGATAGGGAGGTAATAGAGATTACATAACGTTATAAAGTTGGGGGCTCTAGGGCTGATCCCTTTATAAGAAGAAGAAAAAAAAAGATACCAGAGCTTTCTCTCTCTTTCCACCATGTGAGGACACAGAGAGAAAGTAGCAGATTGCAAGTCAAGAAGAGAGCTCTCTCTCGCCCTAACCGGTTTGGCTCAGTGGATAGAGCATTGGCCTGCGGACTGAAGGGTCCCAGGTTCGATTCTGGTCAGGGGCATGTACCTTGGTTGCGGACACATCCCCAGTAGGGGGTGGTGTGCAGGAGGCAGCTGATCGATGTTTCTCTCTCATCGATGTTTCTAACTATCTATCCCTCTCCCTTCCTCTCTGTAAAAAATCAATAAAGTATATTTAAAAAAAAAGAAAAAAGAAGAAGAGAGCTCTCATCATAAAGCAAGTTGACCAGAACCTTGCTCTTGGGTTTTCTAGCCTTTAGAGCTGTGAGATGATATATTCCTGTTGCTTAAGCCACAGAGTCTGTGGTAGATTATTATGGCAACCTGAGCTCACTAAGACACCTAGTAAGACCCATATTGGACTTCTAACCTCCAGAACTGTAAGTTAATAAATTTATGTTATTGTAAGCACTAAATTGTGGTAATTAGTTAAAACGGCAATAGCAAACTAACATATTACACGTGTCATTAAATTTTTAGTGATATTTTTTGCTGCCATGTAGATTGGCACCATGACAATCTATTTGTTAGTTCATCATTTAATTATCTTAGCTAAAACATATTCAAATTAAAGCATCCATTTAGATCTTATATCAGAAATGCAGCAAAAGGAGTGATGGCCATGATTTACAAACATGGTACTGTGCACTAAATACAGAGCATCACACAACCATTATCAACTTCATTGCACAGGTTCAGGTTTTACTTATTTTGCTTAAAAAAGGAAAACTTTTAAAGACAGTTATGAAATAGTTATCCTTACTAAGAGAACCTGTTGATTTGCTAACTTAAAATTCTATGAATACAGTGTTTCAGAAAAAAAAAAAAGTCAAATTATATGGTGCATTATTGCTCTTTGTGGAACAGTTCACATCTATCATTTTATCTGAAGGCTATAAATTTTCCCTGCTGCCCATGAAGCATGTATAAATCATAGAATTATCATTTTGGAAAAAAATTAGATAGAAAATGTACCTTGACAGAGACTGGGAAAAACTTAACATGGATAACCAGAGGTCTAAAATGATATAAACTAAAGTAACATTTTACCATCAACCAAAATTTTTGGAGTGTCCAGTAAACTCAAAACTATATACTCCTTGAATTCAATAATTTATAGAGTTAGAAAGTCTGTAGCTTAAATTTCTTCAAGTTTCTTCTGGTTCTGCCATGTAATAAATAAGTAGCTTTAAGCAAATCCTTAACTATTCCTTAAATGTTAACATTTTTAAACTTTCTAAGTCAATATCTACACTAATAAAAGAGAAACATGCAATTTAACCATCAATCTGCTACACCCACAAGCCACTCACCAGCCAATCAGGAGCAAGTATGCAAATTAATCCAACCAAGATGGCAGCTGGCCACACAGTTGGAGCAAGCAGGAGGCTTGGGTTGCCCCAGTGATGGAGGAAGCCAAGCTTCCTGCCCTGGCTGGCCCTGGCCTCCTCTCAAGGCTACAAAGTTTCAATTATAGAAGATAAATAAATCCCAACAAAAATGGTGGCAGCCATGGAGCTGGAGCTGAGCAGGAGGCTTGAGTTGCCCCCGGTGATGGAGGAAGCCAAGCTTCTCACCCTGGCCTCCACTCAAGGCTACAAAGTTTCAATTATAGAAGATAAATAAATCCTAGATATTGCTTCCAGCCAGCCCTGGCCTCCGCTCAAGAAGCTGCTGAAAAAAAAAAGAAAAAGAAAAAAAGGAGGGGCTGGGACCTTGGGTCACCGGGGAGTGATCAGGCCAGGATGGGACAGCAGGGCCATTGGGGGTAAGCAGACCAGCAGAGGGGCCAGTTGGGGGTGAGCAGGCCATCAGTGGGGGTCAGTTGGAGGTGATCAGGACAGCAGGGAGGGGGCAGTTTGGAGTGAGCAGGCCAGCATGGGGGCAGTTGGGGGTGAGCAGGCCAGTGGGGAGGGAAAGTGGGGGCAAGTAGGCCAGCAGGGGGGCAGTTGGGGTGAGCAGGCTGTCACGGGGGCAGTTGGCGGTGATCTGGCTGGAGGGGGGGAGGGCATTGGGGGGCAAGCAGGCTGGCAGCAGGGGGCAGTTGAGGGCAAGCAGGTCGGTAGGCAGAGTGGTTAGGGGCAATCAGGCAGGCAGGTGAGTGGCTGGAGCCAGCAGTCCCAGATTGTGAGAGGGATGTCCGACTGCTGGTTTAGGCCCAATCCCTATAAACCAGCAGTAGGACATCCTTCGAGGGGTCCCAGATTAGAGAGGGTACAGGCCGGGCTGAGGAACATCCCCCCTCCCATGTATGAATTTCGTGCACCGGATCACTAATATATATGTAGAATTTAGCAACATTCCAATACAGAATGAGCTCTTTATGTCATAACTACTATTATTATATCCCTAGTAGGTTGTAGTAGTTAACTTTTACTGCACAAAGTAACCATAAACTGGTTTAAAATTATTTTCATTTCTGCAACATGGGATTCAGTAGGCCTTCTGGGTGGTTGTTTTTAAGTTAATTTCACTGATTCTGTGGGGCTTGTGTCTGTTGTCAGCAGGAAGGTCGATGTGACTCCATGACCTAGAATTGCTTCATTATCATGTTTGACACTCTATAAGTGAGAATTAAAACAGTGGTTTATCATCTAGCAAGTCAGCCCGATCTTCATCATGTGATGAACAATTGCAAAGTTCCTAAGAGTAGCAGGAGGGCCAGCCTCATTATACATGTGCTTTTCAAACCTCTGCTATCATCATGCTAAAGTCCCATTGACAAAATTAATACCAGCCTAAAGTCAGTTTGGGTGGGTACTACCCAAGGGAATGAATGGGGAGCTATCATCTATGGTCATTTTTGCAATCAACCACAAGTTTGAGACCTAGATTACTCAACACACCCTTTGAGATGTACCCAACTTATGTACCCCAACTTAATATATGATATCTAAAGTTGAAACAGCTCATTCTCTAGGATTTTATAAGTTAGTAATTAAAATGACTTTCCACTGCAGTGAGTTAGACTACTGTCAAACTACTGGAGGTCACTTCTGTTCCTTCCTCTAATACCCAGTCAGTTACCAGTTTTGTTGGATTATATTTTCTGCAAATCTTTTGAAGTCACTCATTCTCTCCATTCCCAGTTACCACCCAAATCCATGCCACCATCATCTCTTGCCTGGAGATGTGACTTGTCAATTGTAATACCTATCTAAATAGAAACTTTGCTTCCCTTCTTCTAGTCAATATGTTCCTCATAGTACAGCTATATATTTTATAAAATGCAATTCTGATTATGTTGTATTTCCTGCAGAAAATGCTACACTAGGCTAATAGATTTGAAAAATTTGTAGCTTGTATGAAGAAAATAGAAACAAGAAGACTAAATTTTAAGAAGCGAGACAGTGATGAAACTGGGGAACTCTGTGTGTGCATAGGTTATTTTTGGATGAGAAGATATGACAGTGTTTGTAAGTAGAAATCCTTGGAAATTGGGGCAAGGGAGGACCAAGGCAACAAAGTCCAGGGGAAGGCAGAGAGATGGGAACTATGGAAAATAGGTGTTCCAGGTCAGATGACATAGGTTTGTCAGTGTGAATTTCATTTAGTTAATATTAATACACAGTGCCTGGCATCTATTATATAATTAAACAATTGTTAAATAAATTAACCGTGGTTTTGGTGAGGAAAATGGCATAATCCTATCTGTTTTCCAAATATAAGTCTGGCTTAAATATAAAGAAGATATTGGAAAAGTGAGAGATTTGAATTAGAGAAACTATTTGGTCACAGTACATTATTCTGTATTAACAGTAACAAGAGTCCAGACTAAGATTGGAGAAAGGGAAAGAAATGGTGGTGCCAGGAAGACACTTCACAGGGAGGTGGTAACCTGCAAGGATTGTTGGCCACCTGGATGAGAAGCAAGTTTGAGGTGTGAGTTGTATTCAGACAGGCTGCAAAATTTCTACACCAAGAGTCTGAGGAAATTATGAAAGGAAAAGTGGAATAAACACATCTGAGGGTTGTTGAGAAGAAAATAATAAACTATGTTTTAGACCTACTGGGTTTGGAACCAAAGCAAGCTCCATGTTCTAATGCTTCAAAAACATCTGGGGTAAGGTTTTCTTGCTTCCATGTTTTTCTTCTTCCCATTTTTTCAGTCTGGGATGCCTTTGTTCTACTCCAATTATTTAACGCTTATTCAAACATTTAAGACTTTTCTTAGATTGTCTTCTCCAATCTGCTTAGTCAGATTTTTCACTCTTTCCAATTGCCTTTAACAATTTTGTTTATGTCCTTTTAAAATAATTACTTCACAATGTATTAATTATAGTGAGTTTACACATCATATGTCTCATTAGACTGGTAACTACCTGGGATGAGGTGCAGAAGCTAAGAAGTCTTATTTATCTTTATGTTTCTACAATATTTCCACAACTAAGGCTGGAGATATTGTAGTTCCAAGTAGTTACCAGTCTAATGAGATATATAACAATATCACAATACCTAGAATATCTAATATACTAGATAACTTAAAAGTTTGTTCAATAAATAGATACTTGAATCATTTAAAAATTTTCTTTATGCTTCGCTCATAAATGTTAGAATATGTGGTTTGTTTAGGGCACCAGAGAAATAAATATACAGACAAATTAAATGTGTACAGAAAAAAAAATTGTGAGAGAGAGTGACATATTTACTGTTAAAATGCATTAAATTGTTATAATTTTTATAGTAAAACTAGAGGCCAGGTGCACAAAATTCATGCACTGGGGGGGGGGGGGTCCCTTCAGCCTGGCCTGTGCCCTATAGCAGTCTGGGAACCCTCAAGGGATGTATCAGTGTGCCAAGTGGCAGGTGGCCAGGGAGGAGCCCCAATTGGGGCTGGGTGCTGCTCGCGCTCATCCTGGCCCACTGTGCCTGCTGCTGTGGAGTCAGGAAAGGCCCCACCGTGGCAATTGTGCTCAACAGTTGTGAGCCCAGCTTCTTGCTGAGCAGTGCTCCCCCTGTGGGAGTGCACTGACCACAAGGGAGCAGCTCCTGCATTGAAAGTCTGCCTCCTGGTGGTCAGTGCACATCATAGTGACTGGTCCTTCTGGTCATTCCACCATAATAGTCACTTGGGCTTTTATTATATAGGCTAGAGGCCCAGTGCACGAATTCATGCACCAGTGGGATCCCCTGGTATGGCCTGCGGGATCAGGCCAAAACCGGGTCTCTGACATCCCCTGAGGGCTCCCAGATTGTGAGAGGGTGCAGGCCAGGTCGAGGAACCCCACTGGTGCATGCTCGGGGCTGGGGAGGGACACAGGAGGTTGGCCAGCTGAGGAGGGACCACAGGAGGGCTCCAGGGCGTGTCTGGCCTGTCTTGCTTAGTCCCAGTCGGCCGGACCCCAGCAGCAAACTAACTTACCGGTTGGAGCCTCTGTTCCCTGGTGGTCAGTGCACGTCATAGTGAGCAGTTGAGTGGCCTTAGCATATAATTAGCATATTATGCTTTGATTAGTTGAATGGATGACCGGACAACCAGACACTTAGCATATTAGGCTTTTATTATATAGGATTTTAAAAAACACTGAGTAGAAGTCATCTGACCTGGAACACCCTGTGCCCACTGCTGTTTGTCTCTATTAATTGGATAAAGTCAATAAAACTCTTTGGGTCTTAATTTTTCCTATCTACAAAATGATGTTGGATGGTCTCTAAGATATTCAAGAATTTTTCACTTACTACCATTTTTGGCTTTGACTACTTACATAGATAAAACAAATAAAGTATCCTGATCTAAAGGAACTGAAGAAAATATAATACAGTCAAAATGCACTGCAGTGAAACAGCAACATTTTCCCAGATTCTAGGACAGTCTTCTGAATCCTATAAATCTTCACCAGATGGACGCAGTTGCAGATAATAACATCTGAATGTGTAAGAACCAAATCTAAAATTTAAGAAGCTCAATTACACACTCTCTATCACCAGCCTTACTTACATAGCTGGAGCAGTTCTCCACATAATCAGAGCAGGATGGTATATGTACCAGGGATCACCAAACTTGTCCATCAAAGTCTGAGTATGAATGTGTGCATAGTGGAACTTCCCATTATCACAAGATGGCGACAATTTGTCACTCCATGCTCCTCTGCAATAAGTACAGCTATAAACTCTAGTAATAAACCAAAGGAGAACTTTGAAAATTGGAAGAGGAAGCTGAACTGGTTAGAGAACCCAGAACTAGAGGAACAGCACAGCAGGAGGGCATCTTACAAGCCCACAGACAACAGAATAAGGTGACCTAGGCCCAGTGCTTCTCGATTCCCTCCTAGCAACAGAGGATATCTGAGATAAGCTCATTCCTACCTTAGATCAAACAGAAGTACCTCTGAGTACACCAGGCAAACTCAGCAGAACCAGCAGGGGAGGATCAAATGGGAGTCCTGCAGGCTATGGGAAGCACTCTCCTTTCCCATTGATCCTATGACTCATCTCTCCCATCCAGAAACACCATGCATCCAGGGGATATGGTGAGGTGGATCCATCACAACAAGTACCTAGTCCAGGAAGTGCTCAGCTCTCCTGCCAGGACTGAGTCTCTTACTTAACATGAAGTCACGATGCAGCTGGGGAGCACCAACATAGGTGTCATGGCCCTCTTAGGCTGGGGGAACCCAGCTCCTAGAAGCAGGGAAATCACAACCTGATTGAGAAAGGCTGAGCAAAGACAATCAACTGATGTTAATGTTGAAATGAATAAGATATTGAAACTATCTCACAAGGATTTTAAAGCAGCCATCATAAAAATGCTTTAACACATAGTTATGAATTCTCTTGAGAAACAGAAAATCTTAGTAAAGAACAGAAGTTAGAATTTTTTAAAAAAATGGAATATATAGGATTTAAAAATAGCGAAAAATTTAAAACTCAGAAGATGGGCTCAATAGCAGAGCAAAGATGATAGAAAATAGACTCTGAATTTGAGGTCAGAAAATAGAATTCAGCCAATCTGAACAACAGAGAATGTAGGCGGGAAGAAAATGAACAGATAGATCCTGAGGGACCAAGTAGATAATAACAAAAGATTTAACATTCTTATACTTGGAGTCCCATTGAGAGGAGAAAGTCAGAGGAGATGAAAGAGTATTTGAAGAAATAAAGGCTGAAAACTTCTCAAATTTGGCTAAAGACACAAACCTATAGATTCACAAAGTTGAGAAAATCTGTACCAATACACATCATAATTAACCCTCTGAAACTAAAGGCACCAAAGGATATCTTGAAATGAGCTCAAAAGAAATAACACATGACCTGAGATGGGGTGGCCACAGGAAGTGACAAAACATTTTTCAATTGCTGTAAAAACAAAACTGTTGACAATGAATTCTACATCCAGTGAAACTACATTTTGGAGTGCAGGAATGATAAAGGCATACTCAGATAAAGGAAAACGGGAAGGATTCGTCAACAGCTGACTTTGCCTTAAAAATTGGCTAGAGGTGCTGGTGCTATGACACAAAGTATAGTTTGTATCAGGTTCTATACAACAACCTGCCCTCAAGAATGTATATTCCTTGGGTGGGTGTTCTATTTAGATAATTTCAGTAAAACAAAGTGAAATGAAATGAGAGAGCCATTCGTAGGGTGTTCGAGAACTCAGAAAGTGGGGGCATTAGGCCCAAGCATTGGCGCCTGAAGGAGATGATATTCAGGTGAAGCTAGAACCAACTGCAGAGAGCAACTTGAGGGAATATCTTGGAGAAAAGAAAGGACATGAAAAGTGGGGAGCTAGCAGCAAGCAGGTATCACTAAACAGAACGGAGGCTCTGCTGAAGGCAAGGCAAGGCCACAGCAAGGCTAACCCTGGGTCGGGTAGTGCTTAGGGAAGCAGTGTGGGTGCTTTAGAGAAGAACTTTTTACAACTTGAAAAGATGTTTGAGAAGGATTTCATTGCAGGTCCTCTGTGAAATAACCAGTCTGGATAAATCACTTAGTAGAAATGCAAACTGTAGGGGCCAATTGATTTTAATGAAAAAAAAAAAAAAAAAAAAAGAAAGAAAAAAAGACACTCGCTTTGTCAAGCTATTGTACCTACTAGCAAAAGTACCCTTTGGGCACTTTGTAACTTTCTACAATGGGAAAGTTCATAATTTCTTTCTAAGAGAGCCTTATGAACACTTAAAAAAACATTCAAATGACACATTTTGAAACAAGAAAAAATAAATAGTTTATGATAAAGTTGTTTTCCATCAGTCTTACTGGAAAATTTCTATTCCCTTTCCTCTATTTGAAAAAACAAACAAACATTAATGTTGTATAGCAACACTTTTTGCCATTCAGCTACCAGAGGAAGTTTGTTTTACACTAAAAATACAACAGTTATAAAATTATTTTTATGCAAAAACATTTGTTTGCCATCAAAGTCAATATGTATCTGTCTGTGATATGTACAATAAAATATAATGAAAATATAATGTTTGTGGAATTGCTGGTATAATTTGTGGTGCTTGAATAGGTAACAGGGCCCATCAAGTGCCTCCAGAATCACAATACAATAAAATGCCTTCCTAAATGGGCCCATAATTTTGAGGTCATATTTGTTTTCTTTACTACACTAGGAGAATGTCTTTCAGCTCTTCTTTTGAAACATTCTCTTTTCCATACCTTCTCCATTCCTATTGCCAGAATCACAATCTATTCGCTCTCTCTATCTCACCTAACCAGCTAGTCACGTAATTTTATCATTTCTATCTCCTAAATCTTACTCCATTGCCCTTCTTGAATAACCATCATTTCTCATGTCAATAACCATCATATCACAATAAATCCCTGGCTGACCCCTGGATCTCTAGTTTCATCCCTTTAAACCATCCTTCACAGAACTAAAACTGTGTTTCCTAAAACATGCATCTCACATGTTACCTCTGTTTAAAAGCCTTCCGTGGTTAGTAATTTTATTTAGAATAAAATACAAACCCCGTGGCATGGCCCAGTATAGATGACTCCTGACCATCTACCTAAGGTTCTCATTCTGGGAGGTCCCTCACATCCCATGTTCTGCCAAACTGAACTACTTGCTACTTTACAATTGGGCCCTGCTTCGTCACACAACCCCGACTATGCACAGACTCTGCTCAGTCTTCCTTCTTTTGTTAAACTGCACTGATGGATTTTTATTCTTTTGTTTGCTAAGAATTAGGGTACCACAAACAGAATAGCTTAAACAACAGAAATAGTCTCACATTTCTGGAGACTAGAAACCCGAGATCAACATGTCAGCAGGTTGATTTCTTGTAAGGGCTGCAAAGAAGAACCTGTTCCATCTGTCTCTCGCGGCTTCTTGTGGTTTGCTGGCAATCTTTGGTGTCCCTTAGCTTGTCTATGCATCACTTGGATTTCTGCCTTAATTTTCATGTCATTCTCCCTGGGTGTGTGTCTGTGTCCAAATTTCCCTTTTTAAAGAGTTTTATTAGATTAGGACCCAGACTAATGACCTAATTTTAATTTGATTACCTCTACAAACAACTTTTAAAGAAGATCACATTCTAAGGTACTGGCAGTTAGGAATTCAACATATGAATTTTAGGGGCAAAATTCAACTCATAAAACTCAGTTCAAAGGGAACCTATGCAACATCTCCTATAATCCTTTTCTCACATAAGGATCTTCTTTTTGTCTTTTTGTACTTATTTTACCTTTTAAACACTTTAAAAATAACTCCTAGCATTGTGAATCATAATTGCTAGTTTATACATTTGTGTACTAATGTGTATTGTTGTATATTACAATTTGTACTTTCCCCTACTGTATTGGGGATTTCTCTTTTTAAAAAAGGACGTTTTAATTTTTTTTAATCTCCAGCACTTATCATAGCGTCTACATATATATTAGTTGCAAATAAATATTTTATTGGATGTGTAAATGAATTAATAATTGGCATATTATAATCTACTCAAGTTCAGAGAAAAATATTAATTTCTAAAATTAAAAATATTAAATTAAAAATAAAACAACTTCAAAAGCAAATAAATTATTAAATTCATTATTAAATGAATAAATTTATTTTTTATATTTCAAATATGAAGCTTATTACAGAGTGAAGTATGAATTTTATGTAATAATACTTTTTAGTTGAAATCATGTTTTAAAATCCTTCATTAAACTTGGACATCTAAGCAAGAACTGCCTGTCAATGCCAGATATATGTGGTGCTTTATACTTTCAAAGCACTGTCTTCCTACATTCTATCCTATTTGATCCTCAGAACTACTTTATCCCATTGACATTATTATTCCTATTGTAAAGATAGCAAAACTGATATTTTTCAATGTTTTAAACTCTTTTGAGAACAGGAACTAAAATCCATATCTTAATACATTAAAAATGTATAAATGCTAAAGTATATACCCATCACACCTTTCCTACCATTATTGAACTGTATCTCTTAATACCTTTTAAAATAAATTTTAAATCAGAAAAAGATGAGCGTGTATAATCAACTATATTTACAAATAGCCTAACATTCCATAAACTGAGCGATGAAAAACTTTAGTTTTCTCTCTGAAATGTATATACTTCATGTAACTATGGTCTTAATATTCATTGGAGCATAGACCCAAGTGCAGGGCAGTAGGCTAAGTGATAATATAAATGGTGTTTTCATAAAGGGCAAGTGAAAGTACTCTTAATAACAACCGGCACTAGATCAGGAGGACTGTGACATATGTAAGAAGGCACCAGAGACACTTTAGATAAGATTAATATGATTTCACCAAAAATAGAGTCTATTTGTTAAATTTTCCCCCAATGAGCAGAATCTTCCATTACAGGAAGAAAAATAAAAATTAAAATGTTTGGAAACTCTGTTATTGGTAAACCTTTAAGGTTGTGTTTCCCAGACTGGATTATATAATGAAACATAAACACTGAGCGTCTGGCCATGACATTGGGCAAATACAGTAATCAGCTGAGTTCCAACTGCTGGGAAATCTCCACCAGAAACTTCCCAAGTTCACTCACAAAATGATAATTCTCTCCCCAGGGCAATCAACACTTCTAAATAACAAACTACGAGAAGATGAATTGTATTTCAAGGTTAACTCAGCACAGTTCTCATTGATTTAACACAGAGACACATGATCTATATTTAAAGCCAAAGGTCTGGGTTTGCTTCATTATTTTCAGTGTTCCCTTCATTTTAATTGCATTTAAGCACTTTTTTAAATCACACACCAATACATCCATAAATGTCTCCTATTTTTTTCATGATTCCCAGCACAGTGGCAAGCACAAGAGAAGTATTTGATAAATAAGTATTGATGGATGGATATCTCTTTAGGATTTTTGTGTTTCACTCTTTCATGGGCATAAAAAGATGATCATTCTTTTCAAAACACTCTCAAATAACTCATCCCGTTTAAACTTTATAACAGTGAAATTGAATTGAAATTATTAAATGAATCTTGAAAAAGGCATAACAATGTCTGGCTCTTGGCCATTGAGAAAACAAAGGGCAGTCACTATCAAGGAGTGGAGGTTCTGCCTCTCAGCGTGGCCTGTGGGGTTTACTAGTATAATTCACAAGGGACAGGTTGGCTGCCCATCGAGAGTCTTCTGGCCTTGTTCTCCAGCATATAACACAGCCGGCCGACTGGTACTTTTAAACTTTAAGAAGTCATAGCACCTCTCCACACAGACCCTTCAATGTTGTCCAGTCTCAGTTGGAGTAAAAGTTAAAGTTCTTACAGTGGCTACAAGGCCTGCCCGTTCTGGCCCCAAGTGCCTCTTTTCACCTCTTTCTACTTTGCCCTCCTCATTCCACTCCACCCATTGGCCTCCTTTCTCACCTTCAAATATGTTAGGTGTATCTAGAGTTGCCAGAATAAGGAAATAAAAATACAGGACACTGGTGTTATTTTGTTTGTTTGTTTTGGTATAAGTATGTCCCAAACATTGCTTGGCAAATACTTATATTTTAAAATTACGTGTTGTTTAAGAGAAAGTCATACTTCCTGGATGTTCTCTGGCAAGCCCAGGTGTACCCCAACTCTAGCCTTTTGTACTACTTGTTCCTGCTCCCAGGATACCCTTCTCTGATATTTGTGTTACTCCCTCCCTCAACTCCAATCTTTTGCTTAAATGTCACCTTGGAGAGGCAGGTCCTAGTCACATGAAAAATTATAATCTGATTCTTCCTATTCTCTCTCTTTTTTTAAAGTTTTTCTCTAAAATTGATGTATTGTTGCTCTCTTCCAACTAGAATATAAGTGCCATGAGTACAGGGTTGTTTTTTGATGTTCTGCTGTGTTCACTGCTATATCTCTGCACCTAGAACCTTAGACACCCAGTAAATCATCAAGGAATGTTTGTTGAATGAATTAATTAATTAATTAACCTCTTAAGACTACTGATAACAAAATGGCCAACAACAACAAATAATGATAATAACAATAGTAATAATAATAACATTTTTGCACTCTTTCCCATTCTAAGAACTGGCTACTATTTATTTGAGTATGACTGCCATGTCATTAAAATAAAAATATTGAATTTTGTGTATGTACTCACAAAGAGTAAGAAGAGGCAAAGACATTCATAACCACTCCATTTACTCCTCTGCCTATTTGATAACAGAATCAATGTCCGGGGGAACAGAATATGCCATCCCAAAATGTGGGACTTTGGCATGTGCATTGTTTTGAGCTGAAGACAATTAACACCCAGCAGACTCAGGAGAAGTTTTCTAACTTTCCCTAAATTAAAGAATTTAGATAGGAGGCCTTTTCTAGGAAGAGAACTATTACCAATGGTAATTTTTTATATCAGAAAGACTTATCTATATGGCATGGCAAACATTTGTTTACCAAATATTTGCTTTACTCATTTTCCTGTGAATTGCCTTCCTCCCCTTCGAAGCCCCAGACCCCTTCACCTTACTCAGGGTGGTATATAAATCTCAATTGCCTGACTGCCTTTGTGTCTCATGTCTTTGAGGGGACCCGTCTGTATATAATTAAATTTGTGTTTGTTTGTTTTTTTTGTTACTCTGTCTTAAGTCAATTTATTAGGCTAGCTAAAGAATCTAGAAGGAAAAAGGAATTTTCCTTTAAATTCCTACCTATAAATGCTTTTCCTTTAAATGCCTACCTATAAATGCTTTTCCTCTCCAAATCAGTTATCTATAATCATAAAAGCATAATATGCTAATTAGACCAGACATCCTTCCAGACAAAGCTGGGGCTGTGAGGGAAGCCCAGGTCCCGGGTGCCAGAGGGAAGCCGGTGCCAGCAGCCAGGGGAAGGAAGGCCTATTCTTGCAGAAATTCATGCATAGGGCTTCTAGTTAAGGATAAAATTAAAAACACTTAAATCTGTGTTCTGGATATTGTAATGGTGCAAATGATGAAATATTATCCTTAGCAAGTATTTTTATCTAAATAGAGGGTGATTAAATATATTAGAGATTTTGGTAGGAAATAGAAAAAGAAATAATATTTTAGTATATATGTGTCCCAAAAATATGAAATTACTAAGTATTTGCACAATAGAAAAACCAAAGTAAGTGTCTGTATATCCCTGCATATAGTTCCCACATGAGCTGTACTAGGGGCAACCAATTTGCTTCTGATTGGTACAAAAGGACTTAAGGAGTCGTCAGGAAATGTGGGGGCTGCTTTTGTGAACTCTGACTAGGAGAGTGGCACTAGCTTTGTTTTTTCCCTCTCAAAGGCTTATTTTTGTACTTTTTTATTCTTCAATTACAGTTCATATTCAATATCACTGTACATTAATTTCAGTGTACACCATAGTGGACAGACATTTTTATAATATACAAAATGATCCCCCAATAAATCTAGTACTCGCCTGGCGTCATACAGTTATTATAATATTAGTAGAGGCCCGGTGCATGAAATTCGTGCATGGGTGGGGGAGGTGTGTGTGTCCCTCAGCCCAGCCTGCATCCTCTCCAATCTGGGACCCCTCGAGGGATGTCCAACTGTCCGTTTAGGCCCAATCCAGGTGGGCCTAAACGGGCAGTCAGACATCTCTCTCACAAACCAGGACTGCTGACTCCCAGCCACTCGATGTCCTGCCTGCCTGCCTGATCACCCCCTAACCACTCCCCTGCCAGCCTGATCAATGCCTAATTGCTCCCCTGCCGGCCCGATAGCCCTTAACTGCCCTCCCTTGCCAGCCTGGTTGCCCCTAACTGCCCTCCCGTGCTGACCTGTTCACCCCCAACTGCCCTTCCCTACAGGCCTGGTCACCCCCAACTGCCCTCCCCTGCAGGCCTAGTCACCCCAAAATTCCCTCCCTTGCAGGCCTGTTCCCCCACAACTGCCCTCCCTTGCCAGCCTGGTTGCCCCTAACTGCCCTCCCCTGCTAACCTGTTCATTCCCAACTGCCCTTCCCTACAGGCCTGGTCACACCCAACTGCCCTCCCCTGTAGGCCTGGCCCCCCATAACTGCCCTCCCCTGCAGGTCTGGTCCCCCCCAACTACCCTTCCCTGCAGGCCTGGTTCCCCCCAACTGTCCTCCCCTGCAGGCCTGATCCCTCCCAACTGCCCTCCCTTATAGGCCTGGTCCCTTCCAACTGCCCTCCCCTGCTCTTCTGATTGCCCACAACCACCCTCCCCTGCTGGCCATCTTGTGGCGGCCATCATGTGTCCACATGGGGGCAGCCATCTTTGACCACATGGGGGTGGCCATCTTTGACCACAAATGGCGGCGGCCATCTTGTGTGTTGGAGTGATGGTCAATTTGCATATTACCTCTTTATTATATAGGATAAGGTGACCAGATTTTAACATTGGTAAAGCGGGACACCATTGACCCGGGCAGTGGGGGAGGTTCTTTTTCTTTTTTTTTTTTAATATATTTTATTGATTTTTTACAGAGAGGAAGAGAGAGGGATAGAGAGTTAGAAACATCGATGAGAGAGAAACATCGATCAGCTGCCTATTACACACCGCCTACTGGGGATGTGCCTGCAACCAAGGTACATGCCCTTGACCGGAATCGAATCTGGGACCCTTGAGTTCGCAGGCCGACGCTCTATCCACTGAGCCAAACCAGTTTCGGACCAGGGGTGTTCTTGACTAAAAATTTGGTCTATATTATAATCGCTTTTGGTTTTTTTAATAAAAGGAAATTCACTTCTTAGATCATCTTTTCTTACTCATTATGTTAAAAATCTAAAAAAATAATTTAAAATTATATTATAAATTATTACATACATATTGCTTAAAAACACAGTAAGTAGGTACATAATTACATGAACATATTTTATTGTTATTTTTAAATTAAATTAATTTGATTGTTATAAAGTAACTATATTTTAAAAATTATTTAATCCTATATTTCTTTCTAAATAATAACAATACTACTGCCAGCGAGTGAGCAAGTTTCTGTGTGGGCCCTTTAAGAGGACACCTGGGTTTCTAGCAGCCTTCCATCTCACCCAGACACATGGAATTCCCATTGATTTTCATAGTCAGATATTGTGGGAGTCCCTCCTCCCAGCACTGGTATTTTGGGTTTCGGAGCCCAATATAGGGCTGGGACCCTTCACTCCTAAGGGAAAATCTCCATACCGAAGATATTCCTCCGGATTCTGAACCACTACACGTGGGTGGATATGGGGCCAGCCAGTTTCATGTTTCCACCCCTCTTACCAGTCTCAACTTGGCTGTTTCTTTATATCCTTAGTTATAGGACCTCTGTTCAGCTAGTCTTCAGATAGTTCTTCAGGTTGACTGTTGAAAAATTTAGTTATGATTTGATGAGGTCATGGGAAGGTATGAGCACAGAGTTTGCCTAAACTGCCATCTTGATTAGAACTCTCTAGACATACTTTTAACATCAGTTCTATCCTAAATTTCCCACACCAAAATTTGTACCTTTGTAAAGCATGATCTAATCTACCATAAACACTTAAAGTTTTCCTGAAGTTCCCCAAAGAATATTTGAGAGGTCTTATAATATGTAATAAAATGACAAGATAATAAAGGAAAAAATACAGGGGTGGTTAGGGTCAGTGTGGGGGCAGATATAAGAAGTCCTGCATAAGTAAGCTTAGAAACAGTTGTCAAATTTATTCTCCAAACGTGATTTGTGTCTGGATTGAGTCAGAGAAATTATTCCCATAAGGGGAATGGTTTAAAGACTCATCAGTTCTTTTCTCTATAATTGAAGGCCTCTCAATTATACTCCTATAAAGTACAGAATCAAAGGAGAGAAGTGCTGAATATGCAACCACAGATCAGCTGAGCTATATCTTCAAATTTATGGCACAGTTAGAATTGTGATTTATAAAGTTGTGTTCTTTTGCTTATATTTTGAAAAATGCCTTAGTTACATAATATTCATTAAATCATCACAAGCCCTACTGTTATACAATACAATGTTGTACTCATATTACAGAAAATAGAATTGAGAAATAATGAATTAAATATTTGACAGAGTAAAATAGATAGCTAATATTTCTTGAGCATTTATTATGTGCCATACACAGCGCTAAATACTTTAAATACAGTATCTTTGTTTAAATACTCAGAACAACCCAGTGAAATCAGTATTATTTTCATTTATATTTTAGATAAAGTAGGAGGACTTAGTTCAATAACTATGATAGCTCATAACTAGTAAATAGTGAACTCTCTTATTTGAATTAAGGCTTTTTTCATGAAATTTTCTATAGGAATGGTTGTTTAATTTTAATTAAACATAATTTAGTCCAGGAATTGTGAAAATTAGAGATAAAAACTATATTTGTTGCTTTTTTGTATTTTTGTTTTAATGTTCTAAAATATACTTTTCCTTTTGATTTATTGTAGGAATTTGTAATGGCTTTCATGCAAAGCCTTTAGAAAATCCCAATAATTAAAAATGGAAGAAATTCAAGGTTTGTTTCCTTTTCAGAAAAATAATTTTTTGAAACCTTTGTTCCTCTTCAATGTCAAAACATCTACCATGTCTCTTTTCTTATTTCAACTGTATTTTATTAAGATTCAGTTAAAAAATTAACCTAAGAAAAAGGGCTTTGAGTTATAGCATGTTTCTTTATAATCAATATCTGCACATCTATTTGATCAATAAGTCAAAGAAACACAAAAGTCTTGAGTTTTTAATAATAGTGTTTCTCTTAGTAAGTTGTCTTTAAATGTCAATGTTGAGGTTTGAAGGTAGAGCCCTATCATCATCTATAGTGTTCATCACCATCACTGGCATCTTGCATGACCTGTACCATTTCATAGAAGGCAAATAAATACTTGTGGGACTAATTAATAAGAATGAATAGATTCATGATAAATTACTTTATATGCACATCACTTAGCACAAACCTAGCATATAACTGTTGTCTATTGTTACCATTATTAAACAACTAGAGGTCGGGTGCACAAAATTCATGCACAGGGGGGGTCCCTCAGTCCGATCTGCACCCTCTTGCACTCTGGGACCCCTCGATCCTTACCACCCGCCCGCTTGCTGCTCCTTACTGCTTGGCTCACTGCTCCTTAGTACCACTGTGGAGGCAGGAGAGGTTCCTGCCACCACCGCTGCACTTGCCAGCTGTGAGCCTGGCTCAGGGCTTCTGGCTGAGCAACGCTCCCTCTATGGGAGGGCACTGATCACCAGGGGAGAGCACCTGCATTGAGCATCTGCTCCCTGGTGGTCAGTGTGCATCATTGCGGCCAGTCGTTCTGGTTGTTCCACCTTAATGGTGGCTTAGGCTTTTATTATATAGACTAGAGGCCCTGTGCACAAAATTTGTGCATGGGAGGGGAGGAGGGGTCCCTCAGCCCGGCCTGCACCCTCTTGCAATCCGGGACCTTTCGGGGGATGTCCCAATGCTGGTTTAGGCCCGATTCCACTGAGGATTGGTCTGAAACAGGCAGTCGGATATCCCTCTCGCAATCCAGGACCACTGGCTCCTAACTGCTGGCCTGCCTGACTGATCACCCTTAACCATTCTGCCTGCCTTCCTGATCACACCTAACCACTGATCTGCCTGCCTGATTGCCCCTAACCACCTCTGCCTGCCTGTTTGATTGCCCTAACCACTCCCCTGCCTGCCTGATCACCCCTAACAACTCTGCCTGCCTGCCTGATTGCTCCTAACCACTCATCTGCCTGCCTGATCGCCCCTAACCCCTCTTCCTGCCTTCCTGATTGCCCCTAACCACTTTCTTGCCTGCCTGATCACCCCTAACTGCCTCTGCCTGCCTGCCTGCCTGATCACTCTAATCACTCGCCTGCCTGCCTGGTTGCCCCTAACTGCCTCTGCCTGCCTGCCTCATTGCCCCTAACCACTCGCCTGCCTAACTGATCGCCTAGGTGTCTGGTCGTTCTGGTCGATCCACCATTTTGGGCACTGGGCTTTTATTATATAGGACTAGAGGCCCAGTGCATGAAAATTCATGCACTGGAGGGGGATCCCTCAGCCCGGCCTGCCCCCTCTTACAGTCCAGGAGCCCTCAGGGGCAGGAGGCGATCCAGTGATCAGGGGAAGGTGACGTCCCATCACACCTCTGCTGCTGCCACTGCTAGCAGCGCAAGACTCAGCCGGCCCTGGTTACCTAAGCCTTGGGCAGCCCTGAGCGGCTGGGCAGCTGCCATCCAAGGCTTTCCTGTGCCACAGGCCAGCCCTGGGTGACTGGGGGGCTGAGGGTACAGGGGGAATCCGGAGGCAGGTGCACAGAGTAGCTGGGCCCGCCTTGCTGCATGCCTGCCACCCCAGCGGGGCTGAAAGGACTGGGCGCTGCCATCTTGTGGCTTTGGGCACCTCTATCTTTGAGGGCATGGCAGTCAATTATCATATTCCCTCCTTATTGGCTGTGGGCGCTGCCATCTTTGCGACAGTGTGAGGGTCAATTAGCATATTCCCTCTTTATTAGGTAGGATTATAATAACAACTTGGACCGTTTTAAAATATTATAAGGAAGTTGGAACAAGGTCAGAAACACATATAAGTCTTCAAACACTTTCTAAATAACCAGAGAAATAAAACATAATTTGCATGAGCATATGTGTTTTGTGTACTTTGTCTAATTTTCCCATTCTATATAATAAAAGGCTAATATTCAAATTGATCAAACGGCGGAATGACCAGTTATTATGATGTGCACTGACCACCAAGGGGCAGACACTCAACACAGGAGGTGTCCCCTGATGGTCAGTGCACTCCCACAGGGGGAGCGCCACTCTGCCAGAAGCCCTGAGCTGGGCTCATGGCTGGCGAGTGCAGTGGCGGTGGCAGATGCCTCTCCTAACCACTCACCTAGGCCCCAGACTGCAAGAGGGCTCCTGCTGGGCTGAGGGAACTCTCCAAGTGGACGAATTTCATGCACCCAGGATTCTATTTACATTATAAGAGATTCCAAGATATTTGCTTATGGTTTGTTGGATAAAAATAATAATAATAATAATATCTTAAATGTATAGGATCTATCTTATAAATAATAATACCCAAAATTGTAGAATCTATTTTTAAAATCATTGCAATTTAATATAAAATCTTGTTATGGTCAGCTAAGTTGTCTTTAGCTTTATTACTATTTTTCCAAATTTTAATAATTTTTATTTTTAAATTACAGTTGACATACAGTATTATATTAGTTTCATGTGTACAACCCATTTATTCTAAGTGTCTATCAATAGATGAATGAATAAAGTAAAGAAAAAGTGGTGCATATATACAATGAAATATGAACTCAGCCATAAAAAAATGAATTCTTGCCATCTGCAGCAATATGGGTGGACCTAGGGGGTATTGTGCTACATGAAATAAGTCAGAGAGAGACAAAAATCTTTAGCTTTTAATAATAGTGTTTCTCAGTGTATGTGAAGATCACTGTTCATGTGTTTCAAAATAACCTGAGGCATTTTAAGATGTATAGTTATTTAGGAAAGGTTTCTTAAATCAAGTTTCTAGTTTTACATCATTTAACATTGTACATTTTTTTCTTCAAAAGAAAAGCAGGTTCCTCTACTTTCTCTACTTTAACATTTTAATTTTTTTCTCTCATTTAACATTTTAAAAAAGAAAAGTAGGTTCTCCTACTTTTATTTTATAGGAAACTAGAGGTCCGTTGCAGGAAGATTCCTGCAAGAATAGGGCTTCCTGCGGCCTGAGCAAAGCAGAGAAGGGAGCGAAGCCTGCTGCAGCGGGCTTCCCTCCAGCCGCCACTGCCGCCACGACCCCCCCTGCCCCGCACCTGCATATGCAAATTAACCACCATCTTTGTTGGGTAAATTTGCATACTCGCTCTGATTGACTGGTGGGCGTAGCGGAGTGATGGTCAATTTGCATGTTTCTCTTTTATTAGTGTAGATGTTAGATTTGTTTAGCCTCTCAAGTTGCAGTAATCATTGTCCAGACTGTATTTTATAAATGACTAGCTATGGCTCAAACTTTGATGTTTAAAATTTGGAATCATTTTTTATAAAGAGGTACTTGGCCACTTGCTTCAGAATAACCTGATCTATTTGAGCAATGCAGATTCTGGGTCCTTAGTCAAGCATCAGCTTCTCTGAGGTTGGGGTCTAGAAATCTCTATTAGGAAAACAAATTAGTTATTTTTATTTACACTAAAATCAGAATAAATGTCTTATTTCTTTGCTCTTGAGCTGAGCTATGATTAGTTAGAGCCACAGCATCTGAGTAGGGAGCTGCTACTTGTTAGCATGAGCTCTTCCACAGTGCGCAAGTCATTCCTAAAATAACGCAGCCCTGGACTAGGTGAAAACGCTCTGAGTCTCTGCTAGGTCTGCTAACAGCCCACCTCCTTTATACCACACATTTCTGGAGAGCAGGATTATGGAAAGGACATGCATTAGATGGGGCTATTAAAAAATAAAAGATATAGCATTAATACCCTGAAAACAGACAATTGCTTTATTTAATTAGTGCCTAGTCTCTTTCTGAATTATGAGCATTAATGTTTCTAGAGTGGTAAGTAAACAGAAATGTCTAATTGCTTAATTAACACAAAGTTAAACAAAAAACCTTTAGTGTTACTATTTTTGTCAATAACAGAGAAACTGGAAATCTTGCCTGAGTCAATCATTATCATTAAGCAAAATACCAGTGATTATCATTAAGTAGATGAATATGCAGGATGATCATACATTTCATTAGCCTAGGATGGCTCTGATATAAACCTGATCATCTGATAAAATCACTAACAACATCTTTTTCACTCTCCAAAGTGTCCTGGTTTGGATGATAAATTATGTGGTCATCAAGTCTATAAATATATCTCTATAAAAGATTGAGCAGTGTGTGACAGGTCCTTGAAGTTGTGTATATATTTTTTAAATCAAATGATTAAACACCTTGTTTCACAAAAGCATAATTGTC
Source organism: Eptesicus fuscus (assembly GCF_027574615.1). Taxonomy (NCBI): domain Eukaryota; kingdom Metazoa; phylum Chordata; class Mammalia; order Chiroptera; family Vespertilionidae; genus Eptesicus; species Eptesicus fuscus. Next base: position 44,868,575 of record NC_072480.1, on the reverse strand, counting down.
AGGAAAATGCTTTCCAGTTATTAGAGCTTTCTGGTCATTTAAATTCGCAATCTCTTGAAATTTCCTTATGCTATTACATATTGGGCCTTTTGCATCGGACATTTTAAACATTCCAGTGACTTGGATCAGAACCAACCTATGACTCATTTCCCCCCGGCACTGAGCTAGAAAAGCAGGATGCCTTTCCATAGTTGGGAACCAAAATAGTTTTGATTGTATTTAGATATCTTTTGGAAGTAATCGAATTGAAACTTAGATGAGCCTAAGCACTCTGAAAGTAGATCATAGCATACAGCATGACAACAAAGAACAGATGAAAAGACAAGCAAAAGGAGGGTCAGAGAAGACATTTGGCACTTTCTATTTCAAAGGCTCTTTGTGGCTATTAATTAGTTAATCCTAACAGCCTCCTGGTAGAATACATCAGCATTATTATCCCTTGCTGCAGATGCAAAACTTAGAATACTACTATAAGATTAAGGGGCTGTAGCAAGAATTGAGAAGCTAAATGAATGACATAATAAGAATTAGAACTGAGTCTATTTTGGGCAATTGCATTTGGAGTCCACCAGGCTGGAGTCTCTGTAATGTAGCCAACATACCGCTCAATGATTGCAGAAGAGCACCCTGAGAAGTGCCCAAGTCTGATAAGAAAAGATCAGTTTAAAGCTCCTTTGAAAGCTAAGAGGGATATGTGAGTCCAGCAGGCACAGAGATGCTATTTTCCCCCCATACTTCCATGGAGAGAAAGACAGGGTTCAATTTACTGGGAAAGGAGACACAGACTAAAAAATACATAGCAGTTGGCCTTAGTAACAGATTTTACATCATAAATCATAACAAAAAGTAATAAAGAGGGACTAAGTGAACAAAACTTACTTTCCAGATATGCTCTGAAACAAATAGCTTACTGAGATCATTTTCAGAAGAAAAGGTCACTGCAATTTTCTTAAACTCAGATAAAAATCAGAGAAGTACCTGGTTAATATGACAAAAGGTCAGAATTATGGAACTATTTGCTCTTCTAGTTCACCTTGACCAGTCAATTTTCAGTCAATTCATTGATGAAACACAATGATAAAATAATAAGTGGTTTAGAAGTTTTTCTAAAATTTTCAGCCTTCAGTATTGAGAAGTTCTCCAATAGTCAAAAAGAATTCCTACCTTATATTATCTTGGGACATGGAGTTCCTTAGAAAAAAGATAGAGTCCTAATTTATACTTACATCAAAGCAAATCTGGACATTTTACAAACTTAAATGAAAAAAAGAAAAGTACTGAAAGTAAATGCATATAACTCCAAGTAATTTTGGCATAGAAAATATTGTTTAGAGTTGTCACATGGAAACATATAGGGGAAAGACTGGTGTATTTTCTTTTTTTAATGTTTTTATTGATTTCAGAGAAAGGAAGGGAGAATGATAGAGAGAAACATCAATGATGAGAGAGAATCATCAATCAGCTGCCTCCTGCACGCCCCCAACTGAGTGATCAAGCCCAAAACTCAGGCATGTGCCCTGAACAGGAATTGAACTGTGACCTCCTGGTTCATTGGGTCAACACTCAACCACTAAGCCACACCAGCCAGGCACGACTGACATATTTTCAATGTAAACATAAAAGACACTGTAAATAAAGTTAAACCAAAGAATAACTTGTATATATGATGGCATGGAGGTGTTAGCTAATGCTATAGTGGTAATCATTTTTGCAGTATATAAATGTATCAAATCAGTATGCTATACCTTAGACTTACACAATGTCAATTATATCTCAATTAAGCTAGAAAAATTAATTGAAAAAATAAAAAAGAATAATTTGAAGAAGTATTTGCAGTGTGTCATTAAGATCATTAATGAATTAAGGTCATTAATATATAAAAAAGCTCTTAAAATCAATAAGATAGATAAATATCTAATAGAAAGATTGGCAAATAAAATAAATAACAAAGGAGGAAATCCAATTGGCTAGTAAAATTTTTAAATATCTAACCTCACTAGTAAAGAAATTTTCATTTAAAATATATACTATGCATAATAATACATACTAATTAACTAGTGTTAGCAAGCACATAAATAAAAGAGACCCCTTACAATTTGAATCATTTAGTTAGTAATAGAAGTCTAGGGGGCAAGTTAGCAATATGTAATAAAGTATACGTGCCTTTTGGCTCATATTGAAAGATATCATCAAAGGTCTCAGTACTGTATAAGAGTACTTAACAAAGCAATGTTCATAATACCCCAGGTATGAGAACAATGAAGAACTGTTGACTAAATTACTATACATTGTATTAGAAAGTACTATTTAAAAATTTAAGAAAAAAGACCACCATTAGATTAGTTCTATGAAGGGTGCTGAGTGCCCCACCAACGTGGCTCAGTGGTTGAGCATCAACCTATGAACCAAGAGGCCACAGTTCAATTCCAGGTTAGGGATAGGCTCCATCCCCAGTAGGTGATGTGCAGGAGGCAGCCAATCAATTATACTCTCTCATCATTTATATTTCTATCTCTCCCTTCCTCTCTGAAATCAATCAATAAATATATATACTAGAGGCCCAGTGCATGGATTTGTGCACTGGTGGAGTCCCTTGGCCTGGCCTGCACCCTCTCATAATCCTGGACCCCTCGGGGGATGTTGGAGAGCCAGTTTTGGCCCGATCTCCGAAGGCCTGATCCAGACAGGAGGGAGCCCAATCCTGTGCATTGAGCATCTGCCCCCTGGTGGTCAGTGTGTGTCGTGGAGATGCACTGGTCATCCGGTCACTTAGGCTTTTATATATAGAGATTTTTGAAAGGGTGCTGAGTCAATTCCCAGGAAGCTATATCAATTGGTAGAATCTTTGTGGGCCTGACAACCTTGGTGGTATTTTGGTCTACTCCAAGAGCATGTTTTTCACAACACACTTTAGGCAGAGCTTAAAACTGCTTTTTTGGAACATCCTCTTCTAGTTCCTTTGGCTGCCCTAAGGACTCAAAACAAGATAATCCTGAAAATATTCATCTAAAAAGTACGAGCAATCTAAAAAATTTATCATTGGGGAATGAGAATCATTTCTACTAAATGAACAATATGTAAAAATTGTATTGGGTAGGTTCCAACAGACATGACTAGGCCTTTTTGTCTTGCTCTAAATTAGGAAATTACCTAAGTATCCTTTTACTCTGAATTATACATGGTGGGGGAAAATAAATTTACAGAAGCCATCAAGTCCCGGTCAGAAACCATGTCCAGGTTGTGGGCTCAATAAGTTATTTATATGGAAAATAATATAATAATTAATAAAGTAATACAAGAATAAACTCTATTTCACATACTTACAAATTTAAACCTACTTTAAACTCACCCTATATATGCTTGTGAATCCTATAAACCCATCTTCTCTGGACAAGAAAAGGGCAAGATTGTCATTCAAACATTCATTTTCCTAAAAAAGACATTCATTATGCCACCATAATTTACTACTTCTATGTCATGAATTTCTGGGATGCTATCTGACTTTTTGAGACTCAACTGCAGCTTCTCATATTTAGAAGAGAATGTTGGAATAGACATCATGGATTCACATAGACCTATGGTTCTCAAACTTGAGCTTGCATCAGAGTCACTGGAGAAATGGTTTTAACAGATTTCTGGATCCCAACCCCCAGAGTTCTTGACTCAATAGGTGTGGGATGGGGTCCTATTATATACTTCTAAGTTCTCAGGGCATGCTGATGCTGCTGGACTGGGCACTGCACTTTGAGAACCATTGTCTTCAAGAAATAAGCCTTGCCCAGCTGGTGTGGCTCAGTGGTTGAGCATCATCCCATGCACCAAGAGGTCACTGGTTTGATTTCCAGGGCACATACCTGGGTTGCTGGCTCAATCCCCAGCTGGGGCCTGCAAGAGACAGCAGATCAATATTGTTTTTCTCTCATCAATGTTTCTATCGCTCTCTCCCTCTCCCTTTATCTCTCTCTAAAATCAATAAAAACATTTTTTTAAAAAGAAATGAGCCTTGAAGAACTCACATAGTCCATCTAATATTTCTAACAGCATGCAGGCATTTTTAAAACAAACATACAGAAGTATATTTTCCTTACAATTTACATGAGTACAAATTTATTGATTTATGATATGGTAATAAATGTTGCTACAAATTAACTTCCTTACAGAGTTCTTGCAGAATTTATATTTTCAAATAATTCCAAAGTTTCTAATATAATTCATTTATTTAATCTAAGATTCTAATTAAGCCAACTGATCCTTCAGTTCAGCAACATTCAATCTTACTTTGATGAAATTAGCTGGTAGGTGGTACAAATTAGAGTAATGAAATCAGATATCACTTATTACTTCTTATGCCATTGTTTGAAAATTCTTAAGAATGAAAATACTATTATTAAACTGTACACTGAAGAGGGAGTTCTGATAAAGAGTTGGGGATAAGGGAGAGGGAGGTCCAGCCAGTGATGGGCCACATGTTTTAATATTTATGTACATTTTTAAATTGTGTAAAAAGAGGCTTGAGGAAGTCACAGAATTGACATAGGCAGCACAGTTCAGAAGACAGAAAATGGTGCTCCTAGAGACCAGTGCACGTATTTCAAATAGTGGGTTAAATAGTTATTTCTTTTCATTTAACTCCTGGAATCAACCATTCAAATATTATTGCAAGCAATCAGTTACATATTTAATGCTTAGTAAGGTTCCAGAATTTCCAGAATTTTATCAGAATTAAGAATAACAGTGATTACCTTATGGGGTACAGAGTTAAATCAGTAAAATAAGTGTATGTGAGTGTGTGTGTGTGTGTGTGTGTGTGTGTGTGTGTGTCTGGTAGAGAACTGTCCACAATCAGGCCACGATTTTAACCTCTAAAGCTATATTATTAACATATTGTTACTGATTTCTTTAAGAATACAACTACATAACAGAAGTGTTTATCGTGACTTTCTTTTTCATGGTCATTGACATTAAATTTTGTGTTTTTGCCTATATATTCCTAAGAATACTTGGTAGATGCTTTTCCATTTCCATAACACCAAAACCTTGGCTCATTATACAGTTCCTAACAGCATTCACTTCATCCCCCATTCCTTTACCCAGGCAATCAGGCATCTAATTTTTTACAATGCTGTAATTGATGCCTTCTTGTTCTCTTTCAGGGGTCATTTCTTTCGTCACTAGGCCTGGAAGTCTAATATTAGCGTAAACACTTTCCCCCTCCTGGTTTCCTAGAGGAGGAATTTTGACACCCTTTGGCCTTTCTCTGCCCATCTACCTACTCTGCTTCTGCTTCATTAACTGGAGCAATGTTTCTGGTTAGAAATATCTGGACAAACTGTGTCTATTCTATCTTTATTCCTCCAGGGAGCAAGAGGCCTGCAGTGAATGTTAGTTTTGCTGCTACTGCTGGGAGAAGAAAGAATATTCTCCAGGGAACATTCTGGAGGCTGTGCTGAGTTGACTCAGTGGTTAAATCTAAAGAATTCTGGATCTCAGGTTTAGCAAACCCTCTTTCTTAACAGCCTAAAAATCATGATTCTAACCTCACCTCTATTAGTAATAATAACAATAAAAAATAAATTTTGCTTCATTATGGAGATGCTATTGATTGTGGCCACCACAGACCCCAATATGAAGGGTAAATTTCATCCTAATTTTTATGCCTATAGGCTTTTGTGGATTTTATATTATTTACTAGAGGCCCAGTGCATGAAAATTCATGCACTGGAGGGGGGGTCCCTCAGCCCAGCCTGCCCCCTCTCACAGTCCAGGAGCCCTCAGGGGCGGGAGGCAACCCGGCAATCAGGGGAAGGCAATGCCCTATCACACCTCTGCTGCTGCCACTGCCAGAAGCACAAGCCTCAGCCGGCCCTGGTTACCTGAGCCTCTGGTGGTCCTGGGCAGTTGGGCAGCTGCCATCTGAGGCTTGCCTGTGCCTCAGGCCATCCCTGGGCAGCTGGGGGGCTGAGGGGACTGGGGAACTCTGGAGGCAGGCACACGGAGCAGCTGGACCCACCTGGAGGCGGGCCTGGCCGTTCTGTGCACCCACCGCCCCAGCAGGGCTGAGGGGACAAGGGAACGACCATCTTGTAGCTGAGGGCGCCATCATCTTTGAGGGTGTGGCAGTCAATTAGCACATTCCCTCTTTATAAGATGGCATAAAACCCTTCCCTTAAGTGTCATGGTTTTTCTCATTTCTCTTCCATTATATGGTTTTTCTCATTTCTCTTCCATTATATGCATTAGAGGCCCAGTGCATGAAATTCGTGGAATGGGGGGTGTCTCTCAGCCCAGCCTGCACCCTCTTCAATCTGGGACACCTCGGGGGATGTCTGACTGCCAGTTTAGGCCCGATCCTACCAGGATCGGGCCTAAACGGGCAAACATCCCTCTCACAATCCAGGACAACTGGCTCCCAACTGCTTGCCTGCCTGCCTGCCTTCCTGATTGCCCCTAACCACTTCTGCCTGCCAGCCTGATCACTCCCTAGCCACTCCTCTGACAGCCTGATTGATGCCTAACTGCTCCCCTGCCAACCTAATTGCCCCTAACTGCCCTCCCCTGCAGGCCAGGTCACCTCTAACTGCCTTCCCCTGCAGGCCTGGTCACCCCTAACTGCCTTCCCCTGCAGGCCTGGTCACCCCTAACTGCCCTCCCCTGCAGGCCTACTCTCTTTCAACTGCTCTCCTCTGCAGGCCTGGGTCCCCCCCAAATGCCTTTTCCTGCAGGCCCAGTCGCCCCCAATTTCCCTCCTCTGCCAGCCTGGTCACCCCTAACTGCATTCCCCCAACGGCCCTCCCTTGCAGGCCTGGTCCCTCCAAACTGCCCTCCTCTGCTGGCCATTTTGTGGCAGTCATCTTGTGTCCACATGGGGGCAGCCATCTTTGACCACTTGGGGGCAGCCATCTGTGTGTTGGAGTGATGGTCAATTTGCATATAATTTTTTTTTAGATAGGATAGAGGCCTGGTGCATGGGTGGTTTTCCATGAAGGGTGTCCTGGACCAGGGTAGGGGTTCCCTTGGGGTGTGGGGTGGCCTGGGCGAGGGGCCTGTGGTGGTTTGCAGGCCAGCCACATGCCCTGGCAACCCAAGAAGAGGCCCTGGTATCTGGGATTTATTTACCTTCTATAACTGAAACTTTGTAGCCTTGAGTGGAGCCAAGCCTCCTGCTTGCTCCATGGCCACAGCCATTTTTGTTGGGATTTATTCATCTTCTATAAGTGAAACTTTGTAGCCTTGAGTGGAATCCAGGGCTGGCCAGGGTGTGCAGGAAGCTTGGCTTCCTCCATTGCCATGGAAACCCAAGCCTCCTGTTCGCTCCGTGGTCCCAGTCATCTTGGTTGGGTTAATTTGCATACTCACTCCTGATTGACTGGTGGACGTGGCTTGTGGGTGTAGCAGAGGTACGGTCAACTTGCATACTAGTCTTTTATTAGATAGGATAGTTCCTAAATTTGAATTTTGACATCATGAATGATTTCTTTAAAAAAAAAAAATTATTTCTTTTACTGAAATTTCCAGACTCTAGACACAAGTTTGTCTCACTCAATCCCCTGCTCCCTTTGGCACTATTTCCTTTCTTCCACTGTATCCTTTTTTACTGCCAAGATGCACCTGCTGCAGTGAGTCTCCTTAGACTAGTCACTTCGCTCAGCACCACTTCTCTCCAGTTACTTATCCAGTGTGCAGATCACTAAGCTATCTTGGTGTTGCTCACATGTCATGTTGTAACAGTTTTCTAGACCAGGCAGGTTTAATGTACGACTGGGGTCTGAACAGTAACTGACCTTTGAGACATTAATTTTTCTTAAGAAAAAAAATAGTAGTTTTGATTAAATATATCTGGGATATATTGGGATAAACAATAACAAACTATTTTAACAGCTTAAATGCTTTTCTTCAGAACTTTATAAGAGTTATTAACAATGAAGGAAAAGCAACTGGTCCCAAATTAAACATAGAACCATTAATATTTAACTGAATGTATTTTAGGAACTATTATCTTAATAATACCTTAAGCTTAAACACATAAAACAAACCAAAACAACCGTTAAACAAACCCTTTAGTCCTTAAATGCCTATATGAGAAAACAAGAACGAACTCATTTGTAATGTGGAAATCAAAGAAGCTTTTTTACTTTCCTTAGACTGCAGTACCATGAATTTCTAGACTATATTTTATACTTTCACATATTTTTATAATATTTCCCTTTGTGCAAATATATCTTATTTGTATTTATGTTAGAGAGGAAGGAAGAGGGAGGGAGCAATGGAGGGAGAAAGACAGAGACATTGATATAAGAGTGATGCATTAATCAATTGCCTTCCCAACATTCCCCCCCAGACATTGAACTGGCAACCTGGGTATGTGCCCTGACCGGGAATTGAACCTACCAACTTCTGGTGTACAGGATGACACTCCAACCAAGCCACAGTGGCCAGGGCTAATGTAGATATATTAAATGAGATATTTATTAGAATAAATGTATAAACATAATCACAGTTTTGTAAAAAGTGCTCTCATTTGACCTGAATTGATTATAGGTACATCAACTTGTTGAGCCCTCAGGCTGTGCAGAGGCCGGGTGGCCTGGGGGCCAGGGCAATGCCTTCTACCCATGTCAGCACTTTATCTATTTACTCAATATTTTGTACACATAGTATCATCTTCTACATATGCTATGAGAAAACTCTTTTTGGAAGCAGTGATGCTCAAACTTTAGTGTGCATAAGACTCCCCTGAGAAACTTGTTAAAACAAAGACTCTGAGCCCCATTCCCAGAGTTTCTGTTTCGGTTAGTGTGCAGTGGGGTCAGGAATCTACATTACTAATAAGCACCTCAGATATTTCTGAAGCAGAGGGTGCAAGGAACATCTTTGGAAAAAAAATTGGTTGATCAGTAATTAGTATGTGTTGACAGGAGAAAGGAAAACATACATTATACATTTTTCCTCCAGTGGCATAAATGTGGGAGTGTCCCAGGGTTCCCTCTTGGACTTCTCTCTTACTCCCCAGGTGATCTATATAGTATCACTAGTGACCCGGTGCACAAAATCTGTGTACATTAAAAGGGTATTAATTAGAAGAAATAATTTAATATTGCTATTTGCCCTTTCTGTATAATAGAAGTGTCAGAGATTAAAGAAAATTAGTAAAATGTATATGAAAACCTTTCTCCTGTCAGAGTCTGGGGCTCACCACAGGACCCAGAGCCAAGTCCCCACCGACCCACATGCACCTCAAAATTGCGTGAGACCCAGACCCGGCTGCTCCCCCTCATTGGACTAGATCCAGACCCCGCCAGTCCCACCCTTGTCAAGCCCTTCCAGGCAGGAGACATAGCCTGAGATTCCCTTTCAAGCCCCGCTGGGTGGGGTGCATGGCCTGAGGTCCCCCGTCAAACCCTTCCAGGTGGGGGGAAGCAGCCTCAGGTCCCCCGGCCCAGCACCAGAGGGGGGCGTGCAGCCTTAGGTCCCCCGTCAAGCCCCACTGGGATGGGGGCATGGCTTGAGGCCCCTGTCAAGCCCAGCCAGGCAGGGGGTGCAGCCTCAGGTCCTCTGACCTGGTGCTGGGGTGGGGGGCATGGCCTGAAGTCCCCTGTCAAGCCCCACCTGGTGGGGGGCGCGGCCTGAGGTCCCCCGGCCTGATGCCAGGGTAGGGGGAGTAGCCTGAGGTCCCCTAGCCCAGAACCAGGGCAGGAAGTGCACATTGAGGTCCCCTGTCAAGCTCTGCCAGGTGGGGGGTGCAGCCAGAGGTCCCTTGTCAAGCCCCACCTGGTGGGGGGCGTGGCCTGAGGTCCCCTGTCAAGTCCCACCTAGTGGGGGGCATGGCCTGAGGTCCCCTGTCAAGCCCCATGGGGACAGGGGAGGGCATAGCCTCAGGTCCTTGATGATTGCTCGTTAAGGCTCCTTATGGGAACTTGGCCTCAGCTGTGGGTACAGCCATCTTTGTGATGGAGTGATGATCAATTAGCATATTCGCTCTTTATTAGATAGGATGATTTAAACACTACCTATATGCTGATGACCCCAAAGTTTATATCTTCATCTGGACCTCTCTAGTGAACTCTAAACTTACTTTTTAAATTTGCTACTTGTCATCTCTATTTGAATTTATAACAAATAGCTCAAAATTTGACATGTCCAAAGCTGAATTCTTATTTTTATTACCAAATCTTCTCTTCCCCACTTTAATGGCATCTCCATTCTACATTCTCAGTTGCTCTGGCCAACAGTCTTGGTGTCATTTTTGACATCATTTTTCTTTCTTATCACTCATCCCCAAACGATCAGTATAACCCTGTTAGCTCTGCCTTCTAAATATTTCCCGTATCATGACCGTCTCATCATCACCCTTGCTTCCCTCTAATCTAAGTGACCCTACTTTCTCACCTACACTCTCATATTCACCTCTTGTCCATTCTCCCTCCTTCCACTACTTCTTCACTTGCAATATATTCTCTACATAGCACCCAAAGTGAGTTGTATAGACTGAATATTTGTGTCCTACCAAAATTACTAGTATGTTAAATCTTAATCCCCGCCCTGGCCGGCTTGGCTCAGAGGATAGAGCATCAGCCTGCGGACTGAGGGGTTTGATTCCGGTCCAAGGCACATGCCTGGGTTTCTGGCTCAATCCCCAGTAGGGGTCGTGCAGGAGGCAGCCAATCAATGATTCTCTCTCATCATTGATGTTTCTATCTCTCTCTCCTTCTCCCTTCCTCTCTGAAATCAATAAAGATATTTTTATATATTTTTAAATCTTAACCCCCAATATAACAGTTTTGGGATGTGGAGCCTCTGGGAAAAGATTAGCACATGAGGGCATGGTCCTCATGAATGGAATTAATGTCCTTTTAAAAGAGACCCCAGAGAGCTCCTTTGCCCCTTCCATCATGGAGGATACAGCAAAGGCATAGCTGTTTATGAACCAGAAAGTGAGCCCTCACCACCAGACACTTAATCATGCTTGCAGCTTGACCTTGGACTTTTCAGCCTCCATACATTTCTGTTTCTTTGTAAGTCACTCCATCTATGGTATTTTTGTAACAGCAGGCAGAATGGACTAATTCAGTGAGTCTTTTCAAATATAAGTTAGATCACCTTAGTTCTTCATGCAGAGTGTAACACAAAGATTTCATCATGCCCTATGAAATTTCCTATTTTTTTTCTTTTCCTCATCTCCATTATTCTCCCTCCTGTTCACACCTCTCCAGCCACATCATATCCTTTATTGTCCATTTAACATGCCAAGCAGACACCCCTCTAACCTGAACTTGCTATTTCCTCTGCATGGCTTATTCATGATTTCCTTCAGATCTCTGCACAAATGCCAGAGCTTTCCCTGACCAAACCCCTATCACTCCCTGGTGCCATATTTTTGTTCACTTGACATAATATTTTTTTTTTTTGCCCATCTTTCTTCAAAGTCATTTCCATGGGAGTAGAAAACCTATCAGTATTAGTCATTGCCATATCCCCAGCATGCAGAACTGCACTTAAATCAAAGTAGAAATCCAATGTTTCAGTTAGATTGTTGTATATCTGTTAATCCTATCTAATAAAAGACTAATATGCAAATTAACCATCCCTCTGCTACACCCATAACCCACGCCCAGCAGCCAATCAGGAGCGAGTATGCAAATTAACCCCAACCAAGATGGCTGTGGCCACAGAGTCAGCAGGAAGCTTGGGTTTCCCCAGCAATGGAGGAAGCCAAGCTTTCCGCACACCCTGGCTGGCCAGGCCTCCACTCAAGGCTACAAAGTTTCAATTATAGAAGATAAATAAATCCCAACAAAAATGGCTGTAGCCATGGAGCAAGCAGGAGGCTTGGCTCCGCTCCAGGCTACAAAGTTAGTTTCAATTATAGAAGATAAATAAATCCCAGATACCAGGGCCTCTGCTTGGGTCGCCAGGTGGCGTGGCCAGCCTGCAAACCACCACAGGCCCCATGCCCAGGCTGCCCCATGCCCCAAGGGAACCTCCACCCTGATCTGGGACACCCTTCAGGGCAAGCCAGCTGGCTCCTACCCATTCACCAGGCCTCTATCCTATCTAATAAAAGAGTAATATGCAAATTGACCATCACTCCAACACACAAGATGACTGAACCTATGTGGTCAAAGATCCTGCCCCCATGTGGACCCAAGATGGCCACCACTAGATGGCCAGCAGGGGAGGGCAGTTGGGAGGGAGCAGACCTGCAAGGGAGGGCAGTTGGGGGCAATCAAGCCTGCAGGGGAGGGCAATTAGGGGTGACCAGGTCGGCAGAGGAGGGAAGTTGGGGGCAACTGGGCCTGCAGGGAAGGGCTGTTGTGGGGGACCAGGCCTGTAGGGGAGGGAAGTTGGGGGAAAACCAGCTGGCAGGGGAGCAGTTAGGCATCAATCAGGCTGGCAGGGGAGTGGTGAGTGGGTGATCTGGCTGGCAGGCAGAAATGGTTAGGGGAAATCAGGAAAGCAGGCAGACAAGCAGTTGGGAGCCAGCAGTCCTGGATTGTGAGAGGGACGTCCGACTGCCCATTTAGGCCCGATCCTACGGGGCAGTCAGACATCCCTTGAGGGGTCCCAGATTGGAGAGGGTGCAGGCTGGACTGAGGGACACCCCCGTACTGTGCACGAATTTCATGCACCGGGCCTCTAGTATAATATAAATAGCTAAATATTATAGTATCACTATTCATTTATCAAAATATACTATTAGAAAGCCCTCCCACACACACACATACACCAAGAGTGTTATATGTGGATTGAACAAATAGTAAGGTAAATGAATAGCTGTTAAAACTTGATTTCTGGGCATTCAAATAATAATAATAATGATAATAATAAAAGAGTAATTACTGAGCATTAGCCATGGTTCACACAGAACTCTCCACTATACCATCAGATCCTCACTACACAGACAAGTATGATTAATATCCCTTTTTATAGATTGGGAAACGTTGCCAGAGGGTTAATGTCACTCACCTTTGCTCAAACAGAAATTATGGGGCAAGATAATAGCAAGTGGGATTTATTGTGTTTTCAAGATGTGCCTGGCTCCTCAGGCATCAGGTCAATGATTCTTGTAAGAACCCTCTGAGGAATCTGCTTTCCCCGGGTTGCAGATAGAAACAAAAACATAGGTTAAGTTTACAGAGTGAGCTAAGTTAGCATTCAAAAAAGGGAAGTCTGACCATTGACCATGTCCTTGTCACCTGTCATTCTACTGCTTTCCACAGGCCTCAGGCAGCCTCAGTTCTGCGCTCTGGCACGGTTCCTATCTCGCTACAGCCGGCTTTGGGCAGACTAGCCTGCATTCTGTCAGATACGTTTAGAGTGCACACTTGAGAAGGATGTAGAGATAATCCATTCTGTGTGTTAGGTGAAAAGTGATTGTCAGATGTTAAGGGAAATATTAAAAATATTAAGGCATTCAACATTTAAGGTTATTGCTCATAAATAGATTTTTCAAATACATAAAAGGATAAGGCTCCATAAAACAGTTATATATTAAAATATTTGACAGTGAAGAATTATTGTTGCTCTGAATACATTTTTTTAAAAGTCTTTTCTTTGGCACTCACAATTTTGTTTTCTTTTTTCTTTCTTTTTTTCTTTACATTCGGAAATTCAGTACTGAGCAGTTTAGTCTTATTCTGAATGATTATATTTAACAAAATTTGCATGTATCTGTAACCTGAATTATTCCAAAGTTATCTATAATAGTAAAAGCATAATATGCTAATTAGACCGGATGACCTTCCAGATGAAGCCGGGGACCCGGTGCCAGAGGAAAGCCGGTGCTGGCAGCCAGGGGAAGGAAGGCCTACTCTTGCACAAATTGCGTGCATCAGGCCTCTAGTACCATAATAAAACGTGTATAATTATAGTTAGATCAGATAAATACTATTTCTTCTTGAGTTGGGCATGTTTTTGTTCTTTTGCAGTGATAAAAAGTTAGGTGGGAGGATTAGACTTGCTGTACTATACTAATGAGATTTTCTGGACCACAGTTACTCCCTAGCAGAGTTTTGTTTTTTAATGTGATAAATTACGAAACATATGCTGTGTGACTTAAGATGCCAATGATGAGCCCAGATGGGCCTTTGCCATGAAGATAGAAGCCCAAAATGGTACAAATTTTAATTAGTCCTGCTAATAAGATGTATGTAGGAAAGAGGTTGATATAAGAAGTCTCTAAATTTCTCGTAAGTCATTCATTAATTCACCAGTGTCATGTGTCTGTGTGTGCTAGGCCATGTACGAGAAACTAGAGATCCAATGATGATTACACAGTGTGGGCCTCAAAGAACTTACACTCTAATTGCACCCAGGGCTTTCTAAACATTGATGCTTGCCTTAATGAAGTTTCAATACCTTCTATAGCACATGGTAAATGATGGCCAACACAATATTGTCCCTGACCTGTTTTACCTCAGATTGGACATCTGTAATTGCAAGGGACAATCTGTCCCTGACCTGTTTTACCTGCCAGCCTGGACATCTGTAATTGCAAGAGTGGCAAGAGGGCAAGTACAAATACACTCTCATGACAGATTTTCTGTCAGCTCTCAATCTGTTTACCCTATGATATAGCTAAAATAGTTAAATGTTCAGTACATTATGGTTAAAGTGATTTTACAGGTTATTTTTAATAGATCATTTTCCAACTATATCAGCACAACCAGTTACTAAAACCATTGACAAAGATCATCTATATATATAAAGTGGTAATATGCAAATTGTCCGGTATGTTGTAAGGTCACGACCACTCAGGAAGAGGCTGCATGGGAGGGGATTGTGTGGGTGGGAGGGGATTGTGTGCGTGGTGAGGCAAGTCACGGATGGCATAGGCCCGGAGAGAACAGGGCCTGCCAGCTGCTGCAGCTGCAGGGAGGCCCAGAGAGAAGGCCTGTCAGCCACCACGGCTGCGGGGCAGCCAGGCAGTCCCTCCTCTGTGTATGAGCTGCAGAGGAAACACCTTTTCTGACCGCTCTTTGGCTAAGCCCCCGATATGCCACTCGCAGTGTTCTTGGTAACTTTGGGGTAATAAGAATCCAAGAAGGTGATCTAGGGTTTTTCACCTCATTGCTGGATGAAAAAATGAAGGTCTGCTACTGGAGGGGCTAAGAAATGTCATATCCTGCCCTAGCCAGTTTGGCTCAGTGGATAGAGCCTTGGCCTATAGACCACAGGGTCTGGGTTCGATTCTGCTCAAGGGCATGTACCTAGGTTGCAGGCTCCTCTCTGACTGGGGCCCAGGTCAGGGCTTATGCAGAATGCAACCAATCGAAGTGTCCCCCTTACATTTATGTTTCTCTCTGTCTTTCCCTCTCTCTTCCATGCTCTCTAAAATTCAATGGAAAAATATCCTCAGGTGAGGATAAAAAGAAAGAAAGAAATATATCCTATGAAAAAGACATCTTGAAAATGCTTAAAGAAAGTTGTCCTTTTATCATGGTGAAGGGACTGGACTCTGTGTTGATGAAAACACCTTGGCAGCTGCAGTGGCAGCAGCAGCAGGGTGATGGGGGCAGTGCCTTCCTCTGATCAGCCTGGTCGCCTCCTGCAGAGGAGCAGGCCTATGCTACCAGTAGGACATCCCCTGAGGGCTCCCAGACTGTGAGAGACTGGGCTGAGGGACCCCTCCTCCCCAGTGCATGAATTTTCATGTACCAGGCCTCTAGTAGTTAAATAAGTATAGAGAGATTCGAAATTGTTGAAGAAACACTATTGTTGAAGCACAGGAAGTTGGTGTGGACAGAGTATGTATTATTGAACTGTAATAATGTTAAACTTTCATTAAATAAAATAATTGGTGTTAGCCTGATTCTAAAGCTTATATTTCTGAAAATATATCATAGTGTTAATTCTGAAGTCCTACTTGGAAGTCATAAAAGTAAATACTCATTTAAAAAAATATAACTCCCTAGAGTGGATAGTGTGCCATGTATAGAGATTTTAAAACAAGAATGTTTGAGAATTTATGCATTGGCTATGAAAAGTGTCTTTAATAATGGCAATCAGAGTTTTTCTATATTTTAGGATGAATGCTAATGCTGATTTTTAAATTATTTTTTCTATGCTTGAGTCAAATGATAGCACAAAAAATGGTTGATTCTGTCAAATAGGTGAATTTTTTTTTAAAGTAGCTTACTAGTTTAAAAAAGATCTATTAAGATTAATTTTGGAGAGAGAGAGGATTGGTAAACAAAATCAAAGATCACTCATATAGTTTTTGTCTTTGTAAATGAATTTTAGGCGCACTACTTTGATAAGGGTCAACCCTTCTACCATTTCCTTTGGCCATCCAGTCAAAGCAAAGTGGATGGCCTTATTTCCTGCCTCACCAGTAAAAATAGGAGCCATCAGAAATCAGCGATATTATTTGCATCCAGAGACATCCTTTCCTATTTCAGTTCCTTCACATAGAAGAAAATAATAACAACAACAATAATAATAGTGGCAACAACTAGTGGGAATTAAGTAAGCCTAAGGGACCAGATTTTTAAAGTGTTTTATTAACAAGGACTAGAGGCCCGGTGCACAAAATTCGTGCATGGAGGAGGGTTGTCCCTCAGCCCAGCCTGTACCCTTTCCAATATGGGACCCCTCAAGGGATGTGCGACTGCCCGTTTAGGCCCGATCCCACCGGGATCGGGCCTAAACGGGCAGTCGGACATCCCTCTCACAATCCAGGACTGCTGGCTCCCAACTGCTTGCCTGCCTGCCTTCCTGATTGCCCCTAACTGCTTCTGCCTGCCAGCCTGATCACCCCCTAACCACTCTGCTGCCAGCCTGTTTGCCCCCAACTTCCCTCCTCTGCCGGCCTGGTCACCCCTAACTGCCCTCTCCTACAGGGTTGATCACCTCCAACTGCCCTCCCTTGCAGGCCAGTTGCCTCCCAACTGCCCTCTCCTGCTGGCCATCTTGTGGTGGCCATCTTGTGTCCACATGGGGGCAGCTATATTGTGTGTTGCAGTGATGATCAATCTGCATATTACTCTTTTATTAGATAGGATAGAGGCCTGGTACAGGGGTGGGGGCCAGCTGGTTTGCCCTGAAGGGTGCCCCAGATCAGGTGGGGGTTCCTTTGGGACATGGGGCGGCCTGAGCGAGGAGCCTGTGGTGGTTTGTAGGCCGGCCATGCCCCCTGGCAACCCAAGCAGAGGCCCTGGTATCTGGAATTTATTTTCCTTCTACAATTGAAACTTTTTAGCCTGGAGTGGAGCCAAGCCTGGGGCTCCCTCCTAGGCCGGCAGCCATTTGTGTTGGGGTTATAATTGAAACTCTGTTGCCTTAAGCGGGTGGGCCCGGCCAGGATGTGTGGAAAGCTTTGCTTCCCCTGTTGCCGGTGGCAACCCTGGCCTGCTCTCTCAAGCTCCATTCTGCCGCCATTTGTTACCTTCTATAATTTAAACTTTGTAGCTTGAGTGGAGACTTAGGCCTGGCAAGGGCAGGCGGAAAGCTTGGCTTCCTCTGCTCTCTGTGGCTGTAGCCATCTTGGTTTGGGTTAATTTGCATACTGGCTCTGATTGGATGGCAGGTGTGGCTTGTGGGCATGGCTTGTGGGTGTGTCGGAGGTATGGTCAATTTGCATATTTGTCTATTATTAGGTAGGATTATTTTAAGTAGTCTCTTATTTTCCCCATTTTTCAAATAATAAAACCAACAGCACAAGAAATCAAGGAGCTTGCCCAAGGTCACATAGCTAATAAGTGATGGAGCAGGTATGTGAATCTAGATGAGTGTGGCCTAGTACTGAAACCTGTCCTAAGCCTGCAGGGTATCTCCTACCTGCTCTAGATCTGATAACTTGTGCCCCTAGAGAGACTGAGATAGGATTATATGTTTGCTTTCTGAGCACTCAATCTTTCTCTCTCCATGGGCTACTTCCTGTTTACATGGGAGCATATGCTTCAGGCAGAAGAGATGGGAGGAATGAGGCCATAGAAATGAAGATAACTGCGTGTGTGTGTGTGTGTGTGTGTGTGTACCACACACATTTCAGTCTTACTGGAATATATTCTCTGATAATATGTCTTATTTAATCCTCTCAAAGGCAGTGATCTGGAAATACAATGTTCTTTCTCATGAGACTGAAAAACTGAATATATTCTGCTAGGTCAGACTAGGTAGTGGTATCGGGATTCCAACCCAGGTCTCTTTAATCCCAAAACCCATGCTGTTTCTATACAATAAACATTTACCTAAAATGTGTCATATGTGAATACTTTTTGCTGGAATGTTGTGAATCCTTATTTGAAAATTCTACATATGTGTACATAGACTCCTTAGCAAATAAGATCGGAAAGAAACAGATCTCTATCATCTTCCAAGACAATAAAAGAATCGCCATTATATTTATTTATTGGTGATCAGAATCTTCTCTTCCACTCTGAATGGCCTCTTTCTCTGAAGAGTTTCATATTCTAATACTTATTTGTGAATAAATATTTCTTTTCCAGTTATTGGTGCTTTTAAAACTTAATTCTCACCTCATCTTAAGTTCTGCCAATTTGTATGATATTTTTAAAACAATCATGCAAGTAATCAATCTATAAAGAATAATTAATTTGACTTGTCATCAATGTTTCTTCCTAAATTTCAGTTTGCAAAATTCCATTCAAAAGCAAAAATATAGAATTATCTTCAGCACGGGAGAGGTGGGGGGGTGAGGCAGCTCTGTGATGACCATATTATAAAGGTGAATACACTGCAAGAAGCTGGCTATGGGATATTTGGGTTGGAAATCCTAAGTACTACTTATGGTTTTAGAATACACACACACACAAAAAAAAAATTCTCATATGTATCCCTCTTACAAAAAAAAAAAAAGAAATGATAACTCTTCTTCTGGTTTAAAACACAGCTTGACCCAGCGATGTCTTAGAGATAAATAGATTGATTTCCCAATGCTTTGTATCCGATAAAAGCAGTTATTTAATCTAATCACATGTTAGTATATATTTAAAAGATTCATGTGGAGTGATGCCATAATGTTGATTGGCATCAATGTACTTAGAGATGCCCATTAGTTTTGTATAGGATACCTTAAAGAGTATGCATACAAAAAGGAGCCCTTTGTCATTTTTTTCCCGAACTTACATACTAGTAAATATTTTAACAGTAGTAAACATGGTTATTAGATACTTACATTCTTGCAGGTATAACTCCAATGATGACACTCACCATGCACCCACCTTCAAAGCAGAAGCAGACTTTTGATCAGTTCCATCATTTGTCTTCCTTAGACATCCACATGGAGGTTTTCAATAGTAACACCAAAGTACTTCTTCCAAGCAGCAGCTTTAAAAAAAAAAAAAATCAAGGTATCTTGATTTCTTGCTGATATTGAAAATATTTAAAATTTAATGTGTTTTAAATGTCATGATTTACTTAGAAATAACCAGGGGATAAAAATAGGTCAGTAGCACAGTGGTGATATTTATATCCACTTAGAAGTTAAAACAAACAAACAAAAAACAATAAACCCACCAGTTCATAAAAAAGGGGGAAGAAGGAGGGAAAAAAAAGCAAAAGAAATTCTGAGTAAGTAGGCAAACATTATTTCAGGGTCCTCTGCTCATTTTGCCTTTCACTTTTCTAGATCTGTTAGCAGCCATTATTTTCATGCTCAGAATAAACAAAGGTCAAGTATTCTGGAATGAAGTATTTGGGGTAGTTGTTAGTTTGTTTTTCTTTAAATAAATAACCAGATTTATTCTGGTTAGAATAATGGGGGTAAAACAAGGTTACGTAGTCTCCTTCCTAGGATGATAATGAAAACAATCTTCAAAATGTAATTGGAAGCATGGCATGAAAGCATAATCTTCTAGATAGAGTTGAAACAGGTACTCCCGAGCCTCCCTAGACCTAATTACTGCTAAATTGGCAAAAGGAGCTGGAATTACTTTGGGTAGTGCTTTGCCCTGTGGTTTTGATGTGCTACAGATCAACGTAATTGTATTAGTTCTGGGTGTTTAGAGCTACACATATCCCAAGTTGTTTCTCAGCATTATAATAAAATTTCAAAAACTGCATTATCAAAAGCAGACAAGAATAGAAAGACAATCCAGCTAATGCTGTGATATACTAGGCAGGAGGATTTGTGTAGGGTTCAGTGGACAGGGAGTGGGAAGATATGAAAGAACTTTGAGACAATAAGTGATACAATCCAAACTTTCCATGGGGTGATCTGATAACCCTGGGAAAATGAGAAAGACACAATACTCAGGGAAAGCAGATTTGCCACTAATCCAAGTGGCCTCTGAAGTCAGACACACCAGGCTCCTAACCCTGATTTTACTACCTACCAGCTATGTGTCCTTGGGCCAGTTATTTAAAATGTCTGTTGGTTCTTTAAGAAAATCAAGCTAATAGTGACTACCTTGTGTTACTATAGTGAAGAATATGTTGGTTTTTTTAACTGTATAGAATAGTTTAGCCTAGTCCCTGGTACTTAACAGATGCTTAATATTTTTATTGGTGTTTTGTATTTCCTGCAACCACTACTGAATATACCAAATCTTACCCTTCCTGAACAGTAGTTGCAGTCCCATTCTTATCCAGCCACTATGAGTTTCCCATGGTTTTCCCTTGTTCTCCATGACTCATGTAGCTCCAAAAGTTATGAGTTCAAAATCAAATTTATCAAATTTCTTCCTCAAGTTCTTGCTCCTCCTTCCCTATTCCTCCTAACTCCTAATGGTGTGTCTCTGCCATGCTCTCCAGCACTAGAACCTTCTCCTAGAACCACTGTTCTCTCTACACCTCATGGTCACCCAGCCACCCAAGGTGGTTAAGTATACAAACAACTACCAAGAAAAATAGAGACAGACTCATTGAGAGCAGGCAGACAGCTCAGGTGTGTGTGTGTGTGTTGGGGTGGGGGTGGGGGAGTGGGATTGAGAACAAAAGAAAAAGAAGAGATAACTCATGGACATGAACAACAGTATGGTGATTGCAAGTGGGAGGGGTGGGTGCAGGTGGAAGAGGGGATAGAGGGGATAAATGGTGATGGAAAAAATAAAAATTAAAAAAAATTTCTCTCAGTTTCTATAAAAAAAAAAAAAAGTCTCCCATCCATCCTTCTTTCACTGTTTATCCTCACTGCTACTCACTCCTTTTTGCATTTTGTCACCTACTACTGGGATTGTTGAATAACCACTTGCCTCCTTCCACAGTCAGCAGGAATTTTCTTCCTCATTTTTCAAGGTCACTAAATCTTCCACCCTACCCCACCCATGATGAAAAGTTTGGTATTACTCATCATCTTAAAATTCTTTCGTATCTTCCCACTACCTGTGTACTGAACCAGAAACCAACCCCCTTGCCTGACATATCACACAGCATTAGCCAGACTGTCTTATCTGCTTACAGTACATTACTGCCCTACAGAATACTCAGGTTTTATGTCAAACTATCTCATTAGAAATCAAGTTTACTTGCCTGTCTTTAATCACTTGCCTTCACAACTTTGCTTAGGTAGTTCCTCTATCTAGAATGCTTTTTCTCTCAATTTTACTCCTCAAAAATTAAGTACTTTTCCATATCATTTTACTCATGAGATCTTTTTAATCCTCTATCTTGAAATTTATCTTTTTTTCAACTACCATAAATGTATGTATCACTACCAATAAAGATGTTATTTAATATATCCACAAAATACTTAGCTGCTTATAGGTATACTTGTATATTTCATTTATAAAATGATGTATATTCTATTCCTTCTTGCTTATTTGCATATTAATTGGTATTCCCAGTGATAATGCTATTGTCATAAAAACATTTTTTCTCTTTATGTTATTGAGGTTTTATGAGAAGAGTTTATTCCATTACTTAGAGAGCTAGCTGTAAATTAGAAAAAAAATCTATAAAAGAAAAGGATACAAATACTCAGTATTCATTTTACTAAATACACACACAAACACATACTTATTCTAGGATATTTTCTGTGCTAGATACTACTTGTGTTTAAAAAGTATAAAGGAATAGTGATTCAAATGATCATTTATTTTAGCTGTGATGAATGCCAATAATGGAACTGAGTATAATGAAGACACCATGGCAACAACAGTGCAAAATCAGAACAGAGAAGAGTTGTTTTAGAAGACTGAAAGGACAGTTTTGAGTGGAAAAAAGGAACTTGCCAAAAACAGTAATATTCACACAATACATGTTTTTAAATGCCTACAAAAATATAGATAAAAGATTTGATACAAAAAGAGGAGTCAAGAATAATTCTAAGATTTTATGTCTATAGACTGATAAATGGGTAAGCAAAATGTAGTATATACATAAAATGGAATATTATTTATTCTTAAAAAGGAAGGAAATACTGTTGTATGCTACAACATGGATGAACTTGAGGACATTATATTAACTTAAATAAGCCAGTCACAAAAAGACAAATACCATATGATTTTACTTATATGAGGCATCTAAAGATATCAAATTCATAGAAATAAAAAGTAGAATGATTTTCACCCGAGCCTGGGGAAAGGAGGAAGAAAGAGGGAATTGTTTAATGGTTCTAGAATTTAAGATTTGCAAGAGAAAATAGTTCTGAAGATCTGTTTTACAACAATGTAAATATATTTAATACTAGTGATCTGTACATTTAAACTGTACATGTGTACCATCTATGGTCAATATGGTAAATTTTGTTATGTTTTATACCACAATTAAAAAAACAACAGTCTTCCTTTTGGCCCATAAGGCCTACTGCTACCTATGTAGTATCCTTTCTTACCAGTCTTTCCCTTGCATAATTCATAACAACTGCACTAGAATATTTTTCTTCAAGTACACTTAGTACACTCCTGCCTTAGAGCCTTTGCACTGGCTGTTCTGATCTTCCTCTTTTATTTACATCAACTGTCCCCTATTAACTGTTCAAGTCCTGGTCAAATGTTATCTCCTCAGAGAGTCTTTACCTGATAACCTAGTATGCAATCTAAATTCTATCCCCTTACACTGGCTGTTTTTAATATGTGGCATTTACCATCATCTAACTCAGAGATTTATTTGTTAACTTTTTGTTTACCCCATGAGAATGTAACAATCATCACAATAAGGGCTTTGTTTGTTTCATTGATTATTCATCACTTTAGAACCAAGTTTGATACCAGTGCCTGATATAAGGACATTTATTTAATATTTGCCAACTAAATAAGTAAATGAAAGATAAGTCTTCTCAACACCAAGAGTGAGCCTTATGATTTAAAGTATTATTCATAATTATTCTGAATATCCTAAATTTCACCTATACTTCTGTCATATTCTACTGGTATGTACACAGGACTATAAGAATGACAACAATAAAATGAGGCACCCACCTTGCTTTGCCAACAAATTAGTTGCTTAAAAACAAATGGACTGATATATATGTAATGGATTATGTCCACAATGAGATTTCAAGCAATCTTATCCTTCTCTGCCTCCCCGTCTTCACCACCCCTTCCCATGAAATACCCTGGGTCTAATCCTTTTATTTTAAATTTGAAAACCAGATTGAACTTTGGGAAAGTTATGGACTTTAACTTACATTCACAAAAAGGAATATAAGAGAAGATCATGTTTGATAGGTTTTGATGGAAATATGCAACTTAAAGTTTTATACATGATAATAAGGAAGGGTTACTTTGGGAACTAAAGACAATTTTTTAAAATTTGGTTATTTTATAATTTCTAATCATTTCTTTCATACAGAAATCTACCCTGATAGCCTAACTTTGTTCTTAATATTCCTCATGCTTTAAACGTTGACATTAACATTCACATTATCAGAATATTTTAAAAGGAAGAATAGATATAATTCTAAACTGAATGATTTTAGATGTATCTTGTAGGAATAAATGCTTTTGATTTGGACTCAAATAGGTTCAATTTGCTTTGCAAACCTCTCCTGTTTCCAGTTCTTAGAGCTAGACATAATGCCCTCCACAGATGGTGGATGTCATTTGATCCTGGCCCTTTCTAGCAAAATCACATATGTCAGCAAATGAGCCTAGAACAACTACAGGTTTCAAATGCAAAACATTTGTAAATTGCACTGATTTATAATCAGGACAACATAATAAACTACAATCTAGTTATTCTCAGTGGGCCTTATTCAGCAGAAAAGAAGCCAAGAGAGGATGTTGTTGAGCTTGGCTCTTTCAGTACTAGGCTTGTGGAAATTCAATTACTTGATTCTGGAAAGTACTGGAATGATAGCCTTGGAGAATAAAATCCCTCATCATTTCAGAACAGAGAAAAAAGGCCAGACTTGCCTGTTACCAAAAAAGCCCACCAAGAAACTTAATTCCCAGGAAAATCCATTTTCAACTTGAATTAAACACATTCATCCCTCTGGCAAGGCTCAGTGGTTGAGCGTCAACCTTTGAACCAGGAGATCATAGTTTGATTCCAGGTCAGGGCACATGCCCAGGTTGTGGGCTCAATCCCTAGTATGGGGCATGCAGAAGGCAGCCAATCAATGATTCTCTCTCATCATTGATGTTTCTATCTCTTTCTCCCTTCTTCCCTGAAATCAATAAAAATATATTTAAAAACACATATACACATTCACAGTCAACTAGTAATGTCCTCTATCAGTTCATCACACCCCAGCTTGTTTTAGGTATTAATTTAATATCAACTTGAATTGTTATGGGACAGGAGTGTATATAAAGGCAGAATGTTTCTATTGCTGTAGTTATTCTTAATTATGAGATTATTTCTTATCCTGAAAGGTGAGAGGAAGGCCGAGTCACATAACCCAGAACCAAGATGGCATTTTAAGTGAATTACTATATAATTTAGGTCTCAATGAGAATCTTGATTTTAAAAAGTCCCTTATAGAACAAGAGTAGGAATAATGCATGTGAAGTATCAAATAAAACAGGATATTTAGGAAAAGTAAAGTACCCAAAGCTGTTGATGCCTGTAGTGTTTTTATATTTTCAAGAAAAAATTCTGCTGTTTCCCTTCTGAAGGAGGGAAATCGGTTCTGCCATTTGTGTCCTTCTGAGAATTTAATTGGATAAGAACTAAGCTAAAATAAAATTTTAAAAGAACCAACAACCCATGAAACATATCTGACTAATTTGAACCACATAGAGTTAGATGGTCTCAGGTTGATATTTCAAACCTGAATAACTCAAAAAAGTGTTACAATCATAAATGGTCTGCAAACAAAGGATATAAGGCTGTGAGTGACCATCTTTCTACAAAAGCTTCATAATTTTACAAACCCCAACTTCCCAAGACTGTTCAATCTAGTTTGGTACCAACCAAGGCAATACCAAACACCCTTAAATTCTGGGTTATCATTTATATAGTCTGTCAATTGCTGGATGATTTTTATTTTCCTCAATGAAAGTGTAAATGTGTTGTAGCTGCAACATTAAACTCTGAGCATTTTTATCAAAAAAGTTTCCCTGAGTTTAGAAACAGTTCCCTCTGAAAATTTTATAATTAGAAGGTTAAAATGTAAAAGACATAAGAAATGAATTTATTTATTGTGAAAACTTTATTATTTTTGTTTTATTCCTTCTTATCCATCCACATAAGTGTTTCTTTTCTACTTGAAATAAATTCTAAACTATTCAAATTTAACAATAATATACTTAATACTTAAGGTATAGGTTTTCTAATTACTGCCTTAAATAAAGAACTGCAAGTTAAATAAATAATCTCTGTTTAAATTGATGAAATTGGGTGATATTCTAATCATTTCATATTTTAGATGATTTATTTATATACAGTCTTCTTCTGGAAAGATTTAAAGCAAGCTAAAAATACAAGCAACCTAGTAAGAAAATTTTTATTAAAAAGCAAGAGAAACAAAATAAAGAAAAATAAGATCAGACAAATAAAACAAATCCCAGAGTGAAAGCCAAAAACAATAGCGGCAGTGAAACCCTATCCACTCATGGGAGATGGGACAGAACATTGATTAGCGTTCAATGCTTTCTAGCAGGTAATGGGACTAGAAAACATGGAATCTATAAGTTCAAAGCAAAGCAGATGATTATGACAAGCAGTGATATTCCTATAATGAGACAGGAGAGAAATTACCCTTTGTGTCCTTCTAAACAGATATTGCAAGATTTATTTAACAAACATCTCTTATACCATCATTCAAATCAACACAGTCATGTATGTAAGTGTATTGCTTCTATATGATGTATCTTCATGTAAACTGATGATATTACTGAACTGTGTCCAGCACAGCCAGTGGTGAACCTGAGGAGGGGCGGTGCAAGATTAAAGAAAACAGACAAGAGAATACAGTTGGGGCCAGGTAGGATCACTGTGCCTGGTTGAGGAAACAGTGACACAGCCTGTAAGCCAAAGCTTTACTTTATAGTCGGATCACACAAAGCAAAACAAGGGCAAGATGTTTACAATGTTCTTGCGAATTTCAAATATGCTTCTTTCCTGTTATTGCCATTCTCTGAACTCTATCAAGCTTTGTTTAGGCAGCACCTCCTGCACCCCCCGCAGCCCACATCCCTTAGCTACCTAGGACTGCAGGGTCAGACTATAAGTCCCTAGGTCAAGCTTACAACCATAGCCTTTTGGCTATAATTGTGCTGGGAGGGCTTTGCCCTCCAAGCTGGGACTTGTATGTGGCTTTGCCACAAGTCAGTCCAAGGCTTGAACCTGTCCAAACGCTGTAGCCCCTCTCCACACATTACAACAAAGCAGAGTTCACTGAAAATCATTTTACCCATGGACAGTTTATTACAGTCCACATAGAGTTCTCTTTGGGATGATGGCTTGATTCAGAGGTGAATTTTGTTGCAAAGGTAATGCATGGGCAATAAGTATACATTGTGTGGCACTTTTCCTACTTAGAACTTAACTCATATTATAACTAAGCCATTTATAATCATTCTAGGCTATCCTATCTAATAAAAGAGTAATATGCAAATTAACCATCACTCTGTTACACCCACAAGCCAGGCCACCAGCCAATCAGGAGTGAGTATGCAAATCAACCCAACCAAGATGCCTGTTGGAGTGAGCAGGAGGCTTGGGTTTTCCCGACAATGGAGAAAGCCAAGCTTTCCACACACCCTGGCCAGCCCAGGCCTCCACTCAAGGCTACAAAGTTTCAATTATAGAAGATAAATAAATCCCAACAAAAATGGCTGTGGCCACAGAGCAAGCAGGAGGCTTGGCTCCACTCAAGGCTACAAAGTTTCAATTATAGAAGACAAGTAAATCCCAAATACCAGGGCCTCTGCTTGGGTCATTAGGGGGCGTGGCCAGCCTGGAAACCACCACAGGTCCCTCACCCAGGACGCCTCACAGTCCAAGGGAACCCCCACCCTCATCCGGGACACCCTTCAGGGCAAACCAGCCAGCCCCCACTCGTTCACCAGGTCTCTACCCTATCTAATAAAAGAGTGATATGCAAATTGACCATCACTCCAACACAAAAGATGGCTGCCCCCATGTGGTCAAAGATGGCTCCCCCCATATGGACACAAGATGGCCACCACAAGATGGCCAGCAGGGGAGGGCAGTTGGGAGGGACCAGGCCTGCAAGAGAAGGCAGTTATGGGCGATCAGGCCATCAGGGGAGGGCAGTTGGGAGGGACCAGGCCTGCAAGGGAGTGCAGTTGGGGGCGATCAAGCCTGCAGGAAAGGGCAGTTAGGGGTGATCAGGCTGGCAGAGGAGGGACGTTGGGGGCAACCGGGCCTGCAGGGAAGGGCAGTTGGGGGGAACCCAGGCCTGCAGGGGAGGGCAGTTAGGGGCAAACAGGCTGTCAGGAGAGCAGTTAGGCATCAATCAGGCTGTCAGGGGGTGGTTAGGGGGTGATCAGGCTGGCAGGCAGAAGTGGTTAGGGGCAATCAGGAAGGCAGTCAGGCGAGCAGTTGGGAGCCAGCAGTCCTGGATTGTCAGAGGGTTGTCCAACTGCCCGTTTAGGCCCGATTATACCTGGATCAGGCCTAAACGGGCAGTCGGACATCCCTTGAGGGGTCCCAGATTGGAGAGGGTGCAGGCTGGGCTGAGGGACACACACCCCTGTGCACGGATTTTGAGCACAGGGCTTCTAGTAAGCTTCATAAGAAAACAAAAAACAAAAGACACAGCACTATACCCTCAGCTCCTAGCAAAGCATCTGACACTCAACAGCCATGTGAACATTTGTTCAATATTGAGTAAGTGCATAATTTCAGAAATTACTACAAATATAGTGCCTTTCACTCTAGTATTTCAGGATTTCCTCCCTGACAAGCAGCTGGAGGGCAGGTGATGTACTAGTATATGATAGATTCTTGTGGATGTCCATGATTGAGGCAATCAGTTGGACTACCTTGAGCTTCTTTCTAATGATGCTAGTGATTGTCAGTACATTGCCTGAAATTGGTTAATGCTAGACTTATATAGCAACAGATTGTCATCTTTTATTAAAATTGTATACTACTAAGCACAAGTTTTGTTATTGAGCTTAATCACATTGGGGAACTCTGGGAGACGCTGTAAAGATGCATCTTAAATTTATCCCACTCAATGGGTGAGGGAACTGGGGTTTTACACACAACTTCCATCAGTCACTTCTTTAGATATTCTACCATTGGACTTTAAAACTTTTTCAAGCATTAAGAGAAAAGGGAGAAGTGGAAGAAATAATAATGTATTCATTTATTCATCCATTCTCTTTTGTCCTCCTCCCTACCTTAGAAGGGTTATGCAGTACAGATTCATACATGATGAGCATAAACTCCCCCAACAGAAGACTTTTCTGTAACCTGATTGACATTTTGATTTTACCCATTTGCAATTTAATTTCTTTATTATTTATATTAAAACATCTTCTCTCTCTCCTGTTGGATATTTTTAGTGATTTACAATGGCAACTGTAGCTGAAAACAAGCTACACAACTTAAGCTATAAAGCACAAGTATGCCCTTTCTTGCATCCAAAAATAGCCTCAATCAAATAAGGTTAGAGAATAGTGGTTCCCAAGGAGCTTGCAAAACCAAGGACATCCAACTTTCCAATTTATAGTCAGAAGTTACATATGAAAAACAAAATATGTTTCATTGTTAAGCAAACACTCTTTATGGAGAGTCAACAAAAGTGTGGGCAGCTTATCTGAACATACAAGTAGCAAACTTTTGAGCTACAGAATATTAAAGCTGAAAGCCAAGTCAACAATTTGAAATAAAAGTGGAAAATAAAAAATATGGAAATTTTGGTCTAAAAAGCTGTTTCTAAATTAAGAAAGTTTGATACACATACAAATCCTGGGGACAGTAGGTGTGGTAAGGGAAAACTGGTTAACTCTTCACGGTTCCAAAATACCACATGGAAAGGCAATTTTATTAGTTAAGATGAGGTTTGGCTGTAAC
The DNA here is from genome assembly GCF_027574615.1 of Eptesicus fuscus. Classification (NCBI taxonomy): domain Eukaryota; kingdom Metazoa; phylum Chordata; class Mammalia; order Chiroptera; family Vespertilionidae; genus Eptesicus; species Eptesicus fuscus. The sequence goes on along the minus strand of NC_072480.1, from coordinate 44,839,241 downwards.
AGAAATATATATCAAAGCTCCAGGAAATAAGAGATTATTATTTTCTCTCCTATTTAAAAGCAGTTCAAAGGTGGGTGTTTAGGGCCAATGTGGCAGCTTTGTGCTGTCATCAGGGATCCTGATGTCTCTTTTCAACTTCAGCTTTCTAACATATGTCTGCTACTTCCAAGGTTTTCCCATGTTTTAAAGTGACTGCCAGAGCCCCAGCCATCACTTTGGCATTGCACACCAGATGCAAGACAAAAGATAGAGTAAAAATATCTCCTTCCCAAATAATTTAAATCTATGAACAGTTTTGCTGAAATTTTACATACTTTCATATATTCCCACTGTGGTCAGCACTACTTATCTCATGGCCACAGCTAACCACACAGTGGAATCTGGAAATGCCATTATTTGTTTTTGTTTGTTTGTTTAATACCAGGTGGCAATGACCAAGATGGTATTGTAACTAAAATGTATATGTATACCAGACTCACTTAATTTAGACTCAGCTATTTATAACCTTAATTTTCATTAGTTTTTTTTTTTAATTTTCTACTTTATGTTACAAGTTATTAACTAAGATTTTGTCTTTAATGTTTTGTTAATATTCAAATTTCAGTCATTGTAGTCAAAGGAGAAAGCAACTTTTGTTCTAGGCAAATAGAAGTTACTGTCTCTGCAGCCACATGAAATAAGACCGCAAAAAAAAGAAAAAGGAAAAGAAAAAAGACCTGTGTGTTGCCTTTAACTTAGAAATAGGCAGAGAAAAGGAGGATGGGCTAGAATAGTACCATTCCTTAAAAATCTTGACCAACCAACAAAGAGTCATTCTCCTTCACCCATCCTCTTGACATCAGAAAGTGCACCCAGTTCAGTGCTGAGTTTTAGTAGCCAGTGCCTGTGGTGGGTTGCCTCTATGCCAAGTTGTTTTCTAAGTGATAAATGTACCCCTTGAGCCAACCATGTGCCTTTTCCATTTTAGATGAGAAAGGAAGTAAAGTGCCAGGGACATAGAGTTAGAAAGTGGTAAAACTATGATTTTGGCCCAAACATTTAGACTCTAGAGCAGTGGTTCTCAACCTTTCTAATGCCGTGACCCTTTAATACAGTTCCTCATGTTGTTGTGACCCCCAACCATAAAATTATTTTCGTTGCTACTTCATAACTGTAATTTTGCTACTGTTAATGAATTGTAATGTAAATATCTGTGTTTTCTGGTGGTCTTATTTAATACCTGTGTTTTCCAGTGGTCTTATTTAATATCTGTGTTTTCCGGTGGTCTTATTTAATATCTGTGTTTTAAAAATAAGACCACCGGAAAACACAGATATTTACATTACGATTCATTAACAGTAGCAAAATTACAGTTATGAAGTAGCAACGAAAATAATTTTATGGTTGGGGGTCACCACAACATGAGGAACTGTATTAAAAGGTCGCGGCATTAGAAAGGTTGAGAACCACTGCTCTAGAGCCTTATTCTTTACCACCATGCCATATTTCCTTTTTATATCTTTAACAGAGCCAGGGATTGGGGAAGGGTGGGGGGGCATATACCCTGGTCACAAAATCCAATAGTTTAAATAAACAGTATTGTGATGCAATGTTTTTAAAATAAATATGAATGCAAAAATACATGATAAATAAAATATCAAATGTTTGAATAAACATAGAAATATTTGAGGCAGAAAAATGTCCTATGCTTTTTTACTCTGTGATATCTGACAAGAGAATGATTGGTCCCATTTTTTTTTTTTTTTAATTTTCACATTACCTAGACCAAGGTTTCTCAACAGTGCCACTATTGGAATTTTGGGATGGAAAATGTTTGTAGGGGGTTGTCCTGTACATTGCAGAGTGTTCATCAGTATTCTCAGATTCTAGTCATTGGAGGCACCTCCTCCAGTTGTGACAATCAAAAAATGCCTCTAGACATTGCCAAATGTCCCATAAAGAAGCAAGTCAACCCAGTTGACAACCACTGACTTAGATGTATCTGAATTATTTTTGAATCATCAAAAATAATTTCAAGTCCCTTTAAAACTGCACAATGTTTTCATAACACATTCATCTCAGGAATGTGGTTAATAACTTTATTACTAATGGGTTTGTTTTGTACAAACACACTTAGTCTATGTGATAAATCATTGCAATTTAAAAAGTCCTTTGCTCATTGTAATTTTAAAAATCTTCTGTAATTTGATTATTTACTATTTAAAGAAGAGAGGAGTTAAAGCTAAATGTTTCATAGCACTATCATTACAACTTTAGATAGTAATTAATATTTACATTTTCTTATCTCAAATAGCCTTGTAAATCATAGCTAAGATCCCAAGTCCTCGCTAAAGAAACAAACAAATTGAATATATAAAAAGGAGAAGGACATGGAGGAGGAGGAAAAGAAAGAGGAGAAGGAGAAGCATCAGAGAAAAAAAGGAAGGGGGAGAGGTCACTGTTAGAGATAGGAAAGAAGAAAAGGAGGAGGATGGGGAGGAGGAGAGAAGGAAGCAAAGGATGAAGAGGAGAAAGAAGAGGAGGAAAGGGAGAACAGGGACCATAAGAGCCCAGGATAGTGCACAGACACACCTGATCACTCCTGATGGTGAAGTGGAAAGAATCTGTATGGGCTTTTGAGTCTCATTGACCTTGCTTTGAATCCTGACTCCTCCTTTTCTTAAAGGTGGAGAAATTTTGGCTAGGCTACTAACTTCCCTGTTAAGTGTGCTCAATAAAGCATCTAGAAGTGTGCCAGAAACACATAGGCGATGCATGTTATTTCCATTATCCTTTCCTGTTAATGTTCAAGTGATTTCTTTCCTTACTGGGTTCATAACAGGTTTTCATATGCTCCTGAAGCCGAGGAATGGGATGCAGAACAACTTACATCCTATGCAAAATTTCAATGCAACAAAACAAGGCATGTGTCCATGAAGTGTGTCATATTTCTGCTTGTTTGATCCTTATGTTACTCTGCAACTCATTAATTCCAATCTAGGACAACTGTCCTGTTCTCTAGACCACTGAGATAAATAGACCTGTGTCAGAGCCAGCAGGAGCTCTGCTCAGCACTGCTGCTCTGAGTTATTCTGAGTCCATGTATTCTCCTAAATTCTTCCTGACTATGCCAGGGCTGGTTCTTCCTTGAACCCTGCCCATTGTACTAACTGTTGGGAACTTAGTCCAAGTTCCTCCTTTATCCTCTGCTCACTAATTACAGGTGCTTGGTCTGAGCCCCTCTGTTTGGGCTGGACCTTCTTGGATGCCGGGTCTTAGGTGGAGAAGCCATAAGAGGTTGTGGGTATATAAGAAGGAGTCTTTACTGCAGAAGCCAGTGGCCACATAGCTATCAGATAAGACAATCCTTTACAACAAAGTCTATACAGGCAGGCAGCCAGACACTGGCTGGTAAATACATATCTTTCCCATAAAGCAGCACAGGTATCTGTACCCACAGTTATTATCTGAGCAGCTTCACACTGCCTCCTAGACTCACGGCCTCACATCATAGTGGTACCTAAGCTCTCTGGCTCAGCAGCTTCTCCCTAACCCTAATCCTAACCCTAACCCTGCCCAGCACACTGGCTGTTAACATGGTTGCTATATCTGAGCTCTCTATGAACTCTTAGCCTTACATCGTAGCAGTAAGGCTCTCAGCTCCGTCTGAGCTCTCCTCTCTCCTGCACACAAAGGAGCTACATTCTCTGTGCCTGCCACCTCTCTCCTCAGAGCTCTCTAGCCTCTGCTCTTCCCAGCACATTCTCTAGCAGACTTCTTCACACACTCTTGGTCAGGAACCTGTATATTACTCCAAAAACAAAGGAGACTAGCTGCCAACAGTGACATCAATCGTTTGGGTTACAGAAGGGCACAGTGTACCATGGGATTGGCCTTGGGCACCCCGATTGGGCTCATGCTCAGAGCGGCCTTGGCCATTCTGGTCTATTGACAAGGCCTCTGTGCTCCTATTGGCCTTGATTATCCAGGGACCCTGGTGTGGTTCGCATAGTCTGGTACCAGAATATCATATAAGACTTCTAGTAATAAAAAGGTGTGCGTGGAGGATGAAACTGCCTCACTATTAGTGCCCACATTAAAAGCAAACTATCCCTAGTTTAGGTAATTAATCCTCAGTTTGCATTAAAAATTAAAATGTTAAGTAAATATTATCTATAGAAATATTTCTCTGATGTTTTCCGCAATGAATGTCTCAATGGTCCATTTTTTCTTTTTCTCATATTAATTATTAAATGTACGCTGAAGTGTTCCTCAAAGATCATCAATGAGAAAATACCTCTGCTATTTAGAGTCCATCCTTTTGTAGTTCTTGTTTACATACTTTTTATTTAATGTTGAAGAGTGTAAGCTAAATTTAGTCAGAAATGTCTATCACTATGTTTATTTTTATATCTTAACTTGAGCTCTTCCTTTTGAACTAAAAATAGTACAATTGCAATGTTTTCTATTTAATGATGTGCTTTTTAAAGATGTGCTTAAAATTATACTGTTTCCATGAATAGATACTTCATAAGGATGGCTAAAACATCAAGCAGTTGAAATAATGCCATCTCCTCACAACATTCAATGTCCTGTCAAATAGTCTGTCAGACTCCTTCCAGTAAACTCAGATTATTTACAAACATTGGATTTTTAAAAATACATTTATCTAAGGAAGCCATAAATAACCAGTCAACTTCATTGAATGGTTAATGCATTTAATGAATCTGCAAAGTGTAGATAAGCTATTTTACTAGGGTTTATGCTGCATAAGAGGAAGACACATCAGAAACATCAAAAAACTACTCCCCCAGCACAATCAAAGGGGTTGTATTATTAGAAACACTGTCCTAAAACCTTAGATGAGTAATGCATGACCCAGTAACAAAGGAGAGGTATTCAATGCTGTCTGCTGCAGGTTGGGCAAGTAGGGAAGTAGATTCTAAGCTGGAGATCAGCATGGAGAAGGATTAGGGAGTACTCCTGAGCCAGCTTCTGCAGAAGGGAAGGAAGCAGAATTTGGCAGAGGAAGATGTTGGGCTGTGATGCAGTCACAAGGAAGGCCTTAGCCAATCATATGGGGAGCTTAAAATCACAACTGGTCTTTCACAGTTTGTAAGAATTAGAGTTGGGAGACTGAGCCTTTACATCTTCATGTCAAGGGGATGTTACTTTGGGGAAGGTGTCTCTTCTCAACTGAGGTAATTGTGAAGATAAATGGTTGATAACTGTGAGCTGGAAGTTGATAGCACACCCAGCAGCTGAAACAATATGCCCTTCATTCCTGAAGGAGGTTCTGGATGGCACAATACATCACCTACTATTACTGCACTGTGTTTCATATTTTTGTCAAAGCCACTTTTTTAAATAAACATCATTATGTAAGGCCTTAAAAAGCATTAATACATCCATGAAAGAAATTATAAAATAAGCTGTTTGAAAAACACAGGTGTAGCATAAAATTATATTTTCAAAGACATCAATGACTATAACTATTGTCCAGCCAAAACATGTATCAGTTGGATAAACTGGGGTATAATGAGGTAAAAGATTTTGTACTAAGTCACAGTGTTGATTAGTGTAGATGCAGGCCTTTATGCTCCACCATTCTTTACCCTATAATATCTTACTCTATAATAAATCTGTTTCCTAGAAATCCTACATAACAAACATCTATAAATGTTGGGGAAGACATAACAAGCACATATATAAAAAAATCATAAATCTTTGGGAGAATGGCCATGTTTTCATGATCAGACCCCAACAAATTCCCAATTTTTCCAAGAATACTCTAATTACATCCACTTCTTCCTTCATCTTCCTTAATGAATAAGGGCATGTGGTATTGCAAAATGGGAAGTCACCTCTTTTGGTTGGTCTGAGGTGTCAGAGTCAGGGAAACTGCTAAAACTATAAGTTCTTGTACAGTGCCCCAGTCTCAGCAAATCCACACTTTGGCCATGCTGGGATGGTATTTAACTGGATTATTAGACATGGAAGACAACAATAAAGTTGGTTAAACTTGCCCTGGTGGGTTTGGCTCAGTGGATAGAGTGTCAGCCTGTGGACTGAAGGGTCCCAGGTTCAATTCCGGTCAAGGGCATGTACCTTGGTTGCAGGCATATCCCCAGTAGGAGGTGTGCAGGAGGCAGCTGATTGATGTTTCTCTCTCATCGATGTTTCTAACTCTATCCCTCTCTCTTCCTCTCTGTAAAAAAAATCAATAAAATATGTTTAAAAAAATAGTTGGTTAAACTTACTCCTTGTGGATTTAAGTCCCCTATGATTTACCCATGGCGTTGTTTCTGGGTATTGCATAAATGGATTACCCAGGACACTTAAGACTCTCTGCTAAAGAATAAATAATATGACTTATCCCAGCCTAAGTAGTCAATCTAGTTCTACATTTATACCTGGGGTCAGTCTCTGAAATCAAAACAATCAAGAGCCCTGGCCAGTTTGGCTCAGTGAATAGGGCATCGGTCTGTGGACTGAAGGGTCCTGGGTTGGATTCCAGTCAAGGGCCCATGCCTGGTTTCAGGCTCAATTCCCAGTACCAGAGTGTGCAGGAGGCAGCCGATCAATGATTCTCTCTCATCATTGATGTTTCTCTCTCTTTCTCTCTCTCCCTTTCCTCTCTTAAATCAATAAAAATATATATTTTTTAAAACTCAAGAAAAAAATGGAGGTATTATAATTACAGATACTCTAGCTTCCTCACCAAAGAAAAACCAAAAATTGAAAACATTTGCAGATCCCCTTGCAAGTATAAAATGTGATCAATCCTATATTTGGTGAATATTGGCTGCCATAAAAGTTTCAGGATGAACCTAAAGAGAAGATAAACTGTCCATGAACTTGCTGTCTGGATTGAGTCCTGCCAGCCATATTGAACTTGCCAGCCCACATCTCCACTATTGAATCAAGTAATAATGCACATTGATAACCAGAAGGTAGGTGAGCAACACTGCTGACCTTGCTGCACAATAGAATAGCCACATATCCTTCCACAAATATGCATGCTGCCAGTGATGGTGATGTGGGGCCTGATTGTGATCACTACAGATGATACTGACTATCCAAGGTGCATCCAGGACCCATTCACACCAGAGAGCCTAATCAGATATAATACACGTTGGGGGAAGTAAGTGAAGTGTGAGTTGCTAATTTCTGTTTTTCCCTTAGAAACTTGACTGCCACAGGCCTATGGCAGTGCTTAGTCTCTTAAAAATTTTGTTATGCATATATTCTGAATAACTTTGCCCAAGAAAATTTAAATGTGGTGTGAAAAATGTGAGTTAAAGGTGCTTCCCCAGTCAAAACTCATCTAGAAATGATATCCATGGTTAATTCCAAGGCAGGAGTCTGCCAACCTAAATGGATAGGTCAATCAGATTTTTCAAATTGAATGATGAGGTAATTTTTATGCTGCCCTCTTAGGTCAAAGACCAATAGGCAAGATGCCCAAGCTATGTGCTGAGGTTGACAGACCTTGCACACAGAAATTATTTAAATTTTAGTTCCACAAATTCAGTCACTTCTACTAATTTAATTACAAGGTCTTCCTTGACAGGTGATAGTTTGATACACATGCACCATTTTTCAGCACATTGCATGAATTCTATTTTGTTAGTCTTGTTTCTGGGGGTAAGAGAGAAGTTAAAGTTAAATATATCTATTTCTGACATTGCTTAACCCTACGGACTCCTTCCAAAAAGCAGAGTCAATTTGGCCCCAAACTCTTGAGTTTCATCACATCAATTCAGCAGAGTGACCGGCTAATTGATTTTTAGAATAAGGGTGAAGAAGGTGAATCTCAAAACTGATCCCTAATATCCCCTAGCCTTCTCTCTGGCAGCTGTATTTTAATAAACTTTAGTCAGTTTTGACTTCTACAGTCCTTAAGTTCAATGTGTTGAATATAATTGAAGTGAGAATTGAAGAAAATAAGCATTTTTAATACTGACATTTTGATTCTCCAAAAGCCTGAAGTTCAAAGTCCTAACATTCCACCTCTCATTTGAGGCAGCCTGTTGCTGTAAAAATACAACCAGATTATTGAAATCCTGACTTCTCTGAATAGTGCATCAGAAAATACTCACATCTACTTTATTGTTTTATAAGGCTAACATATTAGGATGCTTTTAGAATTGTAAAATAAGGACAATCTAGATTCTACATTGTAGATTTTATTTTCAATTCTGTTCCCAAACCCTCATATGACCTGGAAAACTTGTTTTTCATCTGTAATATGAAGAAGCAAGATCTTATGATAAGTAGAACTCCTGACCTCTAACATTCAACAATTCTACATTTATATCTACAAATGTAACAATTATAAGATAAACTCCCGCATCTTGCTGATATCAGCTTTCTAACCTATGTTTTTCCCTCTTACCGGGTTGCTATCAACTAAGTCTAAGTCTCCATCATCTCTTGGTTAAATTATGGCAAGAAATTTCTTGTAGCTCTGAGCATGTTTATGATTCTACTCCTGAATGGTCGTTTTACCAGCAGTGAATACCATTGCTGTAAGGTTTGAAGTTTAAAAGCCTTCACGTAACCTGAAAAACTCAGTATTATTTGGACCTTATCAGAGATTTAAGTCTAATTTTCTCCCATATTCCTATCTGGTACTTCACTCAAATATACCAATCATGTTTTCTACCTCAAGGCGAAATTTTCCACATTCCCCACCATAGCTCCTCATTAATATGCTAACTTTAAATTCCATCTCTTCCTTCGCTTTTCACCTAACTTCCACCTAGATCAGTTCTCTCTGATATACTCTGCCTCAATATCTTATATTTTGCTTTATAGTATTTATTCCAATAGTAATGAAATAAATTTGGTAGGATTATTTGTTGTATATATGTCTCCCTCAAAGGGTGCTTCTTTTGGTAACTTCTCTACACCGGGAGTCTGGCGTAATGTCAAAGGAAGTATTTGAGAAACAATTGTTAAGGTTCAAATATCTCTAATAAAATGGCTAATTTCCCTGGTATAACAAATCCTGTTAGCCTATTTCTTATCCCTTTTACTTTTCAAATTGATATAGTGGCCATAGATAAAAGAAAAATGAATATGGTGTTACCCGTCATGCAATATGATTTAAATCGCTGACAGAAAAAGCTCTTTACATTTGAAAAATGCCCTGTTCCAAATATTCTTGATATACATTACTCAACATATACACAAGAGCTATGTTTGATACTCAGCCTTTGCAAAGTATCTCAGCTTAATTAGCATCTACACCTGGTATGGCTTCAGGCCACTACTTAGAAAGCAGGAAGCAGAAACAATTTCTGTCAATCACAGTTATTCAGATGGATCACTAATTATTAGTCTTGAAAGAGTCCCCAGAAACTAATGCCTCAATACAAGAATAGGCAAAATCTGCTTCTGAAATAAACAACAAAAAAATACAATTAAAGTTTATGTAGAGATCTAAAAAGGATCACTGGCTTACAAAAACAAATTTACTTACACGTATCAAGTAACGCAAAGAAAATTGTGTCCCCTCTGAATATAAAATAAATGAAAAAAGTATAAAACATATTTTTAATGTATTTCCCATTCAAATATATCATATAGTTCCTCGTTCTGTAGTACAGATTTTTATTCACACCAAGACTTACTCATGTGTAGAGTCTGAAAGGATGATCCTATAGTTTATCATTGTCATTTCAGGCTTTGATGTGGAAGCAAAAAGAGGAGGTTAAAAATATTCAATTCCAATTCTCCTGCTTTCTCATTTCCTCTTTTTCTTCTTCTTTACCTTATCCACAATAGAAAAGGTACATAGAGCAAACTGGGTTGGCGGGATGAGCAATGGAAAGAGGAAAGAGAAAAGGAGGCAGAGAAAAAAAAGTACAGAATAGCTATAGAAGGTATTCAGAAACCTCGCCCATCTTTTCAGCAGGAATGAAATCAAGCTAAATAAAAGCTAAAAACACTGAAACGTAATTCTTTCTTGTTCTCTACTACCTAGACATTCCCACACAGGGAAAGCTAAGTCAAGAACAGTAAATACTGAAATCATGTCAAAGAGGGTTAAACATCGTTTCTTGTGAACACTTCCTTTACTCTCTCTTCATGCTATCCGATATGGTCCTTTATTCTAGCTGGCTCTTAGTGAAACAAAAGATTCATGAGCAATAAGTCAGTATGCTTTATGAGGTAGGGTATCTCCAAAACAAGACAGAGTGCAAAAATACCTGTTACATTGAACTGAATGAGAGGATACATGAAGGGAGCATTGTGTGAAGATCTGCTCTTGCACATCAAGTAAACAATATCTCTGGTGAGTGGGGCTTTCTCAGGCCCCATTCACTATAGACATTGAAGAATCTAGTAATCTGTAAGCACAACTAGGTAAACATGATACATAGAAATACTGAAAAGAAAGGTGATAGAACGTTTATTACTTGGTGCTTAAACTATAGATGTATTTTTTAAATATTCTTCTGAATTTTCAAATTATTCATAATCAGAATACCTTATTTTTATAATGAAAAATTATTATTTCAATGAAAATAATTATGGCCTATAACCACAAAAATGTATGCATACTAGGTCACCTTTAGTAGAGCAGACCTCACACAGGCGGTCCATGTTCAGAAACTGCGAAAGCTCTGCCCTGTGTCATGCGCAGCCTCTGGGATTGCTTCCACCTTGCTGTGCTTTACCCAGGTTAGAAACGTTACTTATAGTGTCAAACCTCCTGTTACACTAAACTACATTAGAAATTCTCAAGGGGTTTCAAATCTCAAATGTGCCATATTTTAACTAAAGCCAATTTAAATAATCTTTCTCATGTATAATTTTAACTTTTATACAAAGGAAATAATGTACCAAAGCATATAGTGAATATTACATATCCTACCTAATAATAGACAAATATGCAAATTGACCATACCTCTGACACACCCACAAGCCACGCCCACAAAGCCAATCAGAGTGAGTATGCAAATTAACCCAAACCAAGATGGCTACAGCCACAGAGAGCAAGGTTTCCTAGGTAACAGAGGAAGCCAAGCTTTCCGTCTGCCCTTGCCAGGCCTAAGCCTCCACTCAAGCTACAAAGTTTCAATTATAGAAGGTAAACAAATTCAAACAAATGGCGGCAGAATGGAGCTTGAGAGAGCAGGCCAGGGTTGCCGCCGGCAACAGGAGAAGCAAAGCTTTCTGCACACCCTGGCCAGGCCCACCCGCTTAAGGCAACAAAGTTTCAATTATAACCGCAACACAAATGGCTGCCGGCCTCGGCCTCGGAGGGAGCCCCAGGCTTGGCTCCGCTCCAGGCTACAAAGTTTCAATTGTAGAAGGAAAATAAATTCCAGATACCAGGGCCTCTGCTTGGGTTGCCAGGGGACGTGGCCGGCCTGCAAACCACCACAGGCCCCTCGCTCAGGCCGCCCCACGCCCCAAGGGAACCCCCACCTGATCTGGGACACCCTTTAGGGCAAACCAGCTGGCCCCCACCCCTGTACCAGGCCTCTATCCTATCTAATAAAAGAGTAATATGCAGATTGACCATCACTGCAACACACAATATAGCTGCCCCCATGTGGTCAAAGATCGCCTGCCCCCATGTGGACACAAGATGGCTGCCACAAGATGGCCAGCAGGAGAGGGCAGTTGGGAGGCACCTGGCCTGCAAGGGAGGGCAGTTGAGAAGGACCAGGCCTGCAAGGGAGGGAAGTTGGAGGTGATCAACCCTGCAGGAGAGGGCAGTTTGGGGTGACCAGGCCAGCAGAGGAGGGAAGTTGGGGGCAAACAGGCTGGCAGCAGAGTGGTTAGGGGGTGATCAGGCTGGCAGGCAGAAGCAGTTAGGGGCAATCAGGAAGGCAGGCAGGCAGGCAAGCAGTTGGGAGCCAGCAGTCCTGGATTGTGAGAGAGATGTCCGACTGCCCGTTTAGGCCTGATCCGGGCCTAAACGGGCAGTCGGACATCTCTTGAGAGGTCCCATATTGGAGAGGGTACAGGCTGGGCTGAGGGACAACCCCCCTCCATGCACGAATTTCGTGCACTGGGCCTCTAGTTTATAATATTTGTTTAAAAATTAAAAATATATATAATAAAGAAATTCATGTAAATTCTATTTTAAAAAGAGAGAGAGAGAGAGAAAGAATTCATGGACTCGGACAACTGTGTGGTGATTGCAAGGGGGAGGGGTGTGGGAGGAGGTAGAAGAAGGAATGGAGGAATTAATGGTGATAGGGAAAAAACATTAAAAAATTATATTATTTATTCTAAGTATTTACTCACTCCACAGTGACAAATAAATATAGCTTTGAGTTTGTCAGATTAAAATTATTTAACAAATATTTATTATCTGCCAGAATTCTATTAAATAAGCAAAAAGCCTCATTCTTCTTTAATATTAATGAATATGAACAGAGTACACATAACTGTTCTAAACTATTGTAAATGCTAATATGCTGTTTATTTAGAAAATTTCAGAAAGAATATTTAAATATTTGTGTTGAATAAAATAACAAACATACTTTTAATTAAGAATTAGCAAACATTGGTTTCTCCTTTATCATACTTCACAATCATCACATAAACTAAGACTATCCTATGGGATAGTCTTCAATAGGCTAGAATTTAGTGATCATTTTGGCATTAAATAGAAATCTTGAGATAAAGAATCATCTAAATTTAGTTTCAAAGACAATACAAAACTAAGTATAATTATCATTAGTATTCAAACAATTGGTATGAGCTTGCCTTACACACTGTGAATAATCTCACACATTATATAGAGTTTGTGGATAAGGAAATCTACATACTTTTATTCTAACACAAAGCAAGATAAAAATGGATGCTTGAAATCTTGAGACTAGACTACACCTTGAATCTTAATGTTTAATTTGGACTTAATGAAAGTCAGGAGAGAGAGAACAGGGTAGAAGAGGTACTGATCTGGTGGCAAGAATAATAACATTTATTTGATTTGTCTATTAATTTATTTGTCCATTTTAAAATATTTTTGAAGAATCTAGTATGTGTTAGGAGCTGAGGGTGTAAAGATAAGCAGGGCAGCCAGGGTCCAGTATTAAGACAATTAAAAATTTTCTACCTAGCAGATACATAGATTAAAAGCCTTAGTTCCTTACCCAAATTCCTTTTACTACAAATTGGACATTGCCACTTAAAGGTAGGACACCTTGCCCGATTGGTGTGGCTCAGTGGTTGAGCTTCAACCTGTGAACCAGGAGGTCACACTTTGATTCCAGGTCAGGGCACATGCCTAGTTGATCTCTCTCTTTCTCTCTCTCTCTCTCTCTCTCTCTCTCTCTCTCTCTCTTCATCTCTGAAGTTAATAAAAATGTAAATGGGGACCTCCAACAAGCAAGTACTGGTGAGGATGTGGAGAAAAGGGAACCCTAATACACTGCTAGTGGAAATGCAGACTGGTGCTGCCACTGTGGAAATCAGTGTGGAGTTTCCTCAAAAAAATTAAAAATAGAACTGCCATTTGACCCAGTGATCCCACTTCTAGGAATATATTCTAAGAAGCCTGAAACACCAATTAGAAAGAACATATGTACCCCTATGTACATAGCAGCACTATTTACAATAACTAAGATTTGGAAACAGTCCAAGTGCCCATCAGTAGATGAGCGGATAAAAAAGCTATGGTACATTTACACCATGGAATACTATGCAGCAGTGAAAAAGAAAGGCTATCTTACCCTTTGAGACAGCATGGCGGGACCTGGAGAGTATTATGCTAAGCTAAATAAGCCAGTCAGAGAAAGATAATTATAACATTATCTCACTCTTATGAGGAATCTAATGAATAAAATAAATTGGTGAACAAAATAGATCCAGAGACATAGAAGCATGGAACAGACTGTGGCATCTCAGAGGGAAGGTGGGGGAGGGTTGGTGAAAAGAGATCAACCAAAGAACTTGTATGCATATATGCATAACCCACGGACACAGACAGTGTGGTGAAGACCTGGGGCGCAGGGCGGGGGCAGGCTAGATGGGGTCAATGAGGAAAAAAGGAGAAATATGTAATACTTTCAACATAAAGATTTTTTTAAAAGAAATTTAGTAAATTGGAAAAAAGAAAATGGGACCTCAGTCTGAAAAGCACAAGAAACTTCTGATATCTGCCAACAACCATGTGAGCTGAGCTCCAGAAGGAATGCACTGGCCAACATCATGAGTGCAACATTGTAAGACTAAGATCCTGGGCCAAGGACCCAGTTAAGCCATATCTAGACTCCTAATCCAAAGAAACTGTGACTTAGATAATGAATATATGCTGTTTTATAAGCCACTGATTTTTGTGGTGATTTGTTACTCAGCAAAAGAAAATTAATACGACTCCTTACTTTTGTCTCTATTTTTCCTGACCTACTCCCCTTATATCACTTTGATCTGGATACTCGGGCCTTCTTTCTGGTCCTCACTTCAGGGATTTTGCACATGCAGATCCCTCTGCCTGGAAAACTCCCTGCTCTTCCTAAGGCTAGCTCTATCTCAGTCTGCTCCTTTATATCAGCTTGTTTGACTACCCTGTCTCAAATTGATGCTTTCTTATCCCATTATGGTTTAGAAATAAATTTGTTTCTTTTAAGACATTCATCAAAATGTATTATAACATACTTATTTATTTACTAATGTACTTAACTTCTAGATCCTCCACTAGAATATAAGGTTGTTGAAAGAAAGCATATGTTTTATACACACTATTGTATATCCAGCACCTGGCCTGGCATATAGTGAGTTCTCAATCATATGTGCTAATTGGATGAGTAACAGAAGAGGTAAGATAATGCAGACTCTTATAGATAATGGCAATAAGTTTGCATTTAAGCTGGGGTGGACATTGTTCAACATAGTTCTTAGAATATCTACTCTGGTGTTCTGAGGAGTTGATAAGTGTCATAATGGTGACACATTTAAAATTTATTAATTTAGAGTTAGAATCAATAAGATGATTATGGGTTAAAATGGAGAAAAAAGGACTAAGAAGACTTTATGTATGAATGTGGGTAAGTAGATTGGTAGGTAGGTAGATGATAGGTAGGTAGGTAGGTAGGTAGGAGGTAGATGGAGGATGCTAGGAAATGGCAGAGATGAATGGTGGAAAATACCGTTCACTAACAGTGTTGACTGTTTCTGAAGGAGAAAATGGGAGGAATTAGTAAAATAATCTTCCAGGCTAACTTGGTTCTCTGGATAGTAAGGGTACCATTCACTAAAATTCAGAGTACAGAAAGGATGAATCACTGTCTTTCTATTTTGTACAGAGATATTTATGTATATATCCTTTCAACTATTACTTGAGTTGTTAGTTATACTTGTTAGCACCTAGAATAGTGCTTTGTAACAAGAGATATAAAATAAGTGCTCCTTAATTTGATTTTTGAATTAACTTTAGGTTTGATTTACCTTTAAAATGTTTACAAACTGCATTATTGAAATTAACTATTTCATAAGAATTGGAAAAAGTGTTTGGCAGGAAAGAGAATTCAGGAAGAAAATAAGTCAGAATGGCAAGTTTGGTCTAATGCCAGATTGTCTTTGATTGCAATAATAATACTTTTAGAATGTCTCTTGCATCCCTCACTGTCTCATTTTTTAACTTGACTCCATTGTTTGGTGTTGATGTCTCCACATTTTTTCTACTTTTATTAAAATTAGGGAAATATAAGCACTACAGGTAAAAGTAGGATTTATAAGGATTGCAATAGATTGAGATTGAAAGTGAAATGTTTAATAAATTATCTTGTAGATAGACATCTTCTCACAATGCAATTGAAGCAGAGCCAAAATGGATGTGGTACAATTTGGAGCCCTCTCTCAGGGACATGCTGATCTAACTAAAATAGCTCTCTGATAATTATCAGTTCATAGTCAATAAAAATAATTGTATTACAGTGCTACCCTGTGATATATATCCTAAAATGTATATATGTATGTATGTGTTAATGTGTGTATATGTATATATAGTGTGTATATATGCATATCATATGTACTTATGCATATGTGTACATATGATACATATAATATCTATATCTCACAGAGCATAGATAGGTAGATAGATGATTGATGATAGAGATAGATAGATAGATAGATAGATAGATAGATAGATAGATAGATAGATGCCCTACAATATGCAAAGACTTGTGTTGGTGAGATTTGTATGGATTATCAAAGTGTTGGACTTTATCCTAGAGGCAATACAGAAATCATAAAATTCGTATGAAAGGGACTGACATAATCAAAATTGTTTTCAATAACTGGAAATAGAGTGCAGAATATTTTAGAGCATCTTATTAGTCAACAATTCTTCCAACACAACACCCGGTGATGTGCAATGATCAATTTTGAGATATAGTTTTAGTAAATATTTCATTTTAATTAATTACATCAGTCAATGGTGTTCCCATGCTAATCTTTCCAGCCTTACATTATGATGTTCTTGCATAGAATAGCAAATGAAGGTCTAAGCATTGCACATGAAACTTGCAGGTGAAGAAAGAATCAAGCTGAGAAATTTGGGCGAGATTGCATAGGTGGAATTGACAGAAATTGGTGAGAAAAAAAAGTTTGAGGAAGGAGCTATTAAGGGTGACAACAGAATTTCCAGGTTGGGAGAATGGGTAATTAGTGAATTCATTAATTGAGATTGGGAGTAAATAATATTACATTTGGGGGATGAGATGGAGAAATGAGTTCAAATTCAGTCATGATGGATTGTCAAGATTTTACTGCGAGCATACCAACACTATCTCACTTGAAATATTTTCACTACTTAGTGCCTAAGAATAGCATTGCATAAAGGTTTTAATATATATGTTGTGAATTTGAGCAGATAAGCTTCTTGCAAAAAAAAAAGATAAGCAAAGAATTGTATGTATTTTAATCTATTCAACTATTTATTAAGCAAATTTCAATGGATCAAAAAGCTACATCATTTAAATAATTTACAATGCGTAGATCTTACCCTCAATATAATAGACCCACCGGGACATTTCAGTCCAATAAAATCAGTGCAGTACAGACATTGTCTAATAATCCATAGCTACTATCAGACTATGATTAGCCTCCGGCTGAGCCCACAAACCAGGTCAAGAATTGCAAATATAAAAGAATAAATAAATAAACCTAAGGAAAACAAACCTCAAATATCTTGCCTCAATTATAAAATATTTCAGACAAAAATAGAGGTATAATAATTTTCTTGAATGTCTCCCACAGTCCATAGGCATATAGATGACACTCTTGAGATACCTTTTGGATTTATTTCTGAATTATCTAGAAAATTGACTATTCTCATATTAATGCTGCCTGTGTGAAATGTGGGTTATTGAAGTATTTTTGTGTGCATTTCTGAACCATAGCACATGCTCCTGTGTCCTGGCTACTGTCAAACACACAGCTATGATCCTATAGCCATATATGACAGCCAATGTTGAGGCAGAAAGCTTTCCTTTTCATGGCCCAACGAGTAACATAATTCAGTGCAAATGATCAATATATTGACAGAAATATTTTTTAAAGCTTGCTCAACATAATGTATTGTTTTTGGTACAATCAGACTTGGTTCATATAAATCAGTTTGAAAATTTCATCTTCTTGTGCATTAAAATGTGTCTAAAAAATTGACATGTAATGGCATATTATTTCCAACTTTCTGTTTACTATTTCAATATAGCAGGCAAGAAAACCATGAAAATAGACAAACCAAACAGAAATTAAGAGTTGACTAAATTCTTCCTTTCAATGGAAATAAATGTTTTATTATTTACAGATGAAGTATTTTTCTCTGAAATGATACTGTGTGAATGTTTATGACATTTTCTGTGAAGGGATCTCCATTTTATACCTTCCCCTATAAGAAGACTAACATGAATGAAACATTACAGATACAGTGAAGTTTACCTCAAGGTCACTTTCGCAGGGATAGAGCTCACTGCTGACAGCTGATCAGTGACTCATAAAAGCGCTGTGCTGGGGTTCACCTGATACTCTAATGGTGATGCACCTACCTTGTTTTATGTTCAGTAATGATACTCATAGAGACTGTGAAAATCCACTAACAAGACCCACATGAAGAAGTGATCACCTCCCATAATAATGTATGACCATGCCATGAATAATATTTTGAAAGGTTTAAATGGATCCCTGGAACCCTGTCCCATGAATAGCCAGACTGCCACTCATTTACTGAGGAAAGTAGGTAAAAGTCAAACTTTGACAAGATGTACAGAAACAGCCAATTTCTCTTAGAAGTTAAATGTATTTGTCCTTGAACTGCAACTGGTTCATAAATATTTCCTTTG
The DNA here is from genome assembly GCF_027574615.1 of Eptesicus fuscus. NCBI lineage: Eukaryota > Metazoa > Chordata > Mammalia > Chiroptera > Vespertilionidae > Eptesicus > Eptesicus fuscus. The sequence goes on along the minus strand of NC_072480.1, from coordinate 44,820,948 downwards.
ACAGGTATGTTTTATTCTCACATATTTGTTTGTGGTTAATAGTGTAAAACGTTCACTCTTAAATGTCAAATTATCATTTTTATTCAGAGTTTTTGACAATTGCTACTCTCTAAGTATATTATTTAGATTTATTTTCAGAGTATAGAAAAACTGTATAGCTTCTATTGCATTAAACGTTTTATACAAAGACATGTTTCCTTAAATCATTTTTTTCCTCAGTATGCGGCACTGCGTTATAACATGCTGCTAGAAGATTATTATGAAATGTCAAACATCTACTAGGGTCCATATTGATTTTCATAATAATATATATTGTTGAACACCTACGGGGAGTACTGCACTGTATTGTATGCCATAGCAGTATAGAGAGTGTAGAGAAAACAAGTTCCTGACCTTGAGGAGCCTGTCACCAGTGCTGCCTGGATAAAAGCATGTTTCCATAAACAAAATTATAAGTATGATGTAAATGAATCAAAGTAGTGGTTATTACAGTGAAAAATACTATTATAACGCTATGTTCTCTACCACCTGAATGTAAGAAAAAGGATCATGCATCTTTATTTTTCTAAAATTAGTCAGGATGTAGACTTTAATTTTCTAAGTTAAAATAAATGTAGATCATAGTTCAGTAACATGTCTTTTGGGAAATTCAGGCAACTCTATACAAATAATTTGATAATTTTAGTGAAAAATTCAGCTTAGCAAAAGTAACACTGGTAAGGCTGGGAGGATTAAACAGATATATATTCATAGAAGAAATAGAATTTGAAGGAACTTTATTTGTGAAAAATAGTATCAGATACTAATGATTTCACGAAATAATTCTACCATATATTTAAAAACATTTATAATGTAAATGATCAAAAACATTCAAATTTATTTTATTAAGAAAAAATAATATTGGTTTATAACTTGACCAAGATAGTAAACAGCAAGGTGAATCACACACTGATATTACTTATAAGTATCACAAAATTTCAAAATGAAATAATAGTATTTTCCAATATACCATGTCTGTTAGACTGAATGTTGCACCCCCAAAAAAATTCATATGTTGACGCTCTAATCACCAATGTGATATCATTTGGATATGGGGTCTTTATGGAAATAATTAAGGTTAAATGAGGTCATAAGGATGGGCCCCTGATCTAACAGGATTAGTGTTCTTATAAGAAGAGACACCAGAGAGAAACCTCTGTGTGTCCAGTAGAATTCTCTATAAAGAGAGAACAACCTGTCTTAGAGCTAGCTCACTTAAGAAAATGTGAACCCATAAATACAGCCTAAGGCTTTCTCTAGCAGTGTTTATTTAATGTTTTGTATCACCAATGGCAACCTCATCTTTTGAATCCACTACCTTTGAACGTCGGCATCATTATTTTTTCATTCCTTACGTATAATGCATGATTAAGTTTGACAATGCCATCTTTCCACATTTACTGTGATAGGTTCTAACTCCAACCTGCCCCACCTCCACAACACCTTGCTTGACTGACCTCTGCAGAACTACTTGCTCAGTAATTTAGATTCTAAAACAACCCAATGAAAGTTTCAGTACTGTGTGTATTACCAAGCCCTTAACCTTCTGCTGTTATAGCAAATAGTTTAACTATATGTGATACATTGCACAACTTTGCCTTTGTGTACTTTTCTTCCCATTGCCCCCCTCCCCACTCCTGTTCATGCCCTCACCCCCTGGTGTGTCTATTGGTTATGCTTATATGCATGCATACAAGTCCTTTGGTTGATCGTGGCCATTTTTTTTTAATTGCTGACCAATTCCTTTTAAATATTTGTGATTCAGAAAGAAGTCCTACATAAACTTAATTCATCCATTCATTTAGTCATTTGTTTATTCAACAAAAATCTTTTTGTGTACCAGCCATGTGCCAGTCAGTGTTCTAAACACTGTGGTAGAAAAATAAAGTTTGTGTCTTCATAGAGCTTAAATCCTAGTGAAGGGAGACAGAAAATAAACAAAAATAATTAAACAAGGCAATTTTGACTTGTGATTCAGTGAAGCAAATAGCACAGGGTAATTCAATGGAGCAAGACTGAGTGAAAGGGATTACTTTAGATTTAATGATCCAAAAAGACCTATTTGAGACGGCAGTGATGAGCTTAGAACTGATAATTAGGAATCAAACATGTGACAGAGAATTATAAATGCAAAGTCCTGAAAGTGGGAGAAATTTTGGTTTAAAACAAAATAGAATCATGTCATATACATAAGCAAGATCTGATTATAATGTTTCTTTTGATTTCCTGTGCTATGAATTTTGGTGGCCAGCAAGGGTTCGATATGTATATTTGGTTCAGATAATACTGTGTAGGTTAAGTTTTGGAACTAAGGAGCCCTGCAAAAGAATATGAGGGAATTCACTTCAGGAGGATGTATGAATATTGTGCAAAATGTAAAAAATGTGTTGTAGACAGGAACAGACTTCTAGTTTTGCCCCAATGAGCTCTCTTGTATCCAATTAAGTCACCTGACTGCTTTTGTCATTATGTAATCAGTCGGCACACATTTCAAGGAGCAGAGGAAATATTCCCAAATTACTACACACTTTCACTTGAAATTAGTGCTTACTTTAAACTGAAGCTTAGTGCTAGAAAAGGCTCACTTAATCTCTATCAGAGAAAATTAAGGGAGACAGTGTTTACAAAAGTAAAAGAAAGTGGAGAGCTGGTTTTAGTGAGGGAATTCAGTTAACATAAAGATCCAATCTAGGTAATTTATATAAAAGGCCCAATTTCTTAAATTATGTTTAATTGTCAATTCTTCACTGTCTTTGCAGATGCAATAATCAATCTATGATCATTAACACTGAAAATCTTCTATTGTTGTTTCTTCATATTTTTAAGCAATTCATGAATTTTAGAAGTTTGATGAGGGGGTACAGGATGAAGGGGATCAATGGGGGAAAACAGGGATATCTATAATACTTTGAAAAAGAAACCAGGATATCTATAATACTTTTTTAAAGTTTAATAGAAATATAGGATATATATGTGTATATATATATATATATATACACATGTATATACACATATATATGTATATATATATATACATATGTACACATATATATATAAAAGCGCAATATGCCAATCGACCGGACCATGGAACGACCAGTTGCTATGACTTTCACTGACCACCAGGGGGCAGATGCTCAACGCAGGAGCTGCCCCCAGCCCGCAGGCCCCGATCACTGGCCAACCTCTCCATCTCTCTCCCCAGTGTGCAGGCTCCGATTGCCTGATGGGGAATGGGGAACCAAGGGTGGGTGGCAGTGGAGTGGGTGGCACCAGGCAAGGCGGGTGTGAGCAAGCAGGACCCTGGTCGCCCTACACACAGAGGGTGACCTCTGTTGGTGGCAGGGGGCAGGGCCAGCTGCCAGCAGCCAGGAAAGATGGCTCTGATCGCAGGCCAGGCCTAGGGACCCTACCCATGTACAAATTTTATGCACCACGCCTCTAGAATATATAGTCAAATACAATGTCTAGAAATATCTAAATGACAAGCTATATTTTCAGATTTGATATCCACATCTGCAGGCCTATACTATAATTTCAGTGTCTTAATGACATAAAATCTATACTACTAAAAGGGTAATATTCTAATTAGACTGAATAGACTGGACATCTTCCTGACGTCCTTCCAGATGTCCTTCTGGATATCCTTCCAGACAAAGCCACGATGGCAGGGGCAAGGTAGAGGCAGTTAGGGGCAATCAGGCTAGCATGGGAGAGTGGTTAGGGGCAATCAGGCTGGTAGGATGTAGCAGTTAGGGGCGATCAGGCCGGCAGGGGAGAGCAGTTAGGGGTGATCAGGCCAGCAGAGGAGCAGTTAGGGGCATCAGGCAGGAAGAGGCAGTTAGGGGTGATCAGGCAGAGGGGTTAGGGGTGATCAGGCAGGCAGGTAGAGGAAGTTAGGGGAGATTAGGCAGGCAGGTAAGCGGTTAGGAGCCAGTGGTTCCAGATTGCAAGAGGGTGCAGGCCGGGCTGAGGGACCCCCACCACACACACACATGAATTTTGTGCACCAGGCCTCTAGTAATGGTATAATGATTGAGAAATTAGAATCAAATACAAACTGCTAGTTATTCCCATAATAGATAGAAGCTGCTGTTAGCATCACAAAATGACATTACAGGCTGAATGTAAACCATGTTTATGTAATGTTTTGAAGCTTTCCTAAAGAAAATGCTTTTCAAACCTACTAGGATGAGACTTATTTCATATTAATGATTGGGTTTTCTTTCATTTGATCTACAGGTCATAAAATTGCTGAATGATTTTCTCTTTCTAATTTTTAGGGACATTAGAGCACATTGAGAATTTAAAAGTAGAGAGAATAGTAAAATGAACCTCTTCTCCAGTTTCCACAATAAACAATGAATGGCAACACTTTTCCCATGTATATCCACATACCCACATATCCCTCCCACTCTCCCCTGGGTTCCTTTGAAATAAATCCCAGAAATTATATAATTTTATCTATAAATGTATCATTTTTTCTGAAATTCCTAAAAGAAACCACAGAGGGGCCACTGAAACAAGTTGCAGGAATCCGTTTCCTTAGGGAACAAGGAACTGGGATGTGGGGAAAAAGATAAAAGTGAGGAGCCAACACCAGCTTACCAACCAATGATCACACACATGCTCATTTGAATTTTTAATCACCACTAAAAATGTAAAAAAAGGAATTCACATTATGACATTCAGACTGTAGTCAGAGTCTTATTTGTCATTCATAAGAAATTTGTAAATCAAAAACTTGTTTACTGAAATAATATTGTCTATTGTTAGGTGCAGGTACATCTATATGTAGTTAATTGTCCTCTTGGTAGTTACAAAATAGTCGCAGGGATGTAAAGTACAGCATAGGGAATATAGTCAATAATGTGCCAGATGATGGGTACTTGAATTACTGGGGGTATAAATTCATAAATTATATTATTGTCTAACCACTATGCTGTAAGCCTGAAACTAATGCAAACTAATATTGAAGGTCAATTGTAATTGGAATATAAAAATTAAAAAAAATAAAATAAATTGTCCTTTTTTAATCTTGTGTTCTCCACAGGCTATAAAATATGTCCACCCAAATGGGACATAACTCTCTCAATGCAGTTCATATTAACCTTCAGTGCCCCTCGTAGCTACAACCCTTGGACCTTTTCTTTTCTTTTCTTTTCTTTTCTTTTCTTTTCTTTTCTTTTCTCTTCTTTTTTTTTTCTGTTGTTTCAGATTAGTTCTTTGACATAAGCCAAATCTATTTGATGTTTGTTCTACCACATGAAGAACACATAAGTACCTTTCTTGAATTTGTTATCTGCCATAGTATAGTAGTTTATAAGCATTCATACAGACCTTATCTCATTTTAGCATCTCAATTAGCCCAATCAGGAAGGCGATGTGATATATATTTTTTATTAAAAAAATAAAAAATTCCAGGAAGCATATTAGGATAACAAAAAGGTATGTCCTTAAGAACTTGGAAACATAAGAAACAATGTTACTCTTAAAAAAAGGAAATCACCATATAATGGGTAAAAGGAGAGAAGTGCAATGATTTAAGAGCCAGTTCCTGGTGTGTCATGGCAGGCTGATCCCTGCCTGAAGGCACCTACATAAGGAATAAGAAATGCTTTACTCAGGGGACATATGATGAGCGTGAGACTGAGACCGGTCAATGAGGTAAGCATGGTCTATGCCCTACACTGGCCAAGGAGACAGTGCTTTCTCAGGACCATCTGGTCCACCTGGATCAGAAATAGCATTTCTAAGCCTGAGGAGCAAACTGAACTTTCCATAGGTTATATGATTTATCTCTCACATACTGATATCTATTACCAGAGCATAATTAAGAATCTAGATCTGAATTGCTTTATCCCGTGCCTCTTTATCTAAATAGGTGTTCTCAATTGTGGTCCTCAAAGCAGCAGCCTCTGCATGGCAGGCTGAAAATCTGGTTAGAGAAGCAGATTTTTGTCCCTATCCCAGATCTACTAAATTGGAAATTCACAGTGGGGTCCAGAAATGTGTGTTTTAACAAGTCTTCCCTCCAGGGTTTCTGACACACTTCGTATTTGAGAACCACTATTGTAGGACACAGCACAATGTCTGCACAAAGGAGATATTCAAGATGATGCACTTCTCATAATCTTCAGGATGTTGAGATAGGGATAAAAACTGAAAAATGGGGTGGGGCAATTATTTATTGTTGTATTACTTTCCATACTAATGTTTCTATGGAAAATAATACAATAATCCTATCTAATAAAGAGTAATATGCAGATTGACCATCACTCCAACATACAAGATGGCTGCCCCCATGTGGTCAAAGACCTGCCCCCATGTGGACACAAGATGGCCAGCAGGGGAGGGCAGTTGGGAGGGACCAGGCCTGTAAGGGAGGGCAGTTGTGGGCGATTAGGCCAGCAGGAGAGGGCAGTTGGGAGGGACCAGGCCTGCAAGGGAGAAAAGTTGGGGGCAACCAGGCCTGCAGGGAAGGGCAGTTGGGGGGACACAGGCCTGCCTGCAGGGGAGAGCAGTTAGGGGGGACCATGCCTACAGGGGAGGGCAGTTAGGGGTGATCAGGCCTGCAAGGAAGGGCAGTTAGGGGCAAATAGGCTGGCAAGGGAGCAGTTAGGCATCAATCAGGCTGGCAGGGGAGTGGTTAGGGGGCAATCAGGAAGGCAGGCAGGCAAGTAGTTGGGAGCCAGCAGTCCTGGATTGTGAGAGGGCAGTCAGATATCCCTCAAGGGGTCCCAGATTGGAGAGGGTGCAGGCTGGGCTGAGGGACACCGCCCCCCTCCCCCACCGTGCACAAATTTTGTGCACTGGGTCTCTAGTACTATATAATAAAAGCCTAATATGCAAATTGTCCCCTCAACCAGGAGTTCGACCAGGGGGTGGGGCTGGCTGGCCAACCACAGGAAGGGAGGCCCCAGCCAGTGGTTATGGCAGGCAGCCGGTGAAGGCCAGCAGCCAGAAGCCACTAGGGACCCTACCCCAGCACAAATTTCATACACTGGGCCTCTCTAGTCCTATATAATAAAAGCCTAATATGCAAATTGTCCCCTCAACTGGGAGTTCAACCAGTGGGTGGGGCTGGTGGTGGCGGCAGCAGGCGGTAGAGGGAAGTGAGGCACCCCAGCCGGCAGCCAGCAGCTGCTAGAAACCCTACCCATGCACGAATTTCATGCACTGGGCCTCTAGTAAATAATCATACAAGAATAAACTCTTTTGTCTGCTCACAACTGTAAACCTACCTTTGTCCCATTCTGAATCTGTTAAACATCCTTTTCTGGGTTTGGTGTAGTATAAAGAGAAAACCTGCCAGGTTGATGTGGCTCAGTGGTTGAGTATCGACGTATGAACCAGTAGGTAACAGTTTGATTCAGGTCAAGGGCACATGCCTGGTTGTGGGCTCAATCCCCAGTAGGGGGCATGCAGGAGGCAGCCAATCAATGATTCTCATCATTGATGTTTCTATCTCTTTCTCCCTCTCCCTTCCTCTCTGAAATAAATAAAATACATTTCTTTTAAAAAAGAGAAAACCTAAAATAGGTTCAGCTTGCAGATTACTCCAGCATTATATGTTGTATTTTAATTAAAATCCTACTGATAAGTAATCAAAGTATAGCCTAGCACAATGCTTCTGTTGAGGGTATGAAGTTTCACTGTTGATAAATTGCTATGTGAGTAATCCATTGCTGATAATTAAAAGTTAAGGTAATTAAGAAAACAGCGATGAGAATTGTTAATACACATCTATTAAAACATTGCATTGGATTTAAATTGCATTGGATTTAAAAGTTGCTTGAAGTTTTTCTAATTAATTGAATATGTGCCTAATAATTCTTGATGCTATTATTTCAAAATACAATTATGCAATAATGTTACATCTGTATGGATTTATAGTTTCCCATGAATTTTCTCCTGCAAAACTCAAAACAACCTCAGTAAGCAGCTCAAGGTGATGAAGCGACTGTCCCAAAGTTACGTAGCTGATAGGTGAAGGAGCTTGTGCAAACCATCATACACATGAATAACTTAGAGTTTTCCTCCAAAATTCAATATTATACAGATACTACAGATGCTTTAAAAAAAACAAGCACCAATACTCTGAGGTTTAACTGTTGTCCAGGGATCTGACTTTTCTGAACTAGTTGCTATAATTGTGTGTGAGTGCTTTGTGCTAAACCAATTCACAAAACACAGTGTTCTGCAAGAGGTACAGGATTCATTTTTAAATTTTTGCAAACTGGTTTCTGCTAGCACTTTCTCTCATGGGATTCCAAAGTTAGAGCTGCCTGGGTGGCAGCTGGGTTTTATTTAGTTACTTGAACTAACACGAATTCCAGATACTAAACATAGAATTAGTGAGACTATGCAGACACAATTACTAACTTTTCCATAATAACCTTGGCTATGAATGGCCACTGCAAAGATACCTCTTAATCACATTTCTGTTCCACATTGCAGACAACAATGTCTTCCCACTAAATGTTAATTTTCATTTTCACTGGTATGTTTCCCTATCATCTCCTATTTCAGCAACACAAGTGTTGTGGAAATCATTGCTGTGTTACTACTTAAGTGTTCTAAAATGTCTTGAATTGTAGTCCAGAAAACCAACATTATGATATCCAGTTATGAGTCTGCAATTGAATGCTCCAGACCACTGCTTTAGAATCCTATAACTACTGCACAGTCATTGTAAAATAACCAATAGCAATGCATGAGCTCAGGAGGTTTTACTCTACTTCTTATTTTATTCTAATTTTAATAATATTCCTCATTTTAGTGAGCCTTTCAGCCTGTTGGAAGCCATTATAAAAATAATGCATTCCAGAGTGTGTATGTGCATGCATGCACACACATATACACATGCACACACATGCACACATATATACAATGTATACACACTTTGGTTGTCATTATTAATTCCAATGGGTTAAATCTGAAAAGAAACATCAATTGAGCTATCAGCTGTGTGTGTGTGTGTGTGTGTGTGTGTGTATATATATATATATATATATATATATATATATATATATATAAAATACTTGGGACTTGAATACAAATAAAGTCATATTTCTTATTTTACATATTGCAAAAGACCTGCAATGGCATGGCCAGCCTACAACTCTAGATAAGCAAAAGATCACTATTCCTTGATTTTGATAGGCATGACATGAATTTCTATTTTTATGACAGCCTTCTTAGATTAATATTAGAATTAGTTGGCATTCCCTGTCACACACATCAACTGCCAGCACAGAAATTTTTTAAGGAGCATTCAAAGCACCTGGAAGAAGGCAAACTTAGATTCTAAAAATAGTGACAGGTAATCCACCAAGAGTCATGAAAATACAATATAGAGGAGCAAGAGGCTGAAGGGATTATGAACACTGCTGTTTCAATTTATAGGTGGCTGAACTGAGGCACATTAAAGTAGATAACTTGCCCAAGGTCACTGATAACTCTTTAAAATTTCTTGGGTCATATTTCAAAAAAAACACCAATGTCTCTGTGACCTTGGAAAATTTATCTAGTTTAATATCAAAATATACCTTAGTATTATAGGAAAAACTCAAATCTAGCATTCTCAGTGCTCAGAAAAAAATGGGGCTCAAAATTTATTCATTATCTACCATATACCATAATTGTGTTCTACCATTGTCTTATTCATGTTCTCAGTTTTGTCTTTTGATTCATTTTCATTCATTATTAAAAAAATAATACCAATAGAATGACATTTTATTGAGTACCTATTATGCACTGTATATTCTATATACTTTATTTTAATTTTTTCTAATATATTAGATATATCTGTTAATGATCTACCGTCAATCATGAGATATATCAAGGTAAAGAAATCAGGAAGAGAAATGCCATAGTATGAAAAAAATGTCAGTATAATTAAGTCTACAAAGGTACAGAACTAATGCCAATCACTAGGTGGATTATAGTTATAGGACAGAAGGTAAATGCTATAAACTATGACCATTTAAAAATAGTACTATGATTAACATAAAGTATGAGAAATATTGGGGAAAACCACAAAAGTGAAAGTGAGCTTATTGCTTTATCTTTCATATTTCAGATAAAATAGAATGAGTTGGTCATTTCATGTTTCATAGTTGAGAGGCAATAGATCCCAATTAATATTGCTAAATCAAGAAATAGAAATGTATGTGTATTATTTAAACTCAGCTGTATAATTCGAAGCTCTGCATTCTATTTAAAGCAAGGAAGAATACCAGGTGATGAAGGATATGGTGGACTGGCTTGCTCACCATAGATATGAACAGAGAACAGACAGCTAAGATCTACATTTCCCAGACTTCTGTGTGTACGCTTCCAGACGTGCTTTAGTATCTAACAGACATATGCATTCCCTGAGACCGGAAGTGAGAAAGAGAAAATGAAGTACAAAGCATTCATTTTCTGATAGAGATCACAATGGCAGAGACGCGGCCCAGCAGGAATGGCAGTTTTCCTGATTGTGACAAACTCAGGGCCATGGTCACATCTTTCTGTTTCAGTAGTTTCTTGGTGACATTACCTGGGGTTTCTCACCATAACCATAACCGAGCACTGCAGTCCTAGGAGGAGAAAGAGAAAGGAACACTCACCAGAGTCTTTCCAACAATTTCACAAAACACTGAAGTACCTCGTAGTAAAGCTTCTTCTGCTTAAAATGTCTATAGTGGTTTCTGCTGTCTACAGTTGGATCTTAACACATTGTTTCTCCTTTCTCTCCCCCCCACCCCTTTCATCTCTCTCTCTCTCTCTCTCTCTCTCTCTCTCTCTCTCTCTCTCTCTCTCACACACACACACACACACACACACACACACACACACACACACACAGGCATACCACTGGGCAAAAGATAGGTATGAAAAAAAAAAGAAAAGGAAATGATGATTGAAGATTAAGCACAGTAATTATAACACTACAGCAAATGAGATAAGTTCACCTTGTACCACATTAAATTAAAAAAAAAGATATAGAAAGAGTTGCAATCATAGCAAGGCAGCCCTAAAACAACAGGTAAAGACAATTTCAGGGATGCAAACAAAGAGATGTTAGTTGATAATAGAGATATCAGAGAAATTTAATTGCAAAACATTAATAAGTTAGACAAATAGTGGCACGTTAGAATGATGAAATTTAAACACCACAATGAATCTTTAAGCATCAGGTAACAGAACCAACATACAAGTACTAAGTAGAAAAATAAATTCAGAAATAAAATAGTAACAAGAAATTTAATTTTGCCTCTCTAGACTAGGAGTTGACAAACTTTTTCTGTAAAGGGTCAGATAGTAAATATTTTTTGCTTTGATGACCATACAGTTTCTAGTACAAATATGCAACTGCCAAATACGGCCTATAAATAAACAGGTGTGGCTGAGTTCCAATAATTATTCGTTTACAAAAACAGGCTGCAGCTGCGTTTGCCCATTCCCTGTCTATAATTTGCCAGTTCCTGCTCTAGACTACAATTGATCAACTGAGTAAGCTTATAGATACAAAAAACATAGATTGCTCTAATGGATATAAATAAAGTACAATTCCATATAAAGAGACAATATTTTTTTGAGTTCTGGGAAACATTTACCAAAAAAAATGAAATTACAGTATCAGTTTTTACCATTTATTAAATACTTTCTATTTATTTGCTATCAAGAAATTTACATGAATCAACTCATAATCTCATAAAGTAGGTACAATTATTTTCATGCCCATTTTACAGGTGAAAACCCCTATGGTAGGTTTAAAAAGTAATATTCCTATATTCTCTCCCACTAATCCTCTGCTTGCTCGTTATAGTCCACCAAGAAAGTTTTGAATATGTAGGTTTTCTGTCTCTGTAACCTTTACCCACTGTTCAGGCCAGTGCCCTCTCTTGGCATTTCGACCATCAAATTTTACCCCTTATCCAAGGTCCAGCTCAACAAGACTTCTTCTGTGAAACATCCCCTTTTTCTTTTCCACCTAAAGCAAACTCTGTCCTCCTCCTGTACATTCAGAAGGCTTTGTTCTTCTCTGGTTGCATTATCAGGTATGCACGTGTGTTTTTTCACTGTCTTTGTTTGGAAACCATTAGCTATGTGAACTTATTCTAATTTTTAAAGCATTCATGTATAACAGAAATAACACGTGCAAGGTAAACATTCCTGTATGAATTGAATTTACCAGGTCATTTTTCCTTTTCTTAATGAGTTGTGTATTCTATCAACCTTTATTTTATCAGGTAGTTGTTTTAGGGACATTATTAGAGTTCACTCTAAAGTGGCTAAGAGTGATTTATCCATCTATTGATTGGCTGATAGATATACACACATATATATGAATATGATGTAATTATTATACATAATGAATAAGTTATATGTATGCTTGTGTATTATGTATATATATAATATAATTATTACTGTGACTAAGGATAATACTATGGATAAGGACAATCATGGCTAAGGAATATTCTTCCTCCATGAATGTTTGAACCTTCTATTACAATGTCACGATACCTTTGACCATGTAAAGATTGTGTATGTAAATTTTCATATTGGGAAGGGGGAATATGGTAGAAGAGGGACCCATAGAAGAGGATTATGAAAGCTAACTGAGACTCAGCTGAATTAATTAATACAGGAAAGAGACATTGCCTTCCTCTTGGGCCACAACTTCCTCTGGAAAGTCTTCCCATCAGAGAATCAAGTGGCAAACCAGTGAGCCATGATGATCATGCTGAGTTAGAGCTGCTGTAGCATTAACAAACTGTAACTAATTCTCCACACAGTTTCTCTGTGAAGCAGCCATTCCAACAGATGTGAAAAGCTCTCTGTAAACAATTTTAGCAGTCATGGGTAATCACAATACATTATGTAACAGATATACCCACTAAATTTAATTTAAGGGAAGAGTGGGGATTCATGGAATTCAGTAGAATAGATTATAACTGAATAAGAGATTGCTACAAAGCTACCCAGTGCTTCTTCAGTAGAATCTTCCCTCAGTTTATGTTTCTGGACTTAATGGGTAAATACTAGTATGGTTCTTCTGTGGTGAAAATAATTAAAAATAAAATATCTGCCTATTGTTTTATTGTTGGTAGTGGCAGCTAGTGATTCTTGGCTTGCAAGCTGGCCATGCTGTAGTTCTCAGAACATTTTCTTTGACCACCCCCATTCATGTTAAACCATGAGAAATCTTGTAGCCCTGACCGGTTTTGCTCAGTGGATAGCATCGGCCTGCAGACTGAAGGGTCAAGGGCATGTACCTTGGTTGCGGGCACATCCCCAGCAGGGGGTGTGCAGGAGGCAGCTGATCCTTGTTTCTCTCTCATCGATGTTTCTAACTCTCTATCCCTCTCCCTTCCTCTCTATAAAAAATCAATAAAAATTAAAAAAATAAATCTTGTAAATAAGCACAAATTAAAAACTAAAACTACAAAGAAAACTCACTATTCTCTATTCCCAAATATGAAAATAAAACTTCTGGAAAAGTGCCAGTCATTTATAGAGGATTTTAAGAGTCTTAGTGCTGGAAATGAGATCTAATGAACAGGTCAAAAAAGGTTTATTTATAATGAAGGAATTGCCCTGGCCAGTGTGGCTCAGTTGGTTGGGCACCAAAAGCTTGCTGGTTCAAGTCCCAGTCACAGCTCATGCCCGGGTTGCTGGCTCAGTCCCCGGTAGGGGGTGTGCAGGAGGCAGCCAATCAATGTGATCAATGTTTCTCACATTGATGTTTCTCTCCCTCTCCCTTTCTCTGTCTCTAAAAATCAGTAATAGATAGATGATAGCTGATGATGATGATGATGATGATGATGATGATGATGATAGATAGATAGATAGATAGATAGATGATAGAGATAGATAGATAGATAGATAGATAGATAGATAGATAGATAGATAGAAAAAGAGGAGAGGAGAGGGGAGGGAGGGGAGACAAGGGGGAAAAGAAAAGAAGAGAGAAGAAAAGAAAAGAAAGAGAAAAAAGGAAAAGAAAAGAAAAGAAGAGAGAAGAAAAGAAAAGAAGAGAGAAAAAAGAGAAAAGAAAATTAGGAGTTTTGGTAAATTATTATTTCTCTAGGCAGAGGATAGCACCTCATAAACACTAGCTCATTATACATCACAGCACCTCCACTGAGGTTGTGATGCAAAAAATATCTTTCTGGATGTTATAGAGAAAGATGGAATCCACACATTTCTTTTCCACAACAAACAAACAAACAAACAAAAACTGTCTTGACCACACTTTGGCCCCAGAGAGAGCTGGGAGCCTCTGGATCTATAAAAACAAAAACAGAGCACTTTATGTTTTCCTGTAGGGTGTAATATCCCTGAGGTGGACACAGAGGTGGCCTTTGCCCTCAGTTCTGCAGCCCACTGACTAAAAAAATACTACCCAGTCAGTTTCAGAGAGAGGATTGTGCTAAAAAATATTTTATGAGAATCCAATGAGACTTGTGAGTAGAAGCTTATGGCTGCATTGGAATCAAGGACAAAATTCTTCACTGTATTCTTCCTTTGCAGAACAGCAAATGATGAAACAGGAAGGGGATGGGGTCATGCAAGGATAACCAGTTGGTCATACTAACTGAGGAATAGAAACGTACTGCTCTGAAAAGTGTAACTAGCACTCCAGGGCCACAACCAGCCTCAACAGGAACAGCAATGCTGCCATTGGAAAAGGAGAGTGGAGTCAACACACAAAAGCTGTGCTTGATTGTCCCAATTTCTTATTTTAAAGATAGATGAAGGAGCTTGCGCCAATTCACATAGCTGGTAAAATCTAGGTCTTCTGGTTCCTAGTCTAGCATTCTCCTAAATCATCCACTTGAAAGTAAGAAATCTGTAGGTAAAAAAAAAAAAAAAAAGACAACTACGTTTACAAAGAAAATATTGTGCAAAAATAGAACAGAATTTAATAAAGCACAAGGAATGGTCTGCTCTCTTTACCCATTGAGAATGAAGGAGCTGGGTAATAATAATGATAGTAAATAAAAGTGCACTATGGTCACTCAGAACAGCAGCGCAACCAATGGTGACATTAATGACTAACAACTACAGGCAACACTTAATAGGCATGTGTTTCTCCACACAATTATAAGTACTTTACACATATTATTGCAATAAATAAGGCAAATAAATAAAATATATAGTATGTTAAGTGCTGATCAGAAAGGTCAGACAAGTATGGGGTAGTGTTTTGTGTGTATGTGTGTGTGTGTGTGTGTGTGTGTGTGTGTGTGTGTGTGTGTGTGTGTGGTGTGTTTTTTCAATTTAGAAAGGGTGGCCTAGGCAGGTTTATATTAATTTTGAAATGAGTAATATTTAAGAGACTATTAAGAATAAGATAATAACACTAAAAGGATGATTGATTAAACCATATGCCTACCCTCAAGGAGATCACATTCATATGGAAAGCTAGGGACACAACATCATAATCATGACCTGGTATGGAAAGTGCTGGATGAAGCATTTACAAAGTGTAGCTGGGACCAGACAGGACAGAGCATGTAACTGCAGGAGTGAGGATGAGAGAGAAGGTTGAAGGAAGGTTTTGAAGTAAAGGATAGATTTCATCTCTGAACTCAGATATATACAAGGAAGCAGAAAGTTGTTTCAGGCAGAGAGAATACTAGAATGTGAGCATTAAATAACTGGGTTTTCTGGAAACAGCAAGAAAGGGCGACAGATGTGCAACTTACCTAGGAGCTAATTTGTATGCTTTTGTGCCTATCAGAGAAAGCCATGATGCCATGTTCAGATCCAAAGAAGACTCTACAGTTCTCAAGAGAGAATTTAAATTTAATGTTTAAATATTGAATTCTGAGTATGCACACACAAATTAAGAAAAAGAGAAAGCAAGAGTGGCAGAGAGAGGATTCTATTAAGTGGATTGTTTTTTAAAGCACTTGTACCAAATATAAAAAGAGAAATTCACACCCAAAATCAAATAGACCAGAGTATTATGATACTCTGAGCTCAGCCTTAGGAACATTACAACCCACAATGAACTAAGACTGAAAAAGAATGGCAGAGACCTAAAAGTGCTTTATTTTAACTATGTTTTTGGGCAAGAAGAATTTTAAAAAACAGCCTCAGTGTTTGAAACAGTCTGAAACTAACAGATGATAAAAGAATAACAAAACAATTCTACTTTTCTCTATCTAAAAGAAAAATCTTCAGACTGGAAATGATAAACCAAATAAAATAGAGTGGGGAAGCTCTAGTCTATTTGGCTCAGTGGTTAGAGCTTCAGCCCATGGACTGAAGAAGGGTCACAGGTTTGATTCCAAGTCTAGGGCATGTACCTTGATTGCAGGCTCAATCCCTGGCCCAGGTCAAGGCACGTGGGGGAGGCAAACAATCATTATTTCTCTTCTCTCTCTCTCTCTCTCTCTCTCTCTCTCTCTCTCTCTCCCCTCCCTCCCTCCCTTCCACTCTCTCTAAAAGTCAATGGAAAATATCCCCATCCTCTCTGAGGATTTAAAAAAAAATAGTGTGGAAGGGAACAGTTAAATGACAAGGCCATCTAGGTATTTTAGGTGAATTTATATCAATAGGACAATTACATTTTAAACTTCATCTACTAGCAATATTAAATTGTGTCCAGTGTAAGATTATGAGCAAGTGCTATACCTATTTTGAAAAAGGAAAAGGGAAATTTAAGGAAAAACAGCTCATTTCAACATCAGGCAAAATTCTTGAATAGGTAATCAGTGAATAATGAGGTGAACTGTGGGTACTACGAAAAGAATATATCGGTAATTCGGGGTATTGATATTGGTTTAGGTGGAGCAAGTTATAACAAAATAACCATGTGATTTTTTTTCATGTAGTTATGACACTGGTAAATCAAGAGATTAGTAATTTCCTTATTAAATACCAGAAATAAGGAAAAAATGTAAAGTAAAAGGAAGAAGAGAAAAAGGAAAGGAGAGAGAAAGGAAGGGAGGAATGAAATCTATTATTTGTAGGTCCACAAGACAGAACTAAAAATAATTAGAAGTGATTATGAGGAACACTTTGAATAAGTAAAGAAAATGAAACAGCATTTAAGTTTTGACTCCTTAATTGGTGTTACACCAGGCAATTCTATAACTTATTTGAATCAGCTACAACAACTTCATGACATAGGCATTATCTTGCATGCAATTCTGGTGCATGCACCTGTTTGAGAACAGTCAGTTTAGGCTGTAGTAGGCAGGTCCCACTGCACTCTCAGAACAATGCCGAGAAGAGGTGACCACCCCAGAGCTCTTGCCAGCCCCCAAGCAGCAGAGAGTGTACAGTGGGTGGAATGACCTGCCACCAAGCACCTGACCGGCCTTCTGCCCTATGCCCAGGTCACAGGGGCAGAGACCACAGGAAGGGGCCGTGCCCTGCATGGGCACACAGTGAGCATCAGCTTCACATTCTCTACATCATTGGCAGTTCCAAGGGGAAAGCAAACTGGCAAGAGAGTCATGGACGAGAGTCATGTGATGGAAACAGAAATGATGTGTAACTATCAGCTCACAACAATGACAGAAATAATTGACAGGGTTGACAGCTGCCCCGGGAACAATACCTGAGCCCTGCAAGAACCCCACTGGAGACAAAATTGTCTTAAGGGAAGGCAAGAGGTCCACCAATTTCTCTGGTTGAGGTTGAAAGAGCAAAGGTGATTTACCTAAGCAAATAGCTGTTAAGTGTTTCCTGAGTGTCCTGCATATTTTAGCTCAAGACTCTGCAACCTTCTTCCCATTCTTTCCTTACAATTCTCTTTTATTTTCTATCCTTCTCTTTGCTTCATTGCTCTTTTCTTTCTTCTCTTTCACATCCTTCTCTTCTGATATAATGAAACTGAGTGAGAGGTAAAGAAAATAAATGTTTGGTATTAAATGACCCCATTTACTGTTGCCAGGAGGTGGTCCCAAACCACCTTTCCTTGAGGGGTCTTAGGTGGTCTCACAACAGTATGGCCAATAGGTATCTGCTGCTTATAAACCTGATCTGACAGCTCTGGCTTATAAATATGATCTGCCATCAAGGTGAGATTCTTTCCTCCAGGCCAACAAAACAATTTATTAAAGGTTTCTTTTCTACCACATCCTTAGCCGTTTTTAAGGATAGAGAAGGGAACACAAATATTAAGAATAACTTTTCTCTTTTTTTCTAAAAAAAGAAGTTATTCTTGATATTTAAGGGATGGGAAATCTCATGATAACCCTAAAACTGCAAGGATCATTTGCTATAGATTTAATGGAAGAATGTTAACATTCTTTCTCCTCCTCCTCCCCCTCCCCCTCCTCCTCTTCCTCTTCTTTTTACTGTGGTAAGAACATTTTCAATTTACTTCTGCCACACTTTATTCACTAGATGTAAGTCTAAGTACATCTCACCAAAGATAGGATAATTAGGTTCTACCTATTGACAGGAAAAGTATCTCACAATTTGTGGACATATTTTAAATACACAACTTTGATTTATCACTACAAGTGAACAAACATTTCTTTATAAAAGAAAAATTCTAACAAATATAGTTTCCCATAGTATGTTTACAATCTCAAGGTCATAAATTAACAGATGGCAAAAAGAGTGAAACACATATCTTTGAATAACATAGAGCAGCAGTCGCCAACCGGTGGCCCACAGATCACTGGTGGTCCATGAGGTCCGAAAGGTTAGCGACCACTGATACAGAGCACTCTTTGTTTTTCCAGGTAATCAGTCTCAGCCATAAACTTAACTGAATATGACCAGGTTTAGAATAGTATTCATTTAACTCACTGTAATTGGTATGTAAACAAATGAAAGAGCCAGCAAAAAGTTGATAGGTAGCATAAATGATTTATTCAAATGATAAAAAGAGAGAACGAAGGCTTAGCAGGTAAATACAGGTACTCGCCCCCTCTAACAACCACAACAAAACTACAACCAAAATATAGAAAAACCATCATTTAGAACCACCTGAAATCTGGCTAAATGAAGTCCTACAACCAGAGAAGTAAAGAAGAAAGAACATTGAGATTGGTAGGAGGGCCGGACATGCAGAATAGGCTGGTCCCATGTGTGGTGTGTTTTTAATCAGGAGGGATAGCTCCACTGCAGAGATCTTGTGAGGAGCAAGGGGTCCCAGCCCCATCCCAGACCATGAGCCCAGAGTTCCAGAGCTGGGAGGAGATATCTGCATAACTTCAGGCTGTAGAAACCAGCAAGAATTATGGCTGAGTGACATTGAGGCTGCTGGAGACCCAGGCAGTTCCTCTTAAAGGGCCAGCACAAAAACTTACTTGAACTCAATCCCTCTGGGCTCCAGAGCTGGGGTGGTGGTTTGTAATGAACCTGGAACATTCAGGGAGAAACTGGATTATCTGGAATCAGGGCAAGAACTCAAGGACATCTTTCTCCCAGACAGGAGTGCTCACAGGGGTCATTGTTCCTATGCTGGAACCTTCTTCCTTCCGCCCCAGCCCCCAATCCCCATCACAAAGCTGACTAGCAGCCATATCTGAGTTTCCATTAGCTTGGCTCACACTGTCCACTCAGCCCTGGTGATATTTCTGAGGCCTCGTCCCATCCTATTTGCAGCCCCATCCAAGCTGTTTACAGTGACTTTTCCATATGAATGGCCTGTTCTGGCTCAAGCTTCAGACTTTCCTAAAATATCTCAAACAAGCAGAAGCTGGTGTCAGTGTGCCCCATATTTATCAATAAGAGGCCCAAGACCTGGCACTAGCACCAGCCTGCCTTGCTTCACAGCTTGGCCTCACCTGGGCATGTCTAAGCCCAACACAAGTAGCAGCCATATGCAGTTCTCTCTGTAGCCCTTGCTGGGTGGCCCTAAGCAGTGGCTGACTTTGCACCCCCCAGGAAGCTCCAAAGCCAGTGCAACCAATGGACAGCTTCAGACCATACCAGATTACAGCTCTACATGTCCACAAGCAACACACTCAAGAGGCAGACTCAGTGAGCACCAAAGCCCCACTGAAGCAAGTCCTGCTCCATAGTGGTGTCTCCTGCATAGCAGCTCTTCCATTGTAGACACAGCTGGTCCTCACATCCAATTGGCCTGGAGGTCAATTCCTCCCAACAGCAGTCAAGGCTCAACTACAGCAAGACAGTGCACATAGCCCACACAGGGGTGCACCAAGAGTGCCCAACTCAGGTAACTGGAGAGGCTGAGCCACTGGACCCTAGAGGACACATACTACACAAGGCTACTCTACCAATTCCAGGAGATATAGCAGCTCTACTTAATAAAGAGAAACAAACACACACACACACAACACACACACACACACAAAAAAAAAAAAAAAACAGTCAAAATGGAGAGACAAAGAAACATGTCACAAATGAAAGAACTGAAGAAATCTCCAGAAAAAAATTAAATAAAATGGAAACAAGCAAACTACCAGATACAGAGTTCAAAACAATGGTTATAAGGATACTTAAGGATCTTAATGAGAGCTTTAAGGGACTTATGAGACTTTCAAGGATCTTAGTGAGAATTTCAAAGGCATAAAAAAGGACCAGTCAGAAATTAAGCATACACTAACTCAAATAAAGAATAATTTACAGGGATTCAACAATAGAATAGATGATTCTAATAATCAAATCAATGATTAGAATATGAGGAAGCAAAAAAACAGCCAATCAGAAGAACAAAAATAAAAAAGAATGCAAAAATATGAAAATAGTGTAAAGAGCCTCAGGAGCAACTTCAAGCAACAATTGCATTATGAGGGTGCCAGAAGGAGAAGAGAGAAAGCAAGATATTTAAAAAACGATTTGAAGAAATAATGATAGAAAATTCCCCCTACTTGGTGAAAAAAAAATAGACTTACAAGTCCAGGAAGTGAAATGCAGAGTCCCAAACAAGAGGAACTCAAAGAGGCCCATACCAATACATATCCTAATTAAAATTCCAAGGGTTAAAAACAAAGAGAGAATCTTAAAAGCAGCAAGAGAAAAGCAGTTAGTTACCTATAAGGGAGCACCCATACAACTGTCAGCTGATTTCTCAATAGAAACTTTGTAGGCCAGAAGGAAGTGGCAAAAGATATTCAAGTGATGAATAACAAGGACCTACAACCAAGATCACACTACCCAGCAAAGTTATCATTTAGAATTAAAGGTCAGATAAAGAGCTTCACAAATGAGAAAAAGCTAAAGGAGTTCATCACCACCAAAGCAGTATTACATAAAATGTTGAAGGATATTCTTTAAGAAGAGAAAGAAGAAAGAGAAGAAAAAGAAGAAAGAAGAAGAAATCAAAATATGAATAATAAAATGGTAATAAATACATATATATCAACAATTGAATCTAAAAATCAAAATAAATGAACAAGGAATCTAATGAACAAAATAAACTGATGAGTAAAATAGAACCAGAGGCATGGAAACAGGGAAAAGACTGATGAATTTCATAGGGAAAGGGGGAGGGGGGTGGGAAGAGATTAACCAAAGGTCTCATATGCATATATGCATTACCTAAGGGCACAGACAATAAGGTGGGAAAGACCTGGAGTGGGACAGGAATCAGGTGAAGGGGAGCAAGTGGGTGAAGGACAGCTCAACAATAAAGATTAAAAATCAACAAAAGATGATAGAAAGAGATGAGTGGCTGAAGCAAAGAGTTGGGAGAGTGGTGATAAGTAGAAATGAGACCAGAGAATTAGAAGTGAGTCTGATGATATAAATCTTATTAGGTAGGTAAGTACTTTAAATTTTACTTTTCATGCATGAAAGAACCATTGAAAAGTTTAGGTCAGAGGAATAACCTAATCTGATGTATGTTTTTAAAAAGATCACTCTCGATGCTATGTGGGGAATTGACTGTAATAGTGTAAATGAGGAAACAGGAACAATTAAACTTAATTTAAGACTATTGTAAAAGTCAGGCTTGGACCAGAATGGTAGGGTATAAGTACTGGTTTAGGTAATTCAAATTTGATTACATTTTGAAATTAGAGGATTTGTTGATGAACTGGTTGTAGTTATGATAGTAAAAGAGAATGTCTTTAACATGAAGACTAAAAGAGTGGTGAACCATTTCCTGATATGGAAAAAACTATGGCAAATCCATTTTGGAGAAAAAAGGCCAGAGTTTTTTAGAATGTTAATTTGAGATGCATAACTGAAATATTATCAGTCAGGATAAGCTGGGTTAAGAAGCAGAATCAATAATTCCAAAATATCATTGGAATTATAAAACATATTTACTCTTGCTTCAAATCTAGCAAGCATCAACAGCAAGCTCTGCCCACTTCTTCACTCAAAGAACCAATATATAGAGGCTGTTTCTATATAGCAGTGATAGGCAACCTTTTGAGCTTGGTGTGTCAAACTTCGCCAAAAAACTGAGCATAACTCGGGTAGTGTGTCACTTTGAGGAAAAAACATTATTTCGCAAGTTTTTCATCCTCAGGAGCAGCAAATGTTTCATCCTCGGCATGTGGCCGCCTCAGAGGCCGGTGTCATCAGAAATGGCTATGCCTGTCAGTGCTGACACGTATGTCATAGGTTCGCCATCACTGCTATATACAGACTTCCCATAATAGATAGCATGATGGCAAAGGGAATATGGCTACCATACTCTGGCTCTCATGTAAATGACCTCAAATATTCCCTCCTCTTATTTCCATAGGAAAAATAGGCATGTGGGTAGCTACATGGGGTTAGGAGTGTTCAGTGAAGTATAAATCTATCATGTAGCAAAGATTGGAGAGTATGCCTGAACAACTCTAAAAATATATAAGTAGAAATGCTGATGGATATTTGAATGTGGAATCAAGGAGAGGGGTCAGACTAGAAATATGTATTTGTGATTGGTCAACATGTAGATGGGATTTAAACCTAGATGACATCACCAAAGCAATGAGATACTAAGATTGAGACACCTCCACATATAGAAGTAGAAAGAGGCCTTTGGGTGTGGAGTGAGGTGGGAAGAGAACCAAAAACGATTGAGCATCCTATTATAAGGGCAGACAACTTTCTAGATTTGTTTGAAAGAGAAAGTGGACTTTTTTTTGGGGGGGAGGGCGGGGGGCGGGTAATGTCTATTTTCTCTGTGAAATAAAAAAGTTATCAGCTAACACTTAGAATGGGGAAAATGTGACGGAGATTAGAGAAAGGAGAAAAGATATGCAGTGTTGATCTATAAGAGTGAAGAGTGAATATCATGAGGAAATGGAGAGGCATATTTAAGTTAGTAATCATTTAATTTAAAGATCTGTCAGAACAGCTGTGTGATTGTTCCCTCACATGGTCACCTACAGATCTGGGAGCAAATTAAATGAAATGCCATATTTAACTGGGCTGTGTTTGCTCGTCCAGAGTGAAAGGGAGGGCAAAAATCTGAGGTATATATGAGATGGCGTTGTAATGAATACCCATGGGACTTAAACTGGATAAGCAGGGAACTGAAAATATGGAAGGATGAATGAAAAGTAGGGTAAGATAGTTTGTGGAAAGTCCTAAGGGCTTTGAGAAATCACTGGAGTTGGGGCAGTAAAGGAAGAAAGCTAAAAGAATGAGAGGTGTCTATTAACCATTTGTAAGGTATAGGCTGATCACAAGAGTGGGTGTCTCAGAATGGAAGACAAGATCATTGGGGGAAAGAGTGAGTGATCTGGAAGCCAGTGTATTGACTAAGTCCGTGGTCGGCAAACTGCGGCTCGCGAGCCACATGTGGCTCTTTGGCCCCTTGAGTGTGGCTCTTCCACAAAATACCACGGCCTGGGCGAGTCTATTTTGAAGAAGTGGCATTAGAAGAAGTTTAAGTTTAAAAAATTTGGCTCTCAAAAGAAATTTCAATCGTTGTACTGTTGATATTTGGCTCTG
This sequence comes from Eptesicus fuscus, assembly GCF_027574615.1. Taxonomy (NCBI): domain Eukaryota; kingdom Metazoa; phylum Chordata; class Mammalia; order Chiroptera; family Vespertilionidae; genus Eptesicus; species Eptesicus fuscus. The sequence goes on along the minus strand of NC_072480.1, from coordinate 44,797,083 downwards.
TTGACTAATGAGTTTGCCGACCACTGGACTAAGTCATTCATCAAAATCTCTAAGTCAAATTTTGGTATTGAAGATGTCAATTTTTGGAGAGAAAGGAATATTGGCAAAAGCACTTAAAGTTAGTGGGTGTCCTTAGTCACACAGATTACCGCCATCTAGTTCTAGACCAATGGAGGATTTGCTTTCTTTTAAAGGAGAATGGTACTCCACAGTGGGAGCAAGAATAGAGGGAACGATATTCTGTTCACCTTCACCCTTGTTCTAATGAGGGACCTGTGAGACATTCAGATGGAGGTGTCTAGAAGGTATTTGGATACATAGGACTGGTGTTCAGATGAGATAATCACAATGAAGTTGTATATCTGAATATTCACAACATAGAGGTAGCTGGTGCAGTTATGAGGAGAAACGAAGTCAACATGAGAAAATATACAGATTTGGGAGAGAAAATACCAAATAAAGAACACTAAAAGACAAGAAAATTTAAATGATATGCAAAGGAAGAGAATAAAAACTAGGAAAAGTATCAGAAGAGAATGGCATTATTAAAACTAACACTTGAGCCCAGCTGGGTGTAGCTCAGCGGTTGAGCATAAACCCAGGAACCAAGAGGTCACCGTTTGATTCCCAGTCAGGGCACATGCCCAGGTTGCAGGCTCGATCCCCAGTTGGGGGCGTGCAGGAGGCAGCCAATCAATGATTCTCTCTCATCACTGATGTTTCTATCTCTCTCTCCCTCTCCCTTCCTCTCTGAAATCAATAAAAATATACTTTTAAAAAACTAACACTTGACTCTTTAGCAGATGATTCAAGACTAAAAGGTTTTTTTTCCTGACCTTTCCTTTGCAAATCGACTGAACAGTGGAACAACTGGTCGCTATGATGTTCACTGACCACCAGGGGCAGATGCTCAATGCAGGAGTTGCACCCTGGTCACCAGTGCACTCCCACAGGGGGAGTGCCGTTCAGCCAGAAGCCCACAAGCCGGGCTCATGGCTGGCGAGCGCAGTGGCAGTGGCAGGAGCCTCTCCTGCCTCCGTGGGAGCACTAAGGATGTCCAACTGATGGCTTAGGCCCGCTCCCTGCAGGGAGCGAGCCTAAGCGGGCCTAAGCCATCAGTTGGATATCCCCCGAGGGCTCCTGGACTGCAAGAGGGTGCAGGCCAGTCTGAGGGACCCCCCCCCCCCCCCACAAGTGCACGAATCTTGTGCACTGGGCCTCTAGTTAATAAATTATAATACAAGAATAAACTGTGAGTTTCAAATTATCACAACTGTAAGCCTACTTTTACCCACATGTGTATGCTTTACACAGCCCATGGAAAATATTTCTATTTTAAACTTGTAGAAAACAATGTTTATAAGTATTGAGAAAACAAACTGACTCACTTTCTTTGACATTTCTTTGACATGTAGAAAATGAACAATGTTTCTTTCCTTTTTAAAAAATCACTGTCTTATTTGCTGAACAAAATTATTTGACCCTGAATTTTGCTCAGTTTCTGAGTAGATTCTCAACATATAAGCATTTTTCTTACAATTGCACTGATTTTGCAAGACTAAATTTCTTGGAGTCTGCAGATTTTCATCTGCCCAGTCATACAACACAAAATTCAGACTCCAATTTTACTGAATTTTGATGAAAAACAAAACATTGTTATGTAGACTTGAACTAAGCTGCCTCTACAATATAGTTTTACTAAAAAAGTCTGTATTCTAGAGAACAATATTGTTCTTGATTAACATACACAGCTGTCTGATTAGGATGGTTTCTTAAAGTCAGGCTGGTCTATGGTTAGATAAGGCAAGTGAGCTATTTTCAGAGTGTGTTGCACACTTAAAGTGGGTAGAAAAAGAAAAGACAAGAAGCAGGAAACTCTAAATGTTGAATCAATACAATGACACAAAAGTGACTCTGCAAACATCTTTTCTTCAGTGGCTCCAGGAATACCCTTCTATTTATAGAATGGAGTCCCAATTACTGTCCATTCACTTGAAGATCTTTACCCTTACCTATGGCTGGTTTAATGCTGCTTGTTTGGTCATATTATCCACTCCATCATAGCTAATTATCCTCATTCTGTAAGTAGCTGACAGAACTTGAGAGCAGCATTTCTCACTTTACAATGTATTTATCTGCTTCTATGTCTGTCCTCTGACCAGACTGAGCTCTGTTGTAGAGAAAAGAGGGTCTTATTCATTTTGTATCCCCAGTGCCTAACAGGGTTTACATTGAGAAAACCTCTATAAATGCCTATATAATTAGAGAATTCATTGATATAAATACAAATTGTATCTGTGTGTTTCAGGGTCTGGGCATATGGTTATGAAAAGAGGGAAAGGACATATACATACATATACATGCATACACTTACACATACATGTATGTCCTCATAACATAAAAATATATTTATAACAGGATATTAAAATACAGAATTTTTCTCACTCAGTTTTAGCTGAAGCCTCAAGACAATAGCTGGCAACAACCAGGATGTTAAAAAAACAGTAATCAAAAATTATAATTTTCAGATTATGGTCCACAATAGCTACATTAAGGCTATTTAAGCACTAATGCGGAAGAATAGAGGAAAAATGGAAATGAAAGAGAGGTTTACTTTGGAGAGAGCTGTAAGGGTTTTGCATCACAGTCCACGGGAAGGGCGAGGGGAACTTTTCTCTCATCTCATCTCACATATTATGAGGAGACCTTCACGAAAATCTCTTGGAAGGCAGGAGGAGGGGGAGGTGCCTGGATTTCGAGGATGCAATGGACAGATGTCTGACTCATGGGTGAGATGTTGGCTGAAGACTTAGGCAGTACCAGAGCAGAGGGCTCTGTTTGGGGAATAACTACATCTCCACAATGGCAGGTCCAAGGTGTGTGTTCCAGATGTGTAACCTGAAGGAGGAGTATCAGCTCAGAGATGTTTTAAATAATATTCTTCGGGAGAGCTTCCTGTGCAAGGCAAGGAAACCTCAGTAAAAAGAGGCATAATATTAATAGTGCGGGTCTTCTAATGCCAGCCAAAGGCACAGCCCCTTCCATATCCATAGCACTGAAGTCAGAGGAACCAAGAGGGAAATCTGAAGGAGCCTACCAACCAAGACAAGGTTTGGTTTAAATATTAGCCATGGACAAAGACATCCAATGCCAGACTCATGGGTTTCAGGCAAGTGAAACCCATTCTTATCAGGCTTCAACCAAAGAACCCCAGGAAGCCAAAGACTGGGCAAGCAGAGCCAGAGGAGTATTCAGGATGCTCCTTAGAGGAGAGGCACCAGGCTCTCTTTCTCACTTACAGGAGTCCACCCAGAGGCAAGCCCTACCTCACAGCAGGAGAAACCTGAATTTGCAATAAAGTGCAGAGTTGCAATCATCACTCTGGACTGCATATTTTCATTATTAGAGACCACCTTTTTTTTTTTTCTTTTTGAAATGGACATGAAGAGAGGACCCTGATTTTTCAAGAGTCATAGAGCCACTTCAAAATTTTATGGCAGAGGGCAGGGGAGGGGGAACAGTCCCTCAGGGAGCATTTTAATAGTTAATAGGCAAAAATTAATTCGTAGTTTGATTATATCCTATGAGTCCTGATTATTCAGTGTGAACTTTACACATATGATTTCCACTCAATTTAGGGAGGGGGGGGGGACATATTCCTGTGTAGTACTGGAACTTTGGAAATTTGCTTAACTTATTTCTCTTCTAAGTAGGCATTCATGCCCTGGTCAGTGGCCCAGCTGGTGGAACATCTCACTTACACCGAAAGGTTGCGGGTTTGATTCCCAGTCAGGGCACATACCTAGGTTGGAAGTTCAATCCCTGGTCAGGGTGCATCTGGGAGGCAACAAATCTGTGTTTCTTACATCAATGTTCTCTCTCTCTCTCTCTCTCTCTCTCTCTCTCTCTCTCTCTTTCTCAAAATCAATAAAAACATAGTCTCGGGTGAGGATTAAAAAAAGATTCATAATTGTTTTTAATCTATCCACTAGCCCTCTACAAACAAACTACTCTTGTGTTTGTATATGCATGTTTATAAGCTTCTAGAGCATTAATATCATCCATAGAGTCTACATGTATGCTTATTTTATTCATAAATTAAATAACATAATTTATTTTAAAACAGTTAATTACATATTGAGTTTATGAGAGGCCCAAGACATTCTCTAATCAAACCTTGGTTCTCTTGATCTACAATAAATGATGACTTTACTGATGACAGGGTTTTCACTACAAGAAATGTTTTGTAGAAAATGTTTTTAGGCTAAAGCATTTGCTAAATAGCTGCTCTCCTAGATTCTCAGCTCAAATTTTCTCATCACTACTTATCATTCTGTGCTTTCACCCCTTCATTCACACATTGTTATCATTTAATGAGACAAACATAACTCCAAAACATTTAAGATAAACAGAGGTGGTACTTTTAAAACTTAATAAAACGCCTTGAATTTTAGCATGATCTTAGGTTATAAATTTCGACTCCTTTAAAATGTTATATGCACACGGACAGTCACACAAATTTCCAGATAATGTAACTATGATAATTTTGTTCTAAAAAATGTCTCAAATGATTTGTTTCAGAAAGAAAGCATCTACTTTGCATTTAGTCTTAGCTCTGCGGGCTACATGTGTTCCCAGGGTAAAGAATTCTAATATATAATTCACTTTCAGACATGTTTCTTCTAGGATGTCTTTTAATTTAATCTTTCTGTCATATGCTTTGATATAACAATGCTTCCCCCTGGTCTTTAGATCACTTAAATTAACCTTACAAATTGCTCCATATAATTTGTCATCTTTACAAATGTTCTCTAACCCACCTCCTTTTATCAAGGCCACCTTTCTCCTATTACCAACTAACATGCAAAACTAAAAACAAACAAAATTTTAACTGCAAGCAGATAGAAATAGTTTAGCCACAGAAGAAATCCCCATCTTAAATAAATAGGTTAAATATTCTTGGAGAAGAGGCTTCTCATGATGCTAAAAGACTCAATCTAATTTCGTAGGCATTCATGCTCTGTGCAATATGAGACTGTACTACTAAATCTGCCAGATTTACACCTCTCAAATAATTTTTTATCAAATGTCCCTAGATCATATTGAATATATTAGAGTTTAAAAAATTATTATTACTCAATCTTTTCAGCTATATACATTGTTATTCTCAGTTATTTAAAATGATATACATTCATGAAGGAAAAATTAAATCTGCTTTTGATTTATTTTACATGCTCATAACATAGCATAATGCCTGGTGTATAGTGTTGCTAATAAAGTTTTTAAAATTCAGAAAAAAGCAAAGTAGCGTAATAAAGAAAGTAAAAGCTCTCAAATCACAACACATAAAATAATCATAGTTACATTTTGGAGAATTACCCTCTGGGCATTTCTTTGTGTATTTATATGACATGTATATTTTATATCACATGTAAGAATGAAATTTTATAAACTGTATATTCATTTATACTATTTTCACAGTTTCATAAAATGGGATCGCATTGCACATACAATGGATGAGATCCAAGTCATTTATATTTATGAGTCAGGGTTAGATAGATGTAGGCAAAATTGTAAAGTAGATAGAGTATTATTTAGTTTTTCAGCTTCTCTCTGCTCCTTCTTTCTCAACTGCCATGTCTAAACCTAATGTCAGAAAAGAATCTAATGTATACAAAGTTTTGTTGTTGTTATTTTTAAAAGAAGTGATGTCAATACTCTTGACATGATAATAAAATGCCTCTTTGACTCATTCATTTTCTTGGGTCTTCCTCTTTTTTCATAGCCCACCTTTTTTGTCTTCAAAGGTACATGCAAATAACAGTTCTTCCCAATTGTTCTTTTTTCAAGTATGTCTTATTGATTTTAGAAAGAGAGGAAGGGAGGAGAAACATCAATCAGCTGCCTCCAACTGGGGATCAAGCCCATAACTGGGGCATGTGCCCTGACCCGGAATGGAACTGGTGACCTCCTAGTGAGAGGGATGATGCTCAACCAACTGAGCCAATCCAGCCAGGGCCCCAATTATTCTTTAGACAGGAGAATAGCAATTTATTTAAGCAGATAAACCTTACAGGCAGAATGTCTTTTTAAAAACCAGGTGTCCACAGTCATTAAAAGCAAATACTGTATATTGTATATAGGTCATCCATCCCTTAGATTGAGTAAAGTTGTATCTATGTGACCTTGGACATTCACATTTTTAGCATTATTTCATTACTAAAGGCCCGGTGCACAGATTTGTGCACTGGTGGGGTACCTTGGCCTGGCTTGCAGGGGCCAGTGGAACTCCACGCGGTAGCAGCCCAGTCTTACAAGCCAGCTCATCAGGCTCCAGCCTGCTGTCCCTGTTGATACTGCACAGCACAAAGTAGTGTGGGAAGAGGCAAGCAGCCGGAGAGGAGCCCAAGCCCAGGCTGGGCGCTGCGCTGTTCCCACTTATCCCGGCCCTGCTGTTCCTGATGCCACTGCTGCTCAGGCATGCAGGGGGAGTGTCCACAGGAGAGGCTCATGCAGCCAGAGCTGCACTAGCCAGCCCTGAGCCTGGCATCTGGTACCCCTCTGTCCGCTGAGCAGTGCTCCCGCTCCCGCTGTGGGAGCGGCCTGACCACCAGGGGGCAGCTCCTGGGTTGAGCAGCTGCCCCCTGGTGGTCAGTGCGCATCATAGCTACTGGCCAGTCATCCAGTCATTTGATCATCTGGTCACTTAGGTTTTTCTATATATAGATAGTGTTCAAGTCTCCAACCACCCACCACCCACCCCATGGAAGGAATGTTAGGAAAGAACCACCTTATCTCCATTCTTAGGTATGCACACTGTTACTGCAGTACTATTACACTGCATGGTGGGTCCCTTCAGGTGCCTTTCTCCCTTCACCACAGCTTCTGATGACAGAACTAGTGCTAGTCATCTTTGCATCTCAGAACCTAACACAATGCCAGGTTCATAATATGTACCAAAAATACTGCTGTGGAATGTATTAAATCACCTCCTATAGGCAAATATATCTTATATATAAGGCTGATTATTTCCAATAAAATTATTATAGTCTATTATCTTAAATCCAAATTTCTATGCAAATCATTCGCCTTCCATTGAGGATATAAATATATTCCTTTTGGCAAACAAACAAGCTAGGCAGAATTCCTGCAGTAATTTGGGAGATGATAAATATTCACAGAAAGGGGGGAAAAAGTAATCCAGGAACAGAGGTAAGTATTCCATGATTAAACTGAAAGCCAAAGGTGTTTAAGGTGACTTCAAGGGAAGCATGAGCCCTCAAAGAGAGAAAATTGATCTTTTCTGGACTGAAGCTGAAAAATCAAAGGGAACCACAGAGAGTTCGATGATTCAAGCCATGGCCATCCTGAAATAATCATTAAGATAGAAGTTTGGCTACAGGGGGAAAAGGTGCAGCATTGATTCTTCTGAACCCTAATTAGAGTCAGTGGACTGATCCAGGAAAAATATCTGTAGCATTTCTCTAACAGAAATCTATCTATAATTGAGAAATTTTCATAGAAATGAAATATTAGAGCTCAATCATAAGAAATGCAAGACAAATGCTTGACCATTTGTGCCTCAGAAATTGGCTGACTGAGGAATTCTCTCATACCCATCAGGAAGGCAAAGCTACTACCGATGGAACATTCTCAGAGCTAGAACCCTCACTTGGCTATGCTCAACCGGAGATAAAGCAATCGAGGGCTCCAGATAGTAGTCGTGTTTCATCAGTGAAAGGAACTGATATTACAATTGCGAGTGTGACTTCAACACACTATGGTCTTTAAATTAGTTTCTTGTCTTTTGAAATTCACTTGGAAAAATTTGTTGGTTTTTTTGTTTTTGTTTATTACTTTAGATTTACTATTAGCTATGCAAATCCACATAGATCAATAGGCTGCAAGTCTAAGAGAAATTAGATGAGCCCTACCCTAATGAAATCAAACTGTAGAAAAAAAAAATCACTCCATTTGAAATGATACCCAAGGCACTAGGAATGTACTTTTTTAAAATTCTCTGCTCTTTTCCAAGAAATGCACCATGATGTGAATAATGAAAATGAATAATGCAAAGCAAAATGTGGTACACAATTTGCACATCAGTTACAGTTTTTCTCCTCAGCCTGATCGACTTTGGAAATTACAGTGCTCGCTTTGGCAGCACATATATTAAAATTGGAAATTACAAACAAGGCCATTTAAAATCCAGACAAACAGTAGCATTAACATGGACTAGCAGCCAACTGAATACGTAGTCATGAGTAATGGTGATGTGTTTAGTCACCTGAAGAGAAAAAATAATAGAGATCAATAATGAATGTGGCAACAGACATGGCAAAGGACTGGTTTGGAGGATACCATGGCAGAGAGCAGGAAAATTTCTCGGTTCACCCTAGGACAACACAGTTTGGAGGTACTGTGAGCTTGACATTTTGAGTTAGCATTTTCAAAGAGTTTGGAACTAAAACGTTGAAGAGAGTTTTTTATTATGAGCAAGATTTTTTTGTGTGTGACCTGTGATCCTCTTCAGTGTAATTTGGTCAGCCACTTCAACAAGGTCAGGCTTCTAATGTTCTTTTTATGCTCACGTGTAAAAGGGCTTTGATGGCAGAGCTTATTTTAATCTCAGTGAGAGAACCAAGAAAAATCCAAAATCTGTTTTCACAATTAATCATTTCATAGAGACGTATAAAATGATAGCTATCCTCAACTGTTTTACCCTACATGTCAAACCTACACCATATTCCATAAAGAACACTGCACATCTGCTGTTAAAAGAAATTACTTTAATTGCTGATCTGTTAATGGGTCATTTGTCCTGTAGAAATTCTACCCATCTACCTCGCTGATAATCACATCCTCTTCAGATCTTGTCCATTTCAACCTTTTTTCCCTAAATTATCATCAATAATCCTATCCATGGTATCTCCAAATGTGGAAATAAGTCTAGAGTAATAATGATGCCTAATTGGGTCACCATCTTCTTTTGGGGGAAAAATAAAGTTTTAAACTTTCCCCCAAAACAAATAAACAAACAACAATAATAAAACCTCCAAGCTGGAACCTAGTGAAAAAGTAAAAAGTCTACTGACAGATTGATATTGTAAAGGCAAGTTTATACTTGATAGAAAATTCTGGACTTGGGAGGATAGTTCCTGGAATAGTAAGGAACTTCTCTGAGGCAATGAATTACATAAACACTCAGTAAATAATCAAGGGAATCCTATCACTTCTTTTGAGCAGAGAGTTCACAGGTAAAATAAACACTATTTTAAATTCATTATATACTCACTTTCCCTGGCCTTTAAATATCATGGACAAATTTTGAATCAACTGGAGTTTGTTAAAGTCACAAATATTAAAGGTTAAAATAAAAGAAGGAAGAAGGGAAGGAAGGAAGGAAGGAAGGAAGGAAGGAAGGAAGGAAGGAAGGAAGGGAGGGAGGGAGGAAGGAAGGAAGGAAGGAAGGAAGGAAGGAAGGAAGGAAGGAAGGAAGGAAGGAAGGAAGGAAAAGAAATTTTAAAAAGAGCCTTATTAGCTTCTTTTTGACATATAGTTTTATTTTGATGGCAATTATTAAAATGAGATTATTTCAGGAAAAATAACACTCTGGTCAGATGCAGTTTTCACTAATGTAATTTTTAGACTAATGTAAGTTTTAGACTAATGTAATTTTTTCTCTGTTGATAATAAAAATAATACATTTACATGGTTAAAAAAAATCAGATCACATTGTATCAGGATTGGAGAGAGAAAACAGAAGCTGCTCTAAGAATTCCAATGAAAAAGTATGTTGATGCAAAAATTCAAAGCTTGCATACTATTGGAAGATGTGAGGAAGCAAAAGTCACTGTAGCTACTGCCACCAACACCAGCTGTCTGAGCATCCAAGTGGATGTTCCTCGCCAGCCCACCTGGAAGTTTCTGTGAACTTCTGTGTGTCCTCGAGGCTCTTGGCAACTGCTGCTAGTAGTGAGGAAGCAAAAGTCACTGTAGCTACTGCCACCAACACCAGCTGTCTGAGCATCCAAGTGGATGTTCCTCGCCAGCCCACCTGGAAGTTTCTGTGAACTTCTGTGT